>NC_134583.1:22900000-23500000 GCF_037038515.1 Microtus pennsylvanicus
CAAACCAGAGGACAGAACGAGGTGACAGTACTTACACTGATATTTAAACATTGGTGCTCAAGATTTTCTAGGCAGAAACCGAATGTGAAGGCGGCAAGCTGCTGTGGTGGACATAGCAAAGTACGCCCTGGGCATTGATGCTTTGGAAACGGAACCGGAAATGGCATGGGGCCCTCAAGAGATGGAGCCTGGTGGAGGACTGCTGGATACTGTCGTGCAGTCTTGAAGGCATTAGTGTAGCTCTCTCTAGCGAGTTCTCTTGCGAGGTTGCTATAAAAGAGTAAGCCTGGCTTTTCTGTCCCCATGGCTTCCTGTCCCCTCTTAACTGAGCTGCCACGGATGCCCCTATCATGATACGAGACAGCTGGAGGGCGGAATGTTTACCAGAGCTGAGCTGCTGCTCAGCACCGTGTTTCTGAATCTCTGAAACTGGGAGCTAAATAAACCTTTATTCTTTATACATTACAGAGCCTCTAGTATGCAGTTATAGCAATGTATAGGTAGGTTTGGTTTGGTTTTTAATCTACTGCTGGTTACTACGCAGCCCGTCAGAAGGGATTTCATAAATATTTTTGCTCCCATTTTAGTTTTTCAGGAATTGATTTTTAGATTTCTTTGTTCTATTTTCTGTGTATGAGTGTTTTGTCTGCACGTATTCCTGTGTACCACATGCAGGCCTGGTGCCCACTACGTTCGGGAAAGGGTGTTGCGTCTTCTAAACTGTAGTTGCAGTAGGCTGTGAAATGCCACGTGAGTTCTGGGAATTGAAGAGGAGCAAATGCTCTTAACATCTGAGCCATCTCTCCAGCCCTCGCACCCCACCTATTTTAAAGGCTAATTCATAATACTGTTTCTCTCTGAAAGGTCTTCAGCTTCACTTCCAAAATATCAAGGCTTATTGTTGCTTTTCCTTTTTTTTTTTTTAACACAAGGATGTAGGCCGTACCTGGTCAAAGACAGGAACTGGGATTGGCAGTGGGGTTTGTGGAAAGGGAGGAGACACATGAACCAAACTCTTATTACAGTATCGGTGCATGTCTGGAACGTTCTGCTATGCCTTTCATGGTATCTGCCTCCTGTGGTGACATTTTGTCTTTTCAATTAGACTGATAGCCCCTGCACTGAGGTCATCTTGTCTCTCCGGGGCACCTGTGTTCCATTGCATTAGAGACTCACCAAGTACCTGTTGAGTCCTGATTGACACAAACCAGGAGTGCGGGAGTAAAACACTCTATCCATTTTCAAGGCAGCAGAAGACATGAGACGCTGTCACAGAGGCCCACAAACACGGCTGCCATGTGAGGTTTACATGTATGGCTAACCTGGGAGCTATAGGCTGAGAAAGATATAATGTAACAAAATGTTCTTAACATTTATTTGCTTAGAGAAACTTGAGAAATCGAGATGCAGAAGATATTGATAGTGTCTGCTAAATTGTCTGATATTAAATATGTTGTCAAGGGAATAAATCTTTTTTGCGGCTTAGTGTAAGAAACAGCTTTTAACAAAATGCTGAAAGCAGGGAAATATGGGAGAGGATATTGATAAAAATGTCCTTTGTTAAAACACCAACTGCCATCTCCCTCATTTTAATCCTATTAAAAGACAACAGTGGGCAACAAAAATTAATAAGCCCTGATTATTTCACATTATATAATTTAATTGAAGGGTGTGCTGTTGTTCTATTTCCACAGCACTTGTGTGAGACAATTTACTAGACTGTCTCAAAGAAACTGTTAAGAAAATTATCCCTCCGCAGGACGATTTCCAATAAGTCAATTACCATACAAAAATAATATAGCGTGCCTGAGCCTGGCAGAGCCAAGGATAGCAGGAATGTGGATACCATGCCCCTCCTCCTTCGCTTCCTCCCTGTCTCCAGAAACAAACGCTACAACACATCATGCTCTTCAGGTCACGTCCAGCCATTTCTACCTTTCCCATCCCCTCCGTGACGATTGCATCCCATCTGCCAACCACTGCTTTCTGTTTACCTGGTCAAGGCTCAACCCCACCCCACCACCCCTAACTTCTGCAGCTGTCTCCTGTCTGGCCTTTCTGCTCTGAGTTTCCTCTGCTTCAATGTCACAGAGTAATCTCTCCATCAACCTGCACACGTGATATTTCCATCCTGCCAGCCCCTCAACACCTACAGCATCTGGAGGCAGGAATGCTGTCTTATATTCTTACAACTCAGCACAGATTCTGCCACAGTTGAAAAAATTTGGAACAAAAGGTGTCACGAAACCCATCTGTAATCTGGCCAGGCCTGCTCTGTGTAGTCTTGTTTCCCAAGTCTCTCCAGAGAAGCTCGCAGCTCTGAAATGTTCTGTGTCCCAAACACACGATGTGCTCTTACATTTCTGATCTTTGATGAAGCCATTTTGTATTTAAGGTTTTCTTTATTGAGAGGCTGGAGAGTGGTAGAGAACACTGGCTGCTCTTGCAGAGGGCCCGGACTTGTTCCCAGCACCCATATCAGGTGGCTCACAACAGCCTGTAACTCCACTCCCGGGGATATAATGACAGTTTTGTGGTAGATTTATTTAAAGGAAAGAACTGTTTGGGCACATTAAATAACAACTTTACTTCTGGACTTAAATGCCCAAGAAAGAGAGCAACTCAAACACACTGCCACTCAAAACCCAAGTGGTTTCTCAAGTTCCAGCAAGTGAACTAAACAAGATCAACAAAACCACACAGAGAAGGGGTGCTCATGGGAAAGAGAGGTGGTAGCAGCTCTGAGGAACACACAGACAAAATTAAAGTTTTACAGAAGAAAAGGCAAGATGCCACAATAAAAGTAAACTTTCTTCTTTTCCACGCAAAATTGTCAAGAGATTTCAAGTTGCAGGAAGACAGTAGAATTAATAAAAAATTTAGGCACTTTCTACTGACAAGAAACAAACCCAAACCTTACATGTGTGTGAGCATGTGTGTGTGTGTGTGTGTGTATGTGTGTGTGCACGCGCACACGCACGTGCATTGGAAATGGATTAGTTACCTTAAAAGGAAAGAGCTGAGGTAATGGCTCACTCAGTAAAGTGCTAGCCACACAAATTTTAGGTTCTGACCCCAGCAAGCACACAGTGGCACTGACATATTATCCCAGAACTGCGGACATGGGATCACCACTCCTGGGACACACTGGCCAGACAGCCCAGCCAAATCAGCAAGTTTCAAGTCAAGTGAGAGATGTACCTGAGAATTTCTGGGACTGGAGAGATGGGCCAGCCCTTAAAGGCTAGGCTCACACGCACCAATAGCAGAGACTTCTGGAAAGAAGCCGTGTCTGCCAAGACTCACTGACTGGTTAGAACTGGGCGACACGGAGAGGCTGGAGTGCTGCAGGCCCAGAGCCATTCTCTGTCAGCTTCTGTGTCAGAACTGACATCCGTGGCTGTACACGTAAAACCCGTTAGCAATTCAACTTAGAAGACTGCCAGCTTCCGCCCAGCCACAGGCTAAGACTGTCATCAGAGAGCACCATGGGCCATAGTTGAGATTCTCCCATCCTGCTGTACCACAGCAGGGAACAAGATCCAAGGTGTGTGTGTGCGGGGAGGGGGGAGGTGTCATCTCACACACGCTCTCTCTGTCCCTCTCTCCCCTGCATACACACACCAACTGTCACACTAAATAAAAAAGGAGAGAGTCAGGACTGCTGTCTCAGTTCTCACTGGTAGTATTAGAGTCCAGGGGGAGGAAAGGGAATAATACTGAGGCCAGAGGATTGGGCAGAGAAAGTGCAGAGGCCCTGCCATGCCTGATGTGACCTATGACCCCTGATACTAAAACACACACCTTGGGGAAGATGCAAGATGCTAATGACACACACAGCATGCACTGCACAGGATCACACATGTGCAAGGAAGTCTGACATAAAAGCTCTCATCCTCAGAACAGCTTTGCCCTTTGAGCTGCTGCCCCACCCAAGCTTCCGCCTGCTTCTTAGCTCGGAAGTGAATTTTTCTGTTTTCAATTTTCCTTTTTTTTTTTTAACAATCCTTTTTATTTTACTTATCAATCCCAGTTCCCCCTCCCTCCTCTCCTCCAACTCCCTTCACCTTCTCCCCACCTCCCCCCCAATCTGCTCCTCAGAGAGGGTAAGGCCTCCCATGGGGAGTCAACAAAGTCTGGTACATCACTTTGAGGCAGGACCCAGGTTCTCTAGGATGAGGGAATGAATCTTTTCCTAAAAACATGTCTCTGCTTCCAGTACGGCCCACCATTCCTGTCCAATTTTTTACTCCAGGACACAAGAACTTGAAGCCCTCCAGAGGTTATCAGATATCCCAGATATCAGCATTTAGAGACCTTTGAAAGAAAAGACTTATGATTCAAGAATTCTGTGTCTGAGCTTTTGAGGCTAGCCTGGTCTATACAGCTAGTTCCTGGACAACTGGGGCTGTTACACAAAGAAACTCTATAGGGGGAGGGAAGAAATCTGTATCTGATCAAAATATCATTTATCTGGATGTTGAGGAGCCCTGTCATTGATGGTCCCCTCCCCTGGATTTTCCACCACTTGTTCTTACAGTTCAGACCATAAAAGAAGTCAAAGATAATTTTAGGATTTAAAATTTTTTATTTCTCTGATATCTGTGTGAGTGTATGACACACATTCGCAAGGCCCCTGACGGCCAGAAGACACCAGAAAGGGATGTTGGATCCCCTGACACTGGGGTTACAGAAAGATGTGAACCACCCAACATGCTTGGAACAGACTTTGAGGCCTCTGTGAGAGCAGTGCACTCTTAACCACTAAGCCATCTCTCCAGCCTCAAAAAATATTTTTAAACATAAAATATATATCTTACTTATTTTTATTTTTTAAACAAAAAAAACAAACTATCTTTTTATATATCCTATACCAATCCCAGTTCCCACTTCCTCCCCCATCCACTCCTCAGAGAGGGTAAGGCTTTTGCACAAGGCCCTTCCTATTTATATCTAGGCTGAGCAAGGTATCCCTCCAAAGAGAATGGGTTCCAAAAAGCCAGTACATGCAGGAGGGATCAGTCCTAGACTGACTGTGGCCCCACAGTCTGCCCCAGCCATGCCACTGTCACTCACATTCAGAGGGGCTAGTTTGGTCCTGTGCTGGTTCCTTCCCTGTCTGACTGGACAGGGAAGTTGGTGAGTTCCCATTAGCTCAGATAGACTGTTTCAGTGAGTGTCCCCATCATGGTCTTGACTTCTTTGTTCATACTCTCACTCCTCCCACTCTTCAAATGGACTTTGGGAGCTCAGCCCAGTGCTCCACTGTGAGTCTCTGCCTCCGTTTCCACCAGTTGCTGGATGAAGATTTTATAGTGACATTTAAGTTATTCATCAATCTGACTACAGGGCAAGGCCACTTGGGACACCCTCTCCTCTGTTGCTTAGGATCTTAGCTGGGGTCAACCTTGTGGATTCCTGGGAGTTTCTCTAGAGCCAAGTTTCTTGCTAGCCCCATACTGGCTCCCTCAACCAAAATATCTCTTTCCTTGCACTCATCTCTGTCCTTCCTCCATCTCAACTATCTCATTCCTTCAAGTTCTCCTTGTCCCTCCCCCTCTCCTCTCCTCTACCCCTTCCGGCCTCCTTTCTCTCCCAACCCCAATGCTCCCAATTTTGTCAGGTAATCTCATTAACTCCCCCTTTCCAGGTGGATCTATATGTTTATTTTAAGATTCACCTTGTTACTTAGCTTTTCTAGGGTCATGGACTCATTATTCTTTGCTTTACAGCAAATATCCACTTACGAGTGAGTACATACCATGTTCGTCTTTCTTGGTCTTGGTTACCTCACTCAGGATTTTTTTTTCTAGTTCCATCCATTTACATGCAAATTTCAAGATGTCATTATTTTTTTTACCACTGAGTAGTACCCCATTGTGTAAATGTACCACATTTTCCTTATCTATTTCTTGGTTAAGGAGCATCGAGGTTGTTTCTAGGATCTGGCTAATACAAATAATGCTGCTATGAACATAATTGAACAAATGTCCTTGTATTATGACTGAGCATCCTTTGGGTATATGTCCAAGAATGGTATTGCTGGGTCCTGAGGTAGGCTGATTCTCAATTTTCTATACTAGACTAAAGCAAGAACAAAACTCAACTGGACAAACTCCAAATTCTGCATCTCCACATCTGATATCAAAGTGCTTTTCAGATCTCCAACTCCTTTCAGCTTTATTGACTTCTCTCTCTTGGGCTGGTTCCACTCTGTTAGCTGCTCTGGCATCTCCAACATAGACCTCTAAGCAGGGCACACCTGCCTGGTCTCAGCATCTTTCCTTAGTCATGAGGGAGATTCCATAACCCCTTCCTTGTATCATTGAATCTAAAGCCAGAACCACATGAGCAAAGCTGCCAACTTCTGCTGCTTGCTGGGGCATCCTCATTCAAATACATTTTTACCAACTTTCTGGTTTTCATGGTTCCTTCACTGCCTAAGCTTCACTGCCCTGGAATTCTCTGTGGGCTAGGCTTGCCTCAGACTCAGAGATCCACCAGCTTCTGTGCTGGGATTACAGGTGTGCACCATCAGTCACCGTAAGCTTTTCTTTAGTTCCTTTCACATGTTGGAAGCTTAGTTAGGTGGGATCTTGCTCTGAGGTCGCCACTCTCTTTATTACATGTAGTATCAGGCTTTTTTATTACATGTAGTATTATTTTTTATTACATGTAGTATCAGGCTTTTTTTTTTTAACCTGTCTGCACTTCATGACGCTCCTTTCCTCTTCAAACTGCACATTTTGTATTTTTCCTTGCTCAGCTTGCTCCTTTTCATTACAGATTTGCACAAGACTGGCTACAAATAACCACATGACACAGTCAACACTAGGCTGTTTTGAAATCTCCTCTGCCAGCACAATTAACCCAATATAGATAACACAAAATGGACTTGTTTTTCTCTTGGGTGAAGGAGGAGTGGACATGGGATGACTAGGAGATGAGTGTGATCAGGGTGCATGATGTAAAATTCCCAAATAATCAATAAAAAAAAATGAGGTAGGCAGATGGTGGTGGCACACACCTTAAATCCCAGCACTTGGAACACAGAGGCAAGTGGATCTCTGTGAGTATGAGGCCAACTGGTCTACAGAGGGAGTTTCAAGATAGCCAGGGCTGTTACACAGAGGAACCCTGTCTCAAAAAAACCTTAAAAAAAAGAAGAAGAAGAAGAGGAGGAGGAGGAGGAGGAGGAGGAGGAGGAGGAGGAGGAGGAGGAAGAAGAGGAAGAAGAAGAAGAAGAAGAAGAAGAAGAAGAAGAAGAAGAAGAAGAAGAAGAAGAAGAAGAAGAAGAAGAAGAAAGCGAGCTTTCCAGATGAACTATCCTCATTGCTGATCTGAAGGCGGGGAAACGTTGCTCCTTTAATGAACAGTCCCTTAGCTGATGGTGTGCTCACTGTTGGGCGGTGGTGACACTGAAGAGCTCTAAGCTGTCGGAAATGAACTGCAGATGCTGGACAGTGTGCTCAGCTCTGGCAAAGATGTCCTCAGACAAATGGCTCTTGTCTTGAGCTGTGACTGGTGTTCAGAGCAAACGTTACAATAATAAACTAACATAAATGTAGTTACTCACCATAAGCAGACCTAAAACACAAAGGCATAGAAATCCTAGTTTAAAAGTATATTAATTCCAGGAAAAAAACAGAAAAGTGTAAAAACAAAGTACACATGCATGAAGCATGGCACTGTAGCAGAGAAGACCTAGCCCTAAATACATACAAACATCTATATGCATGTACATACACTCATACATACACAAAGACATACTCAAAATCCAAAAATTGGTGAAATCAAATTGAACATGTAAAAGTTTCATTTAAAAATAAAAACAAGGAGCCGGGCGGTGGTGGCGCACGCCTTTAATCCCAGCACTCGGGAGGCAGAGGCAGGCGGATCTCTGTGAGTTCGAGACCAGCCTGGTCGACAAGAGCTAGTTCCAGGATAGGCTCCAAAACCACAGAGAAACCCTGTCTCGAAAAACCAATAAATAAATAAATAAATAAAAATAAAAATAAAAAAAATAAAAACAAGGATTGAAGGGAATTTTTTTTTAAAAAAAAGTATTAATTAGTTAATAAGATGGAAAAGAAAGGTACAATGAGAGGTATCAACTGGACAAAAAAAGGATCTTTGAAATAAAATAATACAGAAATATAGTAAAACCAATTTAAGAAAAAAGGCAAAATATGGAGGTTGGGTTGATGATCACTCAACGGTGTGTTTGCTGCGCAATCAGAAGGACCTGAGTTCAGTCCCCAGCAACACATTAAAAGCCAGACAAGCTAGCTGGGCTTGTGGCCTGAGCACTGGAGAGAAAGAAAGGATTACCCTGGACCTTGCTGGCTGGCTGGCCAGCCTAGCTGAACTGATGAGCCCAAATCTCAGTGAAAGATCCTGTCTCTAAAAAACCAAGCTAGATGGCTCCTGAGGAGCACCCTAAGGTTGTCCTCCGGCCTCCACACTCAAGCACACACATGGAGAGACAGCGAGATCTAAGAGCAGAGATGAAGACAAGAAGAGGGACCCAGATAGCCCAGAACTGTCCCGTCAGAAGGGAGGCTACACGGAGGTGAGTGACTGCGGGGTCTGAGCCCCAGAACCGTCAGGGCGGAGGGGGGACTACACTGCCTCCGTGACAGCGGCGCCTGAGCCCCAGAACCGTCAGGGCGGAGGGGGGACTACACTGCCTCCGTGACAGCGGGGCCTGAGCCCCAGAACCGTCAGGGCTGGGAGGGGGGACTACACTGCCTCCGTGACAGCGGGGCCTGAGCTCATGCGCACACTACTGCTTTACAGTGTCTGATTCCTGGCTCTTGTTCCTGTCTGGGTGTACTTACCTTGATTTCTGTACTAGAGCATAAATTCGTTGAAAAGAAGGACTCAATTTTATTCACTTAATAAACATTTATTGAGTATTAGTAAATTCTGGGCACTGTTTTAGAATGTTCTCTGCACTACAGCTACTGCAGAGATGACAAACTCCCAATCTTTAACTTTGGGAAAACGAGAGGGGGAGATGAAATAAACAAATACTACAAACATGACAAACCAGCGAACGTGATGGAGGTGGTAACTTCAGATGCTGAGCAAGCATGAAAGAGTCGATTTCCAAATCAGAGTGCAATGAACCAGGGTTGTACACAGCAGTGGTTTAAGACAGTATTTCTTGTTTAAACATTTGTGTGTCTGTGCACACACGTGGCAGTCAGAGAACAACCTGTAGAAGTCAGTTCTCTCCTTCTGCCATGTGGGTTTCAGGAATCAAACTCAGGTCAGCAGTTTGATGGCCAGCGCCTTAGCCAGCTGCTCATCACCACCTCAGACCAATAATTCAAGAACAGAGGCAAGGAAGAAGCTTGTTTATAAAAGGTCTAAATATCTAAAAAAGGTTCTTCCTTTCCGTAGTGGCATGCATGCACCTGATCTCAGAAAAATAGATGAGCTTTCTAAGTGAGACTCACAGGTTGGGTCATCTCATCTAGAAAAGTCTATTCACAACCCAGGAGAAGGATATCTAGTGCTTTATAAAAAAATAATAATAATGGAGCACCTAAAGGATTCAGGACTGCAACAAGAGGAAAAGCTCACAGAACTGAGTTGTAAAACCTACCTAGTTAAACGCTTCATTTTCCAAATGAACGAGGCAGAGCCTGAGACTTAAACTGTGCGCCCAGTTTAAGGAAATCCCAGAGGAAACCAGAAACACCCCTAAACTCAGCTTGTCCATCTCGAACCCACAAATCCTAGATAATGAGACAAAGGAAGACAAGTCCGGGAAATCCCAAGCCCCTGGATCTTCCCCAGCTTCAGAGGCTCCTAGGGCTGCGGAGGCTGCAGATGCTCAGATGTCCAAGGATACAGTGACACCTACTTGTCACTAGCAGGTTCTTTTCCTTACCGTCTCCCTTTAGCAAGTGAAAACACCTAGAAAAGAAAAGTGTAGCCTACAACAGTTTTAGTTTCTATTGTTTTCACTTTTCAGTCTACAAAATAATGGGTTAATCTTTAGAAGCAAACCATTGTTAGCAGGAGCCAATAGCTAACGTTGATTAGGTATCACCAAAGACTCCATGTATTTTTAATGTTGCTAGCACAGAGCATTTAGGAGAAAAGTTTGGTTGGTTGAAACTTCAGTTGCTAGAATGAATACAAACTCATATAGGGACTATGATTATAATGAAAATTGGACACTGTTTTCCTTAAGACCAAGTTACTGATGACTCAATTGCTGGGTCTTAAGTGAATCTACGCTATAAAAAACAAAGTGTTGCTATTTATGCTGCGCACACCTTTAATCCCAACAACAGAAAGCAGCAGATGGCAGAGCTTCGTGAGTTCAAGGCCAGTCTAGTCTACACAGTGAGCTCCAGTCTAGCCAGGGCTACATAATAAGATCCAGGCGTGCACGTGAGCGCGCACACACACACACACACACACACACACACACGGGTGTATTGCACACGTGCGTACACACACACACTTGAAGGCTGTTTATTTACTTGGAGACAGCTATAGAGCCGAGCCTAGCCTCAAATTCAGAATCCACCTGCATGCACAGAGTATAAGCATACGCTACCATAACCAGTTAGGATTTCTTGCTCTTTGCAATCTTGCTTTCATAAATTTAAATGTAATTAAAAATGATTATTTAGTAAGTCGACCTAAATTTTCTATCTTATGGATACAAATACCTCTAAAATTCGAGAACAATAGCTTTTCTTTATACATGAATCTCTCATCTATGAATTAACCTCCTTCTAGAAGTAACATCTCAAAGCTAACACAAATATCATTCTCTAGGGATATGATGTTTTATGAATAAAAAAAATCATCTTACCGGTGGTGATAAGATTACAGTAAGTGCAGAAAGCTTCACTGATCAGTTTTTAAAAAAACAAATATTAAACCTATCCAGACAGCAGAACAAGCTGACTCAGTTTCAGTGTTAAAACCCAAAGTTCCTTGTAGACGAAGGTGCAAGTGTTTGGTAGTTTATCTGCTTCTACACAAGCTACACAAAACCTAACAAATATGCCTTCTTGGTTTCTTTTTAAGATAATGGATTTTTAGGATAGGTTTCTGACTAAAAGTGAAGTAAATTTTGTCTATGATTAAGAAATTTTTCTAAAGTAGGACTGGAGAGAGGGCTTATGGGTAAGAGCATTTGCTGTTCAAACATGAAGACCTGAATCCACATACTCAGAACAGACTTAAAAGTCACTGTGGCTGTGTATGTCTGTAATCTCAGAGCTGTGGGGAGCATGCATAGAAGGATCCTGGGGTTTGCTAGTCGCCAGCCTAGGTCCAGGTTCAGTGAGAGACACTGTCTCTGGGGGATAAAGTGGAGACTCACAGGCAAGACACTGTGTCCCCCTAAGGCAGTGGTTCTCAACTGGGGGCCGAATGACCCTTTCACAGGGGCCACCTAAGACCATCAGAAAACACATTATGATTCATAACAGTAGCAAAAGTACAGTCATGAAGTAGCAACAAAAATAATTTTGTGGGGGTCACCACAACATAAGGAACTGCATCAAAAGGTTGCAGCATTAGGAAGGTTGAGAACCACTGCCCTATGGCGCACACACACACACACACACACACACACTCCCCTCATGCATGCACATAGGATACACAAAATTAATTTAAAAGTTCTTCATTGAAGTACCTCCAACATAAAATTATGAATCAGTAAGAATGAGCCATATGAAAATCACTTAAGTTGTTTAAGAGCCCTCAGCTAATATTTCATCAAATTAACTGGTATACTGGATTTATTGGACAAAAATATTCAGAGAGGAAAAAAAAGCCATGTTCACTGCAGAACTAAAAACTGGCTGGATCACCCTTAATTCCCACCATCAAAAAGAAAGAAACTGATCAGTATTGAGAAAGCAAGGGCCAACAAGATGGCTCGTAAAGGCACTTGCTACCAAACCTGACAACCTGAGTTCAATTCCAAACACCCAGCAAATTGACCTCTGACCTCCACGTATGTGCAACAGCACTCATATACCCATATACACAATTCAACTAGTTACTTAGTTTCATGTTCTAAGTAGGAAGCAAATCTAAGTTAATGTGATATTAAAAACTGATAAAATTGCTCAGTACTAGTTGTACTGACCAAAGAAACCCCATGTTGAGAGATGGTGAGAGGTACCAATTTCATGTCTTTAACCCTCTTTTTTAATAGTCTTAATGTTTTTCATTATTTTTTCATACCAACCCCAGTTCCCTCTCCCTCCTCTCCTTCTGCTACCCCCACCCCACCCCCCATCCACTCCTCGGAGAGGGTAAGGCCTCCCCTGAGAAGTCAATTAAGTCACTAAGTCCATCCCATCACCTCATTGAAGAAGGCTCAACCCCCTAACCTAGCCCCTCACCCCCACTCCTGTGTCTAAGCTGAGCAGGGTATCTCTCCATAGCGAATGGGCTCCACAAAGTCAGTTCAGTGCGGGAGCCAGCTCCTGAGAGGTCAGCCAGGGTTCCTGGATAGGGGAAAAGTCAGAAGAAACAGAAGACAGGATAGAATCGGGAGGTCTGTCTGGTCATGCCAAAGTAGCCAAACAGCCCCGTGTTTACTTCAGAACTTGCTTATATACAAAAACAGAACAAAGCACAGCACAGACAGTCAGTCAGTATCTAATCACAAGACCATCCCCGTCCTTGAGTGAGCAGCCTCCTCTCTAACACGTGCTTGCTGCTCAGAAGCAGCCTCACTTCTGTCTTGATGTTCTTGAGGTTTGGCATCAGCAGTATTCTTTCTACTAGATGAGTGTTCTTTTCTCACAGGTTAAATCAGAAGTCTCCCATAGCCCTCGAGGTTACTGGAAAAAGCAGAGCAGGCAAGCTTGAACTCAAATGACTTCTTTAAGGCAGAAATGACTCCAGGTGGAAACTGAATCACACATGGGCTCCCACAGTTCATGTACCTGGTCGTCCCACTGACAGTGGCCCCACATACTGCCCAAGAGAAGCCATTGTCACCTGCATTCAGGCGGCCTACTTAGGCCCAATGCAGGTTACCCATTTGTCAGTCTGGAGACAATGAGTGCCCACTAGCTCGGGTCAGCGGATTCTATGGGTTTCCCCAACAAGGCCTTGACCCCTTTGTTCATATCTCTGCACCTCTGGGGCCCAGGTGGTCTTTAACCCTCTTGTGCCACTTTGGAGTGAGGTTGGAACAAAAAACGGGAAATCTCTCTTCACATCTGTGCCACATCCATGGCTGTCTCGCCTGTGTGACAAAATGCCTTTCAGGTGGTGGCCGTCTCAAAATGAGGGGCTAGTGCTTCTTGGAGCTTGGTCCCCCGCGGTTCCCTGGCAGTCTGCTCGAGTTGAGGTGCCTGATTAGCCTCAACGACCTCGTTCACTTTGTTCCTGGCGATGGTTTCTTGCATTGACGCTGCTATCCTTTCTTCTGTTCTACTTTTCTCTTGACAAAAACTTAATCTATTCAAGGAACCAGGAAACATTTCCAACGGCTCCTTGAATACAGAGGAACTGATGCATCAGTTTCCTCCCTTGATTCAGGCCATTAATGTTATGATTAAGACTCTGGCTCACTCTCTGAAGGAATTTACAGATACCCTAGAACAGAAAGAGCTCATGATAGGAGATTTGGTAGAAGATGGGCAAATAATAAAGGAAAATTTATGGAATGGCATGAGTTACCATTTATGGAGAGGCTAGCCAGAATGAGAAACCCCTGGTGCATTTTAGATAGGAAAGAAAGGCAAGATATTCTTGATAACATGAAGCCAGCCATTCAATATTGGAACAAACCCTGGGGGTGGAATCCTGAAGAATGGTGTTTGGGTTACCTTGGTTACCTTGAGGGCAGATATGATTTAGGGCCATGAGAAAGCACAGTTAGTTAGTGGTGTGAGACGAATTTCAAAGAACAGCTCTGCCCACCTGGCCCTGACCACAAGACTGGCTGAGAATAATCAATTGTCTGTAATCATTTTTCTATGGAAACTTTTATGTCTGCCAACTTCCTTCTGTAATCTCTTAAAAGTGATGCTTGAATTTTAGTAAAGTTGCAGCAGATTCAAATCTCATTAGAGTTGTGTCTGTCTGTCATTCGCCGAATCCTGGGTTCTCCTAAGCCTTCACCCCTGTTCTCTCTCGGTCTTCGATCTCCAAGAGAGTCAGTCCGCGGCACATCAGTTCGTGAGAAATGTCACAAAGCGGTCACAAACCTCTAAGAGCTGCTCTTTCTGCCCTGCATCTCACTTTGCATTTCTTGGGAAAGATGCCTGAATCTCTGGAGATAGCTAAAATGGAAAGAGTGGGGTTGGAAGCTAGTCTGCGGAGGATTGTCCTGACAGAATTTTCCAGAGTGACTTGAAGCCAGATAAGCATACAGGACCAAGAATAAGCATGATTCTGCCATATGCAAAAAAGTTTGCTTTGGCTAGATTTAGTGGAAACAACAGTAGGTCTCACTTATTTCCTGTGTATCGGTTACTAATTAAGGTTTCATATTTATCAGTGTATGAACAGAACTGAGGTAAAACCTACGGAAGTTGATGGCAGTTACTAGTAAAGTGAATCAGGCCACCTCAACTCCCCAAACCACCATGATCATTGGATAAAATCTGCTATTTGGTTTTCACTGACTTTAAGCCTTCTTTAATGCATAGCAACACATTTACCTTTAAAGGAGTTCTGGGCCGGGCGATGGTGGCGCACGCCTTTAATCCCAGTACTCAGGAGGCAGGTGGATCTCCGTGAGTTCGAGGCCAGCCTGGTCTACAGGAGCTAGCTCCAGGACAGGAACCAATAACTACAGGCAGGTGAATATCTGTGAGTTCGAGGCCAGCCTGGTCTACAAGAGCTAGCTCCAGGACAGGCACCAATAACTACAGAGAAACCCTGTCTCGGGAAAAAAAAAAAGTTCTGGATATGAAATACTATTAGAGATCTTTCATGCTTTTCCAGGCCTAACTAAACATCCCAGGATAAACGGTGGCACAGCCAGAATCGGAGCCCAGGTCATGCAACCTGCAGAGGTCAGCGTTCTGCACAGAGAGGAATGAGAGTCCTCAGCAAGCTGGGGTCCGCGGACGCTCGGCACAGTCTGCCAGCCCTAAATCGCAAAGCAATCTTCTTTTTTTTTTAATTTATTTATTTATTAAGGATTTCTGCCTCCTCCCCGCAACCGCCTCCCATTTCCCTCCCCCTCCCCCGAAGCAATCTTCTATACCTGCCTTTAAGTATGTCCATGCGATCTCCGCTCACACCAAGGGCACAAAGAACGGGTTCTGATCATTGGGGGGGGGGGGGGGAGAGGAAAGATTGTCTCGCCCCAGGAAATGCTGATTAGCCAAACACCTTTGTAATGGATTTAGCCGCAAGCTACGTCGGGAAGCTGCGGTGCTTGCAACCCCCGCAGTTTGAGCAGCCCGCGGCCTACCGCGACCGCCCCTGCCCCGCAGCATGCTGGGAAACGTAGTTCCAGCCGGGCCCAGCGCTGGTTAGTCCTCAGACAACCACGCCCCCAGCACCGGTCCGCCCACGTCCGGTTACGAACCAGGTCCCGCCTCCAAGCCCATCAGCTCGCCAATGCCGCCCTCTGCCGGCCTTCCCCTAGCCGCCCAACTGTGAGCCGCTTCCGGGTACCCCGGAAGTGAACATCTGTCTTCCGGATTATGAGTCCGGACGTCCGCACGTGGTTGCCGGTTCTTTGGCTGCAGCCGTAGTGGAGTTACTTTGTGCGGCTGCCCCAAAGCAAGGAACCCGAACGCCGCAGTGACAGCCATGGAGAGCCAGAGCGTGGAGGAGCTGCTGGCTAAGGCGGAGCGGGAGGAGGCGGAGAAGCTGCAGCGCATCACGGTGCACAAGGACCTGGAGCTGGAGTTCGACCTGGGCAACTTGCTGGCTTCGGACCGCAACCCCCCGACGGTGCTGCGCCAGGCCGGGCCCTCGCCGGAGGCCGAGCTGCGATCCCTGGCGCGGGACAACACGCAGCTGCTCATCAACCAGCTGTGGCAGCTGCCGACCGAGCGCGTGGAGGAGGCGGTGGTCGCGCGCTTGCCCGAGCCGCTCACGCGCCTGCCCCGCGAGAAGCCGCTGCCCCGGCCGCGGCCGCTCACCCGCTGGCAGCAGTTCGCCCGCCTGAAGGGTATCCGTCCCAAGAAGAAGACCAACCTCGTGTGGGACGAGGTGAGTGGCCAGTGGCGCCGCCGCTGGGGCTATAAGCGCGCCCGGGACGACACCAAGGAATGGCTGATCGAGGTGCCTGGGGGCGCCGACCCCATGGAAGACCAGTTCGCCAAGAGGATTCAGGCCAAGAAGGAACGCGTGGCGAAGAACGAGCTGAACCGGCTGCGGAACCTGGCCCGAGCTCATAAGATGCAGATGCCCAGCTCAGCCGGCCTGCACCCGACGGGACACCAGAGCAAGGAGGAGCTGGGCCGCGCCATGCAAGTGGCCAAGGTCTCCACCGCTTCGGTGGGGCGCTTCCAGGAGCGCCTCCCCAAGGAGAAGGCTCCCCGGGGCACCGGCAAGAAGAGGAAGTTTCAGCCCCTCTTTGGAGACTTTGCAGCCGAGAAAAAGAACCAGTTGGAGCTCCTCCGGGTCATGAACAGCAAGAAGCCTCAGCTGGACGTGACGAGGGCCACCAACAAGCAGATGAGGGAAGAGGACCAAGAAGAGGCTGCCAAGAGGAGGAAAATGGGCCAGAAGGGCAGGAGAAAGGGGGGCCGGCAGGGACCCCCGGGCAAGAGAAACGGCGGACCGCCGGGCCAGGGAGAGAAGAGGAAAGGCGGCCTGGGAGGCCGGAAGCCTTCCAGGCCTTCTGCTTTCGGTGGCAAGAAGAAAGGAGCACCGCATCAAGGTGGGAAGAGGAAGAAGTAGTAGGCTCCCCGCTGGACCTGCTGTGCCAAGCTACGACTGTCTGTACTGAGGGTTAAGTTGTGCACGGTGCAGGCGGTGGCCCCTGCCCTCGTCGAGCTTGAGATTGAAGGGGCGGGTTTACCTCCCCTCAGGGGAGTCAGTGCTGGACTGAGAATTAATGCTTTTCCCACGACGGAGACGCTGGCTGGAAATGAAGGGCGTGTTTTGAGATCAGGAGAATTAGTGAAATGATGTGGAGTAAGTTAACAGCCTGCTTTTTTATCTTGACTTTGGATACTGGATAAGAATTGATCAGATTTCTGGGGCATAGTAGATTGGTTCCAACATTTTTGTATTATTTTTGTAACAAAGCTTGTATATTTATCAAAGCAAGGAGAGTGGGGGAGCCGAGTCTACCTGCGGTCTGCAAGTGTAAAGGTTACTTAATAAAAGTATGTCGCTACCTGGTGTCACTTTTAACTTTGTCAGTAGAAGTTGTCCGTGAAGCCAGTGGCTTGGGTACCCATAAAGAGTGTGCTTGAAAAATCACAAAGTAGTTACAGTGGTTACAGGAAGGCCGCTTGTGTCAAGAAAACACAAGCGTTCTTTTGGCACTAACTATAGTATTAAGAGTACAACTGATGTTAAGGTGGGGCATTTGACTAAATGAGCACAGTGCTTAAAATGGTAAACTGGAACCACACTCAAGAATGGTAATTAACCTTGTTACTCCAGGAAATACTTGTCATTCTGTTTATAACCAGTGGCTTGTTTATTGCTGTCCTATGTGGGTTTTTATTATCAACCTTTTTTTTTAATATTTGTTTTTTATGTATGCAGTGCACTGTCTTACATGTATGCCTACCTGCCAGAAGAGGGCACCAGATCTCTATAGTTCATGTAGTTGCTGGGAACTGAACCCAGAACCTCGAAAGAGCAACCTCTGAGCCGCTCCTCCAGCCCCCTCAATGTCTTATTTTGATCTTAATAAACTTATATTTGCATAAATATCTCCTGAAAGTTATTACTAGCAAACTCAGGGTGGACAGAGGGGTGCTTTCTGTAGAGCAAGCTGCCACCCCGCTATGAACTGTCAGTGGTAGCAGACTTGGGAGTTGGGCTGTAGGGTACTTTAGTGTTCCGTGTTTATAAGGTTACTACTAGAAACTGCAAGGAAAGCTCAAATCGCTTCATAATAATGAAAGTACTCGTTACTAGGTTTGGATAATGTTCTAATTAAGCTCACTGGACTTCGCCATCCTCGGTGAGCCCCTCCATGGGGGCCTGGCAGATGGGCACTCCTGAGCACTGCCAGTTTATGGTTCTAAGTGCCCGCGAGGCTAAAGGTGCAGCAAGAACTTTATCAAGACCAAAACTGTTCACAGAGACCGGAACTTTGAAGGACTTGCTTTGAGGATTTTGATTGGTTGGAGGTTTTTTTGCTGGTTTTTTGTTTTCTAGTGAGACACAGCTCTGGTTTTAAAGTGTACACAGGTCCTGGTGAGTCTTATATTTGAGTCAGCTGGCAACTGGGGTAGTTGTCTTCTTTCTGACGCCTGGAAAATGGGTTAAAGTTGGATCAGGTGACCCTGCAGAGCGAATTAGGGGATGTTTTCCTCTTGGCCAGGATTGGCTAGTGGTGGGGGTGGAGCAGCCGGAGGACAAGGAGACTTGCCATGGCCGCAGCTGCGCGCGCTCGGGTGACGCACCTGCTGAGGCTCCTGCAGGGCACAGCGTGAGTACAGGCTGCAGCAAGCATGCCACCGTGCTTGGCAACCCCTGTGCCAGCCCGGCCCGCAGGCAGGCGGAACCCGAATACTTGCAGAATGCAGGAACGCGGTACCACGGTGTGCACTGGGCTGCGCAGGGCCTGAAACCATGGTAGGCCAGGATGGTACGGTGTGGCATAGTCAGCCTTAAAGAAATATTCCCCAGAGAAGGCAGCCTGGTCCCACACAGTGTGACAGGCAGTGTAGAACTTGGCCTTGGGGTTAAGACAATATATCAAAGCAACACGTGTACGGGGTCTGTGTGCAGAAACTGCTCTTTTCTGAGACAGGCTGCTTAGGAATCTGTGAGAGTTTAGACCCCTGATTCTTACCCCTTGCCGATGAGTTGTAAAAGGGGAAAGACCACCAAGTAGTTACCCTCCCTAACCTGATCCCTTCCAGAAGGGCTGAGCGCATGTGTAAATGCATGTGCACGCCTCAGCGTCAGCTAGGGAGGCAGAAGTCTGAGCTGACCAGAGGCAGGGAAAGGACTGGGACCGGAGAGGAATTCTGGCAGAGGGAAGAGCCACACCAGAGACGGAGCTGGAGTGCAGAGCCGAAATGTAGAGTCAGCCTGCCTTACTAGGGGCCAGAGAGGCCTGAGATGTGAATGGGAAAACAGCTGGTGCTTACGAGGTTGCATACGCTGCCCATAACTATTGGTAGCAGTAAAAGCTCTTCATGGTAACTCTGGCATACTGATTATTATCCCTAGCATAAGAAAACCATGAAAATAATGAGCGCAAATGGCACGGCCGTGGGTTAACTTTGGCTATGCAGTCCGGTAGTAAAATGGTAAACCGTGCTCTATGAGCAACTGGAAGCCGCTAAGCATGCATGCCTCACTCTGAAACATTAGCTTCTCAAAATGCCTGGTGACAAAATAACTCCATGGCCAGATAAATGTGGGGAGCCACTTACTGCGTTGGCATCTGTGTTGGTGTGTAAAGCCCTCTGAGGAGGCCTGCAAGAGGGATACATGCATCCTTTTGTGCTAAGCTTGTGCATTCATACTTCAAGAAAAACAAACACCATATCCGTTAGAACCAGAGTCACCCAGAACATGTCTGGACCCACCGCGTGCAAAGGGAAGATGGAGTGAATGCCGTTCCGTGAGCACTCCGGTACCAGTGCAGGGAAGGGAGGCGTGGACTGAGGTTTACGTATATGGGTGTCTTGCCTGCCTGTCTGTCTGTGCATCGCTTCTGTGCCTGGAGAGGATAAAAGAGGTCATTGACCCCCCTACAACTGAAGTTACGGAGGGTTGTGAGCCGCCTTTGTAGGTTCTGGGAATCAAACCCAAGACTTCTGGAAGAGCAGCCAGTGCTCTTGGGCACCGGGCCATCTCTCGGCCCCCTGGAAGCAGTTTTTGTAAGGAGGGAAGCACTGTCAGTCCATCAGGTCAGAAAGAAAGGCTTCCTCTCTGGGGCCTCAGAAGACTACCCCAGAACTGACAGGAGAGCCTCTTATCTAGAAGAAAGGGGCGGGAGGAAGGGGGGTTCCCAGCAGGGACATAACTAGGGCAAAGTTCATGATGTGGGAGGAACCGAGGTAGTGAAGTGAGGAGAGAGGAGAGATTGTTACTTTTTCAGGAGCTAAATCCCGGAGATAGTGCAAGATGTGGAGCCGGTGGGCTGGGCTGGGTCTGCACTTCATTCTCCATGGAAGCAGTTGTAAAGGGTGAGGTCACTGGGAACCCCACCACCACCACCACCACACTGGGTAATGGAGCTAACACAGGTGCAGCCGAGAAGGCAGTTTGGAAACCAGTAAACATGGGAATGAGAAATGACGGTGGAAGCGGACGGTGGCACAGCCTGAGAGTAAGTGGAGAAATAGCTGGGGCCTTGGTATGCGAGACTGTATATAAAGGTTAGGGGCGAAAGAAGGGTCAGGTGGCTGAAGGCAGCCCAGGAGCAAACAGAATGTGTAAGGGGTGGGCAGAGTGAGAAACGGGCAGAAGTGGCAGTCCAGGAGAGCAGGGAATCTTGGAACCCAAAGAAAGTGCTAGCTGCCCACTGGGGTCCTCTGGAGAGCTGGACTCGCTCTTAACTGATGAGCCGGCTCTCCGCAGCTCCATTTACACCTATACCCTATATGAGGATCCTGGACAGTTGACTGAGGGACCGCTGGCGATCCCTTCCAGTGCAGCCACATTGAATACATCTCTGCTTTTGACTCTCTTGACTCCTTAATTGGCCTTTTGAGGACAAGTGACTGAGCCTAGTTAAGATGGCCAGAGCTCAGGCTCCAGCCTGGGCTTGATTTCAGGGACCAAGGAGTGCGCTGGACGTAAAGACACAGCCTGCCAATGTAGGCCAGGGAGAATCAAAGGGTGAGCAAGTATGGGGGTTTCAGACATGAATCTCTTAATAGGCGAGGAAGGATAGTGAGCAGGGAGCTGAGGACCTCAACACAGGTGGGCATCCTCAGAAGGCTAGAGAGGCCCAAGAGGCCCAAGTGGGACCTCCGCTAGGGGTTACAAGTGGGTTAATTAGTCTTAGAACTTAAAATAGCACCAAGAGTAGGGTCAGGCAGCCATGTCCCCAGCGTTGATTTCGGGTGTCTTTCCTTGGCTTCTCTTGTCCAAGGAAAGCTTAATGAGGGGCAGTTTCTGCAAAGAAAGCTAGCTGGGCCTGGCAGACTGTCCCCTGCAGGAGGCAGGTGGCCACTAGGTGGCAGCCTTGCTTTATAATTTGTGTTGACCTCGGGAAGTCGGGAGATCCTGAGAGCCATTGGAGTAACCACCCTTTTCCTTCCTTTACCTTTTCCCTCCTTGGGTGTTTTAAATCCAGATTTGAATTTTGGCGCGGCGGGGAGGAGGCTATGAAGTGTTTGCCGACACCCCGCTATGGCAAGGTTCTCTGAGTCATAAAAGAGAAACAAATGAATAGGAGAAACTGAAGCCAGAAGGAGGAACTGTCCTAGAAATAGCGGCTGTGGAAGAGAAGGAGGAGAAGTCTCCAGAAAAGAGACCGTGGACAGTGCTTGGGTGAAGGGCTTCAGGAAGGAGAATGTGCTGGGCGTGTGTCCTGTAAAGACAGGAGGAGGTCAAAGAGAATGGGAGGGGGGAGTGGTCTGAGAGCTTCTGGGAGCTCAAGAGCAGAGCCAGTTGAAGGATAACTAAATACCTTAGAGACGTAGAAAGTTCCCAGGGTTACGAGCTGAGTGGGAAGAGGCACGTGATTCAGTCAAAGTCCTGGCTGGAACCTCATGAATCCAGGGCCCCATCAGCGTGTGCCCTTGGCATCCTTCTCAGAGCTGCCTGCAGGTTTTGGCTCGGCATCACTTGAATAAGCACCCTCATGGAAAGGATTGTTTCGGTGCTGACATGACGTTGACGTTGGTGCTGTCTTGAGTTTGACATTCCTGCTGCTTTCTGATCCATACTCTGCCAGCTGCGACCCATTTAGTCCCAGGACTAGAATGTACTTTAAGAGTCGGTTCCCTGTTTCTATTGATATTTTCCTTTTTTCTTTCCCTAGATGCCAGTGCCCAGCACATTCTCACACTTACTCCCAAGGTAATGCATTTTGAGTTACTCCATCAGCTTCGGTTTGTTTCCTACCCCTAGCATGGACCAAGTGCAGGAAGGGGAAACCAAGGCAGGCGGGAGGTAGGTTGATGAAAGTAGCTTCCCTCGCCGTGAGGCTGGCAATGCATAGCCCCGAGAGCGCCAGGTTAAGCTGAGCGCAGGACATGCCGCACTATTTATGCTTTCAATTTAACACACAGTATTTTTCCAAACTGAAAACACACTTAGGATACTTGAAGAATGTTTGGGTTTTTCAAAAAGAAGGCTTTTGGGTTAAAAGACAGCTCTAACAAGTAAGGTGATTGCTAGAAGAAAAACATCTTGCCCATATCCATTTTTAAAATAATCTATTTCTTAATAAGTAAAAGTAATGGAAAAGATTTCACCTCCCTCCACCTTAGTCCTTGCCAGACTGCGTTGTAGCTTCAGCCTGTCCCCAGGATGTCACATGCATTATTGACACAGGAACTGATTTTATCCTTGGCAGGAGGTTAGCTCTAGAGAGGCAAGGAGAGAGGGCAGGCCATGCAGAGGGCACAGCATGCCTGAGGAGTAAGGGAGAGTGAGTTACCAAGGCCTTTCCCTGCTTCGTGAGAGGTTCCCTCGGGGCAGATGGAGCCTCTAGCCACCAGCCGTGAGTGGAACCAGCCTTAAAGTCCTTGGGAAAACAGGCAGAATTTGTTTTCTACTGTTTTGACCTAATTTTTTTTCTTTTCTTTTTTTGGTTTTTTTCGAGACAGGGTTTCTCTGTGGTTTTGGAGCCTGTCCTGGAACTAGCTCTTATAGACCAGGCTGGTCTCAAACTCACAGAGATCCGCCTGCCTCTGCCTCCCGAGTGCTGGGATTAAAGGCATGCACCACCATTGCCCGGCAAATTTTTTTATTTTATTTATTTATTTATTTTGGCTTTTTTTTTCTGCTTGGAAAATGACTAAGAAAGAGAAAACTCCAAAGAAACACTAGTAGCAAGAGTGTCTACAGAGCCTTAGAGAAGTTTGGGTTTTGGTAGGATGATGCCTTTGCCCTCAAGGAATGATGCGGTCCTGTGGTCATTGTCTAGTCATGGCCTCTTTAACAAAACAAAACAAACTTTCCTTTATCTTATGGCTGACCTGAGTGGATTATATGTAGATTAAAAGGAAAGATGAGGGTCGGGGAGACAGCTCAGCGGGTGAGGACATTTAACCATGTCAACCTGGTGACCTGAGTCTGATCCCCAGAATTTGTGTGAACATGGGTCTGACCTCCACAGGCATACTGTGGTACACGCGGTCATCATGCACACACAACAACAGTAACTTTTTTAAATAGGAAATTCACTGATAGCCCCTTATTGCCCCAACAGAACAACTAGCTTTATTTAGAAATTTGAAGGACCAATTTTTAGTACTTTACATTTGTAAATATTGATCTACATTTGATGTACAACCATGAAATGCCAGAAAGGTGTGCTTTTAGGTGGAATTTCAGGAAGATGTTTATGTTCACTGCTGGATTTTATTATCAGAAAACAATTGCGTAGGTTTAGTTTTTGATGCCTGCTCTGACGGTTCTCTCTCTGTGCTTCCAGCCCCCGGCCTCTCGCCTTCTGGAAAAACAACAGACTATGCGTTTGAGGTAGGTTTATCAATTCATTCTCTCTTTTATGAATGGCCTGAAAGGAGACTACAGGGTTTGCCTACACGCTAGAGTGTCGTTTAAAATCTGCCGGAAACTGGTGCTCGACAGTCTCAGCTGAGCAGGTGCCCACAGTGCAGCAATGTGAAGATAGTGGACTATCGTCTGGAGACAGGAATAATGATTAAAACGCCACCTTTTATATAGCTCTTCAGATATTACAAACCCCCAGTTCACAGACTCTCCAAATTCTATGTGCCCAGTGTCTGAAAATTTGCCTCAGGCCTTAATTAACAAAAGAAGTTATCTTTTGGAAGAAGAATAAAGAAACAACTAATTCTGGTGCAATTTGACACACTAATTCCATAATTGCTTTAATTGTTTGTTTAACTCCCTGCCCCTCCTAGTTTAGGAGCAATAAATTAGACGGTCACCCCAGGCACACCTGAAGGGCTAGCCTCTGACAGCCCAGCCACACCTGAAGGGCCAGCCTCTGACAGCCCAGCCACACCTGAAGGGCTAGCCTCCACTCACCCCACATGATTACTGATGCTTGAAAAATGTGTGGTGGTTTCTGGATCATTTGAGAGTGACAGAGACCTGGGTGACCCTCTTGGATTGTTTAAATCCCCATTTTAAAGAGTTAGTAACCATTTTTTAAAAGGAAAGAAAGCAGCCTGAACATACCATGAATCAGACACCCCGTAACTGTGTTTTGTTCTGTTTTAATTGAAAAGTAGGGGCCGGGCGGTGGTGGCGCACGCCTTTAATCCCAGTACGCGGGAGGCAGAGGCAGGCGGATCTCTGTGAGTTCGAGGCCAGCCTGGTCTACAAGAGCTAGTCCAGGACAGGAACCAAAAGCTACCGAGAAACCCTGTCTCGAAAATCAAAAAAGAAAAGAAAAGTAGCCTATGTGTGTTAGTGTGAAACTCTGCTTTTGTGTGTGAACTCAGAAGCCCATACAACTTTGATTTAGAGTCCAGCAGAAGGCCTTCCGCAGAGCCCGCCTCGGTGGAGTTAGTGGGTGGGATGCTACGTGGGTGTGTATGGACACAGACAAGGGCTGGATAAATAAAGGGGCAAAAACTGCGGAACAGACATTTACACTGGAAAGTAGGAAATTTGAGAGTTAATTTCAATGCGGGGGTTAGGGAGACCAGATGTTTGAAGCTGAAGAAACAAGTGAGAATTTGTTATGTATTTGGGAAAAGACAAATACACAATTTCAGTGGGACTGGAGCCAAGGTTTGCTTAAAGAAGCGGGGAAGCCAGAGCTGAGAGAGCAGAGGACCATGCTAAAGAACTTATAGTTTATTCTCTAAACCAGGAGGCGTTGTCTCTGGCTTTCAGGAATCCATCGGCCAACTCTAATACACCTAATCTCTTTTTCTCTTTTCAGATGGCTGTTTCGAATATTAGATACGGGGCAGGAGTCACAAAGGAAGTAGGCATGGCAAGTATTTGTGATGTCGGTGGCCTCTGTTACATCTCGTAAACATGAGTATTAACGGACAATGATCGAATTCTGTGTTCCTAAAGAGCACGTGAAACTCACCCAAAGTATCTAGCATGGTGTCTTTCTATTACAGGATCTACAGAATATGGGCGCTAAGAAGGTCTGCTTGATGACAGACAGGAACCTGGCCCAGCTCCCTCCTGTGCAAACAGTTCTGGACTCCCTGGTGAGGAGTAACATCAGCTTTCAGGTCTACGATGGCGTGAGGGTGGAGCCCACAGACGGAAGGTAAGGTCTTAGCGTGCAGAAGCCAGCAAGATGGCCGCCGTGGGAAATTTGCCCAGACCTTATGGAGCAGCATGGTAGTGTGTGTAAATACATATCATAAGGCTCTTTTGTTTTCCGTTCTCCAAGCTTCATGGATGCGATTGAGTTCGCCAAAAAGGGAGCCTTTGATGCCTACGTGGCTGTAGGCGGGGGCTCCACCATGGACACCTGTAAGGCCGCTAACCTGTACGCGTCCAGCCCCCGCTCTGAGTTCCTCGATTACGTCAATGCCCCCATTGGGAAGGGGAAACCGGTGACCGTGCCTCTGAAACCACTGATCGCAGGTAAACACTCTGCGCCTTTGCTTTAGGAGACCTTGGGTACTACGCTAGCCCTAGCTGTTGATTTCAAGGTCTACATTTCCAGAACCTCTGCTCTGTTCCTTTCTAATCAAATCAATGCGTTAATTAGAGAACAAAGCGGGCAGCCATGGCTTATCTGAAAACTCTGACCTTCACCATCGCATAGATAGGCAATTGGGTCAGTTTGGAGGAAGCATGCAGTTTCAGGCCGTGGTGTCACTGCACAGAGGAGGAAGGATCCTCACTGACATTTGGTAGGAACCTCTGTTGGCAGCCTTGTCCCCAGACCCATCTGCTTGGTCTCATCTCCCAGCCACCATGGAGTCGGGGGAGGACAATTGCTGTTTTCTCTCAGTGACTCTGTCCTTTCTTCTACACAATGGCTCTCCAGCTGACTGGAGACAAGACAGCTCTCTGTGTCTTGCCTGGACATGTGGCCGGCATGTGCGTGTGCCCAGTGCACAAATCCATATCAAAAATGGCTTGACTGTTCCTGGGGGGGAGGGGCTTGGGGCTTCCTAGTCATTTCTTCCCTCTCGTTTCTTTAGCCATTAGCACACACATAGAAGCCCTGTTGTTAAAATGCAGTGACTAGGAATAGCGGGACATCCTGTGTAAGTCTCATCCCTGCTCTCCCTTCTGCCCCTGTTGTAAGCAGTCTTGGTAGGGACTTGAGGGAGTCGATGGCAGCTGAACTGCTGTGACATGAACGAGGGATCAGCGGGGAGCAGCATAATTGGAGTCTGGCCAATGGAACCCACTGGTGAAACCGTGCCGGCGTCACACAGAGAGGTGATTAGTAAAGTTTAGAAACTTGACCGAACTACAAAACCACAGGGCCCAGCACAGGCAGCTCGTTCCTGCGCCCGTTGCCAAGAGGGAATAAAGATGTCTTTTAGAGACAGGATGTGTTCGTGTTCCTACCAGAGGTGCTGGGCAACTTGATCTCTGGCTCTAGAGAACCAGGCTTTCCAGAGCTCATTGCTGTTTATATGAAACGGACTTTCCACATAGGTATGATTAATCTACATGTGTTAATACTGACGTATTATTATACATGCATGTTACAACAGAGATCATATATTCAACACAGTTTCATGTTAGTACAGACACAGACAATATGTGTATAAAACCTGTTTGCACAGATACAGACAGCATGATGTAGCACAATGCCTGCTCTAAATGCTACGGTATGGTTTGAGAGTCAAGCAAGGGGCTGGAGACTGAAACACAGAGAGAGAGAGAGAGAGAGAGAGACAGACAGACAGACAGACAGACAGACAGACAGACAGAGACACAGGTGGCGCCTAGAATTCCCGCTTTGTTGTGTTCCAGGGCAGCTTATATAGGCTCTCTTTGACCAGTAGCCACTCCCTAACTCTCAGCTGCAAACCCACCAGAAACCACTCCCCTGCCATCAGGAACTCCTGAGGTGCTCAGAGCAGCTGCAAAACAAGTTGTTTGCTCAAAACAGCTGCAAGCATAGGAAAGCAAAATTGTTTACTCCAGCAGACAAGGGTCACAAGAAATTCAAGGTCTGGGGGTCCACAGTCCCTCACAGCATGCGTGTTAAATATGCATGCACGTTAACCATACATGTATGTTAATTTATCATATGTTCAATATAAATTCACAAAATATATTTGTATATATACAGATAGCATGCATATTAAACACACATGCATGTTAAGCATATATACATGTTAATGAAGCCATGTATATATCTAATTTTTTTCATATTCCAACCACAGTTCTCTCTCCAACCTCTCCTCCTGCTCCCCTGCACTTCCCCCCCAGCCCATCCCCAAACCACTCATCCCAGCAGGCAAGAGCTCTCATAGAGAGTCAACAAAGTCTGGCACATTAAGTTGGGGCAGAACAAGGTCCTCTACCCTACATTAAGGCTGAGCATGGCATCCCACCCTAGGGAATGGGCTTTAACAAGCTAGCTCATGTACCAGGAATAGCTCCCGGTCCTACTGCCAGGGGCTCCTCAGATAGTCCAAGCTTCACCTCTGTCTCCCACATGTGGAGGGCCTGGTTTGGTCCCATGAAGTCTCGAAACCATGTATGTTGTGTTAACAAATGTAGAAGTCATGTAAATGTTAAGCAGACCGCATGTTAAAAGATACGATATAAGCTGGGCGGTAGTGGCACCCACCTTTAATCCCAGCTCTTGGAAGGCAGAAGCAGGTGGATCTCTGTGAGTTCAAGGCCACCCTGGTTTACAGAGCGAGTTCCAGGACAGGCTCCAAAGCTACACACAGAAACCTTGTCTTGAAAATACAAATAAAAAAGATATGATATACATTAAGAACATTCAAACATCATAATGTATGTTATGTGCTAGCGCAGATACAGACTGCCTACATGCATGTTAATGTAGTCACAGACATAATATGCTGATGAGTACATACACATGTGTATTAATGCAACATGGATGTCACATGACTCCTTAGTGTATATGTTACACAGATGTCAGACAAACAGGTCAGGGATACTCCTTTTCAGTCTTTGCTCCTCGTTTCTGAGGTGGAATTACGTGTTTCCGCTGACCTCTGTTCAGATCCCTTCTAATATTAATATTATTTTGTTCAAGTTCCAACCACCTCAGGAACCGGCAGTGAGACTACAGGGGTCGCCATTTTTGACTATGAACGTTTGAAAGTCAAAACTGGTAAGAATTTTATTCATAATTCTTTTGAAATTCTCTCTCTCTCTCTCTCTCTCTCTCTCTTTCACCTTTCTACCTCACTTCCTTGTCTTTGAGGCTGTTATTTAGAAATCAAGGAATTAAGGGAACTCAAATATACATTTTCTCTTCTCAAGAATGTGTAAAAATAGGCTTATAAGCTTCTTGTTAAGAAGCTTACTTGAAAAGCTTATCAAAATGCCATGGATCTCCATATATATATATATATATATATATATATATATATATATATATATATATATATATGTGGGAATGTATTCCACTGCTGTGAGAATATGCCTTTGCAGGCCAGCTGGTGTCAGATCCCCTGGAGCTGGAGTTACAGGCAGGCATGAGCCACTTTACCTGGGTGCTAGGATCCGAACTTAGGTCCTTTGAAAGAGCAATAATTGCTCATAGCCACTGAGTCATCTCCCCAGCCCTGAATGCCATGAATTTTAGTAGGCCATACCCCTTCCCATATCAGTGGTTGTATCAATGGTAAATGGGTGTTTCCTCTCTTTGACATTTTTTAACATTTTAAATTAGTTTATCAAAGCATGATTTTATACAATGAGATGTGTACTTTTTAAGAGACTGTTTGATGGGTTTTAACAAATACTCATGGCCAATCAAGAGCCTAGACATCCCATAAGTCCACAATGTTGTCTGAGTCCCATCCCAGCCGATCCCTACAGGCCCACCCCAGTTCACTTCTGTTTCCATCTTCTTAGTCTTTTGGGGGCTACTGCTTGACCCTTGAATGCTGTGGTAGAAATGACCCCCTCCTCGAGTTTGGCGCAATATACTGCTTCCAGCCTTTGCAGCAGAATAAGCTGATGTTCAGCTATGTCCAGAGTAACTTCTTTCTCTTAGTTAAATTACATGCCCCTTGACATTATTAACAAAAACCGAAACAAGCAGCATTTAAATTCAGCCTTACAGTTTTTGCTTATGTACATATTATCTAATCTTTATTCTTATAGCTTCAAGTGACACACGTGTGTGTGTGTGTGTGTGTGTGTGTGTGTGTGTGTGTGTGTATGCACACCTGTGTAAGGCCTAGTCTTAGGCTAACTCTAGGTGGTTAAGTGACCTGTCCACTGTCGCACAGCCAGGAGTAGAACAACGGCCAGGGGTATGCTAGTGAACATTTAGAACCGAATGAGAAATAAGCCCTGGTTTGCATCCTTGCCAGTTTCTGTGTAGTAAGCACTGCCAGCAGGGCCAGCAGTGTCCCTCCTCCAGGCAGCTGAAAGAGCTCCACAAACTGGCCCCTGGGATCCTGGAAGCCAGCCAGCACAACCCTGAGAGCACGGGTTCTGGTCCCAGGTCATTCTCCACTGCTACTGGTATCACGACATGAAAATGCATCTTTTCTCATACTTTTGTTTTTAAATGTATTGTCCTAAGGTTACTTCATTGTTAAGGGAGCCCACGCCTTTAACATACTAAAATTCTTATGTTTTAGGCATTGCTTCGCGAGCCATCAAGCCCACATTGGGACTAGTTGACCCTCTGCACACCCTGCACATGCCCTGCCAGGTGGTGGCCAACAGTGGCTTTGATGTCCTTTGGTAGGTACCACTGCCACCCAGAGGGCCTTTCCAGGACTGGTCCGTAAACAGTATTTTGCCACCTAAGGGGCTGTATGCAGTGATAACCCTTCCCTGATTAACTGTATAGCACCCCTCCTATTGGCTGACATTGTCTCCTCTCCTACAGGGAAATGTCAGATTGGATGTGGTCAAATTAGAGTCCTCAAGCCTACCTCAGGCAGGCTATCTCACCCTGAACAACATCGGAGGCTGTGGGGCCACAGATAAAGGATCAGTTTAAGATCACATGAAGCTCCTGGACTATACTGCCTGTCTCTATGGCCTCAAACTGGGGAAGGATTAGGCTGCAGTCAAGGGAGGTCAGGAAAGGTGGCTAGTGTTTCCAGGGTGGAGGACCAGCGTGTGTGCTCTCTCGCAGGACCTTACACACATCACCTCTCTGTAACACTGCAGTGTGAGACTCTCGCAAGAGAAAAGGAGATTGGGTTGCCAGGGTTTAGGAACTTGACCGGGCTCACAGTAGGCGCCTGTGGTTTCGGCTGTGATGTGCCAAGATCCCATCTGTATACCTACTGCAGATCCCGTTCCCGAGCTAGGCCATCATTGCCAGTCTCCTTGAGTACCCTGGCTCTTCACTTGCAAGTCTCAAACCACCATAGTCCATCCACTGGTACAAGAATGTTGTGTCCTCGAAATCAGAAGATTTGTTTCTTTTTTAATTATGAGATAAGGTCTCTCTATACAGCCCTGACTGTCCTAGAACTCACTGTGTAGACCAGACTGACCTTGAACTCATGGAGATCCCTCTGCTTCTGTCTCCAGAGTGCTGAGATTAAAGGAGTGCCTCACACCACACCTGGCTGTCAGCATCTCTTAACATCTGTATGTGGTGTGTATTTTTTTCCCCAGCAATTGTGTTTCAACACACTGCGTCTTCGCATCGGCATGCTATAGTGTACTCTGCGGGGCCTTTTGAAAATGGTGGCATATGAAAGTCCGTGCAGTGAAGCCGTTCTCTTAATCACCTGGTGCCACAGCTTCTCCTGCATCCACCATCTCCTCAGGAGCAGGACTTGGTATAACACTCCTCTTCTCCCACCATGCCTAAACTCGGCAGATCCAGTTTCTTGGGCCCCTTGACTCTCTCACACCTGTCTGTCTTCTCAGGCTTCATTCTTCCTCCTTGGTTCAGGCGACATCGGCTGTTCGGCCGTTCTTCAGACCATTGCAGTAGCCTCCTTATAGGCTTTCCTAAATCCAACCCATAGTCTTTCCACATCTCTCACAAGCTTCCAGACTGCGATATGCCAGTACACACGCACGCATGCACGCAAGAACACTCACACACAACTCCTTATGTCTGAAATGTCCGTCACGGGCCCACGTGTTGGAACACTTGGTCCTCAGCTGGTGCTGCTGTTTTAAGAGTCATGTAGCCTTGAGGAGGGGGAGCCTGACTGGTGGCAATATGTCACTAGGGGTAGACTTTGGGGGTTACAGCCTGGCTCTACTTCCAGTCCTATTATCTGCTTGCTAATCTGGTCGACACACCTGAGCCCTGGTGTGTGAGCCTGGCTTCTACCACCATGCCCTTCCTTTGCCCATCTCCCCAGGTGCACTGTGAGCTTGGTGAGGACAGAGCCACCTTACTCTCATCCCCAGCACTACCCCCAGGGCATGTGACTGACATTGCAGGTTCTGATTGCTGTCGAATGATGTCCATCTGAGCTAGAAATAACCATCATTCTGTCTAAACTCCGGTCTGTTCCTATGTCCTATTATCTAGAAAACTAACTCCACCCTGTTCAATGTTGTTAGAAATTTGATGAGATGTCTCCGATTGTTTAGGAATAATGGAAATAAAGTTGCCCTCCCTAGCTATAAAGCCCATAATAAGTCTACCATGGCCCAAGCAATAACCTCAGGGGGATGCCGCTGTCTACAGAGGGGTGGGGGAGGAGGAAGACATCAACACTGCTTACTTTGAGCAGCTATCCTTCACTGTGGCAAAACACGCGAAATCACCACCTTAGAAGGAAGACAGGCTGGGGCTAAAGAGATGGCTCAGGGGCTAAGAACATTAGCTGCTTTTTCAGGGAACACAGGTTCCATTCCCAGCCCCCACATGACAGCTCATGACTGTCTGTGACTCCAGCTCCCAGGGACCTGACACCTTCACACAGACACAACAATGCACAGAAACAGGAAAAGTAAATAAGTCATTTAACATTGTTTTAAAAGAAAGGATTATTTCGCTTTGTGTTTTAGATATGTCCACAGTCACTTGGCCTTGCTGTTTCGAGTCTATGGTGGCACACGATATCATGGTGGGAACACATGGCAGTCAGAATACAAGGAGGGACAAAGAGTTCCATTGTCCCTTCCAAAAGCACCCTGTGGCCTAACTTCCCTCTACTAGACCTCACCTACTAAAAGCTTTACTACTTATCGAAAGGGCCATTGGCTGGGGATTGGCTGGGGATTGGCTAGGGACCTCTTCTCTTTCATCCCTTTGGGGGCCATTTCAGATCCAATCACTCACACTGCTCCGCCCTCCCTTTGTGCCGTTGACTCTTGCACGCCTCCTGCAGCTCCGGTTGAGAACTTCAAAGCCACGAGCATCTATCTACCAAGTGCATTGTTTTTTCTTACTTTATTATAATTCGTCCAGAAGGTGCCTTTTCTGCTTCTCACCTGGAGAAGAGAGTGAATCCTCCATCTAACAGTGGGAAGCTGCCAGGCAAAACATCATCTGTGTTCTACTGAGACCATCGTGCGTCTTTCGCTAGATGAATCTAGTCACACCTGCAGCTGAGCACAGGCCCGCAAGGGGGGAAGCTCTGAAACATTCAGAGCCAACCTTGAGTGTAAGGCACATTAAAAATAGACTCAGGTGAAGAGTTTAAAATGGCCAGGCAGTGGTGGTGCACGCCTTTAATTCCAGCACTCGGGAGGCAGAGGCAGGCAGATCTCTAAGTTGTGAGGCTAGCCTGGTCTACAGAGAGTTCCAGGACAGCTGGGTTACACGGTTACACAGAGAAACCCTGTCTCAAAAATAAATAAATAAATAAGTAAATTCCAAATGTAGCTATAAGCTTTCAAGGGATGAAGGGTGAGGAGGAAGGCAATGCCTGTTCTATGTTTACGTTTCTCTGCAGCCATGCTCTGGAGTCGTACACGGCCATTCCCTACAACATGCGGAGCCCCTGCCCTTCCAACCCCATCCAACGGCCAGCCTACCAGGGCAGCAACCCAATCAGCGACATCTGGGCAGTCCACGCACTGCGGATTGTTGCCAAGTATCTGAAGAGGTATGTCACCCTGGGGAGAAAGAGCTGCTCTCTGGTGACACCTGGCATGCCTGATGCCGACACAGTGAGCTGACATAGTGACATCGTCGGCTCGCCAGCGCAGTCAGCAGTGACTTCTGAAGGGATCCGAGGTCAGGAAGGCGAAAATTAGACCTGTCAGTCCAAATAGGCACCAGTTTCAGAACAACTGAAGCTCCTAGAATGTAAAGAAGACAGATGAAATAAAGAGAGGTTTGCTCACCAAAGCCCCCAAACTAGCCGGATATGGCAGTACACACCTGTAACTCAAGAACTTGGCCGAGCCTGATGCAGGAGGATTGCCACGAGTTTGAGGTCAGGCTGTGCTACGCAGTGAGTACTAAACCAGCCAGGGCTACGAAGCAAAACTCTTTCAGAACAACAGCTCCCGCGGTGAAGCTGGGGTGAATGAGCAGGAATGAGAACCATGGAGAACGCAGGAGCCACCCATGGAGAAAACTCACGTGAATTAAAGTGAAGGAAAAAAAATGTAGCTACTCAGGAGACAGAAAAGACAGGAAATGTCAAAGGATTCCTGGGAGGTTTAAAAGATTTAAGAACACAAGTACAAGCTGGGTGTGGTAGCAGCACCCGGAGTCCCGATGACTGGGGAAACTGAGGCAGGGGGTCCCTCAAGCATCGGAACGCGAGACTAGCCTGGGCAATGTAACAAGACCTCGTATCTAAAAACAAAAGTTTAAACGAAATATTTTAAAAGTTGACTAATCCTTTCATTTTTTTAAAGAATACAAATATATAAGTATACGTATTTACAGCCACTGTTTATGAAAGAGCAAATGGGAACAGACTCCCGAAACAGCAAGAACACACAGTTCAATCTGGATCAGTGTCACAGACAGAAAGATGTCTAGGCTGGCTTGGCCTGCAGGTAGCCTAGGGTGACAGGGCTCCTGGTGCCCTCTGAAAGTGTACACTCTGAGTCTGGTCACAACTGTCAGGATCATTGGCCGATGACGAAGAGGGAGTCCCAGGTCACCTCCCTAGAGCACACACACAGTGCAAGGTCGGGGCTCTGGTCCCAGCCCCTTCCCGTCAGCTGAGCGACTGACAGTGTGTTTATTATGTCCTTGGTGAGACCGCTGATGAGAAAAATATGTTTGCTTCGGTTTTCATTGAGAAGACAGGCAGTTGTTTGAGTAACCTGCCTAATTTTCCTCCCGCATCTTGCCTTTCCCTGAGGCAGCTCTTTATTCAGAAGACAATGGCAATGTTGGGGCGTCACTCCGTATTTCTGTAACCCAACAGGGCTGTCAGGAACCCCGAGGATCTGGAAGCGAGGTCTAGTATGCACTTGGCAAGCGCTTTCGCTGGCATCGGCTTTGGCAACGCTGGTGTTCATTTGTGGTAAGCGAACACACAATTTATTCTCTTAACTCAAGGTACTGTTTTCTAAATTTTAATATCTAATAGTTCAGGACAAGGGACAAATTTTAAATATGCTGTACAAGGAAGAAATCTGAGGTTTCCCCAAATATTTTCTTAATTTGAATTCAGTTCATTAGGTCATGGGTTTCCTATGACAGCTTTAAATTCATATGCTATACAGTCTGCTCGTTTAAAGCGTATGTAAGTCAATGGCTTTTAATCTGTGCACGGAGTCCTGCACCCTTTAGTTTTAGAACATTTTATTAGCCTCGTAAGAAAATCCCACATCCTCAGCTCACCAAAGCCAACACTTCCCTTGATGCCTAGACACCACTGAGCAACTTCCCTTCTCTGGAATTTCCCAGTTGGGGCACGTCAAAGGCGTAAAAGCACCTGGTCCTTTGCATCTGCCATGCTTTATTTGGATGCTCTTAGAACCACTTCTTTTTTACAGTCAAATGCTAGTCTATTATATGGAGACACAACTTTTCTTTTTCTTTTCCAAGATAATGTTTCTCTATGTAACAGCCTTGTCTGTCCTGTCCTGGGACTCACTCTGTAAACCAGGCTGGCCTCGAACTCGCAGAGATCCGCCTGCCTCTGCCTCCTGATTGCTAGGATTAAAGGTGTGCGCCACTGCTGTCTGGCTGAGATACCACATTTTATTTGACCTGTTATCAGCTGGTGGAAATTTGTTGCTAAAAATAATATACTGTACAAGTTTTGTGTGCACATTTTTATTTCTCTTACTTGACACAAATAAATGGAATTTCTGGGTCAATGGAAATTTTTTATTAATTTTTTAGTGCCTATACCATTTTTCATTCACACCAGCATCGTATGAGGGCTCTTGCGTCTCTGTATCTTGCTATGTATTGCAATTTGTAAAATCTCAAATGCGGGATTGTCCCATAAAAGAGAGAGGGAGCAATCAGGATCTTGGTTAATAGTCCCAAATTAATCTTTGACTGAAATGTTATCGGTAAAGTACTTTAAAATCATAAACAGAGAACGTTAAGAATTGAGCAGGGCTTTGCTGGTGCAAGGCAGTGGTGAGCATCAAGCTCTGTGGCGTAGAAGCAGGAATTTATTACACCCAAAGCAAGTATACAAAATGTACTAGAGCCTGAAAATGTTTACCTCCCTTGGCCCACTGTTTCACTCTTAAGGATCTAGCCTTAATAAATATCCATGATCTGTACAATGGATTTCCTTATAAAGATGTTCACCTAAGTGTAATTTATAATTGAACATTTTGGATGCATGTATAGTACTTAATAAAATAAAGTCATTAGGAATATAGTATTTAAAGCAGATTTATACAAGAAAATGCAAAGAACAGCATATAACACCAGGCACAGGGGCTCGTACCTGCGATCCTAGCCCTTACGAGGTATAGGCAGGAGGATGAGGGCTTTAAAGTCATCCTCAGCTACACAGACAGGTCAAAATCAGCCTGGGCTACATGAGACTGTCTTAGAACAAACAAACAAAATATTAGGCAACAAAAGCAATGTACAAAATTATATGCACAGGTGCGCAGGTCCTGGGGAGAGGCTCGGCGGTTTGGAGATCAACAGCTGCCCTTTCAAATGGCCTAGGTTGGGTTCTCAGCAACCCTTTGACTGTTTACCGCCACATGTAACTCCAGTTGCGGATGATCCAATGTGTCTTCTGGCCTCCAAGGGCACTGCAGGCATGGGGTACATAGATACACATGCAGGCAAAACACACAAAATAAAAAATAAAGGAAAAAATCCAGAAACAAATATGTCCAATATGATCACAAATTAAATATATGCATAAAATGGCTAGAAGGAAAGATAGTATGAATAATTCTTATTGTGTACAAAGAATATAGACAACTATTAAAAACCATTGAAAATTTCAAGTATCGCTATACAGCTGCCTTTGAAAGCTCCATGAGCCCTAACACTTCTTGAGAGCATACTCTGCTTCCAAGAGAGTCAAGTACGTTCTGAAGTTATCCAGTCACTCGGAGAAGCAGGAGCTTTCTATTTAGCTCACATCAGAGGTCTGAGAAAGTCAGTTCAGTAGACCCGGATAACCGAGCTTTGTCAGCTAGAGTTTATAATTCAGCGCCATTGGTATGCAACACTTGAAACAGTCTGTTATTTGCAGAATGGGTCACTAGCGGGTCCAGTTTGCCTTTTGGGCAGCACATAGGACTCCCTTATCACTGGGGTCTGACCATCTCAGAGGTTTTTGTGAACGAATACCCTAAAGTTGGAGAGCATCACGGTTCATCCAGGCATCTGAAAAATGCATCCTGTAGAATACATCACGTAGGTAACCATACTGTCCAGAGACAAGAGGGCACTCCCACAACAATGTCTGTGTTGTTGATTTCTGGCATCTGTGTGTCAACAGATTTTTTTTCTTTTCCAGCCATGGCATGTCTTACCCAATTTCAGGTTTAGTGAAGACATATAAAGCCAAGGAATACAATGTGGATCACCCTCTGGTGGTAAAAATATTTAATAATAAATTACTCAACTAAATCTTATAAGTATATCTTTAGTGGGGGCGGGGCTGGGGATGGAATTCAGGACCTTATCATACTGGCAAGAACTGTATCGCTAAGCTAAGCTGCACCCCAGCCCACGCTGCGAGGTCTCGGCTGTTCTGAGTACTCTAGTCATGTACTAAGGAAGAAAGCTTTTCTATCCGTCTCTCCCCAGCCCCACGGCCTCTCTGTGGTGCTCACATCTCCAGCAGTGTTCACCTTCACTGCCCAGATGTTTCCAGAGCGGCATCTGGAGACGGCAGAAATACTAGGTATGAACCATCACTCACAAATCTGTGGCCTCCAAGATGGAATGTTGGCATTGTCCTTGACCCACCAAAGACATGGAGGGAGACTTATTATTAATTATGAATGCTCAGCCTTAGCTTAGGCTTGTCCCACTTGTTCTTTTAACTTAACCTGTTTTTATTCTTCTGCATTGGCCTCGGGGCTTTTCACCTTTTATTTATCCTCTGTGCCCTACTTCCTGCTTCCTCCATGTCTGACTGGCTGGGGCTCTGGCATCTTCTTTCTTCCTCAAGCCTAAATTCCTCCTCCTACTTACTCTCCCTGCCCAGAAGTTCCACTTATACCTCCTTTCTCACTATTGGCCTTTCAGCTTTTAATTGGACCAATCAGGTGTCCTAGACAGGCAAGGTAAAACAGCCACACATCTTTACATAGTTAAACGAATATTCCGCAATGTGAACAAATGCAACACATCTCTGCATAGTTAAATACAACACATCTCTGCATAGTTAAATACAACACATCTCTGCATAAATACAACACATCTCTGCATAGTTAAACAAATGCTCCACAACAGAGTGATTCCCAGGAACAGTAACAAAAGCTGTTGTTTTGGTGTAGCTCAGTGATAAAACATCAACAATTTGCCTGAAGTCCTGGGCAGCATTTTTTTATATTATTATTATTAAAAATTTTCACCTCCTCCCCTCTTCCCATTTCCCTCCCCCTTCCCCCATTCCTCCTCTCCCTCCCTCTCCAATGCAAAGAACAGTCAGGGTTTCCTGCCCAGTGGGAAGTTCAAGGTCCTCCCCCACTCCATCCAGGTCTAGGAAGGCAAACAGGCTAGGCTCCCACAAAGCCAGTACATGCAGTAGGATCAAAACCCAGTGCCATTGTCCTTGGCTTCTCAGTCAGCCCTCCTTGTCAGCCACATTCAGAGAGTCCAGTTTGATCACATGCTCCATCAGTCCCAGTCTAGCTGGCCTTGGTGAGTTCCCATTAGATCAGCCCCTACCGTCACAGTGGGTGGGCGCACCCCTCACGGTCCTGACTTCCTTGCTTATGTTCTCCCTCCTTCTGCTCCTCATTTGGACCTTGGGAGCTCAGTCCAGTGCTCCAGTGTGGGTCTCTGTCTCTATCTCCATCCATCACCAGATGAAGGTTCTATGGTGATATGCAAGATATTCATCAGTATGGCTATAGGATAGGGCCATTTCAGGTTCCCTCTCCTCTGCTGCCCAAGGAACAAGCTGGGGACATCTCCTTGGACACCTGGGAACCCCTCTAGAATCCAGTCTCTTGCCATCCCTAAAATGGCTCCCTTAATTAAGATATATACATCCCTGCTCCCATATATCCACTCTTCCTCCATCCCAACTCTCCCATTCCCCCAAGCTCTCCCCATCCTCCCCTTCTCACTTCTCTCTCCCCATCTCCCCTTACCCCCACCCCACCACCCCCATCCCAAGCCCTGGACAGCATTTTAAATACCATAATTTTATGCTTCTTAGGATCTGTAATGAAATGGAACCTATACTTGCTCAGCTTTCACCCCCAAAGAAGGCACGCAAAGTAATGACTTCATAGACTTTTGCTATGCCGAATCACTGATAAAATGAATTAAGGAAGCAGCAGGAACTCCCAATCCCAGAGAAGCTAAACAAGGAACAAAAGCACTTTCAAATGAGCAACCTATTTGCCATACTGTTGAATAAGTAATCTCTCTAGTGAGATGCCCACTGGGTGTTTTGACTCTTATAGAGATAGAATATAATTCTGTTTAGCCGTAGTAGGAAGAAAAAAAAATCTTGGTTTTTTTCTGAAACAAGGAGTCTTTTTAGGTGACTTGGAGAACTTGATTAACTTGTAGAACATCTTATTCCATTACTTATGTTTAGGGTGGGCGGAAAGAGAAAGGCTGTAACGAAAACTCAATTCTTCATTATGCCCCTGTAGCTTGAGCCGTTGGAAAGATGATCCCCGAGGAGGCAGGAGCAACCGCAGACATCCTCCTCCCACAGGGCCACTGCCCTGGCCCTCCCTCTCACACCAGCCCTTTGTGTGCCCCACAGCTCCAGGTGCTGTGCCGGGAATGCTAATGTCAGAAACCCAGGACTTGGAGCCAAACCCAGGCTTCAGTTTGCAGTGTGTCCTGTGTGAGCACATTGGCAGATTTACAAGGGGCCTGTAGCCCTTTTCCCTTTAGGGGGGAAAATGTGCCCCTGTGCTGGGATATGGCTGTGACCTTTGTAAATATGAGAATGGTAAAAATTAAAGCTGGGGGAGGGGGGAGTCCAAACTGTAGGCTAGATCTGCTGTAGATGGGGAACCTCAGTGAACTTTCAGGGCCTGCTCCAGGCAGCACAGACATCAGGAGAAGGCAGAGTCAGTTAAACGAAACTGGGAGACAAACACAGGAGTTCTTCTAACTGCTTAGGAATTTTAGTATTAGCCCATATTGCCAGTTAAATATGTTAATTCCCTACAAAATCTTGTTGTTTTTTTTTCTTAGCTAGACCAGTTCATTTTCTTTCATTTCACCTTCTTTTCCCCTAAAAAGTGCTTCACAGGAAAGCACAGAAGTCTGTGCAACGTGTTTGGTGGCGGCTATCCCAGGATCATAAACCCGTAACCCCATATCCTGTGTCACGCCTCCCACCTAATCCACTCTCAGCTGCCGCTGGGTTTTGCAGATGGATCTTGCCAGGCCTGGGTTACCTTTCATCGTGTGGCTCTCCATCTGGCCCTGTATCTGGTTCTGTTTACCTTTTCCTGGAACTAAAGCCGCTGCTGACCCTCACAGAAGGAGGAGCCTGAAATCTGACTTACGGTGTGCCGCAGTGAGGAGCAGGCTCCTCTTTTGCTGGCATTTCGTTTCTGCATTGACCGATGCTACCCTCGTTTGCTGAATGCTAGCTTGTGGGCTGCGCAGGTGTTCCGCTTAGATAGACAGGCAGCAGGGCAGGTGCTAAGCAAGGGGTGGGAAACCTGCGTCTTTCCCTTGGGAAGTTTCACACGTCCCTGCCTAAGAACAGATCTCTGCTGCACTGACATCTCTGTTATTGTTTGCGCTAGGAATCATTAAGCTTCTGTCCTTAAAATTAAGTCTCCAAACCTTGGCAACCTTCACGTCGTTATCTTCACAGGAAGCGCCATTCTCCGAGTCTTCATGTGCATGGCTGGCACTGAGACATTTTCTGAGAGGAACATCCCCTATCCTTTAGCAACATAGACAAAATAATAATCATAAAATAAAATAAAAAATAAAAAAGTCACATTTTTAGGTATAAAGCAGAAACTTCTTCTTTCTCAGTCACACATAACAGTTTTGTCATCATATTTTTCTTTCCTTTTCTGTGGTCAATGTGTGGCATTTGTAGCTCTCTGTCCTTGCCTCAAGCTATTTGCAAAAGCCTTGTGTCTTCTGTTGCTGCTGGAAGACACTGAACACACACACACACCTCTAGGGGTCAGTAAATACCAAGTCCTGAGAGTCGTATAAGCTGTGCCCCCCTACACATGTGCAACCCCCACCTCCTAGCACCAGCTGTCTTTCCTGTCCTCTCTTCAGCATCTCCTTCCTTGGCTCGGTCACTCTGCTCCCCTCCCACACAGAGTGGACAGGGAGGAATCTGAAGTCCCCTGAAAACTGTGAGAGCTGAGAACCCCAGCCAGCTCGTCTAAAGAGCAGTTGGCTCCTCAGCCTGGTCTTGCCAATGTGGGCTTGACCACTGACCACAGAGACATCTCAGGGAAGCCTAGCAGGGCCCTGGACCTTGGTGTTTGGAGGTGGCCCTAAGGACAGTTGACATATTCAGCTGATACTGTGACTGAGATGAACCCGGAAGCTGCTTCCCTCCCTTCCCATGGTCTGTGCTTCTCTCCTAGGAGCTGACATCCGCACCGCCAGGACCCAAGACGCCGGGCCTGTATTGGCAGATACCCTCCGACAATTCCTGTTTGACCTAAATGTTGATGATGGTCTCAGTGCCCTTGGCTACTCCAAGGATGACATCCCTTCCTTGGTGAAAGGGACACTGCCCCAGGTAAGATTCACAATGTAGCCTTCATGTATGCTGAGCACAAAGCTGGAGGGGAACCTTGCAACGCCCCCACAGCCGCTCGAGAACCCGTAGTGCTAAAGTAGCCTGGCCCCTCCCTGCGCCTGTTTGTTCCTTCATGTGGTAAACTGAAAGGATCCTTTATGAAAACCCAAGATGCAAACTGCCAAACTGACTTGATCTATGGAAACCCCTCTCCCTCCCACACTTCTGCAGTTTCGGGAGTTCCCCATAAAACGGGGCAAAGCTATCCCAAAAGGACCGCCGGTGTTATTTTCCAGGATAAATCACCACAAATCCCTACTGTTCCATAGAATGCAAGCTTAGCTCTTAAGTTGGAATTATTGCAAGTTTGCATTTGAGTCATTCGGGTAAATTGTTTATTTCATACACATCTGTGTCCCTCTATACCTTATTTCATTTATTTAAACTTTGCTAAAGAATATAAACTAAATTATTCATGTTTATAAAGTCGAATCATTACCGATATAAAGCTCCCTCTCCCGAGAACCACATGAAGATGTAATCTCTATTTTGACCTCTCTGGAGCTAGTACTCCAGGTCGTAATGGACCAAGATCCTCATCTATTGCCATGTACTATAAAGTAGGGCGCTCAGACCCACGAGCACTGAGTCCATGGACTATACCTTGCTTGCCACACCCAGCCACTCCCTGAGTCCTCCCAGTCAATACGGAAAAGCAGGAAAGCAGGAATCACCCATGGGGCTCTTTTGTCCAGCACTCAGCATTCACAGGTCCCTCCCTGGCTCTGGGGCAGCCAACAGCTAGGATATCTATCTATGCATGCAGCAGCCTACTGACCACAAGCAGCGGTGCCTTTTCCACATCCTTTCCAGGAAAGCTAGGACTCAAACCAGCCCCATCTTCCCCAGCCCTGATATCACCATCCAGACTATAGAGAACCTCGTCATTCATAGAAGATGTTAGGACAGTTTGAGCTCACAGTTTCTATGCCCACAGAAGTGATGAACAAAGCAATTTGAGGCAACAGAAAGCAGGGAACCTCGGTAAACGGGAAACACGTCCCATCTAATTGGATGAACAACCTTTACCTACAATTATTACCATTAGGTATAAATTTAGATTCCTGTGTGGGTAGACTTTTAAGAAAAGTCAACTGGGTGCTCCTTGCCCCCACTTTCTTGACTTCTCAGCATACTGGTGAGAGATTGTCCATGGGCGACTGGTTTCCCTGACTTAGCTTCAAACCCAGTGGATCCAGTTGCACCTAACCATGTAAATGAGTGAGAAACACAAATGTCTTGAGATACAGCATAGGTGCTGAGCCAACCTACAGATCCATCGCTTTAACCTGTTGAGCCACAATGTAAGACATTGTAAGGCCGTTGTAGCTATGCTAGCCAAGCCTATGACTGATGAGGGCAGGGCTCTGCTTTGCTTCTCCGTCCTCAGCTACACCCAGCCCAGTAGACATGTCCAACAAACATGCAGCTTCTCTAAAGCCTCTGTCTGGGTGAGTGAGTGGCTTGGTGGTGGTAACTATAGCTAGGTATTTCCTAAGACTGAGTAAAACAAAGACAGCCATGAAAACGTGTTCAGGAATTCCACAGACCTAGGGGCCACCATGGTTTCAGTGTGACTTCTGGCTTCCTAGCATTATCTCAGGGTTGCTGTATTTTCTGTTTATCCCAGGACTATGTTCATGATTTATTTATTCATTCTATATACAATATTCTGCCTGCATGTATCCCTGCAGGCCAGAAGAGGGCACCAGATCTCATTACAGATGGTTGTGAGCCACCATGTGGTTGCTGGGAATTGAACTCAAGACCTCTGGAAGAGCAGCCAGTGCTCTTATCCTCTGAGCCATCTTGCCAGCGCCACAGATACAACTTTTTAGGGCCAGTGAGGTGATTCAGCAGGTAAAGGTGCTTGCCGCTAGACTTGAATGACCTCCCGAGTCAGTTCCTAGGACCCACATGGTAGAGGGAGCTGAAGGCCACAGGTTGTCCTCTGACACATGTGCCATGGTGCACACATATACACGTAATAAATAATAATATAATTTTAGAAAAAATAAAAGAATATGAATTTGTTTACTTCCAAGAATTATTATGCTAGTTAGTTTCTGTAACTTTATCAAACTTGAATTCCCATGGAAGGGGAAATCCCAACTGAAGAATGGTCTCCATCAGAGTGACCTGTGCTCCTGTCTGAAGGGCTTATGTTTTTGATGATGTGGGGGCCCATCCCACTGGGAGTGGCGCTATCCCTGAGCAGGTGGTCCCCATTGTATATAATAAAGAAAGCCGAACAAGCCCCCCTAGAGCAGGCCAGTAGGCAGCGCTCCACTGTTCTCCGCTTCAGCTTCCACCTTGGCTTCTCTTGATGATAAACTATAAACCGAGAAACCAAACAAACCCTTTCCTCCCCCAAGTTGCTTTTGGTTGTGGTGTTTATCACAGCAACGAAAACCAGAAATTGGTACCAGAGAGCGTGGTATTGTGGTGATGGGCATGACCATATTGTTATGGGAGAATTATGGAAGGATTTGGGAGGTTTGGGCTTGAAAAGACCACCGGGTGGTCAGAGTTTAAGAAGCTGTTATGGGAGCCTGGGAGAAAGCAATGTTAAAGAGGCGCTGCCGATGTCGGAGGCCTGGGAAGACTGAGAGCCCCTCAAAGAATATTGGCCCATTTGGTTGGTATTTTGAATTAAGAATCCGTGGTTTCTGATCAGCTGTGATTAACAATAGACCAGCACCACTGAAATGAAACCTTTGCTTTACTGAGATAATTGATTCTGGTCAGCTGGGGCTGAAGAATTGGCTGTCCCTGAGAGATAGCCTGAGGAGTAGTTCCTGGCGGGGCGGGGTCAGCACACAGAAGCTGTGGTGGTGGTGGGTGGGGGAGGCTGCATCTCAAGCTGGTAGCCAAACTTGGGAATGCCTAAGAGTCTCCCACGTGCTATTGGTTTGGGCAGCATGAATGCAAGCCAGAAAACAGCGTTCCTCTGCGGTCACTGCTTCAGCTCCTGCCTCCAGGTTCCTGCCTTGAGTCCCTGCCCTGACTCCCCTGTTCGACTGTGAACTGGGGAGCCGTTAGGTGAAATCAGCCCCTTCCTCCCCTGAGTTGGTTTTGGTCACTGTTTTATCACAGCCATAGAGATCCCTCACTAGAACAGAAATAACCTGCAGATGAAGAAGTGCTGTGGGAGTTTCGTTTTGTTTTTTGGCAGCAGTGAGTGTCTTACAGGAATGCCATGGCAACCTCAGAATTCTACACGTACAGAGGACCAGTCTTCACTCATTAATATCCACCAGATTTAAGGAAGTATGATGTACTGATCCCTGCAAGGAGTCTTGCCAGAAAGTTTGTTTTATAGAGTCCGTGTGTGATAAAAGACTCTTTTATGTTCATCAGCCAGGGGTCAGTTTTTTTCTAGAAAGAGCGAGCAGGCCCATTTTTCTTAACCAAACACACAGCCTGTGCTAGTGGCAGCGAATGGCGGCCCTGCGTGCAGAGGGGATGGGCAAGAGCAAACTCATCTTCGGAATTCGATTTCTGAAGCCTCCGGAAAGAAACATTGGCATTTCAAGCCAAAACATTCCGTTACTGGGGAGCAGCGGCTGCCCAAGCGAGCATTCCCACTCTCGGTAGACAGACCAGCTGAAATGGTGTCATCTTATGAATGTGCTGAAAGTGGAGTCTTCGTTTCAGTGCCCGGGTTAATCAGTTGTTCTTTGGCCTTCGTGTCTGTATATAATAGCACGTTGCTCAACGCTTCTTCATTCTGAAGCCATTTGACTTGTATATGGCATAGGATCAAACACTTTGTCTCTCGCCATATTTGCCCCATCACTGGGGCTGGCAGTGTGAAGAGAGAGCTAGCAGAGGCGTGGTTAAGCCACTCCTGAGAGTCCAGAACCGCCTCCCCAGAGAGGAACAGGTCCCGGCAAAAGACTCTGAGCTCATCAGAGGGCTCTTCCTTGTTATAACAAAATGTTGTGGAAACCGTTGCCATCATCACCATCGTCTCTGGCCATAGCACAAACTGAAAGCCAGCTCTTTATCCTGCCAGAAACTAGACAGACAGGCAAACAGACAGATAGATGGGTAGACAGGCAAGCAGATAGATTATTTGTAGGTGATAGGTACATTGATTATAAATAAATAGGTGATTGATTGCAAATAGGTATAGGTGGTAAAGATTCAAGCAGATGGATAGATAGATAGATAGATAGATAGATAGATAGATAGATAGGAAGGATAGAGAAGGATAAATGATAGATTGATAAATAACTATTAATAAGATCTGCTAGAATATAAAAATTTTGCCTTTGTCTCATCCATAGTTAACAGCATTTCTTCCCACTTTCTCTAAGATGTCATCCATCCTCCTTTCTCATTTTTATTTTTAATTATAGTAAATTAACATTAATTTATTTTTAATAACTTTTATGTGTATAGTTCAATGTATTTAATATATCCACAGTGCTATACAAAAAACACTTTCCACTGCAGATCTTTTTTTAACATCCCAAGTAGCTCTCTATCCACTGAACAACTGACCTATTGCCTTTCTCACAGCCCCTAGCAACCTAAGATCTTTTTCCTGTCTCCGAAAGTGCCTAGGTTAGGCACCTCATATACATGAAATCATACACTGTCAGTCTTTCTGTGACTGGTTTATTTTACCTTAATGTGTTGACCAATGTAGCATGTGTCGGAATTCTGTTCCTGTTTATGGATGAGTAATATTTCCTTGTGTGGATAGACCATATCTTGTGGATATACCATCCCATGCCTGTATTGGGCCCTTGGGTTGTTTCCACCTTCTCACTGCTTTGAACACTGGTAATGCAAGCATATTATCTTAGGGTTTTGTTGCTGTAAAGAGACACCATGATCATGGCAACTCTTATAAAGGAAAGCATTTAGCTGGGGCAGGCTTACAGTTTCAGAGGTTCAGTCCACTACTGTTATGGCGGGGAACATGGTGGCACATGGGCAGACGTGGTGCTGGAGAGGGAGCTGAGAATTCTACATCTGGATCCAAAGGTCTGGCTTGAGCATCTGAGATCTCCAAGCCTGCACCCTGGTAACACACCTCCTCCAACAAAGTCACACCTCCTAATAGTGCCACTCCCTCTGAGCCTACACAGGCCATTTTTATTCAAACCACCACCTACGTTTGCATCCCTGCTTTCAGTTTTTTGGAGTAAGTATCCATGAGTATACAGTTTGTTCCTATGGTAATTTTATTGGTGTTTGTTTGAGACAGGATCTCACTAGGTACCCAGACTGGCCTTGATCATCCCCACTTTCACTTCCCGAGTGAGGAGGTTTCTAGCAGGTGCTACCAATTTCAGTCCAGTTTTTAGCTTCCTGGTGCACTGGGAAACTATTCTATAGCGCCTCACCATTTACGTTTCTATTAACAACACAAAGAGCTCCAGTTCCCGACATCTTCTCCAGCACTTGTTAGTTTCCACTGTTTTTATGATTGCCCAGTGGTGCGCAGCAGGGCCTTGGCGAGAATTAGATTTGCACACCCTAAAGGCTAAGAACACTGATCATCTTGTCCTGGGCATATTGGCTATTTATGTGTTATTCTTTGGGGAAATATCTATTCAAGACTTTGGCTGATTTTTGGGTTGCTCCCTTTGGTGTTTTGCTGTTGCACTCTAAGAATAGTTTTTATATTCTGGACATTAATATATCACATATACTGTTTGCATTTATCCATTTTGGGAGTCGTCGTTTCGTTGTCTTGCTACGGTCTTTTGGTATACAGAAGTCGTATATTTTGATCTACTCCATTCCAGGTTTCTATTTTCTTTTCTGTCTTCTGCGTCGTTGCTGTCACATCCATGGAATCAAACGCCAAGCCTGGTGTCATCAGGATTTCCCACGATGTGTTCTTTCAGGTTTTTTGGTTTGTTTTGTTTTCTTTCAGGGGTTTTAGGGCTTATGCCTGGAGCTCGCCTCCATTCTCCTGAGATATAAGAACTTCCAGACGATGATCCCTGGTGGGATGGAATGCCTAAGTAATGAGATAGAGAGAAATCCCATGCGGACCATGTGGCGGGGACTCCAGTGAGGGCAGTCAAGTGTCTTTCGTGACATGGCAGCCCAGACATGGCAGCTAGGGAAAGAAGGGATGGTGGATCTGGGTGTGGTGGTGCACACCTGTAATCCCAGCACTTGGGAAGTAGGGGCAGAAGCATCGGTAGTGCAAGCCTCTGCTAAAGAGGGACTTTAAAGGCAGTCTGAGCTACGTAAGAGCCTGTCTCAAGCAAACAAATAGGGTAAGTGAGCCAGTGTGTGTTGGGGGGGGTGAGTCAGTGGGGAGGGATAAAGAGGGGGGACGAGACAATGGTGGTGAGTGAGCCAGTGGAGAGGGAGGGAGGGAGCCAGTGGGGGCAGGGAAGAAGCTGGGGGGGGGCAGTGGGGGAGGATGAGCCAATGAGAGAGGGAAGGTTGAAGGACAGAGCCAGATTGAGGAGGCATCACACGTCATGATTTCTTTTTCTGAGACTGTATCTCATGTAAGCCAAGATGGTCTCAGATTTGATGGGTAAGTGAGGGTGGCCTTGACTTTCTAACACACCTGCTCTTATCTCCTGAGTTAAGAAGTAGCAGTTGGAGCCACCATACCTAGTTTTTGTTGTGCTGGAGACAGAATCTGGGGGTTCTCGCCTGCTAGGCCAGCACTCTACCAGCTGAGCTGCATGGCAACCCCATGATTTTGTTCTGATCCCAAAGGGACATTTGTCCAGAACTTGTAAACCCAGGTCTCTGCTGAGGCAAAAGGAGAGCTGGCTACTGTCAAGAGAATAGCCTCTAGGGGGCGATAGTGGAGCAAAAATGGAAACATCCCATTGTAGGTCAGGGTGGTGGTGGGAGGACTGGCGTGTCAGATATGATCCATCTTGAAGGTGGGTCCAGCAGACTTGGATCAAGGATCCTGCACACAAATGCATCCTGAGATTTTTCCTTGTCTGAACTACTACTCACTGAGTGCCGTTTCTGAACTGAGGAAAATAGGAGAGCTGGGCAGAGTCTGCAGTCTGCCTCCTCTTCCCACCTTCTTCATTAACTCAGCAACTAACTGTTGGTAATACATTTGCTGTATGTTGAGCACTGTGTTGGGTACCAGATCAGAGCACTAAACACAGCCAGGCCTTTGTCCCCCTGTGCTTACCTGCTAGCGGGTTATACATCCAAACACCTGCTTATCACCAAAAAATAGAGCCAAAGGCCCATGACGATGGGGCCTGTGTGATGTGGTGTGTGTTCATTTCATCTGGGTAGCAGATAGCCATCTTTTGTTAGTCCCTTGTCCCAGAAGGATCCTGGAGCCACTAGAACATATAGCCATAGGCTGTTGACATCACCAACTCCACCCATAATGACCACTGGAGAAATGAAGTAAATCACTAAACTGACTGGGAAAAGTAAATATGAAACTTTGGTTAATAAGGGGGAAAATAGATTCCTTGTTGCGCATAGCCTAAAGGGTCGCTTCTACAGAAAGTACTTTTGGGTGTGTGAAGGAAGTGGTCTTGAGTCGAGGACCTGCAGTTACATTTTTCTTAGCAGCACTGCTGTTACCAGGGACAAGACTGTCTGTCTGGGGACAGCTGGCAGGAGCCATTGGCAGGTCCGGTCCGATCAGTGGGCAGGATGGTTTATTTCTGTACATTTGAGCAGAAGGCTTTCCAAAGCCTTATGAGAAAGAAGTAGTTCTTGAGAAACCTGAGCCGGGAATTAGCCCAAACCATTCGAGGAACACGGCTTGGGACCTGGGGCGGGGAGTTTCTTTGATCATCCTTTGTTTGTTTGCTTTTATTCTGTTTTTAGCCAGGCGCTTTCTATATAGCTCAGGCTGGCCTTGAATTCGTGACTCCCTGCCGCTGCCTCTCAAGTGCTGGATTACACCAAGCTGTTTCTATAGGATATTTAAAATATCTAGTCATTGTCTCTAATGACCAAACTAATTTCCATGAGCACATAGCATTGACACTGTCACTTCCAAGCCCCAGATAACTCCTTTTATTTACTGTCTCAGGAAAGGGTCACCAAGCTTGCGCCTCGTGCCCAGTCAGAAGAGGACTTGTCTGCCTTGTTTGAAGCATCAATGAAACTGTACTAATTACCGCGTCAGTGAAATGATCACCATGTGAACAGATAGCAGAAGTGGGCCAGGCTCGCCTCTGTCGTTATCTCCACACTTAATCCACCTGCTGCCGGTTTGAATGTGACGTGACTTTATCCTTCAGGAGACTCCTCGACGTGGATTATGTAAAACCCATGGGCCACACCCCAGGGGTCAGCGTTCCTAAACCAAACCCTGCTGAACACACTGACTCTCAGTCCATGTGCCAAATGGACAGAAACTGTCTATCAAACATACAAATATCCTATGTCCAGACACTGCATGTCTAGAAATTTATTCTGAAAAAAACTAACATTAGTGTGCAAAAGAAAAAAATGATAAGGATGTCTCTGATAGTACTTTTTGGGTAATAAAAATTAAAGCAATCTAAACATTCATTTATGCATACTAATATGGTAAATGGCAGAAGACTATGGTATTATTAATAAAGATGAAATAAATCTCTTGGAAATATGTGTCTGTTTCATAAAAGATGTTGGCAGTAAATAAGTGGCAAAAATTATATATTAGTATAGTCTGACTTGCCTTTTCAACTACATATAAGTGTGTCTATATAAAGAAAAAAGATAGGCACCATAATATTAAAAGACACCATTGGAAAAATAAAATTGGGGCTATAGAAAATCATGAGAAAACGTGGACTTAGTGTTTTATACTTTCAGTTTTTACAGCTCTTGGGTTCAAATCTCCACTCCCCAGCATCCAGGTAACTGGCAGTCACAGCTTCGTACAACTCAGGTGGCAGGTGGAGATGAGCCAATGCCCAGGGCCCACTGTCTAGCCAGTCCCCGTTCACTAAGGGACCCTGTCTCAAAAAATGGGGTGGAGAGCAAAACGAAGGCACCAGTGTCAACCTTGGTCTTCCACGTGCAAATATACACATGTACAGTGAGCGGCTACACACGTGTACATCCACATACATCACACAAAGAGGAGGGGCTAAGGGTATAACTCAGTGGTAGAGTGCAAGCTTAGCACATGACACATATACACACACGCACATGCACACACACACACACACAAAGATAATGTCTATAAAACACACAAGAGCTTTATACTCAGTATCCAAAGATAAACATAAGATGATACCAACAAAATGCCAGCTCCATCTTGTTGGTCATGTCTAGCTAAAATTGCAGAAAGTGCATAGCGGAGGAAGAGTAGAAGCCATTGCGAATGAGCCAGAGGATGGGGCAGCTTTGCCAATCTGAGACATATTCAGTAAAATCTGTCAATTAATGAAAGTGCTTTTAGCATAGCAAGAGGTGGGGATTCTCCCATTGCCACCACCACCCTTTAAAAATGCCCAAATAGGTTAGGTCGGAGAACTCTTACAACACATTCTTCCTCTGCGTCCTTAGGCGGTTGGTTCCAGGACTCCATGCAGATACTGAAATCTGTGAGTGCTAATTCCTTCCTACACATAAAATGGTACCGCTGTATGCGTGCACACCCATGCACGCACGCACGCACGTGCACACACACACACACATCTATGAGCCACAGCTCCAGGTAACCTATGAACATCCTTCTAGAGCCTTATGTCACTTTGAGATTCCTTCTAACACAAAGTGACAAAGTCATCGCTTGCTGTGCTGTCTTGTGAGGGGACAGACAAGGAAGTCTGCACGTGTTATTGTGGGTCTAACTTCACAAGAGTCCGGACAGGCAATGCTAGCCAGTGCTGGAGACGAAGGAGCTGCACAGGGACAGGAGGCTCCAGCAGGGTGTGGTCGCACAGTGCCCACACACAGCACAGTGTGCGGTGCACAGCTGACTCGGGTTTGGTCCCTGGAACTTGGTGAAGTCTTTTCCTTCAATGTTTCAGTCTGGGGTTGATTGACTCACAGACGAAGTGCCCGCAGGGAGTGTCTCTTCCGTAAAGCTCTGCAATATTATTTAGAGACTCCGGGAGGCTGGATTTTTCTCCCCTGACAGCTGAATCTTAATAATTTATTTAACCAAAACCTCTTCAGCTTGAAGATGTTATGAGTATATTTTATATATTAGCTGCTCTTGAATGTGAGAGTTTGAATTTGAGAAATGTAATGAAAAACAACTTGAGATTTAAAAATGAATTCTTTATCCCTCAAATATTTGGTGCCTCTCCTAACAGAAACCAGATGCCTAGATGTGACTCACCAGAAATGTCTGGCATTCACGTTGACAGTGACTCTGCAAAGAAAAACTTAAAGGCCATGCATTTAGAAACAGATTTAGGAGGCCTTCATGGTCTTTTTATCCTGGGACTCATCATTTTGCTCTTTACAGTTCGAAAACATGGAAAAAGAAGTGTTTGTAACTTGCCTGCTATTTGAAGTACGAGAGAGAAGATGCGGCCAATGTCTGCACACCAAACACTTCCACAGAGATAACAAATGCATTTCTCTCGTTGCAAATCCTAATTTTCCACTGATTTCCTTTTGAAAAACATTTCTGGAGTTACAGACTCACTTACTTGGTTTACTTGGCAAGGGACGGAAAATTTTAAAAAACGACACCGAGAGTTTATATAAGCCCCATTCGTAGAATTACCACAATGACAACATCTTCACTTGAGCCACACATCTCTAATTTAGAGTTTACATAATGCCCCATTCGTAGAATTACCACAATGACAACATCTTCACTTGAGCCACACATCTCTAATTCTCTTAATGAGGAAAACACAATTTCTAAGTTAAGCCTCGTCACTGTGATTTATTGTCAAGGGCCACCATAAACGGATGACTGGTTCTGGTCTCGTGTCCCGTCTCCATGAACAGGAAGGGCTGTGTTGAGTTTGACATTGTGTTTATCGCTCTGGACACAAAGCTCTTGTAAAACACAAACAAGTGCAGTATCAAAGCAGAAAGCGTGGGCACAAAAATTGCTTGGCTGGCCCTTTAACCCCGAGAAAAAGATGGATGGGTGCTTGGATTAGAAACTGTACCCTAACGAGGCACGCTGCCCCTGGGGAGGAGGTGTGAGGAGGGTAACTGTTCGCCTCCAGGTCAACACTGCACAGACCCTGATTCTCTGATGCCCAGCGACCCCAGCCCAGACAGCTGCCGTGAAGAGCCTGGCCCTCTGGGAGCCATTGGCAGAGAAGGCCATCACCATCACAATGACCTGGGAGCTGTCTCCTGAACACAACCAGTAAACAGCCAGAAATGAGGTCCTGAAGCCCTCAGCTGAATTGCTGGCAGCTGGGTGTGGGAGGGCCTGGTGTCTTCTGCTTTTATTTCTCAGACTTTTCAACTCCAATCGCTCTCAGATTAAATGCAATCTCCTCCCTGCCCACTGCACCGACTGTTTGAAATGTCCCATGTGCCATCCGTCATGAAGCAAGGACAGCTAACTTCAAACCCTCATTCTTGAAGACTTTAAAGTATCGGATTTTTAATCACTTTCCAATCTGTAGAGTTTTTTATACCCTGGAAACTAATTAAAGTACTCAAGAGAAAAAGAAAAATGTCGTTTAATCCCATTACCCAAATACGACTTTTAACATGTGATCTTCTCATTCCGGTTTTCCCACATGGGAGGTATAATCTTTCTCTCTCTTCCTAGAAGATATGACATTTTAAACTTTCCTCTATTTCCACATAATCCCCATGAGCACTACTTTAAAAAGTGCACAATAGTTCACGAGATGGGATTTTAGTAATTCACCCATAATACAGGCAACTGAGATGACTTCCAAAGTTTCATTCCCCCCAGTACCGGAGCAGGGAGCAGATGGTGGTCATGTATGTGGAGATTCACGTTTTCAGTCATTTTCTTAAGCTCAATTTCCCCACGCCAAACTCTTACATTTTAAGCATGAACTTTCGAGTCATCTTTTCTAAATACACGCAGTACTTCACCGTAGGCCTTGCTTCCTCGTCTCTTTCCTCTTACTGCTCTTCAGAAATAAACCCGAGCACAATGATAAAAGCAGCTGGGTTTCACTCACGTGGATAGAGCCACAAAAACCACCTGCGATTTTTCTTTTATATCCAGAGAGTGTACCTTTGGTAACCATGGAGCTTCCAGAATACTCCTTGGATACCAAAAATCTTAAGATGCTCAAGTCCTTTCTGTAAAATGATATAGACTTTACTTATAGCCTCATATAATATAAATCATCTGCAGATGACTTACATTGTCTGATACAGTACAAAAAGTTACTTTGTGTTGTTCGGGGGATGTCAAGAATGAGGAAAGTCTGTATATGCCCAACACAGGTGTGTGTGTGTGTGTGTGTGTGTGTGTGTGTGTGTGTGTGTGTGTAAGAGAGAGAGAGAGACAGAGACAGAGAGACAGAGACAGAGAGGGCCAGGCAGGCAGCAGACGTATGCTGAGGCCCTCCCAGACCCTCCCAGTTTAATTTGACTTCCTGCTGCAGAAAACCAGTAACTGGACTTCAGAAGCTCAAGGATCAATTGATAGTAAAATCCTATCAATTCTTTCACCCTGAGCAGCTGAGAAGGCCTCTGCACGGTAAGGGTCCTGCGGACTTAGGATCACGTCTTCTCCATCGGCGTCGTGCGTACTAAGGCATCCTCGCCCGTTGGCTGATGTGCAGGCAGCCATCTTAGGACAAGCCGCAGCATAGGAAACCCCTCCCTTGCCATCCTGCTGCCATTCGCTGGCACCCAGTGAGCTGGTATGACAGAAACAATGTTCGGGAGATGCCAGGTCTGGGCTGCGCCTGGTGACGGTCCTCGTGCTGGCAGAGACCTGTTGGGGCACAAGACACTATGGAGCACTGGCAGTAGCGCATGTGGGCGCCGGGTGCGATTTTCCCCTGAGAAGTTCTGTTCTGTGCTTACAGAATGCACAAAGACGGACAGAAGACGACATGACCCCACAGTGCCTACGGACTGATAAACTCAAAAACACTTAGAAAACTTACTTTGGTGACATGAAAACGAAACTATAAGTCACCAAATCTTTTTCCCCATTTTTTGCCTTGTACTTTATTTATTTACTTATTTTAGTTTTTTAGTTCCGCCTTATTGAACCCTCTGGGAGTGGACCCCTAGCCAACAGGCCTGCATTATCCCAGTCATGGTCCATGGTTCGAATGGCCGAGAACAACATTCAAATGTTTTTTCTGTAAGTCATCAGGCCTGTTAGTCGAAGATTGCTGCCCTGGGAAAGCTGAGCGAGACAAGGAACCGTCCCCAAGACCCCTCCTAAGGGCCTAAGTTGCTTCTCTACTCAGAAACTTCTGGAAGCTGTATATGCACATGCTCCCTCGATGGCTTTGACATCTGCAGGGCAACCAGTGTGAATTTTATGCCGTGTACTGAGTACGAGGGGAAATATTTGCGAGACGGACCACTATTCTATTCACTTATTTAGAAACAGAAGCTCATCTATCCCAAGTCGGCCTCAAATCTGCTGGGCTACCGCGCACAGTGTGCACCCTCACACGGGGATTATGCTGCTGGTGACTGAACTTAGGGCTTCCTGCCTCCTAGCCCTGAGGAGACACGGTTGACAGGATCCACATCCCTAGGCCTACACTTGTTTTCTTTTGTTTTCTCCCCAGTCAGTCTAGCAAATTTATAGGGAGCTCTTGTCGCAGACCTGATTCACGTTACTCTGGTGGGCATCCTGTCGTGTGCTGATTTGCCATCTCAGTGGCCCTTGTGGTAAAGACTCTCTTAAAACACTCACCTTGTGAATTCCTAACAAGCTGCACATGCAGGACTAGTGATAAAAGACAGCCTAGGAAATTAGATATAAAACTCATAGAGGATAATTAATACCTCTAGCTGGCTTGACAAATAAAGATGGTAATTTCAAAAAAACAGAGCATCCCATAGGTAAAATGCCTTGCCAGATTTTACTCCCAAGTCAATCTTGTCAGGCCGGGCCTGGTAATGATAACTGTAAACCTAATATTGGTCATGTGTTTGCATCCTTGCACGTTGGGCATGCGTTATATCATTTGCTAATTAAAACAGCTTAATCAAGTAGCACTTACAATTATCTCCTGCTTATGGATGCTAAAATCAGGCCTCAGAAAACTCATATTATTTGACCCAAGTCATGCTGCTGACAAGTGACTTGGCCCTCCACACAGATCTTGCTGTGTGTAGCCATCGAGACTGCTATGGCAGGTTCTGGGACTACGGAGATTAATAAGACACAGGTCCTTCCCCTAAAAGAGCTCACCATCCATCAGAGGAGATGAATCGGCATCATTTGGATAGTGGAAATAATTGCTGAGCTGCCAAAGAGACCCTTGGGGATGTGTGGGTTGGACAGTAAGTGTAAGAAGAGGACCGTGACCCGGGTTCTTGGACAAACCTAATGGTTTTTAATATCTTATATAGAAGGCAGTGTTCTCTGCCTTCCAGAAGCAGAGCTCCTTAAACTCAGCCATCCCTCTGCTTTGGTCAGCCTCACTAGTTTTCACAGCTGGGACTATTGACAGTGACTGAAAACTATAAAATATAAGGAAGGGGCCTGCTATGTCAGGGGCTATCAAGACGAAAGAGGTGCTGGCACCCTGTCCCCCATACAGGAAAGGAAATTTTTAGTTCACAGAATACATAGGCTTAGTGACAGGCACTAAACAGGCTTTATGTCCAGGATCTGTGATCTCTGTCTCGAAACTCCCACTCTCTCATTTGGCCTTCAACACCGAGGAAGGCTTTCTGCAGGGCGGAGACTCCCAGACACCTTTGAAGGATGCTGTCCCTCCCTCCCACATCACCCTTCCCTCCCAGTCGGCAGCCATATCTCTCCTTTCACTCTTCCTGGTTTTCCGTTCTGCTCTGCTATGGCCACCGGAATCTACTGTGGGCTGCACATTCATATCTTCCCCAGCTCTTGGAGCTGAAGCAAGACCCAAGAGATTTTGTGTTTGGGGGTGAGATCTTTTGGTAGTGATTAAATTTAAATAAAATCAAAAGGGTGCGGTCTCCTTAAAATAAGAGAAAGAGGCCAGAACTCTTACTTTCTACACATGGACACACAGTAAGAAGTTGGAAGACACATTCCACCTAAGACGACACCTCTCACCAGAAATGAATCTAGATAGAATATGTATGTTGGCTTTCCCAGCCTCCAGAACCATTTTAAAAAAAAAAGATGGATGTTAGATCCAGGCTATAGGGATTTGTTACAATAGTCCGTGCTGGAAAAGACAATCCCAAAGAGAAAATATGCACTACATTGAGGTTAGATCGCACAAATATTATTCTAAGCTCTTTATACATTACCACTGCTACCTGTCAACAATATCAGAAATTATTATCTTTTTCATATTCTCATCAGCACACACACATACACACACACACTATGTGCACACACACTCACTCACATGCCCACACCACTCTTGGTTCAGAATCCCACCTCATTCCCTGGTTATAACAGTCACCTTCCTAATGGTTTTCCTGCTTCTATCTCTTGACATCTAATCAGCCATTCCCTTCCCTGTTCAAGAATGATTCTCATAAGATACACCGTCAAAATCTTTCAGTAGAGGATGGAAGCACTGATCAATGCCAGAGCATCTGAGTAGCATTGGGAGCCCTGGGTTTGACCATCCACACTGCTGACAGCAAAAAGAAGGAAGAGGAGGAATAAAGGGAGAAGAAAGGGAGGGGAGCAGAGGGGGAGGGGAGAGGACGGAGGGAGGGGGAGGGAGGGAGGGAAGGAGGGAGGGAGGGAGGGAGGAAGGGAGGGAAGGAAGGAGGGAGGGAGGGAAAGATGAGAGAATGAAGTAATAAAGGAAAGAAGGAAGGAAGGAAAGGAGGAAGAAAGGGAGAGAGGAAGGAAAGCCAAAATCTCTCAAGGCTCTCTTTCTCCCTAGAGGAATCAGTAGCCCTGATCTGAATGTCCTCTGAACTCAGAACATACTCTGTGTGCCTGTCACTTAGAGTCTGCTCCATTCCCCCTTTCTGACATGTTAACTCGGGTAAAGGACCTTGACTTTATCACTGAAGATCTCCATCCTTTCCCGCCGGAGCCAGCATCCATGGCACTGAGTTGGCAATATGAATTTGAAATAGAATAAGAACGGAACAGCCGGTCTAATTTTTCCTCAGACTATTTTTTGTTGACCAGAATTTCACATTCTGAGCAAGAAAGACTTTGTGTCTAGATCCTCAGCTGCTGTGGATGAGTTCTGGAACCAGCACCTCTCTCCCACTGTGATGCCCTGTTATAGAAGTGTTCTAGAATCCGCATGGAGAAACAAGGTTCTGTGGCGGTCCCCTTTGGATGTTCGGACGTCAGCCTCGAGGAGCCACAGAACTACCAGATCAGTGTACGAAGACCTGCAGGCGAGGCCACAGGAAGAACTTTCTGAAGAGCAAGCAACTGGTTATTGACACACAAGACTCATAACAGCCCTGACAACTATCCGTTTCTGCAGCTGACATTTCCTCCTTCTTCAGAACCCAATCTGAGTGTTTGTGAATTTTCAAATGACATAATAAAGCCGTCAGCACACAGGGAAAGCTATGCCGCGTTTAGAATTAAAGGGGGCTCTAGTGTATTTCTGTTAAAGGAAGTGGAGACTCACGGGGCCTTCCCTTTCAAATCCCTTAATCCTTTGGGTTAAGAACAAGAGACTCAAATTTTTCTCTGGGGTCTTAATTTTTTATGTGGCTTCTTATTACATCTTTTATCTCTTCTAAAACTCTAAATCCCTTCAACATAACTTCGCCCCTTACGCAGCTGAACGGCAGCGGGCTGATCTTTTTATTGCCGGGTAATGGATTTAGTCTGATTGCTGACATGGGAACAATGAAAGGATAAACAGTTCCATTTGTGACCATGAAATTCCCCATCTGTTGAGTGTATTCATCACGGGGGAGTGCGGGGCAGGGGCAGATGAATGGACCTGCCACGCTGATGTTAATGACATCCGTCATACGACTGAAATCAAGAGCTAATGGTAATACTGGTTGTTCGTGTCGTGAACAAGCCATCCGATTAAATGCCTAAGCATTTACCTCGACGCTGGGCCTGGTGACCTGATTTTTATTTCTGATCTCACCATACAACTCAAGAAAGTAGAATCTTGGTAGAAGTTGCACATACTGGTCGAGCAGTTGCCTGGCGTGCACCTGGCTTCAACCTGCGCTACTGCAATGAACAGAGAGAGTTGACTTTAGATTGGCTTGAAAATCAAATTTTGGTGATAGAGAAAGCCTTAGAAATGAAAACGAAAGGTTAATCGTTGCTGATATTGAGTGACAGGTCATGGGGCCTCGTTATACTACAGTCTCCACTTTGAATACATTTTGAAATTCGTATTAGGAAAAATAAAACCTTTACAAAATGGAGATACTTGAGAATGGGAGCACCCATTGTTTAGTATAATGTATTTTGTAGTTTTTTGTTTTGTTTTATTTTTTTGTTAGTGGTGTGTTTTTGTTTATTTTTAGACACAAAGTTTCTCTGTGTAGTCCTGGCTGTCCCAGAACTCACTGTGTAGCTCAGGCTGGCTTTGAACTCACAGAGATCCGCCCGCCTGCTTCTGCCTCCTGGGATCAAAGGCATGCATCACCACAGCCTGGCTGTAGTTTCGTTTGCTTTTTTGTTTATTTGTTTAATAAAAAGAAAAAATTGCCCACATAACAGTTTAAACATTTAATAAGGCAAAAGGCTACCACTAGCAAACAAGTATTGTGAAATACATTTCATAGGAAGAAACTAGTTCCACTGGCTTCTGTTTTCCCAGGATCCACTCACCACAGAGGCCACACACATGGCCTTTTCCAGGGCATGAAGGCCGCCGTAGCCAGCACGAGAGCTACAATGAGTAAAGCCGCTGGTGAGATGACTAATCTTGGTTGCTCACTTGACACACCTGAGGAGCCGGGAACCTCTGACAGAGTGCTCCATCAGATCAGCCATGGCCGCGTCTGGGAGGCATTTCCCCGATTGCCATTGGTGCGGGAGGGTCCAGCCCACTGTGAGTCTTATTCCTAGGTAGGCCTGGGCTGTATCAGAGAGGCAAGCACAGAACCCAGGAAAGCAGAAGGCAGATGGGGGAGGGAGGGGACACGCAGGCTGCAGGTGCTACAAAGGCAGGAACCCAAAAGGAGAGGAGGGCTTTAATAGGATTAGAGAGGGAGCAGGAAGAAGGAAGGGTAGACAACGCTAAGGATGTTTGAAAAGCCACAAGGAATCATATTATTATTGTTCATCTAAAGTTACATGTAATATATAAGTGTATGTGTATGCATTCACACACACAGTTTAAATAAAGTTACACCACTTAAGTGTGATAATGTCCCCCTCCCCAACAGCCACAGTCTATCCATCAAAAATCTCAGTAGCAGACATGAGAAACTTTCTTCCAAGTTCAGGGGTGTCCATGCAACTCTCCCCACAAATACAGGCTATTGCCATTGCATTGGTTACCTATGGAGTTTGAAGGTAAGTCTTTAATGCATCCCTGGGATGCAGGACTTGGAGGAATTTACCTGGAACTGGCTTGGAAGACTTCTCCCTGAGGACTAGCCTCATATTACTGGAAGGCGCTGCACAAGTTCCCGAGGAAGAAAAGCGCATTAATAGTTCTACTCAACTATAACGCCTGCGGCATCCAACAGTGACCAGCACCCTAAGATATACCAGTCTTGAAGATCACTAACAGCTGTCTAACCAGATGGGCGGGAACTAGTGATGGGACTACAAGCCCACCCAATGGGTGGGAACTAGTGATGGGACTACAAGCCCACCCAATGGGAGGGAACTAATGATGGAATTTTTTTCAAGCCCACCCAATGGGAGGGAACTAATGATGGAATTTTTTCAAGCCCACCCAATGGGAGGGAACTAATGATGGAATTTTTTTCAAGCCCACCCAATGGGAGGGAACTAATGATGGAATTTTTTCAAGCCCACCCAATGGGAGGGAACTAATGATGGAATTTTTTCAAGCCCACCCAATGGGAGGGAACTAATGATGGAATTTTTTTCAAGCCCACCCAATGGGAGGGAACTAGTGATGGAACTACAAGCCTAGTCAATCTCCCATGGCTGGAGAATCCGTTACTGCTGCCTTCCTAAATCGCTACATTTGTAAACTGTGTTCTAAATACTTAGGCGCACAGTTAAGGGTAGCTCTCACCCCTCATCAAAGAAAGCTTCTTTTTGTAGCAGGTGGAGACCATCACAGAAATCCACAATTGCTCAACATGCAGAGAACAACTGGCCACGGGGAGCCCAGCCCAAACTGACAGGATCCACAACACAACTCCCATATCTAAGGGTCAGGTACCATCCCGGAGGAGGAAGCAGAAAGCCTGTAAGAGCGGAAGGACCAAGACGTCTGCTGAGAGACTGTGTCTTATATTGAATAGGGAAGCTGCGGCCATGAAATCTCAGCAGCGTAGTAGCCTAAACAACACCTGTTGATAACCAACTAACCGTATCAGTTGACATCCCAACATGGATGTGGGAAATTTCACAAGGCCTCACCCCTAAATGAAGAGCTGTAAGCATTTAATGACTGTGGAGAATCAGCCTTCCCCAGGAATGAGCCCCCCTAATAAAATATCCAATGCCAAGTGGTCAGCCCTATAAAAATAAATGTAAATATACATATGCACATATATACATAGAAGCAACACTAAATGAATTCATCAGGTTGTATTTATGTATTTATACATATATATATATACAAATACATGTAGCAATAATAATTGAATAAAAAAGAAATAGGGAAAATACATAAAAGTAATAGGAGGTCGTGGAGACAGAGGAGGGAGAACAGTGGGAATGAGGATCAGGATATGATAATTGGTATTGAATATGATCAACGTATATTCTATGTATGCATGAAATGTTGTGATGATACTCATTATTTAGTATAATTGATAATGGTAATAGAAGTAGAAAAGCAACAACAAAGAAAGGTCGCTGAGCAAACCCGTAAGCAGCACTCCGTCATTATCTCTGCTTTAGTTCCCGCCTCTAGGTTCCTGCCTGGACTTCTTGCCTTGGCTTCCCCCAATGATACACTGTAAGCTGTAAGCCAAATCAGAATAAGCCCTTTCCTCCCCAAGTTGCGCTTGTTCAGTGTTGTATCAGAGCAACAGAAACCAAAGCAGAACACTTAGCCTGCCTTGAGGATCGATGCCGGCACCAAGAATGCCAAGTACAAGGTCCAGGAGCCAGTGAGCATCAGCACTGTTCAGTACAGTGGCCAACAGGCACAAGAGCCACTGGGAGGTGCTGTCCACAGGAAATACACACCATCTTCCAAAGACAGCGTGGAAAACACACAGTGAATCCAAATTAACTGTTTCGTTAAAACTTGAAGAAGTAATTCAACTGCTCATTAATGATTTTTTATATTGGTTACATGGTTAAATGAGGATATTTTGATATTTTCAATTAAATAAAAAAATTTTTTTAACCTCTATTCATCTGAACTTGTGGCTTTTTTTCTCTTCTTTCTTTGTAGCTTTTTCTCAATGTTGGGCAGCTAACTTAGTAGCTTGCACAGACTAAACAACCTTCTATCTCTAAACTACACCCTCACTCCATGAACTTGCGACTTTGTAAATTATACTCAACTAGCTTGTCTTGCCATTGGCTTCACCTATTACACCTATTATGCCATTTGTATAATGTTTGAGAATGCTAAACATCAACCTAATGCTTATGCAACTAGGCAAGCATTCTACCACGGAGCTATTTCCCAGCCTTCTTTGTATATTTTTAAAAACCATTACACATAATATTTTTAGCTCTGGAGTCTATGCTCCACATATATTTCTATTTTCAACCTTTCCCTATTTAATTAAAATTTATACATTTGTTTTTTTAATATATGGAGAACATTCATTCTTCATTCACCAAACTTTCTGTCCTAGAGGTAACCACTTTTAAATTCATAGTTAGAAATACATCCCTAGATATCATCCAAAGATCTCCGACTTGTCTTCTAAGAATTATCACATTGATAGACCTGCATGTGTGTATGTTAGTACTAGAAATGACGGCAATGATACCTTGACTTTCATTTAGTGGAAACCAAAGCCACTGAAGAGAATGAGATAAAAGTTAGGATTGATTGTTCATGGCTGCCACCCATCCCAGACACTTGGCTCAGTTGTTGACTGATCTGGTAAAATAGTAAGACCGTGTATTTTAGAAAATAGATGTAAATAAGGTAGATTTACTTGTACTGCATCAATTTAAGAGCCCTTAAGTTGCAAGGAATGGAAACTCCAACATAAACTTGTTTAACTATAAAGGAAATACATATTGTATAACATAAAATATTATTAAAGTTATGAATATGTACCCACATGCACACACCCACAAGACATACCACATACAAGTATTAAACTGCATTCTTCCTGTTTCTTTAACTATGTAAGTGTATGCGCTACCACAGTTTAAGCTCAGCTGTGCTTAGCCTTGGATTTCCCCTACCCGAGCAGATGCTCTTCTCCAGGTGTTGTTTCTCTCGCTCACTTGAGCTGTTCGTCAAGATCACTTTTTGCTTGTTTTATTTTGGCTTTGAGTTTTAGATGGAGGCCATGCTACATTGCCCAGAGAATCTTGAACTGGACAATTAAGCCATCATCCTGTCTCAAGATCAGTTTTTTTGGTGCTCCCGGAATTGTGTATGTATGTATGTATGTGTGCATGTGTGCCTGTATGTATGTGTGTGTGCACGCGCAGGTATGTGTGTGCGTGCCTGCATGTGTGTGCGTGAAGGGGAGTGTGTGTGTGTGTGCCTGCGTGTGTATGTGTGTGTGCAGGTGTGTGACTTACGTGTGTCCTTGTCTGTGTACAGGTGTGTGTACCCTTATAGAAATCAGTCATCTTCTCCACAAGAAGAGATTCATGCCTGGTACTGTAAACTGGGTCAGAAGCCCATGGCTGTAGGAATCTTAGACCCAGAAGAGATGCTACTACTATTTGTTTTGCTAAATGCATATGTTACCAAACTTCCTTCTAAATATTTGTCTTTATTCTTATAGATTAGTGCTAGGCTCAGTCACTGTCAGAGAAGCTTCTTTTTGCAGTAGGCAACAGTCCTCAATAAAGAGACTCACACACGGTCAACGTGCTGAGAATAAATGGCTATTGAGTACTCAGTCCTAAACTGACATCTACATCAACTGTTCTGCACATGCCCTCAAGACTAGGGAAACAGGGAAGGGGGACAGGAGGGATAGAAGGGGCGGACCTAGGGAGTGGCGCCATGAGGCGCTGTCTTCAGGAGTGTCAGGGTGGTCACCCTCAAGACCTCACAGCAGCTCTGGTTACCTGGACAAGATCAAGCCAGTCAACATCCTAGAGTGTGTATGGGAGGGGCTTATGAGGACCCACCCCTCTCTAAGGAGCAATTCCAACAGATGGCTGTTGGGGGAGGGGGCTCTTGGAGGGGATATGTGGCCACCGGTAGGTTGCTCATGCCCCAGTGAGTAGCCACACACCTATGCACAGACAGGCCGCAGTGATGGGATTCAGAGGGTTACAAAATATATAAAATAAAAGAACAAAACATGAAATGAAAGTGGGAGGGGAAAGAGGAGGAGCTGGATAATCAAAATACATTCTATGCTTTGATGAAATCGCTCAAAAACAAATCTTAAAATAGCCAGTAAGCTTTAAATTTCAGTAAACAATAAATTGTTTTTAGTGTAAATGACCTACGCAATATTCCGGGGAAAACTTAAAGTTTTAGGGTGGTTTTGTTGTTGTTGTTGTTGTTGTTGTTGTTGTTTTGTTTTGTTTTGTTTTTTGCTTTTCGAGACAGGGTTTCTCTGTGTAACTCTAGCTGTCCTGGAACTAGTTCTATAAACCAGGCTGGTTGTGAACTCACAGAGATCCCTCTGCCTCTGCCTCCTGAGTGCTGAGATTAAAGGCATGCGCCACCATCACCCAGCCATACTTGTGGTTTTTAAAACCCTGTTTATTATTTTTTGTAAAGTGAAATGTACCCTTTGTCTGACCCTGCTACTCCCCAAGCACCTGCTGTGTGATCATGTGTCTTCTTCATACTCCAAAGAGCGCCACTTTGCCTAAGTTAAAGACTGAAGCCTCTCTCTCTCAGAGGAACTGAAAGGAGAGGGTCGCACCTGCTCACATTATAAATGCATTTCACAAAGTTAGCCAGCGAAGATGCTGAGGGCCCCACAGCCTGGCTATAATTCACCCGAGTCAGGTTCTCCCCCCCCCCCCAGCGGTGGTGAGTACACCTTGCCAGGCTGTTGGGCTCATGTCTAAAGAGTCTGGTCACCAGAATATCACTAGGTCTGGATGTGATGGGGTTTGACACAAGTCAGAAAGTGACACACGGGCCACTAGTCAGCCTGGAAGCCACCATCTCTGCTCAGCCACAGAATTGCTCTCCTCTGCTTCTAAAGCCACATAACCATGGGAACAACTGCAGAACTTTGGACTCGGAAAGCTATCCAGGCATCTGGAAATGTACCAAGAGGTACCTGCAGCCGGAGCCTATTGAACCACAGATCCAAATCTCAGAGGAGGGCTCTGTCAGCAGTGCTGTGCATCCCTCTGGGTACCAGGCTTTCCACTTTGTGAGGAAGAGTGTCCCCTGCAGAGCTCATTCAAGCAGACCACTGGCCCCCACTCAAATCAGAGTTTCCAGTTGTCAGGCAGGAGGGACCTGAGAAATTTGCATGTCTAACAAGCTCCCCAGAGACATTGCTGCTTCTGTGTGGGGACAATTTGAAAGTCACTACAGGACACCCAGAGCTCTCAACACGAGCATATTTTAGGGTCCAAAACATTTTCAAATATATCTCTTGGTTATAGATAACTGGATTTATTTTTGCATATGTATCTTATACATGGTTTTAAATAGTTAGGAGGAGCACCTGACCTCTCACTTGGGTCACAAACTCTTCAAGTGCTGGATGTGGTGGTAACACCTTTAACCAGCATTTAGGAAGCAGAGGCAAGAAGGTTTCTGTGAGCTTGAGGCCAGCCTGGTGTACACAGTGAGTTCCAGGCCAAGCAGACCCTGCCTCCATAGATAGATAGATAGATAGATAGATAGATAGATAGATAGATAGATAGATAATAAATAGGTAGATAGATAGATAGGTGATAGATGATAGATAGATAGATAGATAGATAGATAGATAGATAGATGATAAATAGGTAGATAGATAGATAGATAGATAGATAGGTAGATAGATAGATGATAGATAGGTGATAGTTGATAGATAGATAGATAGATGATAAATAGATAGATAGATAGATAGATAGATAGATAGATAGATAGATAGATGATAAATAGGTGATAGTTGATTGATAGATAGATAGATAGATAGATAGGTGATAGATAGATAGATAGATAGATAGATAGATAGATAGATAGATAGATAGATAGATAGATAGGGAGATAGATGAGAGAGAGAGAGAGAGAGAGAGAGAGAGAGAGAGAGAGAGAGATCCTTAGATGATTTCTGCCCTGATTCTAAAATGTGCCCTGGGACCTGGGATAAAGACCACCCCACATTAGACCATTGGGACCAGAATCCACATTTTAGGAAGTGCTCCAAGTGGTTCAGACACCGCTGGAGTCTCAGGCCAGCCTCGGTTGCACCCTAAATGCTGTTTCATCAGGAAGGTTTCTCCTGTCTCCTATCAAGATGGATGAGTTAGATCTCTGGATCACAGGTTAAAGAGAGAAGAGAGGAAGGAGGGGGCCTACACCATGAAGTCTCTCCCATTCCCCAATAGAGAGAGCAAGCATTTCTCAGAAAGCAACTCTTCCCCTGATATGACTACCCTGGGAGTAACTACAGAGAGAGAGAGAGAGAGAGAGAGAGAGAGAGAGAGAGAGAGAGAGTAGTCACTAAGTGAGCACCCTGTGTAATCATGGAGGAAGCCCCTCAGTGGTGATTCCTAGGCCTTAGGAGGAAAAGCTGGTACTCAGGCCAGAGAAGGCCTAACTATGTGTAGATTCTTCCTGAGCAGGGGCTGACACTAATATTCATATGCGTGATGCGTGCTTACTGTCTCGTATGGATTATACCCTTTGCATCTCTAAAGTGGCTCAGCCATTCACCCACACAAGGATTGTAAAGTACCAGGCCCATGAAATCCTTCATTCTGGGCCCTGGACACAGAGGCCAGACAGGGACATCTAAAAAGGTATTTACACAAGTATACAATGTGTTGTAGTTTCCTTTTAAATAAAAGTGTGTGTGTGCATACGGATATGTGTGCAAGCCAGAAGACAGCTTCAGCTTCATCCTCTACCATCAGCTTCCTTTGAGAAAGCATCTCCCTCTTGCCCAGAGCTAACCGATTAGGCTAGACTGACTGGTCCCAGGATCTCCCAGTATGTACGTCCACATTGCATCCCAGCATTACAGGGCTGGCATTATGAGTCTTTACCACCGCTGGCTTTTTGTAAGAGCACTGGGGACCAAACGTGGATCTTCAAGGCTGCACAACGAGCAAAGGAGTCATTGCCCCTGTGACTTGTTCCTAAGTAGAAATAAGCTATGGAGAGGGATGCATGAATTCTTAGAACTCAGAGGTCTCCTACCAAAAGGACAGGCATTGTCAATGCTGACATTTGTGCAGAGAGTATAACGCAATTTCTGTTTTTTAAAAATTCATAATATAGACTTATAAATAAGCATGAAAATCTGCTAATACACCCACAAGTATATACAGAGAACACTCTCAGGAAGTGAAACTGAGCCACAGGAAGCGGGCTTTGATTTTTTAGTAGTCCCATCAACAGTTTGTATTTGATATAGCAATCTTATGCTAGTCTTATTAGTTAAAAATACCTCAAACAAAAAAAAAAAAGGTTTCTTCAGAACTATGTTTTCTGAGTGTGTTACCCTGCATCAGCCCATTTAGTTCCCATATTTCAGGCTCCTTAATGAGGTACAACACAAGATACTCTAATTGATTAAGTTTGGCTTTTCTTGGATAATATATAATCCAATTTCCATCCCTTGGAATTAGATCTAGTATAATCCCCCAAAGGTCTTAATATGTAAAGATTTGCTCTGTGTGTGCGCGCACGCGTGCACACACACACACACATACACACACACACATACACACAATACACACACATATACACACACATACATACACACACACATACACACACACATACACACACAGACATACACACACACACACACATATGCATATGTGCTTGCAGTTGCCCTCAGACGTTAAAAGAAGGCACCAGATCCCCTGGAACTAGAGCTATAGGCAGCTGGGAAACCCTATCTATGCTGGTACCTGAACTCTAGTCCTCTGCAAGAGCAGCACACACCCTTAATCACCAACCACTGAGCAACCTCTCCAGCCTCAAGTTCTTAATTTTAATTAATGATGGGCCCCCCAGGTCTTCATCTGTGGATTTTAGTGCCGACACTTTAATATTGCTACTTATTATGCTTATGGTTTATTTTCAAAACTCAGATTGCTCACCAGTAAATCGCTACCAAATCAGGATTGGCTAGTTTTACAAATTCAAGGCCAGATATTTATGTTTCTTTTTGCCAAATTCCATCTAGTGGGTTCCAGTTGACCATTCAAATTTATTAATGTAATTCTGCATCTTTTATTCTATGCCTTCTAAGTTTGACAGTATCTGAAGTTTTATTTACTGCAAAGGTCATAAAATGTATGCACAATACAGACCAACAAACAAGTCTTTCCAACAGTCAACTTTTCAGCTGAAATGACTGAAGCCTACTTATCCTTATTCATCAAAAGAAAGCTGCCTTGTGAAGACTGGGTATCTTTCCAAGCCCAAGAGAAGACAGACGCTGGGCCCAGAGGAAAGCCGTAAACAGGCGATGTTTGTTCTTGTCTCACCTCTGCTTCTTTATTCTCCACCTCAGCCCTCACCCCACCCCCACCCCGCTCTGCCTCACTCCCAGCTGGCTGCCTCCTACCCTGGCCCTCAGTGAGTGTGTGCACGACCACATAAACAAGTACGGGTCTTGGTGTAAATGCTTGCCCTCCTCAGTTAAAACTCTTTCCTCCATGTTTACATTTAGAGCCCAGGCTCCTTCCAGTCGCCATTACTGTTATTTTATTATTGTTGTTGTGTGAGAGAGTGTGGATGCATGTATCATGTGGAGGTCAGAGAACAACTTCGGGAGTTAGTTATCGTTCTTCACTGTGGGACCTGGGCACTGAACCCAGGGCCCCAGATTTGCACAGCGAGCATTTGGCCCCATCTCAGTTTCTAGTGTTTCACTCTGTCTTTGAGACAAGGTCTCCTATGTAGCTCATCCTGGCCTTAAACTCTACATTACCCTTGCTGTAATCCTCCCGCCCCAGTCTCTACTATTGGGATTGGGATTTGCAGGCCCAGATCATACCTCTGGTATTGGAGTTTACACCTTTCTTCTGGCCCCAGGCCAAGGCCCCATTGCAGTTACTCAGGAGGCAGCAGATGGGATTAGCCATTCACCTTGGCTCCATCAAATGTGGCCATAGAGGTAAATCCAGGCTGAGCAAGCATGGCCACCCAGAGGCACCCTCAATGAGAGGTGCAGTTCTCAGAGAAAGAGCTGAAATGCTGAAAACTACCTAGGAGGCAAATGTTCCAAGTGTGTCAACATGGAAATAACAGTGGACACAACTCCATGTCTAAAGTGAACTAGGTTCAGCCAAGGTCGAAGAAGGGTGAGTCCTGAGATTACAGAATAGAGCACGAAGCATCTGGAGAGAGATGGTTCAGTGGTTAAGAGCACCAGCTACTCTTCTAGAGCACCCACATGGCGACTCACAACCATCTGTAATTCCAGTTCAAGGGATCTAATGTCCTATACAGGCAAAATATTCATACACTAAATTAAAATATGCTTATAAAAATAGAATAAAGTTGTGCATACCTGTAATCCCTACATTGGGCAGGCTATGAGTTCAGGGCCAACCTGGGCTATAGCATGAGATACACACATACACACACACACACACACAACACAACAGAGAGAGAGAGAGAGAGAGAGAGAGAGAGAGAGAGAGAGAGAGAATGAGAATGTGAGAAGTTATTGCCTTAACTTTTCAATCAATCTAGGGATTAAATCCTATTTTTGGCACAAATTAGCTATTTTAATCACCAGAAAAGCCAGTCTTCATACTTCAGTTCATGTTAAAGCAATACACAGCTAGAGCTACTGGTTAGTTATGGATATTCAGTGAGATCATATGGTAAGCTGCCTGGCTTGTAACAATATTTAATATGGCAGCTGTCGTTGTTAATATCATTATATCCCATCAGTATTATGAAGTTAAAAATAGTATTGTGAGGTCACAGAATAATAAAAGGTAGTGGGACTGGATAAAATGTATATGCTTACATATTTTTATGAAATGTATATCAACCATGGCATTTGCTTGTGTATATATATATATATATACAAATATATGGGAAAAATATAGCATATTCTTATATGCTTACATATTTTTATGAAATGTATATCAACTATGACATTTGTTTGTGTGTATATATATGTGGGCAAAATATAGCATATTCTTAGGATATATAGCATAGAAAGATAAGGTAAGAAATACATTCAAATACAGAAAAATAATAAAATATAGCTATCCTATAAATGGGTCCTTGAGAGTGTGCACTGTCTGTTGCACGGCTGTGCACACCTGTAGGGTTGTACAAATAAACACTAAACACTCACCTCCAGAAATGTAAGCCTTGTCGCAAGGGACTGAAGCAGATCTGTGGTGGAAAACAGTCCTTTTGTCTAAAATAGAAACTTTAAAGGGAGCCAAATTAACACATGACAAAGGAAGATCCAGTTCCCCTGGAGGGAAAAAAAAGTCCTTCCTTTTTGGAATGAGACCCGGGCATGACTGATAGCAAAACTGACGTTTCCTTCAGCCAAGCTGGGCGCTAACCGAGTAGGCGATTTTACTTCGTCACTTCACAAAAGACTCCCAAATTCACTGCAGCAGGCACTGCAAAATAAAAATGTTAAGTACATCCTAGCTGGGGGAGACGGAAGCCTTCGCGTTTCAATCAAAGGTTTGCAATAATAGGATTCGTTTAAAAAAAAAAAAGACAGATGGGATTAGGAAATGTTGCGGTGGAGCCTGTCGTGAGAGGCACAGGCAATCAGTCTTTTGTGGACCTGCACAATGATCCCAGAACCAGACTGGCTTAGGAAACCCTGGGACTAGGGCTCCCGAGAGAGGCCACCGGCTGCCGGACACCCTGCAGGGCAGGAGGCTGACACCATGCATCAGATCTACAGCTGCAGTGATGAGAATATTGAAGTTTTCACCACCGTGATTCCGTCCAAGGGTGAGTAACGATCGCCCTTGGAGTCCCCTACTGTGGCATCTCAGGCGGGAGGTGACTGATTGCTGTTGGACTAAGGTACACTGGTGCGTGGCACCCAGGGGTCCTGAGGTCTGCTGGCTTCTCCGTTTTGATGACTTTCGATCATCTCCCCCTTTCTGATTCTGAAAAGGGGGTACCAGGATAAACATCAATCATAGGGAAACAATCTATCAAGGCAGGGATGAGAGCAGTGTAGCGGTTCCTGCTTCACTTATTCCAACACGGGCAACCCAGCCGGCTCGGTGACAGGGACAGCAAGTGATTGTTAAGCAGACAGAGATGGAAACATAATTTCCAGGGTAGCCAACAGGCTTTTGCGGTGAGAAAGCAGGTTCTGAAAGGAGAATCGGCTGTCCCAAGGCCAACTCTGTCTGACTTGGGAGGAGGAAAGCTCCCCAGTGGCCTGACACCCAGAAAGGCAATGAAACTGAGCTCCGACTCCAGGCTGACTTCTCCACAGAAGCCCAGAATCACCTCACCCGGTACCACCAAAGGCAACACCTCAGAACCTTGGTTTTATAAGCTCTGGCTCCTGGCAATTGGTGCAAAACCCTGGGAAGGACTTTGCGAGACTGTCTTCCAGGGGAGCGCTGGTGACCCAGGACAGAGCCCCTCTGCCTTGACATTGTTCTGACCCTGAAGCCCTTTGGCTTGCTGAGGCACAGGCTCACCCCTGTGTCACTGTGACGCTGCGATGAGACGGTCTGGGTGTTTGTTGTACCCTAAGCCCACGTTCAAACAATTCTTCTCTCCCTCCCCTCTGATGTCAGCCACAGACAAGGGGCTTGCTGGGGATGGGGGGAGGGCGAGACTCAGTCTGGACCTAGACAGACAGCTGAAAATAAATTGAGATCTTGACATCTACTACAGAGGGAGGGGAAGGGAAGAAGAGGAGTTGGGAGAATGCCCATGTGTAGGAGGTGAAATTTTCTCTGGAGAGCTGAAAGCCAACCCGTCTGAAGAGGAACCAGCTAGATCTGTGTGAATAGAAATGACCTTTCCGTTAATTTTATCTCTGCGTTTGTTTCTGTGCGGTTTCTTTTTTGGAGGGGTAGAGGGTTACGTTGCTTCTGGTGAACCAGGAGCACATAAATGGGAAGCAAGTCCTGAACCACTGAACTGTCCCACAAGTCCTGTGGATACATCCTGAGTGGGAAAGAAGAAAAAGCTGAAAATTTATCTATGCTCAATAGCATACTTGGAACCATAGACAATTCTGCAGAGTGTTTATGGACATATTTGGGGGGCAAAGTATGCAAAAAAGACTAGAAAGGGCCATATGTGATTTAAAAAAAACAAAAAACAAAAACCCAGTGAGCCCCGTGGCCCTGGAGAAGGATGGAAGGAGACATAGCCAAGGTGAAAAAGGTGTAAGATCTCATTGCTAACCCTTGGGAAGCAAACATCCTAGTATGTCTGTTTTCACTGAGAAGGGTAGCTCAAGCTGAGGCCTGAGGATCTCAGGACCAAGGCCAACTGTAGCATAGAGCAGCGCATTGTCCCCAAAGGAGAAGAACAAGTATGTCTATTTCTTGTCATCTAAAAAGTAAGAAGAAAGCGTCCTCGATAAAGCGGCTATGAGATTTCTGCCGTTTCTGTGCTCTGTGACCTTGGACCAGCTACTTAACTCCTTCATGCATGAGTTCCCACTTCTGTAAAAGATAAAAAAAATTTAGCTTCCAACGTTATCATGGAGAATAAATGGACTGATACACGGAGCTACTGCAATGGAGCAGGCTTGATCGCGCAGCATCAAACGTATCGCATACAAAGTGATTTATGTTTTCAGCTTGTATGTGTGGCCATGAATATGCTCACTAAAGATGAATGTTTGGTCCTGTATTCTTTCTGTCTTCATCCATCATTGTGCCTTAAACTAAGTATTCATAGACTCTTCACTGCTAGGGACTAATTTTCTAGAAAGGATTATTTGCAGCTTTTGGAGGGTCTCAGTGGGTGGAGCACGTCTCTTTCTATGCCTCGCTTTGCCCTGGGACCTCCTGAGAGCCTTCCAGCAGAAGGATCCCATGGAAAGGAGCTGATGCTCTCAGTTCTGAGTCACTGCGTATGGAATCAACCAATAGCTCTTGTCCTAGGTTGCCTCCAGAGCTGCAGAAAGACCAGTTTACTCAACTTCATCTAACAAGGTCTGAGTCCCCTGAGGCTATGCAGGATCCGTGGGCACCAATGAACAACAAATCTCCCCTGAACAGGCTCAGCAATGCAGATAGCAGAGCCTAGACAGCCTAGGTTAGGAGCAAGAGCCCTAAACCTGCTGTGGGGGTGCAATCTGTGGTCCCAGCACTTGAGAGGTTGAGATAGGAGAATCGTGATCTCCAGGCAAGCCTGGGTTAAATGTAAAACCCTATCTCAAAAAGATTGTGGAGGCTGGGCTCAATCAGCAAAGTGTCTTCGCACAAACACAAGGAACTGAGTCCAGACCTTCAGAACCAGGTAAAAAGCTGGGCAAGTGGCACCTGGCTATAACTCAGGAGGGTAGAGTCCAGTAGATCCTTGTAGCTCGTCAGCAGCCGGGTTAGCCAAATTGATGAGCTATCGAATGATGAGTTCAATGAGAGACCCATCTCAAACTAAACAATAAAATATAGAAACCAATGAAGGAAAGCCATTCAGTGTCAACCTCTGCCCCCGCCAAGCACACGCACAGCACACAGGTACACATACCATGACACATGTACAAACACACTAACAAGTGCATACTCCACAACTCACATGGACGCACACATTAACAAGAACATACACCATAACACACACACCAAAAAGTACATATTCCACAATATACACACATATATAACACACTAATGGGTAGATGCACTGCAACACACATACATACACACTCTAACAAGTACATAAATCACACCACATGCACACACACACACACACTCACAGTGTGGCCTCCACTCTTTCATGAATTGAGTGAATGTTGTATCCCTAGAGACTCACAATGCCGTGGGACCCATGCTGCATGACAACCCAGAGTAGAGATGAGGGTGACCGGCCATCACCATCAGGCTCAACTTGAGCCATTATCAGAACTGTTTGCTACTTCTCTTTCCAATGTATGTGTGTTGGGATCAGGCTGATAGCTACACTGTTCAATGGGGCTGTCTTACTATCTTGTAACATTATGGTACTTTTAATGTATTTGTTTTAATGTGCATTAGTGTTTTGCCATGGAAAGTTTCAGGTCCCCTGAAAGTTGAGTTACAGACAGTTGTGAGCCGACATATGGGTTCAAGGAGCTAAACTTGGGTCCTCTGGAAGAGCAGTCAGTGCTCTTAACCCCTGAGCCATCTCTCCAGCCCCGTTTCTAACGTATCTTAAAACAGACCATAGCCAAGTCTGTAGCTGAGACTGTGTGTGTCCTCTTCTATTCTAGAGAGAAAGAGCCCTTTCAGGAAATGTGTGTCGTAGACATAGCTCATGGTGACTTCTAAAGATGGAAGCTGTATTCCACTCAGATGTTGCAGCAGAACTTACTTCTACAAGCACCCCAGAGAAGGGTTGGGGAGCCAGCGAACAGCAGAGGGCAGAGAGATAGACAGCGAGAAGTTCCCCGCTGAAGCAGGAGCAGCCATCATTACCTTCTCTTCCTCCTGCCTTCATCTGGCAGAAAAGTCCTTGGACCACACTATTTCCTGGGTGCTTGCTCTTTGCCAGGTTCTGGGCAAGGGCTTCATGAAGGCTGGTTCCTTTACCCCTTGACATAACCTTCTACTTAAGTGCTGCTATTATTCCTGTCTGTCACATGAAGAAAGGGAGGCTGTGAGAGAGTGAGAAAATAGCCTGTCAGGTTCACACGCAGCTGGAGTCAGTCAGTGTATCAGTCAGTATGTTGAACTCCAGGCTTCATGACTACAAGGACTTTGCAGAAAATAACAGGGGCAGCTCTCTTTTTTATTTTTTAAATTGAGCTATATATTTTTCTCTGCTTCCTCCCTTTCTACCCTCTCCCAAGATCCCAATGCTCCCAATTTACTCAGGAGATTTTGTCTTTTTCTCCTTCCCATGTAGATCCATGTAAGTCTCTCTTAGGGTCCTCATTGTTGTCTAGGTTCTCTGGGATTGTGAATTGTAGGCTGGTTTTCTTTGCTTTATGTCTAAAAGCCACTTATGAGTGAGTACATGTGATATTTTCTTACTGTATCTGGGTTGCCTCACTCAACATGATGTTTTCTAGCTCCATCCATTTGCCTGCAAATTTCAAAGATGTTATTTGTTTTTCTGCTGTGTAGTACCCCATTGTGTAAATGTACCACATTTTCCTTATCCATTCTTTGGTCGAGGGGCATTTAGGCTGTTTTCAGATTCTGGCTATGACAAACAAAGCTACTATAAACATAGTTGAGCACATGTCCTTGTGGTATGGCTGAGAATCCTTTGGGTATATAGCCAAAAATCGTATTGCTGGGTCTTGAGGTAGGTTCTTTCCTAATCTTCTGAGAAATTGCCATACTGATATCCAAAGTGACTTACCAGTTTGCACTCCCACCAGTAATGGAGGAGTGTTCCCTTTACCCCACAACCTCTCCAACATAAGCTGTCATCAGTGTTTTTGATCTTGGCCATCCTTACAGCTGTAAAAGGCTATCTCAGAGTTGTTTTGATTTGCATTTCTCCAATGGCTAAGGACGTTGAGCATTTGTTTAAGTGTCTTTCAGCCATTTTAGATTCATCTGTTGAGAGTCCTCTGTTTAGGTCTGTACCCCATATCTTTATTGGATTATTTGGTTTTTTTTTTTTGATGACCAGTTTCTTGAGTTCCTTGCCTACTTTGGAGATCAGCCCTCTGTCCGATGTGGGGTTGGTGTAGACATTTTCCCATCTGTAGGCTACCATATGTCTTGTTGACTGTGTCCTTTGCTTTACAGAAGCTCGTTTCAGGAGGAAGGACGGCACTCTTATGCCACTGATTTGATATGTGTTGAGAAGTCAACCAGGATAGAGACAAAGCAGGATTTGGGTCGCAGTAGATCATAGCGATATGAAAGGTAGACATAGATATGACTGGGCATAGGGTGACATAAAACATACAAGATCAAACATTACAGATATGTTCCCCTGATGTGAGGAATCTCAAGTGGTCAGCTTCAGGAAATGAAATTCTAATTACCAGAGCTGAGGACAGTGGCTGTTACTATAATAAGATCCACACCGCGGCCCAGCAAAGCACTGTAACTTTTTAATAGCTAACTGATTTAAATTTTTTTTCCAGATAGGGTTCTTCTGTTAACCCAGGCTAGCTAGAATTCACTATGTACCCAAGGATGCCTTTGAACTCCTTATCCTCCTCCTGTCTCCACTTCCCAAATTCTGAGATTACAGATGTAAACCAACACACCAGCTTTCATGTGGTCCTGAGGGTCAACTCCAGAACTGCATGCATCGCAAGCAAGCATGCTAGCAACTAAGCTACCTTTCCTACTAAGAAGATTTTAAGTTCTGGTATTCACACACTCACATACACATACATGCATACACAGACAGACAGACAGACACACACACGCACGCACAGAGTACAAGTTACCATTTACCCACACCAGATGTACAGATCACTGGCGTGTACCTTCATTGTGCTGCACACCACAGCCCGTCCATCTCCTGACTTTTTCATTGGCCCAAACAGAAACTCTATGCTAATAACAATAATGCCCCACTCCTCCAGCCTCCCAGGTCCTGGGAATGATCATTCTGTTTTGCATCTGTTTATGATGTCAACTGCCCTATATACTCAGATAGGTAGAGTCATGCATGGAATATCTCTTCTTTTGTCTCATTTAACCTGGCCCCATCTCTCAAGGTTTACGCATGCTCCCTTTACTTTTCAAGGCTGAGCAGTGTTCCAGTGTGTGGGTATACCATATTTATCCATTCATCTGTTGATGGGCACTGGGTTCTTAGCAACCTTTAGCTATTGCAAATGATGCTATAGAAATTTTATTGTAGTCAAGCTGAGTGACATCTTAAATTGCAGTGGGACTCAGCTTTTTCTTCCCAATCCCTTCCCAGTAGCCCACCCCCAACCAGGACCAAACATTCTCAGGTCTGTACCGTAGCATCTTCTAAGACCATTTCTTTATCTCTTTCAGTGTCCAGTCCGTCCAGAAGAAGAGTCAAAAGCTCTCAGCATCTCTTGACCAAAAACGTAAGAAATTCTATTTCATTTTGATCCTCTTTGGCTGACTTTCAGTACAAAAACAACGGTGGCTTCTTGACTCCTGCTCTCTCCCCTGCTCTCAAGGATGAGAAGGCAAGGGTGTCTCATGTGGTTGTTTGTCCATTTATCCATAATAGCTGGCAAATACCAACCATACACCAAAGAGTCCCCCAAGAGACTCCTCATTTTGCCATTTTCCCCGGGCGCAGGGGAGACCTACTCTGTATGTGCACAGAGTTCATAATGCAGCTGTAGCAGCCTGGTCTGCACATTTGTAATGTAACTTTTTCTCACCATTGTAGATAGCAGTGAATCACTGGTACAGTTCCTTATGGTGTAGGTTTCCTAGCAGAATGAACAGGTAACAGAGTGAGAACAGCTCATCCATCCACCCACCCATCCATCCCTCGGGTACTGGCATTTCTGGTATGTCAGAGAAGCTGTGGTGGATATACAGAATCTGAGAGTAATTTTGTTGCTTGCTTGCTTGCTTGCTTGAGAGTCCTCATGCAGTTCAGTCTGTCTGCAAGCCCACCACGCAGCCCTAGCTAGCCAGAAACATGAAATATTCTTGCCTCAACCTCCCAAATGCTGAGATCACAGGCATGGCTTTTTAAGAAATTGGGTTTACTTACAGATTTGTCTGGCAATGCCAGGAATTCTGAACAATTCAGGGGTTTCCAGCCTTGCACTGTCCTTTTTCTGCAGCCTCGCTTTGAATTTTGAATTGTGCTTTGGAATTTTTAATGCATTAAAGTTGTTTGCACACTCTTAGAGGCTAAGGATGCTATGGCTTCTCACTGCGCACACACATCTCCTTATGTCAGAACTATCAATGTCTGTGCTGTATTGCAAAAGGAGGACTGATTGGTTCCTCTTGATGACGTGGAGTTGTTATCATAAATTTTACACAGTACTGTTAAGGATTTTTTAGGTATTGTAATTTAAAAAATCTTTTCTCTCGTCTAAAAATTTTTTTTAATTAAAAAGGGTTTATTTGTTGTTCTGATAAACATTCTTTATATTTTCTTTTAAAGAACACAGGAACATTGATCACCCTCAACAGGACAGAGAGGCCAGGCGGTAACAAGAGCATTGCCTACTACAGCTTTCTTATACTCCAATTCCAAATCATTACAAAACCTCAAACCCTGCAGCGATCCTCAATTCAGCATCACAGAATTCTGAGACGCTGTACAATAGAGTAGAAAATGCAAAAAGTTTGTAGTCAAATTGCCTATGTGCAAACCCCAGCTCCATCAACTTCTCTTTGTTTGAGTCAGTTGCCCAACTGCCCTAGAACTCTGCTTCCTTACCTTTAGGATGAGGTTGATACAAACATGTCTCTCAAGGAGAAGGGACAAAGAACTTAACACACAGCAAGTGTCTAGTTTACAGATCGTCACATATCAAACATTCAATAAATGTTGGTATGCATTTTTTTATTTGGGTTTGTTTTATTTCATTGAGATAGGGTCTCCGTATGTAGTTCTGACTGGCATGGAACTCTCTATGTAGACCAGGATGACCTTGAAGTTGCAACCTTTAGGTGATGCACATGGATATAATAGAAGTAGCTTAAGAGAAGTCGCCCACACAAGGAGTGGGTCTGTTAAACTTTCCAGGATAAGGAGCCTTTGGTAATAAGTAGGAAAGTTGGCAAGAGGAAAATCCACCTACCTCTGCCTGCCAAGTGCTGAATTAAAGGTGTATATTACCATATCCAGCTGTCTTAGGGTTTTATTGCTGTGAAGAGACACCATGACCATGACAACTCTCATAAAGGAAAACATGTAACTGGGGCTGGCTTACAGTTTCAGAGGTTTAGTCCATTATCATCATAGCAGGGAGCATGGCAGCATGCAGGCAGACATGGTGCTGGAGAAGGAGCTGAGAGTTCTACATTTTGATCTTCTGGCAGCAGAAGGGGGCTACCATACTAGGCCTAGCCTAAGCATATAAGACCTCAAAACCCACCCTCCAACAAGGCCACACATACTCCAACAAGGTCACACCTAGCTACAGGACAAGCATTCAAACACATGAATCAATGAGGGCCATTTCTATTCAGGCCACCAAACCAGCCATTGGTGTGTTTTTAAGTGAAAAATGTCCATATACTATAAGATAATTATGCTTATTGTCTGACAATGGATTATTTTTGTGAATTGCTTTTATTCAGTTAATAATAGATCTTGAGAATCTTTCCATGACAAAAATTTGTGAGTATCTGTGATATATATATATCCTTGTCAATGGCTACATAACATTCCAATGTATGAATTATTAGTTTTTATTTACCCAAGTCAAATCTGGAATTTTTAAATTCATTATCCAAAGTCACCAATAAATAGAGTTTCTCCATGATTTCTATTAAGATGAGGCCCCACAGAAGGTTCTTATGGATATCGTTATGTTCTTATAAGTTTATTCTTATACATCTTTGAGGATAAATTTGTAGATGTGAAGAGACTGGTCGGGAGGATTAGAAGGCTTTTGTAGTCATTGCCAAAGTCCTTCAACGACCTCTTTTCTAGAACGCCATGCCAATACCGCAGGATATTCCTGTTGTTAACGCTTTCCCAGGCTGATAGATGGAAACGCCTTATTATTTTATTTTGCATTTCTTCCATTTTAGTGTAGTTCTTAATTTCTTTCATAGATTTATTGACCATTCAATATTTTTCCTGTGGGTTCTTTATTCATCTCATTTGCCTGCTTTTATGTCAGTTGTATATCTTTTTTTAATTTATTTATTTTTATTTTATGTGCCTTGGTATTTTGCCACGGGTGTTGGGTTGCCTGGACTGGAGTTACAGACAGTTGTGAGCTGCCATGTGGGTACTAGGAATTGAACCTGGGTCCTCTGGAAAGTACTCCGTGTTCTTAATCACTGAGCCATCTCTCCAGCCCAGGGAATATCTTTTTATAAGGGCTTTTGGAAGCCTTTGCTATATTAGGAAGGAGGAAGGTTGTGAGTCATGAGATCCTGACCTCACTCATAATCCCTGAGAATTAACAACTCAGTTCATAATGGAGATGGAAGGGAAGGATTGTTCACAGATAATTCAGATAACTTCATTGAGGGTGATTCAGCCTTGGCCAATAGCTGCCCAGCTCCCCGTCTGTTTACAAAGCTCAGGCTACAGAACACACAGGCCAGGCTAGAAAGGGCGACTCAAGCCTGAAATCCTTGTCTTGGTGAGGAGGGGGCGTGGGGCTTCTGTCCAGTTCTCCAGTGTGGCATCCTGAAAGTACCACAGGAAGTCCCACCCTACTGTGCACGGACACCAACACTGACAGATTGACAGAGTTCATTTGCATCTCCTGTCACTCCTCGGGCCGCCATGTGGATAGAAACGCATTTCCTTCCTCCTCCAAGAATACCGCTTTCCTCTCTGACTCATCCTCAGGGCCCAAGTAGCTTCCTCTGGGACTCCATGTGAGCGCGTTTTCTTCCAAATGCGAAGGCACATCCCCCTTCTCGGGAGTGCTTTCTCTCCCTCCCTCTCCTTTTTCTCTCCTTTTCTGATTCCCAGTCTGTTTTATTGACGTCCTAATCATCCCGATGCCTGTGAATGTCATAGAAATCTCTCAAGAGACTGCACCCACACAAGGCATGGATCTGTTAAGCATCCCAAGATAATGGAGCCCTTTGATAATAAGCAGGGGAGCTGGCGAGAGGAAAGACAGAGAAACAGGATTGGAAATATCACTTTGTCCCCAAATTTGATGCTTGGTGGGGACATCTGTGTAGAATCTCCTGGCGTATTCACAAAGCATTCGATTGTACTTGAAAATTCCCAGCTGGGTATAGGTGCTTCTGCGGTTTTACAGAGAGCTTTTACTCAGGAGCCATGAAACTGTGGTACTCTTTGGTTCTGTAAGGGCAGCTCTATGACCTTAAGAAAGACACAAAGCTCCTTTTGACCTTAATTTCCCTGTGTGTAAAATTTTAGAGTCTGCTTGAACATTTCTATAGATTCCTTCTGCCCCAAGCCACGATTGTGTCCCTCCATCTAGGTCTCAGCTGTCTAATTCATCTGACCTCCCAGCTGGCAAACAACAGGGGCTTGAGGTGTCAGGGAATGGACTTCCCAGAAATGTGATAAGATAACACTTCGGTAGACAGTGTGATCTTAGCCTAGGACAGGAAAAACCATCACCAAATTCTTGTTTTCCCTCCTCTGCCCAATTAACATCTCATGCTCCCGCCCCACCTCTCAGGTCTTAGCTCTAAACTCAGGATGCTAAGGACATGCTCACAGACTGCTTTGCTCTACAGATACTGGCAGTAAGTTCTACAGACAGGAAAACAAGCCAGGGGCTCAGCAGCCAGCTCTTGTCACACTTTGGGGATGACTCAGAAAGTAGCGCATGTGCAAACACACACACACATACACACACACACACACACACATACACACACATACACGTGCAAACACACACCTACAAACACACACACGTGCAAACACACACACGTGCAAACACACACACACACACACGAACTTTGCTCAGCCTTCCTCAAAGTCTTGCAGGGAACCAAGTAAGTTACCATTTCTGAAATGCCCAGAGCAGGAAAAGGCAAGGATTGTCAGGCCAGTGATGATCCCAAGTGCTCAGAATAACCCCCAGTTTTTCCCATAGATGCAACTGGTTCCTAAATGGATCAGAGAAGAGTGAATGCCCTACCCAATTTAAGACCAAATGTGTGATCTTCAATTTCTAGGCAAAGGGCTCTTTGTGGTAAATTGAAAGAAAGAAGGATGGCTTCTCTTCTGGTTCTCTGTGGGAGAAATGAAGATTAGGTCTTCAGAACACTTTAACATACTTACAAATCAGACAGGTGAATGTGTGCCCTGAAGACATCAGGAATCTTTGCTAATAACAGGCATTGATTCTGTTAGTCCAGCAAGGGTGAGCATGAATATCCCTACTCTGCTCAATTACTGAGTGTCAAAACTGGGCCTTAAGGTCCTAGAACGTGGCTGAGTTGGTTGAATGTTTGCTTACCATGCATGCAGCTCTGGGTTTGAACCCTATCTTGGTGTATTCACAGCATTCTGCAGGTGGAGGCAGGAAGGTCAGAACTTCAAAGACATCCTTCGGCCACATAGCAAGTTGGAGGCTAGCCTAGACCACGTGGCCTTATTAAAAATAAAGTATCTGGAGCTGGAACTCAGGCTGACCTGAGCCCAAATGGAGTTATCTTGTTCTTCATTGGTAATCTGATAGGAGACGGAGATTTTATTATTTTAATATGCATTTAGTCACTAGTGTTCAGCAAATTTGTGGGGTTTGCTCATATTTTCCCTCCATTTTTCTATTGTTTTTTCAATTTTATCATGTGGTAAAGAGTCTTATGAACATATGTAATGCTGTGTGTCATATTAAGCTATAGTCTGTTTTAGTGTTTGTTGTTCAACACACAACTTTGACCTGACTTATCACCCAAATCAAATAGAGACACTTTCCCGTGGTGACCTGATATTTATTCCAACCATATCATTAAAGATACAGTGTCCTCCACTGACTTGAAACACCACTCTGTTATCATGTCTTTAAAAGCCCATTTATTTCTGCTCTGGAATCCCCCAACACCAGCACTGTAGTTCTGTGTAGTCAACTGAAGCAGGTCTGCCAAAAGCTAGGCCATCAGGACCGAGCCCATCCTCCTGACTCGCAGATGCACGGGAGCCCAGAGTGGACACAGAATGGGCCCTTGCAGGGCAGCTGTGCACAGAAGGAAGTGGCGGGGGCAGTGCAAGCCTTGGGGAGGCTGCAGTGTTATGGAATACGGCAGCGTCTAATGAATGAGACTCATGGAGTAAGGACAATCAGCATGAATGACTCTGTGTCCTGCAGAGGGATAAAATATGCAGAATCTGCTCCCTGGCTGCCAAGATTCCCTTCACGACTCCCCGTGTTAAGATAAAATGGTGGCTATTATTTGTCTCCTGGGTTTACGTTTTTGAATTTTCTCAGTGATTTAAGTACCCTCGGGGATTGGTTCCAAGACATCCACAGATACCAGCCTTCACAGGCTCATGTTCCCTGTGTAAATGGCACAGCCTGTGCATTCAGTCCGCACACACACTCGCGACACTCTCTCTTCTCCAGGTCACACACTGCGTAAAGAGAATGCAATGCTATGTCACTGCTGCTGCGTGCTGTCAGCTAGGGGATGAAGAGCGACCTCTGTGCACAGTGTAGTGGCAGGTGGCTTTTAAAGCGGAACCATTAAGAACGTCATACCATAGTTTGATCTTATCTTCTCCCTCCCTCCAGCTTCCCCTCTCCCCCAGATCCTTCCAATCCCACCCAACTTCAAGTTCCTTCCCTCTCTTTAACACAAACAGAACCAACAACCCATCATGGGGTCAGATCTGTGTTGGCACCTGCCCTGGAGTGTGGCTGATACACCCAGTGTCACTCCGTTGAAGAAAACTGAGTTTTCCTCTCCTCGTGGCTGTCAGCTGTGAATAGCTTCTGGGCGAGGGGTGGGACTTCATGCCCACAGTCATTCCTCCATGCTGGGTTGTGTCTGTCTTGAGCTTCTGCATGCTACAGCATCCTGCAAACCCACATGTGTGCCTTCCCTATTGCATCTAGAAGGCCGTGTCCTTACAGTCACCCACCACCTCTGGCTCTTACCATCTCTGCCCTCTTTCTGCATAGGCAAATATAATCTTTCATTAACACTTCCCACGCCATGTATTTTGATCATATCTACTACCATTCCTCTTCATAACTCCTTCCACATCCACCCCCCCCATGCTGTCTTATCTGCTTCTGGGGGTGAGGCCATCCATCGAAGAATGGTTGACCTTCCAGAGGTGACACCATTGAAGAGAAACTCCCTTCCAGAGAAGCCACCAACTGTCAATAGCTTTTCATCTTGGGGTGGGGGCTCATGATCCCCCTCCTCCCTCGTGTTGGAATGTGGATTCGCTTGATCTTGTGCGAGTAACCACAGCTGCTGTGAGTTCCTCGATGGCCCCTGATGGTCAGGTTATTGATGTACCATTTGTGGCTGAGCACTACTAGCAGACGATAGTAATGAAACCACCTTAGCTTTTAGCCCTCCCTTCTGAGTTTCTGCGATCTCCACTCAATGAAAATTCACTTCCTGCCACCCTGATCCAGGCTCCTTACAGTTCCCTGGTGCACATGAGGTGGGTGCGGGGCGGTCCCAGCTCTGGGGGACTCAGGGGAGGATGACTCACTGTGTTCCTTGTGCCCTGCAGGTGGTGATCGAGTCGGACCTGTACCCGCCAAGACCCCTGGAGCTGCTGCCTCAACGCTGTGAGCGCCGGGATACAGGCGACCGCAGGTTTGGCCGACTCCAGACCGCCAGGCCGCCAGGGACGCATCCCACCAAAACCCCGGTCAGGCCTGGTATGTGAGTTCCTCTGGTACCCCAGGTGCTGGGACCCCTGAGGGTGTGACTTTCCCAGCAAGGGCTCGTATGTGACCTATCTTGTGGTTGGTCATCCCTGGGCAGGCTGATTGAGCATTCATCTTTCAAAACAAACAAACAAACAAAAAACACCTGCTATTGGGTCTCACCTACAGAGGTAGGACAACCGATACCTTCACCTATATGAAAGGCCCTAGATTCATCCCCAGGATCAGCACCACAACCATAGCAACCAAACTGTACCATTTTTTCCACATTTGAGTGACTTAATAATGTAAAAAGAATTTAGGGGTAAACCTGTTTGAAATCTGGAAACAGTAATGCTACCTTGGATATTATTTTTCTGAAATGGCTTCTCCCTAAGTGGTAACATAGAATTCAACTACTAGCCCACTGAAGTTTCTAATCGTACTTTCTAAGTGATAGTTTAGGCTTTTTTCTGTTCTGCCATCAGTGGAAAACTCATGTTTTAATTCCAAAAATACATAGTTGAGGTTACACTTGTAACCTCAGCATTTGAGAGCTGAGGCAGGCGGACTGTCATGAGTTCAGGGTCAGCCTAGGCTTGAGGAGATCCTACCTCAAAACCCAGGAGTTAGGGTGATAGCTCAGTTGTTAAAGTTTTGTGACACAAACATTAGGGCTAGAGTCTAACATACAAAGTGGGTGTGCAGTGTGTGTGTGTGTGTGCGCGCGCGCAACCCCGTGCAGGGTATGCAAGTGTGAGCACAACCCTGTGCAGGGTGTGCAGTGTGTGTGTGTGTGTGTGTGCGCGCAACCCCGTGCAGGGTATGCAAGTGTGAGCACAACCCTGTGCAGTGTGTGTGTGTGTGTGTGTGTGTGTGTGTGTGTGTGTGTGCAGTGTGTGTGTGTGTGTGTGTGTGTGCAGTGTGTGTGTGTGTGCGCGCGCAACCCCGTGCAGGGTATGCAAGTGTGAGCACAACCCTGTGCAGGGTGTGCAGTGTGAGTGTAATTCTGTGCTGGGGAGGCAGAGGCAGGAGAACCCCAGGAGCTCCCTGGTCGGCCTAATGGGCAAGCCTCAGATCTCAAGGAAAGACTGTCTCAAAAACAAGATAAATGACACCTAAGGTTAACTTCTGGCTTCCACATGCACCCCCTTCATTTTATGCATCCGCACACACTGATATGAACACACACCTGTACACACACACACACAAAGAAAATCCAAAATGTTGTCAAAGCTTTGGGCATTAACAGTTTTGTATTTTACAGGACCTGACATGAATCTTTATTGACTGCGTTCCTTCATCTTTTCCCATTCCAGGCCCCTTCTTTGTTGATGTTTTCTTCCAAGTTCTGTTGTTGTTTGTTTGAGTTGTTGCTTTTCTCAGGTGTCAGACTAGGTTTCTTTGTCTCACCCTGCACTCATGATCGACAGTACAAGATCACATAAACCAAGCGAGGCCCTCAGTTAAGTTCGATTGCACACATGTAAACAGAAAGGAAGCATTAGAAAAGCCACAATCTGCCTTGCAAATTAGAGGAGATAGATTCTTCTCTGCGTCTATGTATAGGTGAGTGGGAGGGTGAGCGTGTGTAGAAAGAAAAAATAGGCAGAATATTCCTCTTTGCTCCAAAAATCATAAAGTCAATTTAAAAGCCATACCTCTTGAATTACTGTGTACACACTTATCAACGAGAGGCCTTTCCCTGATGTAGGGTTGAATTCAGAAGGACGCTAGTCCACCTATGGATCCCGAGGCTTCATTACTGACACACCCAGGTGGTGCTGCTTTTGTGGCTTCAGGGTCAACAGATTGAGCAGCAAGGTTTTAGAGAGAAGCTATTACAGAGATATCCAAAGTGGGGCCCCAGGAGCAGCACCCGAAATATTTTAAAAGACACATTTTATTTGACTAGAAATTCCAGGGTTAAGGCATAGCAATCTGTGTTTTACACACACACACACACACACACACACACACACACACACGAGAGAGAGAGAGAGAGAGAGAGAGAGAGAGAGAGAGAGAGAGAACCAAGGTCAGGTCGATGTGACCTTTCTAACATTCCATTTGACCTCTGCAGTCACCTTCTCCAATTCACAGAACAGAAAAACCAATGCTATAGAAATTGTTTGACCCGTGCAAGGTGACATTCCTTGGCAGCCACAGAGCCAGCATACAATTTCCAATCTCCTTATGTTCTGGTCAGCGCCACTTCCCTTGTCTAGCTTTAAGCATCACTTTTGTAGTCTTTAAAAGACGGTATTTCATAGTGTAACCCAAGCTGAATTCAAACTCATGGTCCTCCTGCCTCAGCATCCCAAGAGCCAGGATTATGAGTGCACTGCCATGCTTAGCTGCTGTTATAACTTTGTAGGTAGTTGCTGTCATCTTGGACTGCCCAAGTCAGTCTTTTATTCTGAAAAACAAGAGCAGTAAGTTATGAAATGGAGAGTCTGCCCGACACGTGACAGTCAGTTCCTGCAGGGGTGTGCTAGTCAGGTTCGGATGGAAAAAAATAGATTCAGCTGGGCATTGATTCAATTCCCTCAGCACCTCCAATCTGATAGATTCAGGATGGGTAGGAGGGAGTGTTGCTGAGCCGAAGCCAACCCCGATGCTCTCCAAGGAAAGGCGAGGCACTGGTCCCTGGGTATCAATTCTTACTTCCTTCTGCCAGTATGCTGCCTGTCTCCGGGGACCTCAGGGCTAGGGGCTTGCTCTTTCTCTGAACTGTAGGATAAGGTCTTGGTGGCTGCAGATTTCTCAGGTCAGGGCAAGGTGAGGAAACTTGGAGATCATGGGGATAGAACTAACTAAAATATTCTCACCATAAGGTCTTCAATGCTGGAAAGAGACCGTGCCCAAATCCTGGGCCTAGGAAACTGTTTGTAGGACTTTTTGCCGGAGATGGCCAGCTTATCTAAACAGGCTACAAGGTGTGATCTTTTTTCAGGAATGACTGTCCAGCTTTCCAGAAAGTCTCCCGTTTCTTCCCTAATTCTTCTGTGTCACCCTTCCCACTTTATGCACTAACCCGACAGTGTCACCCCAGAGAGCTCTTGCCTTGACACTTTTGTAACCTACCTCAAGCTTCCATGCTCAGACCCCCAGCATCTCACAGATGGAGACAAAGCCAGTGAAAGGCCTCCGCCCTCAAGCCCTCCCTACAAAGTTTCTCCAAGTCAGAATGAGTTCCATGGCCACCTCCTGTGACACTCCTGTCCTTACCATTCTGTGAGGTAGAACAACCCTGAGCTGTGGGGGGTAATTCCCTGACGGGGCCCCTTCCATTCTGTTTCCTTGAACCTTCACTATTGTTCTTTCCCTCTCTGGGTGTAAAGCTCCACCTCCTCCTGAGTTGGGAGATGCTATCCCTTGACCAAGCTTCCCCAGGTCTACAAGAGGCTAACACTTCCTGAAACCATCTTTAAACCATCTTTACCTACTGCTTTGGTGCCTTTCAATTACTGCAATAGAACACCATGACCAAGGCAACTTACACAAGGAAGGGTTCATTTTAGGTGTACGATTTCAGAAGGCTAGTGACTGTACTAACAAGGATGGCGTGGCCGCAGACCGCAAACATGGTGTCTGGAACAGCAGCTGAGAGCTCACATCTCAAGCTGAAAACAGGAAGCAGAGTGAACTTGACACTGCTCAAGTCTTTAAACTCTCAGAGCCAGACCCCAGTGATAGGTCTCATCCAGCAAGGCCACACCTTCTCAGCCTACACAACTAGATACACCAACTGGAGACCAAGGATTCAAACGCCTGAGAACATAGGAGACATCTCACCCACCACATCTGCCTTCAGATGAGTGGTTATGCATCACTAAAGCCTTGCTTCCCCCAACTGAAATGTGCCGACCATGAGCGTCCTCCCTCTTAAGGTGACAAGAAAAATTAAATGAGATGCAGCTGTCTCCAGGTCAGGCACAATTGGTTCCAGTACCCACTCAAGATGCCAAACGCCACCATGCTTATGTAGAATGGAGTAGTAATTGCATGTAACCTATACACATCTGTCTTTCTCTCCACTTTGAATCATCTACAGATGGTTATTTAAATACCTCATATGATACAAATATTCTGAAACCACTAGCTATGCTGTATTGTTTAGGGTAGGAAAACCAGGAGAATAAGTATGTGCTTGTTCAGTTCAAGGTTGGTTATCTTGTTTTGTTTTTAAAAACAGGCTCTCATGATCCAAGTTGTGCCTCAGATTCACTTGTCTTTGAACTCCTGCTTCCCATGGCTCGGATTACATGTATGCTTTAGCATGCTTTGCTACACAAATGCAATTTCATCACGTTGTTGGCTCGGTGCTGGGGGATGGAAGCCATGGTCTTTCCTGTGTGGGGCAAGCCCTCTGCCACTGGACTACATTCTCAGCTCTGCAAATGCAATATTTTAAAATATTTCTTAGCTATGTATGTGGGGCCTGCAGGTAGTAATGTAAACTTTCACGCAGTTTACACTCAGCACAAGGCCTGGCATCCTTTGAAAGTGAGCTGCTGCTCCTGCTAATTCAAGGGCACCGCTCGCTGTGGTCTGGTCTTGGTAGGGTTAAAAGGGCATTCTCCTAGTCCAACTGAGTTTAGTAGTGTGTGCTTTTGTGTAAAGTCATAGGAAAAAAAGAATCATGAACTAGGTGACTCCCGGAGCAGGTTCCTCGCTGTAACCACTACCAACTGGCAGGCAGCGTCTACAGGAAACAAAGCAGAATCTACAACAGTACGGAAAACAATTTACTTGGCTACAATACAACCCGGTCAATCAACCAGTCAGTTGGTTCCCATTTAACTAGTGTCCAGCCCAACTAGTCAGCAAGCCGTAGATAACCATTTAAACTCAGTTGCTATGGTTAAACATTGTTTGCTTGGTCTTTGGGCATTCATTCTAAGGCTGCCTATAAAATTCACAGACCTTCAGTATCACATGGGTTCCTGACTCCCAGACTCAGGCCATCAGGTCTGCATTGCAGGTGCTTTTACCAACTGAACCATCTCTGAGATCCTAAGATTTATTTTATATAGGCAGGTGTATGATGGAATTAGAAAAGAGGGCATGAGAGGGAAAGGAGAGATCTGGGACGGGGGAGGATAAGAAAATACTTGTGAGGTGGAAGCAGATAAGACTGGGCTGAGGGAAGGGAGGAGACCAGCGGGAGGGAAGTGGGGGAGCACCAGTAAGAACCAAGTATGCATGAAAACACCATAATAATGGTCTCATTCCTTGAACTAATTTCTTGTGAGCTGAGAGCTCAGGAAAGGAGGAAGTGCTGAGGCCACACTCTGTGGGCACCTACTGCATGCAGACGCAGTGCTAAATGTTCTTGTTCCATTGACTTACTTTTTCCCAAGCAGTTTGAGGGTCACAGCAAAACGGAACTGAAAGTACACAGATTCCCTAGCTCTGCCTTCTGCCTGCACGCGTGCAGCCTCCTCCACTCCAAGCATCCCCACCGCAATGGCATGCTTATCACGGTCGTTGAACTACATTGACCTTAGTTCCATTTCCTGGGAGAGTGGCAGGGGTAGGGGTGACCCCACTCGGCAGTTAGCATTGCCTGGCCATCCCTGCAGTGCTTTGTCACTTGGTACAAAGACCCTGAGAAAGTCCCTGTATGACTGGACAGCTAGCGAGATAATTGATTCAGAAGCAGAGGGAGGCAGAACTCAAGAGTACAACTGAGTAATACCTCTTCTGTTCAATTTCACAGCGGGCATTCCTGAGCCCAAAGCTTCGAATCTGTGTGGGAACCGAGCATATGGAAAATCATTGGTAAGTAAGTCAGTCAGACTCGCTGTATCTGCCGTGCCTGAGATGTCTTGAAATGTTTTTCCGGTGCCAGAACGGGAGCTGGTGTCCTTTGCTCTGGGCTGAGAATCGTTAGGTAAGCAGCCCTGTGGTTCTTTGCTCTCAGACCAGCCATTGACGCCACTCTGTGGACTTAGGACACGCCACTAGCCGCTTCTCTTTCTCAACAGGAACTCAGTTCACATGCAAACAGAAGCTGTGACTTGCTAGCATCTCATGCTTGCAGGGAGAACTCTGAGGTCTGGCCAGGCAGCAATGCCTAATTCCCAGGCGCAGCTCTGGGCTAAAGTCATGTAAAGTTCTCCCACACTCAGAGGGGCCCCAGCACCATGGGAGCACAGAACACCAGCGACTCCATCAGCCTGGCTGATACCATAGACTAGGGCACTGAAACATGGTTCTCTTTTAGAGACCGGGGAGTCCAAGATCCAGGACACAGAGACTGGCTGTCTGGGGAGGGCTTTCTTGCCATACAGTTGCATGGGTTCATGCTAAGTGTTTTCTGTGCATACAACAGAGGCATTGCTGAACTCTCTGTCTTCTTCTGAGGGCACTAATCTTATCATAGATGTTCCACATCATCATCTGCCTGGAGGCTCCACGCTGTACACCATCACACTCGGGGGTAGGGAGGACCTTAACAGATGAGTTTGAGTCACACACAGACTTTCAGTCCGTAACAACCAGTCATTTGAGGGCAGGGTGCGTCTCAGAGCATCCTTACGGCGAGGCTCGCTGGGATGAGGACTGAGGTGTGGAGCAGAAGCTTGTGTGGAGGGAGCAACTGAACCATGATCCAGGCTTAGCACCTTCAAGTGTAAGATCTAGAGTGCGAGTTGCCTACATAGATGGGTCTCGACTGAGCCCAAATGGGTCAACTTTTGTCTTCCTCCCTCCCTCTGTCAGGGCCTGTGGGCTGTCTCAGCAAGCACGGGACTCTGAGCAAGGATACTCGCCTATCCTTTGCCCATCCTGGAGCTGAACAGTTTGACCTTCCATTTGTTTATTTGTTTGTTTGTTTTCAAGATAGCATTTCTCAGTGGCTTTGGAGCCTGTCCTGGAACTAGCTCTTGTAGACCAGGCTGGTCTTGAACTCTTTGAGATCCGCTTGCCTCTGCCTCCCAAGTACTGGGATTAAAGGCGTGTACCACCACTGCCTGGCTAGTTTATCCTTTCTTAAAGAGGGCTTAGGGGCATGTCCCCAGATCTATCTTCTCTTCTCCTTTGTAGTCTCCAAGGGTTGAGTGTGGGGTTGTCTCTCAGTTAACAGAGTCAGGGCTGAGTGGAGGGGAGATCATCTCAGACATCCTAGGCCCTTACAGTAGCTACTATCCAACTCCAAGAGAAGCCAGAGCTAACTGGGCCAGCCCCTCATCCTTCTGGAACAAACTGGAAAGAGATGGATATTTATGCTCTGGGCAGGAGATCCAATCTGAGAGTTTCAGTAAGGTCACTGTATTGGAAGAACAAAGGGTGGAGAGGAGAGAAACTGTGGTCAAGGAAGAGTCCTCTTTCCAACCTCGTGCTCAGCAAACAGGGTGGCTAGGCAGCTGGCAGAGGGAAGGAAGACAGGCTTGACCGTGCCAAAAACGGTCAAGGTTAAGGAAAAAAGAATGTTTAGCAGCCTGGAATTCCCACTCCCGGGCCTCCGGGTTGACTTAGACGCTGCCCTTGGCAGATGTGCAGCTGTAGCAAGGGACCAGAGACAGCTGGGATAGTGGCAGGTGCTGCTGAAGATGAGGAGGCAAAGCAGCATATCCCTGGGCCTGAGAGGAGTGCAGCTGTGCCCCATCCCTCCTCGGATGCTCACGCACGATGCAGGAGAGCGAGCTAGAGCCTGCCCATCTAAGCCCGATTCAGGGCTGACACGGATGGGAGGTGACTAAAGATATAGGGGAAGGGGTGGGAAGGAGGCTCACGTCAGCTTTAGCTGAACATCCGCATGATGCAGGACAGGGAGGAATAGCTAGGGGGCGCCACAAGCTGGTACAGTAACTCTGCCCTCAGCCTGCCAGGCCACAGCAGAGAGGTGGTAAATAGTGGTGTCCTTGACCTGGAATTTTTCCAGAGGGTTCAGTAAATGTGGTGACTTGACACTTTGTTGAGACCTGGGACAGAGAACAAAGCAAAATGTGTGTCCCTTGATGGGGCAACCCCTGGACTTAGCCCCATGACATCAGCTGATTGTCAGTTCAGGGCAGGGCCTTTGGCAGGGCTGGCGAGGGCTCAGTCTCAGAGTCTCCCCGACTGGTCATGCAGTCGGTCTCTCCGGGGACCAGGGTAGTAACTAGAGAACCACAGGAAAAAGACAAAGTGAGAAAGTACAATCAGTCACATAGTTTGTACAGTGCTGGGGGCTAGAGAAAGATGAACACGGCCAGCAGCCTCAGGAGGACCTGGTGGAAGTGTACTCGGAAGGCTGATAGAAACGAGGCCCTGATGCAGAGATACACGGAGACATGCAGAGCTGTGGGTCAACAGGGGACACGGCAGGGAGCCTGCTACAAGGGGCCCTGGATTCTGCTGACTCATAGTTTGGAAAGGCCAAGCTGCAAGTCAGCCTTGCAAGGCCTCAAGGAGCAGGATGCGAGTTGGCCTTAGTCTCTCATGCTGAGGGGTTGAGATGGGACTCCTGAGGGTTCTAGAGTCCAAGCCGGACATGGAGAGTGTAGCCGGCCCCGGGCACAAACGGGACCTGAGTAGACAGTCCTTTGAAAGGTCCGCGAAAGAAATGGGAAGGCTGGTGCTGGTGTGGGCAGCGTGGTCGAAGAAAGACCCTGCAGGACTGATGATCAGACAGCAGCAGAGGAGGTGGGAGGGTGGGGGACAGTTCCCTTGGAAGACTGAATGGCTCTCTCTCACATGTCTCTAGGCCAGTGGTTCGTAGAGTCCCAGAACCAACAGTTTCACAGACCTTGTTCAACGCAGCAACTCAGGCAGCGTCCTGCTAAACCAGATACTGTGTGGTTCCAGCACTATCTTTAGAAGCTCTCCAGCATGTCTGATGCTGACTGACCGAGGGCTGTTGCCCAGGTTGGAGATGGTACCTAAAGGCAGCCTTCTTACAAAGGGCTCCAATAAGGGCCAGAGTGGGAATGTGGCACCATCCTCAACCCTTTCCCCACTTCCTTAAAACACAGATTTCTCCGGTGGCCCGGATCTCAGTGAAGGCTCCAGCTGTGGTAGAGGTGACCGCCAAGGGCTCCGAAAAAGGAGCTGTTCTGGGAAGAGGGTAAGTATTGTGCCTTCCAGCTACGCTGCCTGCACGGCTCTCCGCCCATCCCGGTCACGGGGGAGGGAGACAGGTGGCCAACATTTCTCACACCTAATACACCCAAGAAACCCCTGCCTGCTGTAAATTACCTTGGAATGCGGCCTGCAATCATGAGTCCCGCTACAGATGCATCAACTGCTCGCCTAGGATTAGGTTACAGTACTTTTCGCTGCTTCCGCTTCATTAACGCTACTTGCGGGGCTTTGTTTAATTAGATCAATATAACCAGGTGCCATATCCAGAACCTCCATAGATGGTGTCAGAAATGCCTCGTGCGTTCTCTTAGGGACTCTCACCCACAGGTACAGAAATGGCTCGCATTGTTTTCAGGGGGAGAACGCAGCTCTGCGGTCCAGCATCTGTGGTCCAGCATCTGCGGTCCAGCATCTGCCTAGCTTGCAGAAGGTCCTGGCTCTCATCTCCAGAGCTGCTGCAAAAACAAAACAAACAAACGCACAAAGTCCAGGTTTTAAAAGAAACCGTAGCCATGGCCCCTGTTAATGCCACCTGATAGAGTCAGCCCACAGTACCCCAAAGGCCTTCAGTGTAGTAAGACAGCCAGAGTGAGCAGCTCAGCATGGACTTTTATGCCTCAGTAACAGCCTTCCACACTGTAGGTTATGGCAAGGGCTTAAGGGAATGATGAAAAATGAAGGCTTTTGACTCAGCTCTGCTTTCTAGCCTGGTACTCACACTGACTTCAAGCATTTTATTCTCATCTATTTAAAAACAAGGAGGCCAGATAGATGGCTCAGCGATGAAGGGTAGGCGCTGCTCCTGTAGAAGACCCAAGTTTGATTGACAGCACCCAGGCCAGGCTGCTCATAACCCCTGGGGAGTTCAGCTCCAAGGGTATCCAATGCCTCTGGCCTCCAAGGGCATCTCCACACATGTGTACACAGAGACTCATACGAACATGCACATGTACAATTAAAACAATAGAATAAGTCCTAAAACATTGCACATTGGACTTCCAGTACTCACTCATAAGTGGATAGAAGAGATAAAGCCAAGCAAACAATAACTAGACTACAGTCCACAGCTCCAGAGATCAGAGAGTGCAGATGGTGAGGGGGAGGGTGGAAGGGGAGAAGGGAGGAAGGAAGGGGAGTAGGAAAAATATATAGCTCAATAAAAACAAAAATAAAAATCCATAGTTGTACATGGTGCTGCATGCCTGTAATCCTGGTACTTGAGAGATAGGGACAAAGGGCCAAGAGTTTGAGGCCAGCTTGAGGTGCTTAGTGGGACCTCGTCTATAACCAAAAATCCATATACACAAGCAAGAGAAAAGTGGATATCATAGAGATTAGGTGAAATCAAATGTAGGGCCAGATGTAATGATGCACGCCTATAATCCCAGCATCAGAAGGCAGTGGCAAAGAGTTCAAAACCATGCCTGGAAATGTTTCAAAATACACACACATAAAGGAAAGAAAGAAAAGAGAGAGAGAGAGAGAGAGAGAGAGAGAGAGAGAGAAACCCTACATGGTAGTGCACACCTTTGATTTCAGCTCTAGGGAGACAGAAGAAGGAGGACCAGAACTTCAAGGTCATCTTGGCAGCCATAATGAGTTTAAGTTCAACCTGGAATACATGACATGTTGTCTAAAAAGAAACAGAGTGGAAAGCAGGTATAGATCATGTATTGAGAGTGTTTAGTTAGGGTTTCTATTGCTATGATCAAACACCATGATCAAAAGCAATTTGGAGAGGAAAGGGTTTGTTTGGCTTATGCTTCCACATTGCAGTCCAACGCTGAAGGAAATCAGGACAGAGCCTCAAGCAAGGCTGAAGCCTGGAGGCAGGAGCTGATGCAGAGGCCATGGAAGAATGTTGCTTGCTGACTTGCACATTATAGCTTGCTCAACCTACTTTCTTACAGAACCAGGGACCACGAGCCCAGTGATGGCATCACCCACAATGGGCTGGGTCCTCCCCCATTAATCACTAAATGAGAAAAATACACCACAGCCAGATCTTATGGAGTCATATTCTTAATCAAGGTTCCCTTCTTTCTGATGATTCTGCTAATGTCTAATTTTAAACTTCTAAGTGACTGGGAAGCGGTACTTTGGTGAGATGCTCAGCACACACACGAAGGGACACAGGCTAAAACAACATATTAAAGGTTAGCAAGGTAACTAAGAGGCTAAGACCACTGGCCGCTCTTCTAGAGGTCCTGAGTTCAATTCCCAGCAACATGGTGGCTCACAACCATCTGTAATGAGATCTGGTGCCCTATTCAGACATGCAGGCATAACACTCTATACATAATAAATCTTAAAGAAACAACATAATCCACTTTCTTTTGTTCATTACAAAATACTGCAGACTGGTACATTATAAAGAATAGAGAGTTATTTGGGTGTGATCCAGTACCAATGGACTATACTCAAAGATGGGCTCTCTTGGACAGAGCCCAGAGATCATACAGGACATTTGCACAACCAAGGATGGGGAAAACATTGGAGAGTTATATTCAAACTGGCTTTTATGGCAGACCCACTCTTGAGATAATCTATTAACCCAAGAGTCAGTTAACCCATTCATAAGGCAAAACTGTAATAAAAAAACCCTAACCTTATCTTACCTTTTTTAACTTGGGTGCTAAGACTAGAACCCAGGCTTGCACATGTGTGGCAAATACTCCACCACTGACTGTAGCTGCTGCCCTTGTTTGATTTTAGGCAGGGTCTTAGTGTATGGTCCGGACTAGCTTAGAACATGAGATCTCCTGTTTCTGCCTCCCACGTGCTGAGGACACAAGGGTGATCTCTGGTCCTATCTCTTAATATCTTAAAATGGAGATAAGGTTTCAAGACAAGCTGTAGAAAAGCAACCACAATCAAACCATAACAAATATTAAATAAAGGAAATAAAGCCATGGGAGTTAGAGTGAGACCCCCACCGGATGGAGCACTTCTGCAAGTCAGAATTCCCCTGGAAAGAATTGTAAAAAAAAAAAAAAAAAACAAGTTCTGTGTCATTTGATTCACTGAAATTTAGCTGGGTTTGTATGTTTAACCCATTTGGCTTGGATTTCATATTTTCACAAACTTTTCTGAGGGACAGTAGCTGTTGTAGACTGCTCAGGTAGATCAGGAAGACTACACCATGCCTTGACAGAAGTCAACTCTCCAGTCCACAGTGCTGCACCTGCTTCTCTAAACCCCGCCTCCCTCAGCTCACCTGCCCATCTCTATGCTGGAGACCAAATCCAGACCTCATCCAAGCTGGGCAAGGACTCTCCTGAGTCCGCTCTGCTCCCCTGGGCTACCACCACTCCTCAGTTACTCTCACTGGTGAGGCAAGCAAGACTCAAAACAAGAGGACAGGACCCCAGACCCCACGATCCACTGTGATCACAGTCACCTCTTCTAGCTCCATTAGAGAGCCACCCCAGGGGACATTCCCATGGGTGTCCTACAGTGACCCTCTAGCTATGCAGATTATGGTCACAGAATGGAGAAGGAGAGGAGAACTCTGGCTGGACACTCTTCTCAAAGTTACAGATTAACTCTGACTCAGTGCACTGTTCACCATGCCCACTCCATCCCCACCCCACTCTGGTTTTTGTTTAGATCCAGACACCTCAAGAAGATAACAGAAGAGTACCCAACCCTTCCCCAGGGAGCCGAAGCCTCCCTGCCACTAACAGGCAGTGCTTCCTGCGGTGTCCCTGGCATCCTACGGAAAATGTGGACCAGGCAGAAGAGGAAGTCTGAGTATGTGGGAGCCACCAACAGCGCCTTTGAAGCCGACTAAAGGTGACTTACATTGGCCAAGGGTCACAGAAGGAAAGAAGACTTGAGGATTGGGACTGAGCCACCCTCCCCTCTGCTGGTTGCTAGTCCAAAAACATCACCCTCCTCACGCTCTGGTATGGGACATGAAAAGTAACGAAAGTAACGTCCTGGGAAGGCAGAAAAGCCGTTCCCCTAAAACTGCTAAAGTCGTTGGTCTAAAGTCTTGTTGCGATGTTATAAAGGCTGTACGCCTATCTCTAGAGGAACCATACCAAAAGCAAACCTTCTTGGCCCCTTTGAAAGCCCTTCAAGGAAAACAGAAGGCAGTTGCTCTGTCTCCTTTGCAAGTTATTTCTGGTGTAAATGTAAAAGCTTGGTTCTAAGCTACTCCTAACACAACGGTTCTTACTTTCCCCATCTCGTGCTTCTTTTGCCTTGGTGAGATACAAAGCACTTTGTCTTTGCTTTGTTCTAATAGCTACTTAACAGCATCATCTCTGCTTTGCTAACCATGGGCATGGCGGCATGCGTTATCTCATGTGTGGTTTTTCTATAGAAAAGCACTTAGAACTTCCATGTTAATTTTAGGGTCTTGTATTTTGTGAAGCGGCGCAGTTGACGAACTTTGTGCAATGCTGTCAACCCCGGGAGTGTTTTCTCACTTGTTGTCTTTACCTTCGTGAAACCGCTGTTAAGAAAACACGGTTGTTCCCAGCTTACAGATGGGGAGACTGGGGTCTCTGGGTGTCATGTGACTAGACAGCAGGGTATGGGACTGTCACCAGGTCTTAGCTTCTCTCTAATAACTGATTTAAGGTAGGTTTTAAATGGAGAGAAGAATCTGATAAAGGTGGAACTAAAACGTGATTTGAATGACATACATCATTATGCATCAGTATGATGGGCATGGTAGCAGAGGGGATCCCAGCTTCCCAAGAGGGTCAGGCAGGAGGATCAAATGTTTGAAACACACCTGGACAGCTTAGCGAGACTCTGTCTCAAAAACAACACACACACACACAGAGAGAGAGAGAGAGAAAGAGAGATTATGCATTAGATGAAACCAGAAGAAATTGCCATTTCGTAGGTTGAAAACAACTGAAAATCTATTTCCTGGGGCTCAAACTAACATTCACTATCATTTACAATGATCATATAAGAAACAATGGTAACCATAGCTATCCCTTGTTAAATGCCTACCCACCATGGGCCAAACCTGTCACATGAAGTACTCTATTCTTTCTAACTGCTAGGTGAACTTACCCACTGTAGAAGAAGTTATCAGTTCAAAAAGGTTAAATGATTAGTTCAAAGTCACTTAACTTTAATGCCCTTGTTTGTTAGACCTGCTCCTTCACACACACACAAAAAGGGATCAGGAACAACTGAGCTCAGCAAAGACTCTCCATCTCAAGGGACAGGCAGAGGCCGCCTGGAGGCAGTGTGGAGACAGAATCTGAGATAATCGAGTGCAGAAACTGACGAGAGGTGTCTGTGGAGTGATCAGGAACACAGACCTTCCGTATTTCCTATCTTTGGCTTGAATTCTGTCCCAGAAGTTTTATTTCCTAATTAAGAGGTCTAAATTAATCCAATCTTCTTAAAGAAGGCAGAAACACTGAGGTGGAACTGACCCTACGATTGTGTTGAGAATCACCGTGTCTCGGAGTTGGAAGGGTTAGGTCTCATACTTCCTCCTTCCTGGTGCCCTGTGGCCTCTGCTCTCCTGTTTCTGACCCTCTAGGTGAACTGGACAAAGGCAGGGGTAAGTCAAAACCCAGACTTCCAGGCTCTCACCCTGCTGTCTCCTGCTCTTCACCTCTGCCTCTCATCAGCTGACCCTCAGATCCAAACACAGTCTGGCAATTTGGACTTCAAACGCTTTGTCACTAGGGGGCCAGTCCCCATGGGCTATCCAGTGTTATACACCATGGTAAGTTGGAATCCAGAACAAAGTTAGGGAACAAGCAGGTCTTAGAATCTCCAACAATTAGATTTATTTAACTTAAAATGAATACCTTAACTGTGTGTGTGGCACCTGCAGGTTTATATATAGACTAGGACTCATTTATTTATCTTTAATTTAAATGTTTCATGGTGAAGTGTTTACCTGTGTAGAACATTTCAAATCAAATGGCCAATTCAAATCAGAATAAAGTATTCCTTGTTTGTGACATCAATAAACCACGTGAAGAATGTGTCTGAGGCTCCCTCATTCAGTGAGAGATATGCACGATGGGAAAGAACTATGCATTTGGGCTTCACTGTTCCTTGGAATAAGAGGGAAATGTGAACCCAGCATATTCTTTCCTTCCTGAGACAATGTCTGGGTCTGATATTACAGGCCCTGCCCACCAGTCGGCAGCAGGGCCTCTGCTGCAGGGACTGGCTGAATGACCTGTGCTCCCTGGGTTTACCTTCCTCCATTGCTCTGACCTTTCAGGACCCACCACAACGTCCAGGGTCCCAGTGACCATCCCTGGCCTGTTGCCTTTCCCCTGGCCTAGAACAATGCATGCTTCCTCCTCAGTGCCCAGCTCATGCTGCTGGCCAGAGACTGCCTCATGACTCACAGCCTAGCCACTCACAGAAGGGAGCCAAGGCTGGCTACAGACTGCCGTCTGGCAATAACCAAGACTAGAGTCTGCCTGAACCAGAGGCAGGATTTCCAGGACATGTAGGGTAATAAAATTGCCTCTCTTAGGACAGTGGCCAGTCATATATTTCAGTTCTTACTCTGGAGATACCCGGCCCCAGCCAGCACCAAGGTTGCCTGGAGCCTGTAGACAACATTGGGCAGAAAAAGCAAGCCAGCCAAGCCCAGTCTTAAAAAGGAGTCATGTGACCGGTCATCTCTGACACAAAGTTGGCAGACTCAGAGGTATAAGTGAGGAAGAGCACAGGCAAAGAGGAGTTTCTGGGGGGTTAGGATTTGCACCCCACTGCTAATCGCTCACCAGATGCCATCTTCCACCAAGAGTCCAGGCGTATCCCTGTCTCTCTTAAAGGACAAGATGAAGACAGCTCTGAAGACCAGCCTACACAGCTGGCCATTTGATGCGTCACATGGGACCCGGGACAAGATTCATATCTACCAATACCCTTTGCTAGGAAGGAGCAGGACAGGAGAGAAACACAGCGGAGGGAACTTGACCCTGGCATAGTCATGGACAGGGTAGCTAAGTCTATACCAGCCACACCCCTGGCCCTTTTTGGCATCTGTAGAAGATCCGAGCTGAGAGGCTCTTACAACTCTGTGTCCAAGCCCCTCCCCAAATCCCTCAGACTTCTCAAGCCCAATGCAAATGCCCTTTCTGGGATACCACATGCCATACCTCACCCATCTGGTTTTCTTCAGTGTTAGGTTTTGATCCAGGGTCCTCGAGCACTACGCAAGTACTCTATTGCTGGGCCACAGCCCCCACCCTCCCCTACCTCATGTTTAAGGTTTATTTTGAATTAAGCTCTCGCTAAGTTGTATAGACTGACCTCAAACTTGCCGTCCTCATCCACTGGGCTCCCAAATAGCTGGGATTATAGGCAGGGGCCATTGTGCTGAGCTCTGGGACAAGCCCCTAGAACACGTTTGCCATAAGACAAGTTTCCCTATCCCCAGGATGCTGAGGCTTGGCGTCAACCTGCAGAAGCCTACATTTCCCAGTGGAGCTGTTGGTCTGAATCCTGCCTGACCCCAGGTAGACAGGTGTCCCTGGGGTGCTGAGTGAATGTTGACCCATATTTGGGAGGCTACCAACAGAGTGTTCTATTCAACCATGTTAGCTCCAAGGAGAGGCCCACTTCAATGTCATTCTGTCTTGCTCACATTACACTCCACTGAGCTAAGCAGTCTCCCCAGCTGGAGAGTGGAGGGGCGTGGCAGAGGGTTGGGGGGAAATATCAGTCGGCAGCAGCTCTCACGAAACAGGGCACAGCTATTGGTAATATACCAGATTCTACAGATAATGCTCCAAGAGCGAGCATGTTCCCCAGATGCCGGCCTTTAGAGAAAGACAAGAGGCACATAAACCATGCAAATTGTGTCGTGGTACCACCCAGAACTAGTTCAGGCCAAGTCTAGTAGGTGAGGGCCAGCTTGTTCTCATTGTCTCGGGCTGTCCCCTGTGCTCACCAGCTTTCCATAAACACACACACTCCCTTGCTTTCTCTGCACACCACACTTTGACCTCTGGTAGGACCTAAGAAGACCCCAGTGCCCCTGGCCACCCAGGACTCTCTCTCATCTCCTCCGCCCAATGCCTCCGGCCTTGAGTACCTCACGCTCCGCCCTTTCAGCTGGCAGAAAGCCCGACCATGACAGCATGGGTCACTGGGCAACCTCATGAAGACTTCTGAGTTCACTCTTTTTATTGGTTGGAAAGAACATGTCCTACCTTCCCCCGTGCCCCAGGAACGATTAAACAAAATCACTGTGCCAGTGTGCAACTGATGTGCAATTGTATGGCTGCTCAAGCGAGAACCCTGGAGCACTTCCACACTGGCCGGAGATGCCCAGGGCTGCCCTGGGCCTTCATCCCACGTTGTCTCTGCCCTTCCTTAGGGTTCTCACTAGCTTTTCCATGGATAGCAGTCATGGGCAAAGCCTGCCACCCTGGAATGGTTGAAGGCTTAGAACCCATTTAGTATTACGATCAGTGTTCATCCTCAACAGTCATTTTCGCAGGCTTTGCCAGTTCTTAAACGCTGGACTGTCCTCCTGGAGACAAGGCCTTAGAATGTGCCCTACAGGCTGAAGGATAGACCACACAAGGGTGAAGTGGAGCAAGGCATGATGGACTTGCCCTTCACGTTGTTACAGGTCATACAGACTTCGAGGAGGTGATGGGAGGGGTGGAGATGAGAAGTCTCTTGGGGACTAGAAAGTAATGTTTTAAATCCTTTGTGTTCACAGCGTAGCACTCTTCAGAAGCAATGTCCTCTGTAAAGAATATGGGAAACTGTTGGCGGGGTCCCGCCATTCCGTCCAACAGCTCTGGACCCCCGACAGGGCAGAAACCGCAGACAGTTGCCAGACTCGGGGCAGGAAGCCTGGGGCTGAGACCCCACCTCACTTTAGTTGGACTGGACAGAGTTTCCTTGCTGCTTGAGTTACTCTGGGCCGCTGTTTGGCCTCATCTACGCGTGTGAATTAAACTACCTACTCAATATACCTCAGAGGCCATGAAAACTCGCCAGAGCCCAGGCCTGAACAGGCTTTGGAAATCGTGAACTGCACTGGCATATGGTGTTGTGATGAGCCACCCCATTCAGAAGGAGCAGAGCTGGCTGGGGGAAGTGATTCCAGCAGCAAGGCGTGGGGACTGCGCGCTCGCTCGGTAGGGACTGAAATAGAATCCCTTCCTGTGCCCAGAGCCAGGGTTCTCAGAAGATGGGGGGCAGGGGAGGGGCTCGGGGCTGGCTAACCCTGCAGCCCCAGGTAGTCACACACTGTGCCAGGTCAGTACAGGCCAGTGACCCCTGGCTCACAAGCAAGACGTGGGTGGTGACTACGCTTTTGAATTTCAAAGATTCTACTCGCTGCCAACTGCTGCCCTTGGCCTCTTGCCTGCATTCCCTAACCAGCAAAATTAGCCTCAGCTGAAACTTACAGAGTAAGTTGGCTAAGGACACCACAGGCCCTGCCTGTGAGCTCCAACCCAGGGGACGGAGGCCAAGGCCTGCTCAGTCAGCCCCACCAGGCTTCAGAGACCAGGACCCTCAGGACGCGAGTACTACTGAGGGACCGGGTCTGGTGAAAGCTTGTCTGGTTGGGTACAAACCAGGCTGGGGTTTGGCGCTTCACAGAACCACACTCCTGCTATTTACCCAGGCAAAGAAAGAAAGACAATAGCTCAGGAAACAGTGACATCACACAGGAGCCCCCAAAATCCATGAAAACTGCTCCCAAGAATCCTTGCTTGCAGAATAGCAGGTACAGTGTGGAGGCCGGGATGGGGGAGCTCTCTCATTCAGAGACCTCCCCTTTGGCCTCAGGAGCGAAAGGGCGCCTTTCACCACCAATGACCTGTCCTCTTGCCACCACGGAGACACCACAAGGAAGTCATCATCTTGACTCTCTCAGGCCTGGCCAGCTTTTGCGGTGGACTGCTCCGCGGCTGCTGGGACCCGGATGCTGTTGTGAAACTACACTTCCCCATCTGCACCGCTCTTCCCTAGGATGTGGCTAGAGCTGGGACTCAGGGGGAGCAGGGAGGTGGGAAGAGGAAGGATGCTCCTGTCCTGGCCACTTCTTGTCTGTTCTTCCAGCCCACGGAGTGTAAAAAGCTATTCCTGCTCCCTGAGGATGTACCATGATACACACACTCCAAGGCTACAGGTCAGGATGGACCCAGATCCTACGGTTGAAGCCACACATCTTTCTGTGGCCTCAATTTGGGTTCAGCCGACTGTTGTGAACGAAGTCAAATACAGCTCAATTAACAGGAACTGTATATAGCTGATACATTCCAGGCTCTGAGCTAAGGGTTTTAAGTACCGCAACGCATGTGATCTTCCAACCAAGACAGTGGGATTGGCTTTCCTTGTCCCTGTAAAAGATTAGACGGTCAGAAACTCCATGTTTCTGACCAGAACCACGGCTTCTTTTTAGAAAGAAAATGTTGCCTGTGGCTCCAGGAGGCAGGAGCTCCAGGAAGGAGGCCAAGTAGGGCCCTCGGCCAGCCCATTACTCAGCAGGTAAGCTAGTTGCGAAAGACAGTGGCTCAGTTGTCATCCCAATGTCCAGGGCAACGGTACAAACAGTGTGCATAACACAGGTCAATGCCCTGGCCTCCCCGACACAAAAAATCCCCTGTGGCGTGTGTGGTGAGAGGGGGCAGGGTACAGGGAAAGTAGGTAGGCCTCTTGATGTGAGAAAATTCCTCCACCTAGGGACGTTTCTAGCCGCCTTTCTCGGCCTGAGTGGACAGTCAACAAAACCACCGGCCTAGTTCCCACCTGCGTGATGCTTGGAGCGTGGGGGAGGGGAGAGGGTGACCTGCACCACGAACCCTGAATTTGTGATCAAGATTCCAGAAACATGTCCCCTCCACAATTTAATGGTGCGCTTTTCAGTGCAGGTCCTGCCTTCTCTAGAAGAGGACAAAAAGCAAAGTAATCACCTTAAAAAATTAGAATTCAGCAGTGCGAGAAAGAGATTGAATTAAAAAATAAATAAAAGAAATGGAAAAGGAAGGACATGACTGCACCTGGGTATGGTGAAGCAGAAGGTTTATTCTAGATAAGAAGAGAGAGCATAGACAGAGCTGGGGACATCTGGGGAAGTCCAGAGTGGTCATGACCCTGCGCCATGTGAGGAGAGGGGAAGGGGAAAAGAGAGAAAAGAGAACCAGGTGCAGGGGCCAGGAGGCCCGAAGGTATTAAGAGGGCAGGTAACCAAAATGGATAAATTACACAGGGAAAGACAGCCCAGCCCCTGGGCTGGAGAGGTTTAGGGTAGGGAGCAGGGTATGTAATATAACAGGGGCAGGACCCTGTAATAGGTAGGGATTTAGGGATGGAGGGAGAACCGGGAATCCAAGTCCACCTTGATAGGACTCAGCTGGTAACCCCAGGTTTGAAACCTAACATTCCAGCCTTTTTGTAAATAATAAATAAATGACAAGGGGTGATGTACTCATCCATAACTACTTCCTGCTGACACTGGGGCATCATTGTTGAGGGCACCCAAGGAAGCTGGCATGCTGGCCAAGTTTGGGAAGAGCAGGCTTTTCCACTGGCTGCCCAGGCTCTACCTGGCCTTCTGGGGCTGGGGATGCACAGGCAGCAGCTGGAGCATTTGTGAGGCTGGACCACCTGGGGCTGTCTTTGAAGCTGGCTTTGAAGCTGTCCCCAGGCAGATTTTGAGGGAACATCTGCAGCTGACTAGTTGCTGGAGCAATCTGTAGTTGATTTGAAATCGGCTGGGACAGATAGACTAGAGAAAGTAAGTAAAGAGTTTGGAAATTTTCTTAGGTGTACATTTGAAACTTACAGGCTCACGGTCCTGGCAGCGGGGGGAGGGGACTCCCAAGACCAGGGAAAGGTGGAGAGGTCTCCTCTCAGAAACAGGCAGGAGGTAGGAAAACTTAGACTGTCGGTGGCAGGACTCATCTGAGAAGTAGGCCCAAGTCAACTCCTTGATGCGTATAAGATTTTTTTTAATCAACATAATTCTTTTATTGATTCTTTGGTGTAGGAGGTCCTTCTGTTTATGTGTTGCTTTCATTGGTTAAACAATAAAGAAACTGCTTGGCCTGATAGGGCAGAACTTAGGTAAGTGGGGAAGACAGAACTGAATCCTGGGAGGAAGAAAACAGAGTCAGAGAGAGCTGCCATGAAGACGCCAGGTCAGACATGCTGAATCTTTCCCAGTAAGCCATGACCTAGTGGTGAAATACAGATGAATAGAAATGGGTTAAATTAAGATGTGAGAGTTAGCCCATAGCAGGCTAGAGCTAATGGCCAAGCAATGTTTTAATTAATATAGTTTCTGTGTGATTATTTCGGGTGCAAGCTAGCCAGGTGGCAGGAACAAGGGGCCCGCTCCTGTAACAATTTTTTGGGAACTTCACATCTTGTACCCTAATACCACTCAATTCCCAATCCTCCCATGTCTGCCCTCCACCCTTGTAGCCTCCCCAAATAAAATAATTAAATAAATTATTATATATACACACACACACACTTCTCTCCTCTGTCTCTCCTATCTCTCTATCACTCACTCATTTGTTGTAGTGGCCTTGAGAACTGAAGTGTGTCACACAACAAACCTTTTACCCAAACAACTTTACTTCCAAATGTTCATTGCAATGAGTTGTTTGTCTGGTTCAAGGCCTCTGGCATCTGGTATACCTTAAATACAATACCCTCACCAAAACTTCCCTAGGATCCCATCCTGCTGTTGCCCAGAGTCATGGACATCCTGAAGCTCTGTTTTCACAGGCCCAGGCCCTTCACGAGCTCCAGCAGGTCATAGATGGGGTAGAAGTTGGGGTGCGTCATCTCAAAGCAGTGGATGTGGGCCTTGGTGGTAGCTGAACTGGTCAGGCCAGGCCTCCACTGTGACTGCCCCCTGCAGGCGAGCACGTGCCACCTCCGCACATAGTGAGAGTTGGAGCCAGCTCTGCAGCATAGAAGGGGAGGGGGCGGTTCTCCCAGTGCCACCAAGGGTTGGGGCCAGCTCTCCCACACCCATCATTGGGGCCAGCTCTCCTAAAGAGGGGGAGGCAGCTCTCCTGCCGAGATCACAGAGATATCAATGTAGACTTCAGCTGTAGAAGGGCCAAAGACCCAGACAGGGCCCTCAGTGGCAGCATGGGCCAGGACATCATCATGGCCTAGGGTAGCAGTGCAGGCTACTAAGATCAATATGTCCTTGGTGGCAGCATGGCCCTCAGACACCAATGTGGCCTCAGGTGAGGGCCCAAACCACAGGCACTCGTATGGTCTTCTTTGGTATCATGGCCCACAGACATCAACACAGAGCCCAGCTGCAATAGGGTCACAGACCCAGATGACAGGGCCCTTCGTGGCAGCTTGGGATTGGGCATTGAATGGCTCCAGGTAGCAGTGTCAGCCATCCATATCAGCCTGTTCCCACCATGGAGTCTTCAGTTCTGCTTCTCTCCACTGTCCACCACAGACCTGCTCATCATGGTGGCTCCAACCCACTGTGGGGCACCAGGACTGTGGGATACTAGACAGCCCTGTGGCTGTCTTCTGCTCACCCAGGCAATGGGGAAGAATTTTTTTAAGTTTATAAAAGACAGCCAATTTTTCAGATATGTTAGCATTGCCATGGTTTGCTATGTTTACTAACATCCACATTGTACAAAGAGTGGTAGACTCAAGCCTTTGAGTCGTAGTGAAAGCTTGGGGACCTGTGGTAGTTTGAATATAATTGGCTTACAGGGAGTGGCACTCTAGGAGGTGTGGCCTTGTTGAAGGAAGTGAGTCACTGTGGGGACAAGCTTTGAGGTCACCTATGCTCAAGCTATGCCCAGTGTGGACACAGACTCCTTCTGCTGCCTATGGATCAAGATGTAGAACTCTTTCTCTAGCACCATGTTTGCCTGCATGCCACCAAGTCCTACCGTGGTGACAATGGACTAAACTGTTGGAGGGAGAGGCTGCTTGTTTATCCCGGCTGCCCAGAACCAAAATAATCACACAGAGACCATATCAATTAAATCACTGCTTGGCTTATTAGCTCTAGCTTCTTATTGGTTAACTCTTACATGTTAATTTAACCCATTTCTGCTAATCTGTGGTATCAGCACGTGGCTGTGGCTAACCAAGTAAAGTTCCAACGTCTAACTCCGGCAGGGGGTACATGGCTTCTCCCTGACTCCGCACTTCTTTCTCCCAGCATTCAGCTTAGTTTTCTCTGCCTAGCTCTGTTCCCCTATAGCTCTGCTATAGGACCAAAGCAGTTCCTTTATTTATCAATGGTAATAACAGCATACAGAGGGAAATCCCACATCACTAAACCTCTGAAACTATAAGCTACCCCAATTAAATGTTTTCTTAATTAGAGTTGTCATGGTCATGGTGTCTCTTTTTTTATTTTTTAAATATTTATTTATTATATATACAGTATTCTGCCTGCATATATCCCTATAGGCCAGAAGAGGGCATCTTATCTCATTATAGATGGTTGTGAGACACCATGTGGTTGCTGGGAATTGAACTCAGGTCCTCTGAAAGAGCAGACAGTTCTTAACCTCTGAGCCACCTCCACAGCCCCGGCCATGGTGTCTCTTTACAGCAATAAAAACCCTAACAAAGACAGGACCCAAAAATTACTTGGGGTTAAAAGCACAACCACCCTTTCCTCCATGCAGAAGACTGGGTATATAGAGATTGAACAGATGTTTTTAGCACAATGAGAAGCAATTTTTAAGTCTGTATTTGGAAGATAACCAAAGGAAACTTCAAATCTTGCATTTGTGACTATGCTAACTTTAGTAGTACTTTACCAGAGCTAGATTGATAGCTTATCTATTCCACTGATCAATTTAAAACTGAACTTTTGATGTCTTACTATAGCAATAGCATAGAAAGGGAAAAAAATCAGAAACATTTTTATATACCTTAAATCACTTCCTTAGCCCTTTATAACTTGTGTTTGTATATCTTAGAACATTTTTTAGTCCCTCAGAACTTACACAAACTTTAATTTTTTTAAATTCACTTATTTACCATGAGACACAGGTGGTTGATTACTGATAGCCGTCATTGTAAAGCAAGTTCCTTTAAATAGAGGAGTAATGAAGAGTTACTTTGAAGCCTGTTTTGTGAGTTTCTTATTTTTAGAGTCAAGTTTCAAGATCTGTCTGGGTTGGAGGCCTTGCAGCTCTCCAGTGAGGCTTGACTTTTACACATGAAAAGAGCTGACAGAGCAGCTGAGGGCCTGAAGAAGGAGCTGAGTGTTTCCTGCCATGAAAGCTACAGTCAGTCAGTGCCCTCGGAGATCTGAGAAGGATAAATGACAGCTGGAAGGGTAATCAAATGGTCTGTGTATCAATTAAAATGACAGAGACCATTACCTAGGTGGATTACCCTGGGCTCCTGCAGTTAACTGGAGGCAGAAATCGTCGATCTATGGTTGTTATACAGGTCAGCATTTAATCTTCAGCTGTCATACAGAGGAACATGGATTTTGACTGCCAGACTCATCTGAGGTTTTTTCCTGTAGAGGAACTTGTGAAAACTGACCTTACACTGACGAGGCAAAGTAAAGCAATCAACCCAAAAATGTTCAGTTTGAGCAGAGCCCGGGACATACAGAAAACTAAATAAGGCGTATCACTATCTAAATGAAGAGTTTATAAGTTAAGAGCTTATATAAGGTTAGAATTTTACAGCTTTAGCCGTGTTAAGTTTGAACTTTGAGTTGAAGATTTAATTAAAGATCCTTTAGCATTAAAATAAGGCATAAATGCAGTAAACTTTCCTTTTATAGCACACCATTATGGAATATTACAGTTTCTTGTATGATTTAGTTTATCCAAATAGCCAAAGTCTAACAAAGTGGGCAAAGACAAAGGAGCTAGACAAATATTACTGGGAACCTGAGTAGACCTTAGGGATTGATAAATCTTGCTTATCTTATTTATCAAATATATACCTTATTTATCAAACACATGTTGTTACTTGCTTTTCTGGAAGCTTGGTGTTGAACAGTAATAAAGATATAAGTAGTTAGGTGTGTATGTCTAGGTCAGGTTTTGTTAATCTGAGAAGATCCTTGTAACCCTGCATTTTTATCATCATACAGAAATCCATACCAATCCAAACTGTTCTGGAGAACCGGAAATTTTCTCAGTCTAAAAAGAAGATGCTTAGATGAACAGAGGGCTCGGCAGGACTGAATAGTTTTATAATTTTGGCTTTATATCCTGTGGTCATCTAAAGATGGTGAAGTCACATGACAAGTGCCCTTTAACCTTAGTAAAGATGGCTGCTGGTCATAGGGTTGCCTGGATCTTGATGAAGTCATCAGCCAAGATGGAGGCAAACCACATGGTTGCTATTTTAAAAATCTATTTTAAACAAGAGTAGAATCTAAATTGCATATACAGTATATTCTAGACAAGACTTGGATCACATATATACTCATGTATAGATTATGTATAGATTTTTAATTGTAAGCCTTTAGTTGTAAATTTAAATATAGATTTTAAACCATAAGCAATGAATTTAAAAATCCTGAAAGGGAGTTTACAGCATAGTCTGAAGAGATTTTGTGAGAGTAGAGAAGTCATAGAGATGAAAGAGTTAAGAGTGGAAATTCGCAGACCCTTAGAGATAAGAGACTTTGGGACCATTCGTTTGTGTGGTGGGGGAAGTTGTCACAATCTGCAAGAATTTGGAAAGTCAAATGCACCAACTCGGACCTAGCTGTAGTACTGAGGCCTAGCGGTAATAGTGAAATCTAATCTCTGGAGGAAGAGGGGGGGGGGCTGAAAAGTGAGATCCCATTGGCGGGAATTTTCCTGAGCTCCAAGAGGGAACTGGATGAAAGCAAGCACAACAGGAGATCTTAGAAGAAACAAGTGGAGACTCAGATGTGAGTCTGAAAGAGAGCAAAGGAAACAGAGGGGGCAGAGCTTAAAGAAGCTCACGGTGAGGGCTGGAGGGATAGCTCAGCGTTTAGGGGGACTTGCGGCTCTTACAGAGGACCCTGTTTCAATTCCCAGCTCCCAGATGGCAGGGGTCCAGCACCCCCTTCTGACTCCACAGGCACTGGGCATCTACATGCTGCATATATGTATATATACACATACATTCAGACACAACACACACATATATGCATGTATATGCATATATATATACGTGCAGACGCAACACACATATATATGCATGTATATGCATATATATATATATACGTGCAGACACAACACACACATATATGCATGTATATGCATATATATATATACGTGCAGACGCAACACACATATGCATGGAACAAAAATAAACAAATATTTATTTTTTAAAAACAGCTCGGAGTGGGCAAGTAAGATCATTTTGTAGATGTTGAAATCAAGATCAATTCAGTTTCTAGCAAACAAGACTCAACACCAGGAACACGGAGATGGAAGTGTGCTTGCGTGTGCTAGTCTGTGGAAGACACTGACATTAGAAAATCAGAAAATTGTCGGGCAGTGGTGGCACACAACTTTAATCCCAGCACTTGGGAGGCAGAGGCAGGCAGATCTCTGTGAGTTCAAGGCCAACCTGGACTACAAGAGCTAGTTCCAGGACAGGCTTCAAAGCTACAGAGAAACCCTGTCTCGAAAAACAAAAAACAAAACAAAAAAAATCAGAAAACTATGTGACCTATGTGGGCATTTATATGTAGTGTTAGGTTGGGAGCGTAGGCCCCGGTCCCTGGCATCTATCTCAGCCACCAGGCCTGGTCTGGACTTCAAATCCCAGCAGGCCAGGTCCTGACCCCTCCCTGGGGATGGGGTCAGGACCACTCCTCAGAGTACTTAAGTTGTCCCCCAAAAGAAGAACACGTGGTCCCCCTTTCTTCCTCCCGGGGGTCGCGTTCCTGAGGCTTCCTGGTTTCCCCCTCGGGGCCACCTGAGAGCGCAGATCTCCCATTAAACCTGGATATTTCTTAATTCTGCTTGTTTTGATTTGGCTTGATTGGGAATTTTTGCGTCGTCAGAGAGCTCGCTTAGGAAATATTCCTAACATGTAGTTCAAAGGAAAACAAAGAAAAAAAAGCGACTGAGAGAGGAAACATTTGATCTGGGGATTGAAAGATGAGCACAGCTTTGCCAAGAAAAGAAAGAACAGGGACGAAAGGGCATCCCGAAGGTAAGCCAATTAGAAAGGACTCCAGCAAAAGGTATTTCTAACCTCTACTTTCCCACAGATGCATTGACCCGTTGACTGGCAGCCTGGCACTTTGAGCAGCTGACGTCACAGAGCCCAAAACACAGTCACGATCAACTAGCTGGTGCACCAAATCACCAGCATCAACAACAAGAACAGCAGCAGCCACTGACCAGCCACGGCTAGAAGTCAGCTGTCCACTGCTCCTGTCGCAAACCACCTGGCCTCATCAGCAAAGGCCCTCATGTTGCCCCCGACAAGGGACATGACAGGTCCTCACAGCTACATTTTCAGATGGATGAGAAATTGAAACCAGAATGCAGCCACCATGCTGGAGTCATATCCTGCTCGCCAGGACAGGTAGCTGAAAACAGAGCTCACCAAGTACATCCACGATCCCCACCAGAGCAGCAATAAGAATATCTTCTTTGGGGATGCCAGAGAGTGCAAGCTGCCCCATCAGGACGACTCCCAGCAATACTCTACTTTCACTCGAGGAAATGAAAGCAATTTTAACTCTCAATTCCGTTGTAAGAAAAGCCGCGATCTAGGAAAGCAGGGACTGAGAACAATTGAGTCTGCCAACAACAGAACACAACCCACCTTCCCTGATTCACACTTACACATCCCTTTCTTTATGAGCAGAAATTAATAATAATTTATCTCACAAAGAAAATGTGTTGGAGGAAGAAGGTTGTTTGAGGAAGACTGGATTGCTGGATGCTTTGCAATCTGTTACAAGTCAATTAATTAAGCCTCAGCAAGGCGACACCTCCATTGCAACTGCCCAGTCTCAGCTCCTCTTCTGGGAAACATCAAGGCAAATCTGTGAAGGAGGAGCAAATGGTCACCTCCCTTTCTCTCCCCTCTTCTCCCTAGCAGTCCTGGATTCTCTTTATCTCCTTGGTCCTTGCTTTTCTAGCTCCCAGCTCCTCTCTTCCTGGTCCCATATGTAACTGTCACTCAAAAGTGGGGATTCAGTCCCTATTTTACAAGTAGCCACTTGACTGGGATGGGGGCATAGCTTGGTTAATAGGGTCCTTTCCTGGCAGACACAAAACCCTGGGTTCAATCCATAGCACTTCATAAATCCGGGCATGTAATCCCAGCACACACATACACATATAGAGAGGAGGAGGAGAGAGAAAGAGAACTTCCCAGTGGTAGGAAAGGAATATGAGAGAGTCCAGATATAAATGGAGTTTCTATCCCACCCAGTCCCACAGCCATTTGGTCCCAAAGAAACACACAGAAGCTTATAACAATCTTAAACTGTTTGGCCTATTAGCTCAGGCTTATTATTAACTAGCTTTTACAACTTAAATTAGCCCATAATTTTTGTCTGTGCTAGCCACATGACTTGGCACCTTTTATCAGTGAGGCATTCAGCTCAGAGATTGATATTGAGGTTCAACCTGAAGACCAGAAAAGCAAAACAGCTAGTCACTGGTTCTTACCTCAACCTCAGTCCAAAATGGTGACCTTGTCTCCAGGAATGTCTGTGAGCTGTCTCCTCCTGTTTTATATTCCTCTCTAGGGCAGGGATTAAAGGTGTGCACCACTGGGATTAAAGGCATGCACCGCCTGGTTTCTATGACAACCAGTGTGGCTACTGGGATTAAAGGCATGCACTTCCTGGTTTCTATGGCAGCTAGTGTGGCTACTGGGATTAAAGGCGTATGTTTCCACTGCCTGGTCTGTATGGCTGACCAGTGGGGCTGTTTTACTCTCTGATCTTCAGGCAAGTTTTATTTACTAAAATACAAATGAAATGCCATTACATCCAGCCCAGGGCCAAAATTAAGGGCAGATAGTTTTCACATCCTCTGCCTCTGCCTCTCTCCCCCCTACATCTTGTCTCATCTGTGTTTAAAGACGCCCCCACCCCACCCCGGCATGCTCTATTCTTGCCATACATTGCTTTGGCTTTTTCTTTGTTTCCCTTCTCTCCTTATCCTTTCCATTTGCCTTTCCCTGTCCTGAAGCACACAGTCTGCCTTGGTTTGCAGGGTTTTGCACCTCAGTCTCCCGAGATGGCCATTCTATGTTATCTAGTTGCATGTCTGCCCTTCTGTCTCCAGTCAAAAGAGCCCAAGTCCCTGACCCTCCCCACCTTTTTTGCCACTAGGCTTCACTCTCCTATTTATCCATCCCTCTTCTACTTCCTGCCATTTCAGTGCTAATCAACAGTCTTTACCATGTTTTCCTTGTCTTTTCTTTTCCATTCGTACATACAATGACTGCAATAATATGTTGTTAATGTACTCAGTGTTCTCAACATCCCTTTACTCCCTCATGTGATAATGTCTGAGGAGTGGTTGTCGTAGAGTTGGCTATTGCTCTATTGTCATGGTAGGTCTACCATGAACAGTGAGTCTTGTAACTGTTATTACAAAGCTAGGGATGGAGTGTAGGACCCCGAATACCAGTTTCACAGGAAATAACACATCAGCCCTACAGCAACCTATTCATCCCAAACACTGTAAACACAAAACATTAAACCAATGAGATGACTTCTGATATATATGTCCCAGCACAAGCAGCATTAAAAAAAAAGAAAGAAAAAACAAAATAACAAATCTCCCCTCAAAACTACCAATCCCACAGTAATGGTCTCCATGGAAACGAGAAGTTCCAAAGAATTCAAAACAATGATGACAAAACTGCCCAAAAAAATGAAAGAGGAAAAAACAAACAATGAATTCCAAGGGAACACAGGCAGTCTGTTGACGGAAATAGGGAACACAGACAGACAGGCTGTTGACAGAAATAAGGAAGTCAATGCAAGATGTAAAAATGGAATCCAATAAAGAGAAATACTGAAGAAGAGACAAGGTGGCATGATGCTGGGAAGAAAGAAATCAGTAGCATGAACACTGTTCAGCCCCTTTCTTGGCCCCTACCCAAACTGTAGCCCTGAATCACACTCGCGTCAAGTTTCAGACCAAGTCTGTCCCCAGACCTCACCCATATGTCCCTCCTGTGGATCCCAACAGTATTTATAAACTATATCCCACAAGCTAAAATTCAACTTATTTATCCCCGAGTTCTCTCCTACATATGGACAGGTGTGCCTTTGATCCCTTCCTCGCCACAATCAATGTTCTTCAAGTAAAAAGTTTCTCTCTTCCTTCATTAAAACAGCAAATATTGACTGAATTCCTACTATGCGCTGACACTTTCACAAATAAAGATGCCTGACTTTGTGGAGGTTATTTATTTAATGGAGTGGAAACTATAAGTACATTGTATGTAGTCTATTACAAAATGTTAAGCATCCCACATCATGTGACCAGGGCTGTCATCCTAGATAGTACAAGTCTGGTGTCTTCAGTTCCTGGATTTCGCTTAATTTACCCTGAAAAACAAAATGACAGAAACAAATCAAGGTGCCGTGTTAGCAGTTATTTTCCCAGCTGTGCATAAACCGGTTGAATCCCAGTGCAGACAGTGGAAATAAGGTGTGTGGCTTGCACTGGTAAGTGTCTGTTTACAAGCAGCTCCCAGGAGCTCAGAGCTCTTGGTATTAAAAATCACAAGAAACAAATTGGCCTGCAAACTAAAGGGCCAAAGGGCTATCAGGAAAAGAATGTTCCAAAGCTGTTCGGAAGATGATGTCATTGCAATGAGTACACTGGTTGCTGGCTCCTGGTGCCACCAAACCCTACCTATGCCTTGGTGTTGGTTCCATCCTCAGCCACCACCGCTAGGGAGGGCACCTGCCTATCCACTGCTCTGTATTAGTCCTTCTTTGTATGCATCTTTTGTGGAGGCCACCAAAAATTATTATTACTTTGTTTCCATCCATCAAAATGTATGATCTTGGTCCTTCCACTACAAAGAGCCTCCCTGTCTACTTTAACTACCTTCAAGAGGGTGCCAGAAATATCACCAACGGTGTCAACTTCTCAAGCAAATCCAGGAACCAGAACTTCATCTGTGTCTCGTTGAAGATCAAGCAATTATCATCGAGCACAAACCTCCCTCCCCGTCCCAGTCTCGGCCTCCCTCTGTTACAGTCGGTTGGCATCCTGTTAGCTAAGGCCGTGACTTACTTCAGGGCTCCCTTCTAGTAATGCATCTTCCATTAGTTTGGCGAGAAGACATACGCCCACCATTCACTGGCGTCTCAGAATAGTCTCACGTGCCTAAACATCCCCCCTCCTTCCTCTGAAGACCCTGGCACAACTAGGTCCTTTTCTTTCTTTGTGTGTCCCTTTGTTTGTTTAGGGACTAGTTCAACTGCTGCTGCTGTTGGATTTTCTAGCCTGCCTTCGTTTTCGTTTTGTTTTCCCTATGAACTGCATCTCTACTTACTTTACAGAGGGGTTTTTACTGTAAAAAATGTTTTTAAGGAGCTGAAGAGATGGTTCAGTGATTAAGAGCACTTGCTGCCCTTGCAGAGGCCCCAGGTTCAGTTCCCAGCACCCACATGGTAACTCATCTAGAACTCCCAGTTTCAGAAGATCCAATGCATGCCTCTCCTTGAACACCAGGCATGCATGTGCTGTACATACATACATACATACACACACATACATACATACACACATACACACATACATACATACACACACATACATACACACATACATACACACACATACATACATACACACATACATACACACATACATACACACACATACATACACACATACATCCATACACACATACATATACACACACATACATCCATACATACATCCATACACACATACACACACATACATCCATACATACATCCATACACACATACACACACACACACATACATACACACATACATATACACACACATACACACACATACATCTATACATACATCCATACACACACACACATACATCCATACATACATCCATACACACATACATATACACACACATACATCCATACACACACATACATCTATACATACATCCATACACACATACACACACATACATACACACATACATCCATACACACATACATATACACACACATACATCCATACATACATCCATACACACATACACACACATACATCCATACATACATCCATACACACATACACACACACACATACATACACACATACATATACACACACATACACACACATACATCTATACATACATCCATACACACATACACACACATACATACACACATACATCCATACACACATACATATACACACACATACATCCATACATACATCCATACACACATACACACACATACATCCATACATACACACATACACACACATACATCCATACATACACACATACACACACACATACATATACACACACATACATACACACATACATCCATACACACACATACATCTATACATACATCCATACACACATACACACACATACATACACACATACATCCATACACACATACATATACACACACATACATCCATACATACATCCATACACACATACACACATACATCCATACATACATCCATACACACATACACACACACATACATACACACATACATATACACACACATACACACACATACATCTATACATACATCCATACACACATACACACACACATACATACATACATACATACATACATACATACATACGAGCCAAGCACTCATATATGTAAAATAAATATATCTAAAAAAACTTAAGCTGATTTAACTTAATTAGCCTCTCAGGAACTCCTTCCAAACCATTGTCCTAAATGGATTTAGCAGTGTTAACTAATGCTAATAAAGATTAAAGACCTCAATATCAGTCAGAACACACTGAACCTGATAGAAGAGAAAGTGGGAAGTACTCTACAACACATGGGCACAGGAGACCACTTCCTACGTATAACCCCAGCAGCACAGGCATTAAGGGCCTCATTAAATAAATGGGACCTCCTGAGACTGAGAAGCTTCTGTAAAGCAAAGGACACTGTCACTAAGACACAAAGGCAACCCACTGACTGGGAGAAGATCTTCACCAACCCCGCAACTGACAAAGGTCTGATCTCCAAAATATATAAAGAACTCAAGAAACTAGACCGTAAAAGGCTAATCAACCCAATTATAAAATGGGGCACTGAGCTGAACAGAGAACTCTCAACAGAAGAAGTTCAAATGGCCAAGACACTTAAGGTCATGCTCAACTTCCTTAGCAATCAGGGAAATGCAAATCAAGACAACTTTAAGATACCATCTTACACCTGTCAGAATGGCTAAAATAAAAAACACCAATGATAGCCTTTGCTGGAGAGGTTGTGGAGAAAGGGGTACACTCATCCATTTCTGGTGGGAATGCAAACTTGTGCAACCACTTTGGAAATCAGTGTGGTGGTTTCTCAGGAAATTCGGGATCAACCTACCCCTGGACCCAGCAATACCACTCTTGGGAATATACCCAAGAAAGGCCTTATCATACAACAAAAGTATATGCTCTACTATGTTCATAGCAGTATTGTTTGTAATAGCCAGAACCTGGAAACAACCTAGATGCCCTTCAATGGAAGAATGGATGAAGAAAGTATGGAATATATACATATTAGAGTATTACTCAGCAGTAAAAAACAAGGACTTCTTGAATTTTGCATACAAATGGACAGAAATAGAAAACACTATCCTGAGTGAGGTAAGCCAGACCCAAAAAGAGGAACATGGGATGTACTCACTCATATTTGTTTTCTAGCCATAAATAAAGAACATTGAGCCTATAAAAAAAAAGACATGTAAAGAAAAATGCTTTCTGGATGGTCAATGGTTGTGTCTAGTGTCTAGAAATTAGTTCAATAAAATCATGTGACCTGGACAGGAACCAGGGAGAAAGTTCAGAGGCTAAATCACTTTCCATGTAAACATGAGAATTTGAGACATTTTAATCTTAATTTTGGATCCCTTCCTTAGCCCTATCTCACCTCTGGGGCACTCAGAAGCATCAGGACAGAGACTTGGGAAACTGAGTAGGACTTGAAGTGGATGAACCTCTGGTTTCATTTGGTGGTAAAACAAACTTTGAAAATAAAAATGTGGGGTTTTTTTCCTCCCTCAACTGTTTCAGGCACCTTCTAAAAATCTCTATCAAAAGAACATGTGATGACAACATCAGGGAGTGTGGAATGAGGGGCCGGTCCACTTCACTTGGAGAGGAGGCAAAAGCAGGCCCAAGTGGGAAAATGTCTGAAGCCATCAAGAACAAGCATGGGAGAGGGACGCTCGCTCAGAGGTGCTCAGCCCACCCTCACACCTGATGTGTTTCCCAGACTGACTTCCCAGGATTAGACACCTTCCCCCACAATAGATCCAGTTCCCTCATTTTGCTTGCCCTAGAAACTACCCGAATTTCCGCGTTAGCCCTATCAGCTCCCTGCTTGCTCTGACTGGAAGTAGTGAGTAGTGACTGATTGACTATGGTGCTGAAGCAGTAATGGCGGCTTAACCCAGACACCCCCAGTCTTCCTGGTCACTGGCTCTGGGTCTCAGGACGGGAGGGCGCAGCAAGGAGGTTGTCCACCCAGGAAAAGCTTTCTGATGGTGACTTTTATGAAAAGCATCCGAGTCACCTTAAATTCTTTTTTTTTTAATTTTTTATGGGAGTATTTAAAAATAAAAATTATCATTCATAGTAAAGACAAAAAAATCCTAAAGGTGATTTTAAAAAGTTCCTTCTTAAAGAGAAAGGGGGAAATTAGGGCAAAGTCCAGGTAGAAAGCCATTCCTGTCAGTGAGAAAACTGCCTGGGTTCCGCTGACGTTCTTCCAATTCTGCAACGCAGATTCAGGGATACTGCTGTGCACAGATGTGGCAGCCAGAGGGCTGGACATCCCTGAAGTCGACTGGATTGTTCAGTATGACCCTCCCGATGACCCCAAGGAATACATTCATCGTGTAGGTAGAACAGCTCGGGGCCTGAACGGAAGAGGGCATGCCCTGCTCATCCTGCGCCCTGAAGAGTTGGGTTTCCTTTGTTACTTGAAGCAATCCAAGGTTCCATTGAATCAGTTAGACTTTTCCTGGTCTAAAGTTTCTGATATTCAGTCTCAGCTGGAAAAGCTGATCGAAAAGAACTATTTTCTCCATAAGTCCGCGCAGGAAGCATACAAGTCTCACCTTAAATTCTTAATCTTCACCGAGAATCACACACTGCATTCATCCGGAGGCCCTAGGCTTCTCACGCAGAGATTGTGACAGACTTGGAACAACATTTTAAAAGGTGTCAGCTACAGCGAAACCTCAGGGGATCCAGATGCTAGGGGGCCAGCTGACCCTAAATCCTTAGTGGGTTTCTCCACTTCTATTTCCCTTTCCCTGTGTGCTCCCATACCCTCAACTTTCCTGCAGAGAAAGTAGAATCCTAAACGGGACTCTTAATAAATATTCCATACATCACTGACTATTTCCTTGCCATTTACACCCAATCTGTTTCCAGAATTGTTTGAATTGGTCCCTGCCTGAGCAGGTCTGCAGGGAGAGGTGACTTTAGAGAAAGAAAAAAAAATGCACGGGAAGATGCAGAGCCTCGCAGAGCAGGCTGCGAAGAGTGGCTGTCGCCATTGCAGACACCCATGGAATCCTCCGAGCAGGTATATTTCAGGTGAGAAACTGGAGGCTCAGAGAGGCTCAACCCCTTACTCAATGTCACAGAGTCATAGTGTGTTTGCTTTTGCTCTGATCCTGGATAGTCGGTTCCCTAACTTCTGCAGCATCAAAACACAAGCAAGCAAGTGTGAAATCACTTGACTTTAAGTCTAATGGGAAGAGCAAAAGCCAGAAACCTTTTGAAAATGTTTTCCCCTGTTGGCTACAGGAGCATGACCGGTAATAACTCCTTTGAGGAAGGAAATAATTTGGCTGCTTGTGGTTTAGAAATCCTGCCCTGCCCTCCATGTCACACCTTCGGAGTACGTGACCTCCCATCTGACTGTGCCCTCCACTTGAGTCATGTCATTGTGGCAAGAACGGGAGAAAGGGGGATTCCACTGAGTCTAAAATCGTAGTTCAAGAATGGGTGATTCAGCACCCTTGGCAACCTGCCACCCCTACTAAGAAGACACACACAGTCAGAAAACAACGGCAGGCCTTGGACATCCAGAACTTCAGCTTTTAGCTGATAGCTCCAGTGTGGACCCAGACCATGCGTAGTACTTGTGCACCAAGAAATGGTAAAGTACATTGATGATCAGTGTTAGCTATCAACTTGAACTTAGAATCACCCCTTCCCTGTCTGTGAGGAATTATCTTGATGACATTAGTTGATGTGGCAAGACCCACCTAGACTATTTCCTGGGCAGAGACACCTGGACTGTATAAAATGGAGAAATCCAGCTGAACACTAGCAAGCATTGATCGTTCTGTTTCTTGCCTGTGACCGGCTGCTTCAAGCCTCTGCTGCTTTGACTGCCCCACCAGATGGACTGGACCTTGAGCTGCGAGCCAGAGCAAACTGTTTCTCCCTTGAGTTACTTCTGTTCGAGTGTTTTAACACAGCAACAGAAAGAAGCTAGAGGCTGGGCAGTGGCGCAAGCCTTTAATCCCAGCACTTGGGAGGCAGAGGTAGGCAGATCTCTCTGAGTTCGAGGCCAGTCTGGTCTACAAGAGCTAGTTAGTTCTAGGACAGGTTCCAAAGCTACAGAGAAACCCTGTCTTGGGAAGGAAGGAAGGAAGGAAGGAAGGAAGGAAGGAAGGAAGGAAGGAAGGAAGGAAGGAAGGAAGGAAGGAAGGAAGGAAGAAGCTAGAATATCACAAAAAGCTAGGGAAGGAAGTTGACGACAATGGGTGTCAAATGGATGTGAATTCTTTCTGGGTTGTCAGAAGAAGAGGGAAAAATATTGACAAGAATAGAATTGTCAGCTGGAATGCCTCCCTGATGACTTCATCCTCTGTGCCCTGAACACCCACTGGGTGCTGAGGACACAGGGAAAAGGTAGAGGGGACAGAGATGAGGCTTTGGTAACAGTGTGGTGTGATACACACAGGGACACAGGAGGGGCTGGGGCCCGGCCACGGAGGAGGACCGACTTGCTCATTCACCCAGGGGAAGCTGGGATGGTGAAGTGCCAGGAGAAAGAGGTTGCTTGGCAACACAACAGAAAGAGTTTTAGACAAAACAAAAAGTGACATGAAACCAATGGGGCCTGAGAGCGCGCTCAGGGGAATGGTGCATCTAATAGAATGAGAGCATTGGTTGGCTAAAATAAGCCAGTTTTCTCTGGAAAAGCGAGAAGAGTATTCAGTGGAACACTGCCAGTAAGGCTGAGAGGGCTGTGTGTGCGAAGCCTTGTGCTTCACTGTGATTGGCAGTGGGGAGTCCTGGGAAGCCCACATGAAGGGCGGAGTGCACTAAGCATATCCCCCTAGAGAGAGAACTCTAAATGACTACCGGCAGGTGGCGTCTTTCATGAGCAACGCGATAAGTGATGTCAAGATGTTGAAAAGTAACCAGAAAGGACCAAGAATGAAGAAACAGGAAAGTGAAACTGAATCTGGGTATTTCATGGGTCCTCCAATTTTCCTTGAGGAGTTATAAAGATTACAGTAAGAAACTGGCAGGAACCGAGAACCCTTTGTAGAGGGACGACCATATACTAAATGGCATATTATATCTGGTGACACATTCCAAAAGTGTGACTAGAAACTCACAGCATCCAAAATAATATTTGGTCCAATCAATTGCTCATAAAAATGACACCCTCCATGCTGGAACAATAACTCATTGCTTAAGAGCACTGGCTGCTCTTCCAGAGGACCTGGGGTTCAATTCCCAGCACCCACATGGCAGCTCACAACTGTTAGTAACTCTAGTTCCAGGGATCTTACACCTTCACACCAGTGCACATAAAATAAAGTTAAATTATTTTTAAAAAATGGCTACCTCCTAGACAGGAGGTCAGTTCCTGCTAGGCAGGGCTTCTCTGGTGGAGTATCTTGTAATTTTGTTTTGCCCGTTACTTCACTTCAAGGACAGGCATTTGTCAAGACCTCTTGTGTTTTAGCAACCTAAAGGTTATAAGAACACAGAGAAAACAGGAAGAAATGGCTTTCATTTCAAGAGTGTTTCTAGAGTGTGGCATAGCTCCAACAATATGAAGTCAGTAACACAGGCCTTCACAACAGCACAGACAAGGTATTATGGAAACTTAAAATGAGAAAAATAACTTGGAAAATATAGTAACCGCACACAGTTCAGAAACTGCCTAAAGTCTTTGCTTCTTGAGTTACAGTCCGGGGAACCAGAGCTTGTTAGAAATATAGAATTACAGTGTCTGCCCAGAGCTACCGAACTGGGATCTGCATTTCCCTAAGACGCCTCTGGTGGTGTGTTTCACACTCAAGCTGGAGGGGTGCTGGGATCAAGCTCGTGAAATACTAAAGTTCATTTTCAATGTAGTCCTTAAAAAAATAAACAGACAGAAAGTGATCAAAACCAAATGGCTCTTATGGTAAGACTAGTCTAACCACCACATAATCTTTCAAAATTCCCTCCGTTGCAGCTTGTATTTCTAATTCACATATTCCTCCCCTAAGATGGATGCAGGTGTGTGGTGCAAAGATGAAAAGAGAAGAGAAAAATTGGCCCGAGCTGGGAAGCAGATCGGGTTGGCAGCTCACCAGCAGACTCGGTGCCGGGAAAGGACTCCTGGTGCTTTGAGGTGGTCAGGAGGCAGGGAGCTCAGGTTTCTGTTTCACCTGTCGGGCCGCTGCCCTGCTGCCTGGCCACGTCAGCACTGGAATACAAAGTCAGGTGTCAACTCCGGTGCACACATCCACCGAGCAATAACTAGAGAGCAGCTAAACCTGTCACATGAGCTAATCCTCCAGGCACCTGATGACATCATTGAGGGCGTGCAGAGATCCTCATAAGGACCGAGAGACAGGGAGCAACAGCAAAGGGCAATACAAAGCGAAGGGGGAAGATGCTCAGATACCAGAGTCCTAGTTCAGAGACCCTGGCAGGCTTCAGGAAGGAAGCAGAATGGTTAAGCCTTGACTGGACGGTGAATGTTGGAAGCAGCAGAGTCTAGAGCAGAGGTTCTCAACCTTCCTAATGCTGCGACCCTTTACTACGGTGTCTCATGTTGTGGTGACCCCCAACCATAAGATTATTTTTGTTGCTACAGCCATCATAACTGCAATTTTGATACTTTCATGAATAGTAATGTAAATATCTGATATGCGATCCCTGGAAGAGTATATGTCACCCACAGGGTGAGAACCACTGGTCTAGAGCATTTTTTTAAAACAACCTATTTTTATTTTCACTTTTAAGTATGCATGCTTGTGGGTGTGTGTGACTATGTACAGGTACATGTGGAACCCAGAAAAGGTGCTGGATCCCCTAGAGCTGCCTGATGTGGGTGTTGGGACTTGAACGTGGGTCCTCTGCAAGAGCTACAAGCACTCTTCACCCCTGAGCCACCTGTCCAACCCCCAGAGGATATTTTGTATGGTGTGTGGGGCTGGGGCTTTAACTCAGGAGTAGAGAACCTACCCAGCATGTTTGGAGCCCTGAGTTCTATGTACAGCACCACAAAGACAATTTAACTTAAAAGGGCATTTGTACCAAAACTTTGAGTGCCGGGAGCCATCCCAGGCGGTGGGCAGGTCCCAGCAGAGGACTGGCGAGGGAAGAAGGGAGCCAGGCCGTGATGGTGGAGAGAATCTTGCAGCCCGACTGACTGGCAGCCAGAGCGCTTCTTTATTTATACAGAATTCGATAAGTAGGGATACATTCATGTTGTTCAAAAACATAGGTCATGTCATTTTTGTTTTGGGACATGTGTTTCACTTCCTTTTGCTCATCTTTTAGTCGTCATTAATAAACTATGACAGAACGGAGCTATCATTTTTAATCATTTTCCCTCATTTCAAAATCAATGATAACCAGAGTTATCACTTTTACTCTTCGACCCCATAACTCAATTTTTAAGAACCTAGAGGCGTATGACAAGCTATTCTCAGGCTAGTTGTTTCTGTGACTACAAGGACATTTGACCCAAACGAGCCCTCCTGGGCATACTGCCATGTCCCAAACAGGGTATTATTAACTCCTAATGGTCAGAGTGCTCACGAAATATCCTCAGACTGAAGCCTCTGCAGTTATTATTCAAATTCTGGCATAATACAATGTCTATGTTTTATATCTTTACAGAATACTTTTATCATCGTCTACATCACTCTTTGCCCCTCAGCATAAGTCTCTGTGTGGGCAGAGGTGACTTCAGCTAGTCTAATTTTGTTGCTGTCTATGTCACGTAATTGTCTGAGTGCACACTGGGAAGAGGCTTGCAATCTGGATTGTGACCAGCTCCTCCAGCCCACAGAATCTTGTTGACCTTCTTAAGTTTACTTTGTTTTGGTTCTCTTGTTCCTGAGTAAGTACAGGGACGGATGTTTCACAAATGCCTCACAGCCTCATAAAGAGACCTCTGGCTTCTTTATATGTGTCACAATCTCTAAGGTGTAAGGAAGACCTGCAAATAAATAAGGATCTCTCCTTAAGTGGAGGGAATAGCATGCCCAGGATGGTATTGGGGAAGCTTAGAAATAGCATTCCTGGGAGAAGACCTAAAGGATTCATAAGAAAATTTCCACTAATCCAATATTCCCAAATAGTACAAATATGAAAAGTCTCCCAAGTATGCAACAGGTGGAGATGAGAAGCAAAGGTGGTGTGGTGGCCACCATGGGTCTCAGCTTTGCCGGATCTTTGTCAAACAGCTGTGCTGGCTATATGACGTCTGCCATCCCCATCAGATATGACCGGGCCAATTGAGGAGTGGGAAGGTGAATAATTTCTCTGATGAGCTGAGGGGATCTGGTTGTGGAACTGGAAAGACGACTCAGGAGGTGATGTGCTCGCTGTACAATATCAGTCACCAAACTTGGCGTCTGGATAGAACTGTCCAGTGAGTTCTTCTGCTGGCACGCTTAACACAGAACACAAATGACCTATTGACTGCAGTAGGCCAAGCTTGCAATATTGCCTTTGTGAAAATATACATCGGATATGAAACTGGAGGAGAATGTCTGACATCCTCCCACCCTTGAAAGTGAGAGTTTCTTTGTCAGCCATACCTATAAGGCTGGGGTCATTTCTAGGAGTGGCCAACTCTGGCCGCACTGTGAATGGCAGGCCAGCCGGAAGTGGTCTTACACAGGGCAGCAGAGTGCGTGGCACTTACGACAACCCGTGTTGCAATCTGGGCGCCCTGGCCCCCTCCTAACTCTCAAGGAGTGTTCAGGGTACCTATTCTCACCCCTCGAAACAGAAATGAAATGAGATCATCAACTATTTAGAGTTTTAAATAAAGAAACAGCCGCTGATTCCAGTGGGCCTGGAGCAAAGTACAAAGAGACTAGTGTGGACGGGGCCAGAAGTGAGACACGTTCAGTTGCTTCCCAGTGGAGGGAAGGAGATAGCCCTCATTGCTCATAATTCCTGTGCAGAATCACTGTATGTGGGAGGTAGGTCCTTCCCGGTGAGGGACATAAGACTTTTCTCTGACCAGAAAGAGAAATAAGAGCACCTACTTCTCCACAGGGCCTCAGAGCTCCCCCTGCCAACTGCCCTGCAAGGCTTCAGCCTCCTTGTGCTTTGATGTCAATTAATAAAGGAAAAACAAGATGCCGGTTAAGTAAGATGATAATTAGATTCAATTATCGAATCATTCAAATTAGACGTCGTTGGCAGAGTCAGGAACAGTGGTATGTGTACCCCGTAACCTGATGAGGACAAATCAGTGGGATGGAGTTCATAAAAGAAAAGGAGTTTCTTCTGCCCCAAGGAGGTGTTCCTGTTCAAATCCAAATGGTGCATTGCTCATTCTGTCTAAACTGTGCTCCAGGCCCAGGTATATCATATTTACCAGAGTCAGAGTACATGTCCAGAGACAGCAGCCGGAATACACGGCTACAGACAGAAGCGTTCTACTGGCCCCTATCCACCTCTCCAGCCATACCAGAAGTTCGCACTGGAGATGTCCGTATCTCGCTTCCTGCCAAGTCTTGTTCTGGCCCAAAACTCTGGCCCAGATGTAGTTGGGAAAAACATGCAGATCTCAGTGTCTCTCCCTTCTCGCCAGAGTCCTAGCTAAGTATGCACACACACTCGGAGTTTGTGGGGCAGCCCGGGACTCAGCGTGAATCCATAATCCATCATCCCTGAAACCCTTGCTGCATTCAGCGTCTTAACAATGGCCGGTGGACCAGCCGGTGCTCACTGGAGTGCAAACATCGCCCTGGTATCTGCCCTCAAAGGCCAGATGGAAACTCCCCCCGCATTTGTTGGCCCTGATCGCACAGGCAAATGGCCTTTATCTCAGAAGGGAAGGGACCGGTCCTGAGCCACAACTCCTCCCCGCAAGCATACACAAAGTCAAAAAGACATTATTCCAAAGGGCCTGTCACAGAGCAAATAGTTCTTTTACTTCTTTATTCATTTTTAATTTTCTTTTCCCGCCAAAATGCCTGTAGCAGCAGCAGCGGGTCCGCAGGGACACCTGCCATCTGACCCGCGGGTGCCATCCTTAATTCCGCTCCATCTGGTGTCTGGCAATCACAAAGGCTGGCGGCTGCTGCGCCGGGCGGGCTGTGCATTTGTGCAACACGGGCCACAGCCGCCCCGCGCCAGGCGGACGCGACACCCTTCTGGCAGGCGTGCGCCCGCTGGAAGCCCTGGGCCAACAGACAAAGACCTTGGGTCCCGCCCCGCACCTCGGCCGTACTGAAGACAGCTGGTCAGCCTCAGGCCTGAGCAAGGGACGTCGTTTGTTCGACTGGTCGTTTGTAGGGCGATGCAGGGGACCTAGGACCCTCTCGAGCATTGGCACTCCAATGTGTGCGCAGCACTGCTCTGTGTGTGTGTGTGTGTGTGTGTGTGTGTGTGTGTGTGTGTGTTAGTAGTCGTAGCAAAACTTTGGAAGCACAATAAAAAGTTAGAGTAAAGGAGCCAAGTGTGGTAGTTGCTGCCTGAAATCCAAGCTGAAGGAAGAGTTTGAGGACATCTTGGGCTGCATAGTGAGTTCCAGGCCAGAGGAGAATCTGCTTCAGAAACCAAAAAGCTTAAACAAACAAACAAATGAATGAATCAGGAAGGGTTGGGTTGGATTAGGGCCCCATCTCAGTGATAGTGCACCCATCTGGTTCTGAGCCGTGTCCTGCATTTCATCCCTAAAGGAAAGGGGTGGGAAGAACGAGTGTGAGACAAGGGAATGAGGGGAAAATCATTATAAATCACAGAGCAATTGTCACTGTGATATAGAGTCTACATGATCAAAGATGGCGCCAGAGAAGTGTTTGTACTAAAGGAGATGCACAGGGCACATCACTACAAAATAAAAGAAATATATATATATATATATATATATATATATATATATATATATATATGTGTGTGTGTGTGTGTGTGTGTGTGTGTGTGTGTGTGTGTGTGTGTATGTGTGTGTGTGTGTGTGAATGTACAAAAAGTATAAAAATCAAGATGATCACAGTGATTATTTCTAGGTAGTGAACTTGGGTCTGGTTTGCTCTCTCTGACTTTGGTTATCTGTATTTTATGACATTTATATATTTCTATAATTAAGTTTGTTTTGTTTGTGTAACAAAAAAGGAAAACATTTAAGAAATAAACTCTAGGGACTACTGAGTTTTCACGTAGATGTCACATAAAGCCATTTGGCATCACCTGTGGAAACAGATGATTCGCTTGTTAACAAACATGTCACTGAGTCTCTTTTCTGTGTGGAAGTGAGAAGGGAGCCCAGGAAGCAGCCTGGGGCCTCCAGGGTTTTCAAATTAGACATGGAAGGAGAAAGAGACAAGATGAAACCAAACAAGAGTGACCAGGGGGAGAGAAAGCAGAACACAGGGATCCCAGAGGCCAGGTGGGTAAAGGCTCTGGGAACCCCTACAGGGAGGCAGTCAAAGATGGAGGGAGAGAGGCCATTACCAAAGCCAGTGATGGTGCGCGAATCTCCTGTCTCCTGAGTGCCGGGAGCTTGGTCGTGAGGAGCAGCCTAGAAGCAGCAGTTGGGGATTAGTGAAAGTGGCCCGGTGAAGAGAGGGGGTGGGGGTGGGGGCCGGATGCTGGAGAGCAGGGACACTAGGGTGAGCAGGCTAGGTGGGGAGTGGTCTGGGTCACAGGTAGCGTGAACCAGGAAGTCCACCCTTGCCAGGGAGAGAAAGCAGAGCCAAGATGGGCATGGCCCAGGGGATTTGGTGGGTAAATCGGGGATAGGAATGAGGTGTTTCTGACTGTTGCATGTCTACAATGGGGATTGGAAGAATAAATGACTTGCGAACCATCCCGAGTCCGGAGAGGGAATTCCAGGTGGGTAGGATTGTACAGCCACAAGGGACTGCTTGGTTCTGTGGGCATCATGCATTTCACAAGTCAGTGGGCGCCTTTGGGAGTTTTCCTCTTGGTACCCTAAGGGACCTCCTCCAAACTAGCTCCAAACTAGCTCGTACTGGCAGGAGCAAGGCTGCCCTCCCCCTCCGGCATGATTCTCAAGGCAAAGTTCTGGGTCCTGATGCCTGCCCTTCACCTCCTTGGGAGGAGCTTCCCCAACCCTACCTGAAACTTGTTCTGACTTCAAGACTTAGTGGGGGGAGGGGGGGTGACACCACACGGAAGGCTGGGCGAGGACTGCCACTGAGGGCGGGAACTGGAACCATACAAGGACATCTGTTTCTGAAATGAGATCCAGAGTTCCTTCAGGCCCCTACAATGCTCACGGTCTATAGTGTTATCCCTTTGATTTTTTTTAAAGTTTTTTTTCATTTTGTTTTGTTTTTATTTGTTTTGCTTTTAGTTTTTTGAGACAAGGTTTCTTTGTGTAACAGCCCTAACTGTCCTGGAACTAACTCTGTACACCAGGCTGGCCTCAAACTCACAGAGACCTGCCTGCTCCTGTCTCCTGAGTGCCGGGATTAAAGTATGCACCACCACTGCCAGGCACTCCCTTGGCTTCTTAGTGTGGAGTTCAATAAATCTGTGTTGCATGAAGAAGGGCTGAAAAGGGGTGGGAGGCATCTCTTTTTGAAACTGAAGAAGTCACACAGTCTGGGGTTTTGTAGTGCCAGGATCAGAACTTGAGGCCCTCATGGGTGCCAGGCCAGTGCCCTGCCATGGAGCTGCACCTTCTGGCTCCGAATCCTGCTTATAAAACAGCCAAGAGTTGTAAGCAAACATTTGCTTTATTGCTAGACACCATTTGGAATTAGAGAGATTGTGCAGATGATCTGTTTACGTTTGTTGTTCCAGCATCATTATTAATAGAGCCACTATTATTTTGAACTCCAAACTGTACCCATTTTAGATGATACATTACGTGTTCACTTCTGTTAGACTTATTCTCGAGTTAACCAGGACCTTCTGAGTCATTCTCCCATGAAAGCAGGGCCCCATGGGTACCTCAGCACCTAGACGGGATTGTCAGTGCACTGAGTACTGAAAGAGGCTGGGGTAGTTGTATTGCTCCAAACATTCAGAATAGTCCTTGCTGCTCTTGATTTTCGCTATCTCTCCACAGCTCTGCGAAATTTATACAAGTGGGAGCTGAGCTGTGTGTTCTTGTTTTTGGTTTGAATCAGGTTCTCTGTAGCCCAGACTGACCTGGAATTCAAGATGCAACCCAGTCTGGCCTTAAATTCACAGCAGTCCTCCTGCCTCTGAGCCACAATAGCTGGAATTGGTGACGTGAGTCACCATGGCTGGCTATGAATTGTGTATCCTTTTTTTTTCTTTTATTTTCTTCTGCTACAATTTATATGTGTGTGTGTGTGTGTGTGTGTGTGTGTGTGTGTGTGTGTGTACCAAACAGCACTGAGAGGAGAAGAAAGAGGAGGAGGGAAAAAGAGAAAGAGCAAGAGGAGGAGGGGCATTTGCTGCTGAGGATTTAAGCCAGGGCGCAAACCCAGGTTCTTTTCGATGTTGGGCAAGAGCACTGCTACTGGGCTATTGAGCCAGCTACACAAATAATTATTTTAATAACTTTATTGAAATATGTCTGGGACCAGCCTCGACAAAAAAATACCTCTCACCAGGGTAGAGGCGTGGGGATTTAGAAATATAGTAAAAATTATGAAGACACCAACGACATAATAAAACAGAGAAACATATAGGATAGTATCAGGAGGAAATTCCAATGAGTACTGAAAACTCGCCCACGTTTAATTTCCAACTTTTTAAAATACCCTGACCCCAAAAGGTAGGGGTAAGACAAAAGACTGCATTAACATGATACAAGGAAATGAACATACCAATTGAAAGTCGAGGGCTACATCGGTAGCTAAACAGTCTGTTGCTAGAACAAAACAAGCCCTGCTCACGGCCTAAACCAAAACATTCTGTAGGCAAACTACTCCCTGGGTGGAATCCCAAATCATCTCCAGTAAGGAACTGGAACTTAGTTGGATCCTTAGACTCTTGTTTAGGTAGGAACAGATCTACTTCTCCATTCCTGGAGCACAAGGGCTGGCTATTAGCCACACCTGTTGACAATAACCTTGGGAAAAGCAGAACTCTCTGACCAACCTCTAGGTGGGACCTTTGAGGTAGAAGCACAAAACCTCGAAGGAACTAGAGGAAAGTTCCAACTCTCCGACTGACCTTTGGTCACCGCGGAAACAGGCTCACATGTTTGGGCCTCCACAGATGTATAATTTACATTCCATACAGTTCGTTAACTTCAAGTGTTCAACAGTTTTCAGTAAATTTACAGTTGTCGCACAACACCACAGGGTTTGTTTTAACTGCGTTCCTGTAATCAAAGTCAGGCCCACCATTAGTTTCTTTTATGCAACGAAGTGCCTAATACCTCTCACTCCATCCCTAAGCATGGATGTCCTAACTCCGTTTCTCTTTTTTTTCAGCACTTTATTGTTGAATAACTTACATCAGCTTCAGGAAACAATTTAAACTCTCAGGAAAATAAATGGGAATTTCGCAATAGCCATGTTCTTGAGAGCGATGCCCTTGGAAAGCACTTTCCTAAACATGTTCCCCTTATGTTTTAATGAAAGGAGGTAACATAATCATAAATGAGGAGCTGGCTCTCTCCTTACAAGCAGGGGAAAGTTGATAGCTGACATCTGATGATTTAATTGACGGCCCACAGCCATGCTGCCCCAGGGCCCCTCCTACCTAACAGCACCCTTACATCCCCGCCACTAGTCTTGTGGTTTTTCACTTAGACATCCCACCTTGTCATTTAAAGCCATTTTATCTGGATTATAAGAAGAAAATCTGTGCAGCTGCTGGGAATGCAATAGGTCCTGTGTTCCTTTGACCTCCACCATGGCTGTGTTCTGTAGGAAAATCCCAGGTTTTAAAACACCGGCCTCCTTTTTTTCACCAGTGAACTTAATGCAACACCATCCTGACTGTGTTGTGCCCAAATCCACGAAGTGCCCCAAAAGCCAACAAGGAGACCTAGCCCCGTATGTAAAAGCAAAAAGCCTTTATTTTATGCATGTGTGCAAACTCATTCTCTCCTCATGTCCAACGTATCAGAATAAATGAGAGCCCCAAGCTCAGTTAGAGTTGGGTTTTTATAGTAGTAAAGGTGGGGGTGAGGGGTTTCTGAGGTTCAGGACACCTGATTGGCTGACATTTATCTAGGGGTATCCTGATGAGTGTGTGCTGGCAGGTGATCCTATCCACAGAGGTTGGAACGTTAGGCATTTCCTTTGGATGACCTATTCTTGGGTAGTGCTAGGTAATCTCAGTCTGTGGTCCTTCCGGCAACCAGGTATTGCTTCAGGGTAAACTACTGAGACTCAGGCCTCCAGTAAGCTCATCATGGCTGAGTCCTACACTGGCAGGTGATAATGGTTGGAAGTAAAGAATTTCCTTTGGGTGATCTGTTCATATTTAGCTCATCATGGCTGGCTCCTACAGACTGCAGTGCTAGTAATTTAAACTGAAATAGAGCATTGTCGTGTCCTTATATATTTAATATTGTGAAATTGACTAAGATAAGGATATGAGTTTATTTTCTCATATCAAGTGCCAAGGAAAGAATGGAAATAAGGCTAATCTCGGCATGTTTCATGACATGCCATTCAAGAACAATATAGCAATGCAAGAATGTACCCAGAAAGAAATAAAAGAGATCGTTCTAAGACCCTCTAGCAAAAAGTTATACGGATACAGTCTCTTATCGAAGAAGCTTGAGTGGTACCCAAAGTTTTGAATTTCATTTTATACTTTCAAAAACAGGTTAGGAAGATGGCTCTGAGGGTAAAAACATTTGCCGCACAAGAATGAAATCCTGAGTCCCTGAGCGGCAGTGGGCAGCGGGTCCCGAGACCACAGCAGGCCGTGAAGGCAGCAGTGATGCTTAGCTGGACCCTCTGGGTGATTGCAGTCTGATTCCTGCACCCTGAGACTCCCAGCACTCACAGGGACCAGTGCAAGTGATGGCCTTGACATTTTAGCAACAGTTAATAATAAATCCACTTCCAGCAATATGGTTTTGAGCAGGTGGGATCGGTTCCAGTCTTCAGTTGGTTCATTCATCAAAAGGACTGGGAAGTTACAGTTACGTGTATGCAAAGCAGAAAGCTGTGCTGGAAAGCTGGGAACTCCACGGAGACCAGTTAGCAGTCTCCTGCCCCAGAGGCCAGGTGGTGAATCTGGCCTCAGAAACACCCAGTAGTGTGTTCCGCTCCTTGGAGAGACCAGTTCCTTTCCAATATATTATTGTCAGCTTTTGGCAAACAATCTCTACCTTCCTTTCTTCTCTCTCTGAGTGGATGTTTTAGAATAGCGGGTATCGTGCATTTTCACCCATGCTTCACTAGCGATGAATGGCCAGAATTGGAATTCAATAGAGCAATGCCTTATCTGGGCCTTCCCCTTGATTATTCTTTCTGAAAACAATACCTAATAAGATCTGACTCCCCCCTAGAGCATTGTACGCATCTAGAAATGAGGTTAGAGGACTCGAGAGATTCAACGGCTCCGGCCTGTGAGCAGACGGGCCTTTCATAACTTTGCGGTCTAATTCAGAGCCATCTCCAGTGAGCTTCCTGCCCATGCTGGTCTGCATATTGAACAAAAGCCTGGAGACAGTGTTTCACGCCCCATTGGAGGTGCACACTGCCCAGGGCTGGCCTCTCTGGTGGCCTGAAGTCATCAGAGAGGCTCTGAGCTGCTTTTGGGCCGTGCACTTTCTCCCTCCCGCCGCTGGGATGCCAGCCTCTGGGCTCAACCCACAAAAGTTCCTGTTCCTCACCAGAAACATACTTCCCTCTCGTGACTGCTCTAAAAACGTAGGAAAACTATGGAAGGTGTTTTTGTTTGTTGGTTTGTTTTTATTTTCTAAGGTAAATAAAAAAACAAAACAAAACCTTGGCAGTGACCAGAGGCAGGTATAACTCTACAGTCCACTAAAAGCCACTGCGGTTACAGTTACCTCCGCCACAGCCCAGCGTTAGCGTCCTTTCTGTAATAATCACAGGAGGAATGGAAGGGAGGAACTATAAGGTGGATAGAAAATATTAACCCAAACAGCTCTGGGGTGACAGGGCAGGAAAACAGCCACATACAGCCTGGGGTAACAGAGGAAGCCAGGCTGGTGGATTTGCCTATCACCCCCATGATTCTCTGTGCTGATCTTCTCTCTCTCTCTCTCTCTCTCTCTCTCTCTCTCTCTCTCTCTCTCTCTCTCTCTCTCCTCTCCCTCTCTCCCTCTCCCTCTCTCTCATATTAAACAAAGTAGGGTTAGGAATATAGCTCAGATGGCAGAGGGCTTACTCAGCATGCACAATGCTCTGGGTTTGATCCCCAACATATCATCAACTCGCTTTGGGGGCACATGCCTATAATCTCAGTACTTGGAAGGAGGAGGGAAGTGGATTAGAAGTTCAAGGTCTTTGGAGTCCAGCCTAGGCTCCAGGAGACTTTGCCTCAAAAATAGATAGATAGATAGATAGATAGATAGATAGATAGATAGATAGATAGATAGATAGATAGACAGACAGATGAAGAGGGAGAAAGAGGAGGTAAGTAATATATATGTTTTAAATTCTTAGAAATGAGATAGTTGAATATATATATAAACAGGTAATATTTATAGTTTATGTCTCTCAGTTACCCACCCTATAAGGCAGAAAGACCTTGTCTTAAGCTTTAAATTTAGTATTTGTGAATCTTTAAATTTAAAATTAATTTAAATTTAAGATTTGTGAAAGTAGAAAAGACATCTTCTTGACTTATTACCTCTGATGTGATGGTAAACCTTAGGTTTTACCTCTTGAGATGCTTGACCCAAACTGACACCCTAGGTTCTATCAAACTGAACAGTTTCTGAAGTGCATAGTCAGTGACCAGGCACTGCTTGACACGCTCTGAGTGTCGGGCTCGATCTACACGAAGGCAAATAAATAAATAAATAAATAAATAAATAAATACATCTGGTCAGCAAAGGCAACAATTTACAGAGTGGAGAGACGGCTTAAAAATGGGAGAACATTCTGCCTAGCTACTTCTCCAATAAAGAATTAGTACCTAGATTTTGTTAAATTTTAACATCCAACGGCCTAGTAATTCACCAATAGATTAAGAAATAGACTAAGCAGCCAATTCTTATAAGAAGAAATACACGAGGCTAATAAATGTATGAAAAATGTTCAAAATCTTTAGTCATCAAAGAAATGAATTTCAAACGACATTACAGTTTTGTCGTGTCCCCATTAGAATGGTCATCATCAAGAAGACAAAAATATGGTGCTACAGACCCTGAGAGAAATGTTGGGAGAAAGGGGTATGAATTAGTGTGGTCACTGTAGACCAGAAAAAGAATCTTTAAAAAAATCACTAAGACTTGAAATATCTTATGACTCAACTAGCTATGCTACTCCTACAACTACATCCAAAGGAATCAGAATGAGATATGACAGACTTTGGAAGGTATCCAGGTATGCAGCTGTGCCTGCTGCAGCTGTGGCCTCTGGCCTGATTGCATTCTTCCAGCAGGAGTCCTAGAAGGGAAGCAGATTCCTCTACACACACACACACACACACACACACACACACACACACACACACACACACAGTGAAAGCAACGTTAGTACAAAGGTGGGTAGTTAAGGGCTGATGGGAACTGAGAAAAAGCAGAGTGTCCCACGGTACAGAACTATCCTGCCTCACCCCCACGGTACAGAACTATCCTGCCTCACCCACAAACCATGCCTCTTGGTAATATTCCACACTATTTGCTTCTCCGTCCTTTGTGCTGTCCTTTTAGCAAGTGAGCCTTGTGTCCGCTTCCTCTGCTGCTACCAAGATCATCCTTGTCCTATAGGACGCGGCCAAGGGCAGGGCAGGCACCATCACTCTTCTCCTGCCTGTGGCTGTGCTGAAGGGGAAAGGACCTGTATTAGCACCAGGGCATCGCTGGGAACCTGATAGAGGGCCTGGACTCATGCTCACCAACCAGAAACAAGCCCTTCGTGTTCTTGGCAGCTCATTGTGTTTCCTCAGTCATATCTCAGTTCTGCACATTGTCCTTATTCCCTTCCCCTCCCATCAATCCCCTTCTTCCCAAATCTTCCTTCCTTTTGTTCTTTTTTTTTTTTTTAATAATGTGGCCCTGTAATGGTCTGTCCTGTCCCTTTAAGAGACAAGCCCCACCCACTCCCCCTTTCCTTGGGGCAAGTGGATCTTTCTTCCACTTCCAGCCTGTGGACTCTCTCTCTTTGCCCTGTCTCTCTTTGGAAGAGGTGGGTGAGGCCTTTTCTTCCCTTCCCCCTTCTGTTTCTCTCTCTCTCTCTCTCCCTTTCTCCTTCTCTCCCTCTCTCCCCTTCCCTTCCCTTCCCTTCCCTTCCCTTCCCTTCCCTTCCCTTCCCTTCCCTTCCCTTCCCTTCCCTCCCTTCCCTTCCCTTCCCTTCTCTTCCCCTGAATAAACTATACCCAAACCCTCTCTCTGCATGGCGTGCCTATCTGTCTCTGTCTCTCACCGATGTGGCTCCTTGTGAGACTGGCTGCCCTAACAACCCACAGGGTCTCTCATGTGCTGCTTCCTATCCACCTGGGACCCACAGAGGCCTCGGAACCCAGCCACCCCTGTGGCCCGCTGCCCACTGCCACCCCTCAGGGAACTATAGCGTTTTATCTAAATCCCCAATGAGTTTACTTAGGGTTAGTGTCGGAGGCCGTGGAAATATACAGCCTATGGCAATTGATGATTCAGATGTCAACCCTCTAGAGAAGTGACTCTGGTGGAGGTTAATCCTGTCCAGGCAAGGCCTGCAGGAGCATTGATATCTCCCCAATACCTGTATTCTAGTGCATAATCTCATGTGATGTGTATATGTAACCTTATGATTATATCTCAATCTTATGGGCACATATATCTGTAGGTGGTCAGGAAGATGACTTTTCATTAAACGACATGATTTTGACATATAGAATATATACTAGGACATGTTTCATAACTAGACCTACTTGTCCCATGAAGACTGTAGACAGCAGTCAATCTAACAGGTGAGGTGTTACCTCAAAGCAGTTTTAATTTGCGTTTCCCTGATGGTGAGGGATACTGAACACTCCTTAATATAATTATTGGACATTTGTGTTACTTTCTTTTTATTTTTTAACTGTCTACTTAGTTCAATTGCCCATTTGTTGATTGGCTGTTTCATTTCCTCAGTACTTAATTTCTAGAATTATTTATAAATTCTGGATATTGGCCCTTGCTTGAAGTGTGATAAACACTGGATTTCAAAGACTTAGGAAAAGAAAAATACTCAGCTTATAACTTTGTGAACCAGTCCCATGCAAATTTTCAGAACATATTGCTTTAAATAAAATAGATTATTAAAGTGTAAAACTTAGATATCTTCTCTCTTATTAAGGCTTAGATAAAAGCAGAAGTCTGCAACAGCTGGTGAGAGGCCTGCTTTCTACTCAACCCTAAGTGAACGGAGACCTTAGGAACAAAGACTAAGGGTTAATCAGACGAACGAATCACATGGTATTGGCAGAGAATGTCAACTCCAAATCAACAAGATATCAACCCATGGTGTTATAAAGAAAGCAGCTGACAAAGTCTAAGTATTAGTGGACATGTAGTGTTCCATGTTAGGTAGATGACTACTTGGGGTGCAGAGATTTAGCGAGTATGGACATTTCTGTGGGCTTGGGAAGGAAAGTATACACTTCAAGCTGAGGGGAAAGGCTGGGAAAAGTTAACAGATGGGCATCTGCAGGAACGGCAGAGAATTTATAAGTGATGGGAGTCTCCCAAAGGTTCATGTAGTGTAACAGAATAAGCTCTTATTCATAAAAATATGACATGTAATTACACAGGAAAAAGTCATTTATACCATGCAGAAACTTAAAATTAGTTTAGTAGGAGAAATGAGCCTGTCACCTACCGGGGAGTAATGGCATTAAGTTCTGAGTGCTGGCTTTGTTGCATGTAAGAATAGTACCATCTTGCTGTGCTAGAACATTTTTATTTTCTTCTTATCCAATTCAGGATTAATTTTCACAACTTACTGAAATATAATGTACAGTAAGTACATTAGTTTCTCTATTAATACTGCAGCTTGTATTTTTACAAGCTGTGAGCATATCCATGAAATCAGCATTTAAGCAAAAAAGAGCATTGTAGTTACCTACACACCCACTCACACAGAGTGACCACCATCCCAATTCTAACAGCATACATTAGCTTTGCCTGGCTTTAGACAGTTATATAAATGGAATCACATACCATGTAATCTTTTGCACCCTATGCTGAATTTTAAAAGAATCAGTCTAAATCATGGACAACTAAAGCCCAGCTTCAGCGTCGTATTTGGACAAGTCTCTCAGCATAAGCCTACTCCAAATCCACAGAAGTGGATTATAAGAGTATTTATCTCAAAGGAGTGCTGTAAGGATTAAAATTAAATTAAGTACATAAGGACTTAGCATAGTAACTGGCATGTGGCTGCAGCCGCTACACTAACTCCAAATTATAGTCTGCCCAAGAAACCATATAACCCTACTTCTCTCTGGTGGGCAGGGCTGGGGGTTCACTCTCTGGACTGAATCCTAACATTCACTCACATGTAATAGCAAACTTCACTGCTGGATCCAGCTCACTTTTTTGGGCAAAGGAGAAGTATTTCTGTTACATAGTTTCCCTTTCATCTAGACAATCAGCTTCTCTGTTACTGATGACCTTAAGGAAACACCATTATGACTACCACACATGCTCTTCTCAGAGTATCCCCAGAACCTAGCGGGGGAGCATGGGAAGTACTCAGTTAAGCTGAATACTAACTGTATTAGGACTTAAGAAATTGTCAGAATATTTAAACCTTTGAGCTACGGTTGGCAAAATTATAGTAGTTAAATCTGAATAGAGTTGACAGGTTGGCTCAGTAGGTAAAAGATGCTTGCCTCAATTCTATCCCTGAAACCCATGTGATTCAAACACATTCTATACTTGGCGCTTGAATAAGCACTAGTTCTAGGAATTTCAGAAAGAAGTGCAGTATACACACAATGGAACTAAGTTTCCCTCAAATCCAATTATAGTGATATTTTATTTTTTAGTAAATAAAGCTTGTCTGAAGATCAGAGGGTAAAACTAAGTCACTAGAGGCCAGGCAGTAGTGTCACACACCTTTAATCCCAGCACTAAAGGAGAATATAAAACAGGAGGAAAGAAAGAGGCTCAGGGCTCAGGCTGCAGTTGCCCAGCCTTGGTAGAGGTAAGACGTTTCTAGTGGTTTGGCTGTTTTGCTTTTCTGATCTTCAGTTTCACCCCAGTATCTGTCTCTGGGTTTTTATTATTTGTGCTACATCCAATAGCTTTAAAAGTACTTGCACCAAGACACTAAGTTTTCAAAGTCTTCTATCACACTGGCCACTTAATTTCTTTTCCAAGTGTACTTTCTTGTCTATCTCGTGTGTTCTCCTTGAACATATCTGTACCCATTTCAAAACTCTAACAGTAGAAAGTTAATATCCCAAAGTATCTCTCTTGATTCAACATATCCTCCACTACCTAATACGTTTTCACTTCTCAGAGAATAAGTATCTCTTCAAATGCTATCATCTTTCTTATATTAAAGACCTGACCGCCTAACAGTCTTGTCACTCTATAACTGATAGAGCAAGCAGCAAATTACATAGTTATAAAAAAAAATGGGCTAAAAGATTCTCAAAAGTTTCTTAGATGTAAGGCAAAACTTGTCTTATGTAAATAACTAAGAAATTAAAGCTATTTATAAACCTGTTATGGGAGTATAGCCAGTATTTCCTGGTAAAAACTAATTATTAAGATTCAACATGTACCAAGATTTTCTAAGCCCCACTGATAGACTCAGAAATAAGAGTCGTAAACAGCAACTGCTCCTCTTTAGATACAGGAAGGACAGCGCTAGCCTTTTATGGAGCACTCAGGAATGCTTCCACAGCTGACAAAGACGGTAACATTGCAAACACAGAATGAAAAATTAGCGCAAAAAAAAAAATGTAGACCCAAGTCACAATAGGGTTGAAAATGAAGTGAGGAAACTAGCCAACTAGAAAGTGAATAAGAATAACCATTATTTAGGCAACCCCAGAGATATGATTGCATCTGCATATGGTTATCATTTCCTTCTGTTTACATCTGTGGTGAGAATGTACCTAGTCCTCTGGAGCTTTATGCTACATACAAACTAATAGAATTCTGGTTTCACATATCCATCTTAAAAAGTTATGTAAGCCTTTTACTGAGAGGTAAACTCATTTTCAGTGAGTTAATTCCAACAGATTGCTAGGCCTAGAAAACTAAGTAATGGTGATGAACTCACTAAGATTACGCAATATTGCCAATACCTTTCCCAGGTGACATTCTAATGCCAGGCCAGTCTGTTATTATTTTTATAGAATGAGCTCAGAGCAATGTGCAATAATTCAAATAGATAAAGTGGCCTACGTACAGAGTCTTTATGGCGGACTTCAATATGAAGGCAGTGGATGAACAAAAGAAAAGCAATTCCACTTAGAAACCTGACAAAGGGTGGGCAGGTCCAGGTGGGGAAAGAGAAATCTGTTTTGAACATTCTATCTCCAGTGTCAATAAAAGTTACACAAAAGAATGTAAAAGGAACTTGAAGTGTTTCTGACTCAAGTCTGTTGGAGGAAATCACCTGCAAAGGGAGTTCTAAGAGTACAAAGGGTGATGGACAATGATGGACTCGGGTCTTAAGGGTTCAATCAAATCCATTACACGGAAGCAAAGTGAATGAGCAACACCACGTCAGCTTGTACACAGATGCTTTATTTGGATGTTAATAGGTTTCAACATTGTCTGCAAGATTCTCTAACAATGCAAAGTTTTCTCATATATTAAAACTCAATTTAGTCAGTGTAATTGCTGTATTAATGTGAAAACCTTACTATAAAATGCAGTATGGTATGTGTGTAGTCAGTTTCCATGCATGTTTGGCTACTACCTGTATGCATGGCATCTTCAGAAAACTGAAGAATCCAAACCAACAGTAAAAAAGATGACTTAAGATGCCTGGCATGTTTATGATTACAAATCTTGCAACAACAACAACAAAAAAGCAACAAAGCAGTTAACTTGAGGATTCAACCAACACCAACCCAAATATATACTACGTTCCATAAGCCCAGGCTTATATACAATATATTAACATTTGTGTTAACTTAATGCTCAAGAAAAATTATGTTTTAAAATATGTAGCATATCTGAGATATTTTACTTTGGCAATTGGAGACTATTGTATCCGATACAGCTAAAAACTACATTTTTAAAAGGAATTATGTACTATTATTACCCCAAAGTAACTGAAATGATATAGTATGATTTTTTCCACAATCATTGGTTTTACAAAGCAACATTTCTGTGAGAAGTTCATTAATTAGAAAAAAAAAACATATTTAACATGCTAAGAAGATTCAAATTGTTTTACCTATTAGTTATCAAGAAGGCATAATCTTAGTACCACCACACATATTCTTTACTTCTCACTAACATATAGTATGTAAAAACTAGCAATTGGATTTAAAGCTTAAAACCTTTTTAGGTCTACTGTTGAAGAACTAGGCATTAAAATACTCAGTAGTCCCATTTCTATTAACAGATAAATAGAATTTCTTAAAATCTTAAGCTGTTTGGTTTGGTTTGGTTTTGAGGCATAGTAGTGTTTTGGTCTTTGTAAGAATCTGCTTGGTAATAGTTGAATCCATTAAGTTAACTTGAGAACTTGCCATCATTTGCTTATCTTTTCACACAGTGCAAGTGGTGGTCGCTCTTTCCATCTCTCATAGCAGCCGATTCTGCTACTTTCTATAGCAGCTTACTTCAGGAGTGGAGAGGGAGAGAGTGTGTCAATTATAAATAATTCAAACTACAGTGTACAATTCTATTTGCTTGTCAGTGTTTAGGTTGACAGCACACCATTATATGTCTCAAAAATTACATAAAATCTCTACCACATAAGCAAAGACATTCTTTCAAAAAGAAATAAAATAAGTGCAAACACCTAAACAGGCAACTGAAGCAACTGTTGTAACCTGGAAACACAAAACATTTATAAAAGGACAAAATATTTGTATAAATAAAAGATAATATTTTCTAATTCTGAAACATTGAGTAAATAGAAGAAACTTTCTAAGTGCAGACTGTTTTAGGGAGCAAGGTACCATATTGTTTTTTAAACAAAATGAAAATTTCAAACACATACACGAATCACCAGATTAATTTATGACCTCCAATATAATTTAAAAAGAAAATATTAAATTATTATTTAGTACATTTTAGAACTACTTTATAACCAACATGATTTAAAGAATATAGTGCAATATTTAGGTAGATGTGACATACAGTATAGAATTGTATTCTTTGCAGCTATAACAACTAATTCATACTTGAAAGTCAAAGTTATTCTTTACTACGTTAGCTGTAATGACAAGAAACAACAATGGCTTCTAGACACCCTGTATATATATAAATATCTACATTTAAGCTTTAAAAATGAAAATAAATTATAAAAACAGACATCTTTTTAATTTACACAGTTTTCCTGCTCCTACATACTGTACAATACATTCAACAGAATTCTCAGCTCTTCTGAGACTTAAGAAATACTGACTCTTTACTAGTAAGAAAAAGCCCACTTTCAATGCTTTTTTATTACTATGCTCAAATAAATATGCTTAACACTGTAGTTAATTTCATTGTTTCTGAAAAATACCAAAAATTAGTAGTGCAACTTTCTAGCTTCCTTGCGACTCCTTCTCATTGTGTTTCTTTATAAATGGTAGTCTAAATAAATCAGCACACGTGCAAAAGTACTTCATAAAGCCCCCGGGTCCTAAATATAGACTTTCAGAGATCACACATACTTAACTTGTTTATAAACAGACTATAACCTTGAGAAAGTACTGACATATATCCTTAAAGAAATTATGTGTAAATTTGCTTTGGAATACCCATGAACATCTTTATTCTCCCATTGTGTTCTTTAAAAACAAATTTTAAAACTCTCATTTCTTAAAAAGTAAATAATGAATTTACCTACCCCTTACTTTAAGTGGCTTATTATTGTCTGTCCAATATAGAAAAAATGCGAACCATTGTAGGGATGTATTAAAACCTTTAAAAAATTAATTGAGACAAGTTCCATTTGCAACCTAATTTGGCACAAAATACAGTAGGGGTAGGGCATTGTATCAGCTTTAGTAGCAATTAGAGTATGAGAGCTCTCGAAGTGCTGCTGGCGGCTGTGTAAGTACTCAGATATCTTCTCGCTTGTTCAGTCATGATAAGTTGGTCTTCTGTCTTCCCATACACCACTGTTTCCCACTCACAATTTGACTATGAAGGAAATAGCAAAAGTGATGTAAAAATTAGTAAAATTAACTACCCACACCACTTCATAATTAGAGTGCATGCATGTGTACAAGTGTGTGTGTGTGCACGTAACACGCCACATACATACGTGGAAGTCAAAGGACAAAGTTCAGGAGTCAATCCTCTCACTACCATGTGGACTGCAGAACCAAACTTAGGTCATAAGGGTTAGTAACAAGCACCTTTATTCACTGAGCCATATTGCCAGTCTTCATAACTAGACTTTTAAAAATCAATTGTTTGACTAGGAATTTTATAAGTAATTGCTATAAAATATTTTGATAACAATATTATATCTTTTAAAATGAGATGCTATATTTTTAACACATACTAAAATATTTATGACAATTTTGTGTAATTATTATGACTGTGTATATTGCTCACTGGCCTGTGGTGAATAGTATAATAGCATAGTTTTGTTCCCCACAGCTCCCCAGAAATCAAATGAATCATAACAGGAAAAAAATATAGATCTCTTTTGTCCCCAAATTTTCCAAAAGTTTTAAAGAGAGGAGCTGGAGATGTAGATCATTAGTAGAGTATTTATCTAGCCTGTAGGAGACTCACTCAGGTTTTGTCCCCAGTACCAAGAAAAAGGAAAAGACTCAGAGGGAAGATGTAATGTCAAAAAGTGAACCACAGGTGCACCCTGTTTTCTCCCTTATCAAAGAATAAAGACTTCTATATGATATGTAACAGTTATTACATGATGAACTTCCTATATTATATATATACATATATAATATGTATATATGAAGCTCTATATTAACTGAATACTGGGAATTAAAAGCACTTTAAGTCAATTAAGGGAACGCATTATGTCACTCTCTGAAAGCCATGGCCCAAGACAGACAGGTAGTTGTCTATATCTGATTGCCAAAGATATTCTCAAGGAATGCCTCAGTGTCAGGGAAACTATTCTGCAGTCAGTGAGGCATAAAGAAGAAATCTTCCTCTCCAACAATTCATATTCTTTGGGTAAACTCCTAAGACAACAGATAAGAATTTCACCAGCCTTCATTTGCAACCATTTACTGGCCACAGAGGAATGGGGGGAGTTTCTTGTTTTATAGCTTCTGATCCAGAGTTTACTGGGCACAATCATATCAACAAAAAATTATGCTGAAAATGCTTCCACCTACTTACCAATTAGGAACAACGAATGTGGCTATTCACTTTTATTTTACAGGTAAAAAATACCAGAAGTGGATTTAAATATCATTACACACACACACACACACACACAGAAATCATGAAAGGGCCAGGCGTGATGGCACAAATCTGTATCCCAGGATTGAAGAAAGTGAAGCTGCAGGACTATGATTTCAAGTCAGCTACATAAAGAGCTAAGATCCTGTCTCAAAACAACAGCAGCAACAACAAAACCCTAAAAATCTCTGGTTAAAATTCTAATTGTAGAGATGGTATGTGCACTGATGAATGAGTCTCGTTTAAACCCAAATTTGCTTTCAGTGACAAAATAATAATTTTTATTGTGCTTGTCAATTTAAACTTTAAAAGAAAAAGTATAATCTGTAATCAGTAAGTTAAAAGTGATCATTGACTAAACAGCAACAAAACCACTGAAGAAACTTATAAATCCATACCTGAAGATTCTTTTCCAATTTCACAACTTTAGAAGGGTTAGGGTTTGGTTTCTTTTTAGTAAGTGTATAAGTTTTGTTGGCTGAATTTATATCTTGTTTTTCAGGAGTCAAGTTGCACCTATTGTCATGTATTTCCAATAATGGTATCATTAATAAAGATGTTGCAAGTATATTTTCTGACTAAGAGAAAAAAGAAAGAGGAAAATAACTAATTCAAAAGTAGAGACAAGAGACCACTGAGTAAGAGGGTGATGGAAGCCCTGTTAATTTTCCTCTTAGGAAATATCTAGTAATATCTTTGTAATTACACAAAATAATGTCTAGCATTAGAATAATATCTTGGTAATTACACAAAATAAACTTATAATGCTATAGTAATATTTTGATAATTCAGATTTAAAGGTTTGTGAACCACTGTTTTTTTTTGACATCATACAAAAGATTAACTTCTCTTAAAATAAAACAAGTTTAAAAAATAATATATTTTTCATAGATAATAGGTTCTCTCTGAATTAGGCAAAACAATCCTAAATTTTCTGTGATTCTCCTTAAAATGAATATAAAATGAGAACCACCATGATTTAAGACAGACATTTAAAAACATGTATGAATTCTTTACAAACCTGTATATCTGAAATGTCTTCAGTTAGTAGCTGAGAGCCTGGTTCTTCTTTGTCCCAGCTTTCTAAGGCTAATGATTTTCTGACTTTCTTCACAGATGCAGAATGCTAAAAAAAATAATTTACAAGGTAACTTTATATCCAAGTCTCTTGTACATGACGAAGCCTTTCATAAGCAGTACTTCTAGAAGAGCTGCACGGAGCAACACACCCAGTCACAGCTCTCAGCAAGAGCAGGCAGGAGATTTGCAAGTTTGAGGGCAGCTGAAGTTACACAGAGACCTCCTCTAACTAACTATGGAAATGAAGATATAAACAATCCTCAAGATTACCTCTTGCTTGCAGCTTTTGTAACCAGGTTCATCTTCTTCTTTGAGGAATATGTCTGTTCCAGTTTCTTCTTTTAAAACTTCTCGAATGTCTTCTTCCAAGAAGGCAAGTGGCTGGGACTAAATTATTTTTTTTTAAAGGTTTTAAAAGGCAATTGCCAGAAATTCCTTTTTTTTATCTCTTTGTATATAAAATTCTGCCTTTTGGCCTGGTAAGACAACAAGCCTGACAACCCAAGTTCCATCCCCGGAGTCCATGGTAGACGGAGAGAATTAATTCCCAAAAGCTGTCCTCTAACCTCTTCAAGAGTATCATAGCATGTGTACACCCACAATAATAATAATAAACAGTTAGTTTTTGCTTTAACTTTTAGACTTTTACAATATTAACAAAATTATCTTCTACTTTCTATAGATATACAAATTAATTAATCAGCTCATAGTAATAATTGCTTAAAATATTAATGAATATTAATTTTAATGAACCTACTTCCTAAAATTACTAAAAATAGAACAAAATTTAAACTATCATTGAAGAAATAAAATTTAAGTAACAGCTTTATTTCTAATAAACAAAATATCTACATATGTCTAGAATATTCTGGCCTTTTCTGAGGTATTTTAAAGATAACAATATTTGTGAGAACACAAATAACTAGAACACTTCACAGATGTATTAACTCATGAACTATTGCTACCACAGCTACAAGACTAATAGCAGTAACTAAGTACTCACTATAATGAAACTAGAGACAAGCCCTTTATTTGTATTGTCTTTTTTAGTTTCACAATAAAAAACTTGGGTGTGGTTAATAACTTGTACATAGAAGAGAAACTGAAGGTTCCCTAACCTGTTAGTTTCCTCAGCAGCATTAAGTGATTAGATATATCAAAATATTAATTCTATTGCAATGAAACTACTAAATACATGCTTTAACATTAAGAAAAAAAAAGCATACCACTGAAACTGTTTTCTTCTAGTTAACATGAGAACACACAAACTTAAAATGAATCAAACTAACGGTTATTTACAGGTCAAGTAATATTAACACAAAATTACATTCATAAATTAAGAGATAAAATTTTATTTCAGTTTCAATAAACACTTTTTAACACTAAAAACTTCAAGATGATATACACCACTTTTTCTTTAATTAAAACTAGGAAATGCTTGAGAATCAAGAGTATACATACCACAATTTTAAGAGGTCCATACTTTTTTTCCTGAGCAGCAAGTGCATTCTTAAATGGAGTAGGAGTTCTTGGTGTGGTACCCAATATAGATCTTCTAATAGTAGGTGTTCTAAACCTAGTCAATCATTCAGATATTTTTATTACTCTCATGATATAAGTTCATGTATGTTAAGGAAGGCAAAGCCCTGAAAAATCATAAACTACATTTTTATATACACATGTTTTTCTAAAGTATTATAGAGATATTTAATATATGGTTGCCTAAAGTTGTTCATTCTTTAATTAGTATTTTTTTAAAAGGAAGAATGACTTAGGAAAAGTACTAAGAATATTTTGCTTGAAATAAAAATTTTATGCTATATTTATCCAGTTTTCAGTATTCTACAGGAACAGAATAAGAGGTTGTGACTTTAAAAAGAATAACAACCAACTTCTAAATCTATAGACATAGAGATTATGCAATGTGCCATTTACTTGAATAAAATGCTAACATACCCTTGACTTTATGCCTCCTGCTCTCCCTAACATAATCTTATTTAATGCAAACTTACCCTACATTTTCTTTTTGGTCTTTGGGAGTTGCTTCCTTCTGAAGAGGAGTTGTAATCAGAACTTTTTGCCCACAAATTGGGGTTGATGTAAACGAAGGGTTTTCTATATTAAGTTGTTCATTTCCAGGACATGTGTTAAAAAACTTAAAGGAGAACAGAATTCACAGACAATATATTAGAACATCAAAATTCCTATACAAATATCAAACTGGTAGGGCTGGAGAGATGGCTCAGTGGTTAAGAGCATTGCCTGCTCTTCCAAAGGTCCTGAGTTCAATTCCCAGCAACCACATGGTGGCTCACAACCATCTGTAATGAGGTCTGGTGCCCTCTTCTGGCCTGCAGATATACACACAGACAGAATATTGTATACATAATAAATAAATAAATAAATAAATATTTTTAAAAAATATCAAACTGGTAAGACTTTTCTATTGTTTTAGGAAAAGATTTTCAGTAATACTACATATATTTTCTACTTCATGGAAATCAAGCTCCATAATGACAAGAAATTTCTATTTTGTTCACTGCTGCCTCCCAGCACCTGAAACACTCTGAACAGGCTAGTACATGAAAAACATTTGTTGTAGAAACACTTGTCTTACAAATGGTCAGGTTTATAATAGCACAGAAAATTTAGAACAATTTGTTGCAGCACATCTTCAGTCTGGTACAAGAGTGTAACTGAGAAAGTTAGCTGTGAACTGTCATTCATAAATAATGGTAAGTGTGCTTTTCTTTGAGTATCTTGAACTCAGACTGTTGTTACAACTACTCAGGAAGAACAAATCTTGGGAAGGAACACTGCTAGCTTATTGAAAGCTGTCTGGCAAACCCGCCTGCCTAGAAGCACATATACTTCAAGCAGACAAAACAAGAGTACACCCTCTAAATTACACAATGTACTGAGACTTAACTTAAATACTATTATAAAAACCTAATTTTCTTTTGTCACTAGCAGACTAGAAGCGGCAATATGAAGAATTGAAAACTGCTTCAAAAGTGCCACCTACAACTACAGTCTACTCTTGCTCTGTCACTCCTAATACTTGAATCATCTCACTTAGGATTAGCAATCAACTCTTTCAAAGGATAAAAGCCAAATGGCATAGGATATAAGCACCTCCCACTGGCTTTCTAGCATAGAATTCACTTCAGTAAAAATCACTAATGTGTAAAGCTCTGGAAATGGAAACCCTCATCTACCTTGGAATAATTTTGAGCTTTGAGAGCTGGAGAGAGAATACACTCTTCACATTGTAGTACACGTAAACTATATTATCTCAAGCATTTTCAGATCGCAGTAGCTGTGTTCCTAACTTAAAACATACCTCCAACAATATTTCAGACCTCCCCATATTTATTTGACCTTCAAGGTACCTACTTATCTCATAAAACTTTCTATCATTTGTGTGATAATTAGCTGCCAACCTGACAAAATCTAAAATCACCTGGGAAATGGGCCTCTGCATACCTGCGAGGGACTGACTTAATTGTGTTAAACGAGGTGGGGAACCCCAGCCTAAAAGGGAAGGGGCCATTTCCAGGTAGCAGGAATGGAACTAAGCAGCAGCAGCATGCATTCCTAGCTCTCTTCTGGCTGTGGATGTTAATGTAACCAGCTCTTTCAAATCCCTGCCACTGTAACTTCTACTACATTGTCACTGTGAACTGCAGGCTAAAACAAACTCTACCCTTCCTTCTTTAAATGGCTTTTGTCAGGATATTTTATCAAAGCAACAGAAAAAAAAACATTAAAATAATCTAAACACTTCCAGCAAACAGCAGCTGCTGAACTTCAAAACTGTATTCCCTCTGGCGTCCAATGTCTTTAGAAAGATAACTGATATGCTGTAAGAAAAGTGACAGGCTCCTGGAATATAACAACATTTTTACATTAACAAAAATAATCGTAATGTGTACATCTGCTTCTGGGAACATTATTAAAAAATTAAGTAGTTAATCTTGAATATCCAAACATGAGATTCTTAGAATAAATAGTTGTCTAGATTTCTTCCAAAGAATGTCAAAAACAAAAACTTAACATGTAAATGAAAATCTAAATTGCTGTATACAGATAAGATCTGTTTACAGCATGCCAGACATATATGCTGAACAATCCAGGATCAAAGAGTCATCCTGGATCTTAGTTTTAGCTCTGCATTAGATACCCTTGCGCAAATAAATCATTTTACCTTTAGGGGCCAGTTTCCTGAAGAGTCTTATAAAAAAAACACTATATGACAAAGAAAAAGTCCCTTTTAGCTCTTGAAATTCTAGGGTGCTGTAATGCAGATACTACCCTTGGTGAGACACTGAGTTCACCATTCTCATGCATACACTTAGACATATCTTTGTGTTAACAAAGCAACCTACTACTATTAAAGGCACTAAAGATCTAATTTAATTCATCTTGTCTACATTTGCAAACATAAGTGAAACAACATTAGTACCTGTGAAGGAGAAAATGGTAGTGTTTTCACTGGTGTGTGTTTTAATGCTGCATTACTGCCTTCATTGAATGAGCCATCGCCGAGCTCATTGCCTAGAGACTGACCCACTCGTATTCTTTTCTTCTTTCTGAGGATGGTTGGTGGAGTGCTAAACTTGACCACATTTGGGGATGCTAGAGAAATGGCTTCACTGTCTCCACCATCACAACTGTTCTTTTTCCCTTCAAGTACAAGACTGACATTAAATTGACATTCCATGGCTCCTTCATTATGTTGGATTCGCATTAGTTTAACTGGAGTAGACTTGACAGGAGAAGCAGCAGCATCAGAAAGATCAAAACTGGTAACATCACTCCATGCTACAGGATCCTACAAAAAAATGAATTCTTAACTCATTAAGTTGTAACCTAGTTAATTAAATATGATCTGAACACAGGATAATAATTCCTTTTTATATTAATTTGTTTACGAAGCATTACTTATAAATCCAAACCATCTAAAATAAAACTCTAAATAACCCATTTCCCTTTTCACTGTCTTCAGATTGTAAACAGAATTTTAAATAAAAATAAGAAATCTCCTTATTCGTTGGCGTTCAATTGTATTTCCATGTTGGAAAATTACATGCCCTGAATATTTGACATTACATTTTACATTAGTGCATTTTATTAATTGAAAAATATAGAAAGATTTTTTAAATCATTTCAAATGAGTGATTCAAGTGTAAAGACAAATTAAATAAACATTTCTGTCATATCATCTCTATGACAGTCCCTACTTAAGAGGTAAAAGAAATATTAATGTGGATGATGTAGAATTGCTCCATGCTCTTAAATAAATGCTCCCATTCACCAGGCACATTGTTTATCTTCTATCTAAATCCACTGTTTAAATAGAAAATGGCCACAAACTGTTCCCTTTTATCTTGTAAGGCAGAAAAATGGACATGGAAGGCCCTACCTCAGAAATGCATCGCCGCGTAAGTGACTAAGGCTCGCTGCCTTTGTGGCAGTAAGGAAGGCAGATAGAGAGTGGGGTGGGAGGCGACACTTTCCTGGACAGTGGGAATTCTTCACCTAGGCTACTCAGAAGTTCCTAACTGTTTCCTGATGGAGATTTTCAGTTTCCCCGAAAGGGTGCAAGCAAACCCATCTGACTGAGGTGATGATGGAAAGTTAAATGCCCATTTCTTTTCATCTCTGTCTCCATGGCTTCTACCGCTATGAACAAGACTCCCTGCAACAGCAAGCGTCAACAACACAAAGATAAAAGCCTGCGGGATCTGACCTGGGAAACCACCACACTGTGTAGAGGGCGTGACCACTAATGGCCGTAACTGTATAAAAAGCATTTGCTACAAACAAGGAAATCTGGAAAGCTGTGGCCTTCAGTCAGGGCATGTGGAGTGGTTCAGCATCTCACACGGGCACCACAGCATTAAGAAATGTTAGGATGATAATTTCTAACAAGTTATTTACTCATTTTTACCAGTAAAAACAAACTTTGTCTAAACATCTTTGTTTAATTAAGCAGAACACTTTAGAAGAAAACATTACAATTTTTATAATAACAATTAAGAATACTACAAGATAATATTTCATCTAACTCAGTAGCTGAAATTTTCTGTCAGAATATATTATATAAAAAGAAAAAATTATTTTAGGCTATTATTAAAAAGAATTAATTCATCATAAAATCATTCTATTAAACAAGAAAATACTATAAAACTATATAACCATTTAGTAATATGTATGGAACATATACTTTGACTTAGAAATTCAATTTAGCCAAGTATATAATTGTCATGATTTGACAATAAAGCTTTTATAAATATTACTTTTTCTTGATGATATGGAAAATCTAGATGTTCTCTAAACACACAGCAATGCATTCAGTAAATAAACTGTCTTACTGTCAAACTCTCATATGCTGGAATACTATAAAGCCTCAAAATTCAAGCTTAAAAAATATATTTAAGATCCAGGCATGGTGGGTGGCACATGCCTTTAAGCCCAACACTCAGGAGGCAGAGGCAGACAGACCTCTGTAAGTTCAAAGCCAGCCTGGTTTATATATGGAGTTCCAGGTCAGCCAGGGATACACAGTGAGATCCTGTTCAAAATTATATGTATGTTAAGAAACCAAAGACAGAATCATAATATAATAGAAGATAAAAATATAACATGAATTATATGTGTGTGTTTCTATACATCAAACGATCAAGTCTGAATATATAGATTTAAAATTTCTTCTTTATAGTTCCTCTAGTTTAAAACATTCTAATGTATTTAAATAACTCATCTAATAATGAATTAAATTTTTAATTCTAAAACATCTTTAAGAGACATATTTGAGAAGGACTTAAACCTTTAATTTTTTTTTTTTTGGTCAGAAACCTCTACAAAAGAGATCAAAATTAGGCAATGCTTGCCATTTAAGTAGGTAAATGTCTATTTAAATATTAAACTAAGCTTCTAAACATGAGATTATGTTATTAATTTCATAATTTCAAACTTACAGATTCAATAAGTTCTAGAGTCTCTGCAAATTCAGGGATGGTCTGTAGAGAAGACAGCACAGCATTTGCTTCTACAGCTAGAAACTTTGTGGGTGAGTTTTGCTGAGCAGAAACAGTCTGATTTTCATCCATGCTATAAAACTCGGCAGTGTGTTCCTCAAGGTTATTCAGTGTGTTAGACATGTTATCATCCATAAGGAAACTACCAGACCAGCTAGAAAAGCTTCCAGGTTGCTAAAAGTACAAAAGAAAGTTGAATATTATTAGTCATTCTCAATATAGGTATGAATTTAAATTTTAAATAAAAAATTTCAATACATGCTTCATATTATTTTAAATAAAAAGATATAGTACCCAGTATAGCCTTTCTTCAATATTACTTTGTTTTCACTAAATTTCATTCCTTGACTAGATTTTTTTTTCTAAGTAAATTTTAACTATAAAGCCACTGTCAATAAAACTAGCACTTATATGTAACAAAGAACTAAACTGTAGTCTATTTTCTTTTTAAACTTCATTCCACAATTCCACTCACAACCCTCACTCTATGAGAATACCAAACTTTAGTACTTTTAACTCGCTGATGAGTGATTTTTTTTTTTACTCTGGACAGCCTTTGTACATACTATTGTTCTCTTTATCTAGAACATTCCCTAATCCACCATTTACACAGTGTTGCCTTGACTTAAAAGACACTTTAAATATTAAGAGGTATGCCATGTGACTGATAGATAATACACTTTCATCTGCTAAAATATTGTCCTAATACATCTATCTTGCTAATATATATACAATATAATTATCCTGCATTTCAAGACTGAATTCAGGGCTGGAGAGATAGCTCAGTAGTTAAGAACAGTGGTTACTCTTTCAGAGGACCTGGATTCAATTCTCAGCACCCACATGGCAGCTCAAAAGCATGGTAACTCCAGTTCCAAGGGTTCCAAAACTTTCACACAGACATAAATGTGGGCAAAACACCAATGCGCAGAAAATAAAAAATACTTCTGTTCAAGACTGACCTCAAATAAGACTTCTTCCAAGAACATATTCTGACTGTGAATCTAATGTACATAATTTTCTTATGTTCTTTTAAAACTAAGTGATTTATTTCATCTTACTATATTCTATTCCTTATCTTTGTTCTCATTGCAGATTAAGTACTCTGATATCAGGCTTATACAAGTTTTCTTTCTTTCTTTAGAAACAACCCAGGCAATTTAATATGTTTACTAACCTAAGGCTTTTCATGACAATGAGACATGTCTGCTCCTAATACTATCAGTCTACTTCAAAAAAGGATGATGGGCATCAAAGAACCTCCATATGGAGTTTACTTTATGGCAAAAGCTGGCCATTTGGGCAAAGAAACTCCCCTTGCCTCAATTGCTGACAGTATACTGTCAAAACTGAACCAGCAGGACACAAAAAAAAGTGACTGCCAAACTTTGCCAATACACAGCACGACAGTTCTTCAAAATTCCTTGCTTCTCAAAAGTGTCTGTCAGATATACTAGGCTTGTAGGCCAAAGTTGGATGCCCCAATGCACACAAGAACTTTGGATGACTGTCCAGACAGACAGATGTCCCTGTTGTTAGACAACATGACACCTTTCTGGGGTTTTTGATGGCGCTAAGGACTAAATAATCAGACTTAAAGTTTTTCTTAGTTATGATAAAAAGGTAAATAAATTAGGTTTGAAACTTTAGACTCATAAAAATTAATAACAGACTATTTTCTCTAAATTTTCCAAATACAAAAGGACTGGATATTGTAACTAAAATTCTTACTTGATAACTGTTTTTGTTGTTTATCATTTTACTATGTTAACGTAAAAACCTTCCTTTTTCATTTAGATAAAAAGGGGAAATGCTGTGAAATAATCCTTCTGTATACTGTGAAAATGTGTTGCTTTCATTGTTAATATAAAGCTGATTGGCCAAGAGCTAGGCAGGATTTTCTGAGCAGAGAGAATGCTGGGAAAAAGGGCAGAGTCTGAGGAGTCTGGAGCCAGATGCAGAAGAAGCAATATGGGAAGTTCATAGATGAGCTAAACACTAGCCTCAGGGCAGCACATAGATTAATAGAAATGGGTTAATTTAAGTTGTAAGAGCTGGCTGGAAGAAACAAGCCTAAGTTATTGGTTGAGCATTTATATTTACTAATAAGTGTCTGGGCACTTATTTATTATTTGGGAGCAACTGCTGGAACACAGAGAAAACTCTGGTTCCACATCTATATCTCCATTTCCAGAGGATCTCACACTCACTTCTGACTTCTACAATTTACTCAGCTGAGCGGAGCATAATGGAATTCAGTAAAATAGTAGTCACTATAATCACACAAATGTTAAAAAAAAAAACCAAATGTGTATGAAGTCTTATGAAGTGTATGAAGTTTTAAAAAGAAGTCAGTAATTTTCTCTCTTTTAATATAAAATGTGAATTACTTTATCTAATATATTTTTCTTATTAAATGAGACAGGTATGCTGCATCCTGAGCTAAGGTACTGTTATTAGTTTAAAAATATTTATTCTTTGATAACATCATACATGTATATAATATATCTTGATCATTTCCACCCACTGTTCCCTTCTCAATCCCTCCACACCCTCCCTCCATGCCTCCAACATACTATTTTTTAAAAAACCAAAAATTAGGCCAGGGGGTGGTGGCACATGCCTTTAATCCCAACACTCGGGAAGCAGAGGTAGGTGGATCTCTGTGAGTTTGAGGCCAGCCTGGTCTACAGAACTCATTCCAGCACAGCTAGGGCTGTTACATAGAGAAACCCTGTCTGGAGTGGGGAAGGGGGAATTGGACTGGAGTGACAGCTCAGCAGTTAAGAGCACTGGCTGCTCTTCCAAAGGACCTGGGTTTGATTCTTAGCACCCACATGGCAGGTCAAAACCATTTGTAACTCCAGTTCTAGGGGATCTGATACCTTATTCTGGCCTCCTCAGGCCTTATGTATGTAGTACATAGATATACATACATGCAAAACACCCATAAACAAAAAAATAAAATAGAAAAATTAAAATTTTTAAATCTAAAAGTACTTGAAATTTTTCATAATTGTTTTGTTTAGCTTTAGTTTTGAAGCACTGGGGGAAAAGTCCAAGGCCTCAAGCATAGGACAAGTTCCTACCACTGTGCTACATCTCATTCCAAAAATTTTTAGAATGGCTTAAACATGACATAATCATCTACAAATAAGGACTCTCTATATATAACTATTTGTCTCTTCTTTAGCAAAACTAAAATTAACATTAAAATAAGCATACGTATAGTCTTCCTATTTACTGATAGTTTATAGTTTCAAAACAAAAACTGTCTTTCCTACAGTAAAACCTCACCTATGATAATTAACATGTTATTTTAATTCCCCCTTAAATAATGTAAAACAATATCATTTGTTTCATGACACTAATTGAACATGTCAATTTATTCTATCAGAGAGATGCTGAGTTCCAGGAAACTCCACGTTTGCCCTCTCATTCAGTCTGAAATCATGGAGAGGAAAAGCAACTTTATTCAGTGCTGAGACTGAACCCACGATCTGATGCATATCAGGCAAATGCTCTACCACTGAGCTGTATGCCCAGTTTAAGAAAACTCTTCTCAAAATATAAAAAATACTCCAGATATCACTTTAAATGTTCAAAATTCTCACCTAAGTATAAGTGTACATCTTTTTTCTCTAATCCATCTAGCATTGCCTGTTTAATTCTACTAGATCTTATCTTAATTTAATACTCCTGCTTATTCTGACGAACCAAATCAAAGATAACCATATCAACCTTTTCCTTATAAAAGAGTTAGAGAATATAAAATCTAAATGTTCCCTGCTGTGTTGTTTTGTTTTTTTTTTTTTTGAGACAGGTTTCTCTGTGTGTCTCTGACTGTCCTCTAGAACTCACTCTGTAGACCAATCTTGCCTCAATTCACTGAGATCTGCCTGTCTCTGCCTCCTGAGTGGTGGAATTAAACTATGTGCCACTGCCGCCCACCTTGTTATTATCACTTTTTCCAATGTATTGAATTCATATCCTAAATAGACTAAAACAGATTTTTTTTCAAAGAAAATAAAAGTAATTTTAGAGCTTTTAAATCTCTCTACCTATTGCATTTCTCATTTTATACACTTTTCACTTTAACCCATCATTACATGGAATGTCAAGTCTTTAAAAGCTTAATATAATACAGAAAAAAACATAAATCAAAGATTTTATTTTAAGTCTTTAACAACTATTATTTAAGAACCTTCTTTTTGCGTATCCTAATACAGAACACTGCAAAACAGGCTGGAAGAGATGTAAATCAAAATCAAGCAACCTCAAAATTGCAAATTAAAATGAGAAAAAAAGTGTTAATATTAAAATGTAAAGTCACCTATATTTTTGGTTGTGAGCCTAGCCTTTAACAGCTGGCTGGGCAGTGGTGGTACATGCCTTTAATCCCAGCACTTGGGATGCAGAGGCAGGTGGATCTCAGTGAGTTCAGGGCCAGCCTGGTCTACAAAAGTGAATTCCAGGTCAGCCAGGACTGTTACTCAGACTTTCCCAAAAAACAGTAAACAAACAAATAACTAAATAAATATGAAGTCACATTTAAAACACTCTACAACTAAGAAAAAGAATAAAAGAATTCATATGAAGGACTAATAATCAAATACAAGCATATAAATTCATTTCTTACAGATGGAAGCCTCTTTCTTCTAACTTCATTCTCAGCTGACATAAGAAGCAACTCAAGTTCCTTTATTTTTTTTTCCTTATCAGGATCTTCATCAACAAAGGGTTGCTAAAATAAGTTAAATAAAAGAGAAAAACAGGCACCATCACATTGCTTTAAAATAATGTTTTCCTTCTTATTTTCTTCGATGTAACCTATAATAAAGCTTAATGCTACTAAACCCAAATGCTACTAATGTTTTCATGTTACTAAATCAATGTATCACAATATCTCTGGAATCTTTTAGGTACTTGGCAAATATTTTCAACCTTGTAAAAAAATTGGGAAAACTTAAATGTACAAAAAAAAAGACATTGCATAAAAAAATAAAAAAAAAATAAAAAATAAAAAAAAAAATAAAAAAATAAAAAAGACATTATTTCAGACATGGTAGTACACACCTGTGATTCCTCAACTCTAGAAACAGAAAGAAAGGAGGGTTTCAGGTTTAAAGCTAACATGGGCTACATGGTAACACCCTATGTCTCCAGCAACACCTAAAACCGTGCATGGTGGCCAACACTAGAAAGGAGCAGATGTCCGAGCAACCCCCACCTATCGTAACACTTCTCCAAAGGACTGTCTTGATTTCAGTGGTGCCAGCGGCCTGAGTGTGACTCCAGTCTGGCAGCCTCACCTGGGCCATCCTGTCTGTTTAAGACATACGGTGCCCAGAGAAGACAACTCAGGGTACCAATGCCACTCAGGGTCGAATTACTCCTTCAGATCACCTCAGGTATCCTTTTTTTTTTTTTTTTGAGTGATGTACGGTGAAATATTTAAGAACAGAAAACTCTTGCTATCTGCCACATTTTATTCAGCCATAAAGAACAATGAAATCATGGTGCTCGCGGGAAAGTGAACAGAGCTAGAGATTAACATGTTAAGCAAACAAACTCAGAAGTGTGGCGAGTTTTCTCTCATATGAGCATCTAGGTATAAAAATGGATTTGGGTCAAATAAAAAGAGGAGGAGGATAATATCTGGGAAGAGAAGGAGTATGATTGAGGGGCGGAAGGGGAACATAGAGAATAAAGGTGTGTGTGTGTAAAAAAAAAAAAAGAAAGAAAGGAGCAGATGTGAGGACTTCAAATTCAAGGGCATTCTTGAGTACTTGTCAAGTTCAAGGCCAGTCTGGGCTATGTGACCAACAGCAAAAAACTAAACAAACTAAAAAGCATATTACATTAATTACATATCAAAAATGTACATTTGGAACATTTTAGATAATTACCTTGTAACATATTTATACCTTCAGCAGTTGTTTGAAAGATTTAAGCTACAAGACTGAACAAATTACCACACTGGTGCTGCTAATCACCTCATACTTTATGATTTTATATTTTTCAAGTCCATTTATACATTTTCCTTTAGTTTTATAATACTCAAAGTAAAAAACAAAGCAAAAAAATCCAACAATGTTCTTTATCCTAGTTTAATAGATAAGGAAATGAGGACTAAACTTCTATAACTATGTCAAAGCTTTCTTTTCTTTCTATTTCTCTCTCTCTCCCTCCCTCTCTCTCTCTCTCTCTCTCTCTCTCTCTCTCTCTCTCTCTCTCTCTCTCTCTCTCTCTCTCTCTCTCTTTTAGTGAGGGATGGGCACAGATCTGCACATATCACTAGGCTATTTTTGTTTTCATTTGTTTGATCTTTGTTGTTTTCACTTTTTGAGACAGGTTTTATTCTGTAGCCCTGACTGACCTGACACTTGCTACGTAGCTCTGCTTGTCTTGAGCTGTGACACTCTTCCTGCCTCATCTTAAAAACTGGGATTACCCTGATTGCTAAGGAGATTGAGCACGACCTTAAGTGTCTTTTGGCCATTTGAACTTCTTCTGTTGAGAATTCTCTGTTCAGTTCAGTGCCCCATTTTTTAAATGGGTTAATTAGCCTTTTAAAGTCTAGTTTCTTGAGTTCTCTATATATTTTGGAGATCAGACCTTTGTCTGTTGTGGGGTTGGTGAAGATCTTCTCCCAGTCAGTAGGTTGCCTTTGTGTCTTAGTGACAGTGTCCTTTGCTTTACAGAAGCTTCTCAGTTTTAGTAGGTCCCATTTATTCAATGTTGCCCTTAATGTCTGTGCTTCTGGGGTTATACCTAAGAAGCGATCACCTGTGCCCATCTGTTGTAGGGTATTTCCCACTTTCTCTTCTACACCTGTCAGAATGGCTAAAGTCAAAAACACCAAGGATAGCCTTTGCTGGAGAGGCTGTGGAGGAAGGGGTACACTCATCCATTGCTGGTGGGAATGCAATCTTGTGCAACCACTGTGGAAGTCAGTGTTTCGGTTTCTCAGGAAATTCGGGATCATCCTACCCCTCGACCCAGCAATACCACTCTTGGGAATTTACCCAAGAGATGCTCTATCATATGTCAAAAGCATTTGTTCAACTATGTTCATAGCAGTATTATTTGTAATAGCCAGAACCTGGAAACAACCTAGATGCCCTTCAATGGAAGAATGGATGAAGAAAGTATGGAATATATACACATTAGAGTACTACGCTGCGGTAAAAAACAATGACTTCTTGAATTTTGCATGCAAATGGATGGAAATAGAAAACACTATCCTGAGTGAGGTATCCCAGACCCAAAAAGATGAACATGGGATGTACTCACTCATAATTGGTTTCTAGCCATAAGTAGGGGTCACGGAGTCTACAATAGGCGAATCTAAAGAAGCTAGGTAAGAAGGTGAACCCAAGGAAAAACATATAGTTATCCTCTTGGATAAGGGAAGTAGACAAAATTGCTGGGGAGAAAAGTGGGATGTTGGGGGTGGGGTGGGATGGGGGTAAGGGGAGATGGGGAGAGAAAAGGTAGAAGGAAAGGAGGGGGGACTTGGGGAAACAGGAGGATCGGGATAAAGGAAGGTTGGATAGGGGAGCACGGAACCCCATTTCTTAGTTAAAGGACCCACTTTAGGATGGGCAGGAGACTTGACCCTAGAAGGGCTCCCAGGTGCCCAAGCTGAGGCCCCCAGTTAGTTCCTTGGGCAGCTGAGGATAGGGAACCTGAAATGACCCTATCCTAGAGCAATACTGACGAATATCATGCATATCATCCTAGAACTTTCATCTGGCGATGGATGGAGATAGAGACAGAGACCCACACTGGAACACTGGATAGAGCTCCCAAGGTCCCAAGGAGGAGCAGAAGGAGGGAGAACATGAGCAAAGAAGTCGGGACCACGAGGGGTGCACCCACCCACTGAGACAGTGGAGCTGATCTACTGGGAGCTCACCAAGGCCAGCTGGACTGTTACCAAAAAAAGCATGGGATAAAACTGGACTCTCTGAACATGACGAACAATGAGGGCTGATGAGACGCCAAGTACAATGGCACGCGGTTTTGATCCAACGCAATGTACTGGCTTGGTGGGAGCCTAGCCAGTTTGGATGTTCACCTTCCTAGATATGGACGGAGGGGGGAGGACCTAGGACTTACCACAGGGCAGGGAACCCTGACTGCTCTTTGGACTGGAGAGGGAGGGGGAGAAAAGTGGGGGGAAAGGGAGAGGGGTGGGAGGAGGGGGAGAAGAATGGGAGGAGGGGGAGGGAAATGGGAGGCTGGGAGGAGGTGGAAATTTGTTTTTTTTTTCTTTCTTTTCTTTATTCTCCTTTTATCAATAAAAAAAATTATATGAGAAAAAAAAAACTGGGATTACAGGGGTTGGAGAGATGGCTCAGCAGTTAAGAGCACTGCCTGCTCTTCCAAAGGTCCTGAGTTCAATTCCCAGCAACCACATGGTGGCTCACAACCATCTGTAATGAGATCTGGTGCCCTCTTCTGGCATGTAGACAGAATACTGACAATACTGTACACATAATAAATAAATAGATCTTTAAAAAAAAAACTGGGATTACAGGTAAGCAATGGATGATAACTGTCTTCCTTTGTATTTTTGCTATAAATAAAACTTACCTGAATAAAGGCAGATGTCTGAACATGCTCAACACAATTGCCATCAGGTGATACATACTGATAACCAGGGATCTAAAGAGTAAGCAAAGCACTGCTATTATAGGTTATACATTTTTTTAAAAATCTTATGCCAAGACAGCCTGTGATAAAATGTCAACATTAAGAAATACAACACTAAGCAGGGCAGCACATGTCTTTAATGCCAGCACTCAGGAGGCAGAGGCAGACAAACTTATGTAAAATCTCAGGGCTTGATGGTGAGATTCTGTCTCGAAACAAAAAACCCAAAAAAATAAACTAATAAAAATTTAGAAATTGGATATTGTCTAATAACTTTGAAAACTCAAAATAATAGTTTTTACTTACTTAATAATTATTTTGCCTATCCCTAGAATATACTGATAAAAAAAATCTATATTTTAGATTGTGTTTTTGTCTTTTGGTTTTGTGAGACAGGATTTTGTTATGCAGCCCAAACAGCTTGGAGTTAACTATGTACCTGAGGCTAGTCTCAAACTTCTGATCCTCCTGCCTCAGCCTCCCCAGAACTGAAATTACAGGTGTCTATCACCACACCTAGCTTCTAAGCCTAGTTGTATCAGTCAATCAGTTCATTACCAACATTACCTCCCTACTGAATATTTTTGAAAGTCAGCTTTTGAGGGTTGACTACATGTTCCTATTCCTATCACCACCTAATGTCAATCTCTAAATTAAAAAAAAATAAAACAAAATTGTATAATTGTATTAAGAATTCGGTGAGCACCAGTAAAATATATGAGATGTTTGTAAAAAAAAATCTGGCAATCAAATACAAATAAATATAATTGGTATATATTCTGTAAGGATCTACCTAAATCATTATCTAATGCAAAAATCATTGTTCTAACCTAGAACTTAACTTTGACAATACTCAATTAGAATCATGTATCACTCAACTTGGTAACTCCAATAAATAAGAAATTTATTTTTCTCAAACTTTCCAATGAAAATATGCCACAGTATTTTAAACCAATGTATTTTTCTTCATGTCACACTTCTCAAGAAAAATTAGAATTATCTTAATAGTTTAAATTTTAAATGTATAATGCTTTCTAAATTATTAAATAGGAAACAATTCTTAAAATACTAAAAAACTCCTTATCATTCCAACATATTTTGGTTGAGATTGTCAAACACTTCCTTAGCAACAACTAATTTATAAAATTATCTTTCTACAAGTCAAAAAACTTTGGTAATTTTTCTAAGACAGAAGCAAAACCTTATAGTTTATGCTATTGAAATCTAGGACTCTGAAGAAAATATGTTAAAAAAAAAACCAAAACATTAAAATCCTTAAGGTCAGGTTTTAGTATAATTTCCTATTTGTAAATGAAGATGTCACTACGTTAAGTGGTTCTTTTAAAAGTATGTCTAACAAAACTTAGTGATGCTCATAAAAAGTAAATGAAATAAAACCCGAGGCTCAGGAAGCAGACTTTTTAACACTATGCCCCGTTTTATCTTTCATTAGGTGCTACTTAGTCCTGACAGTCTTAATATTTTATGTGAACAGAACTAAGAATTGCTCATCATACACACATAAGACACAGACAGCCAGAAAAAGATAAAGCCAGTCTTAGGAAGACTCCTAAACAAATTTCTTACAGGTGGGTAAATGCATGCTATAAGGGACAAGACAGAGCTCATCAGTTTGAACTTGAGTAACCTCTAGAAAACCTGAAAGGCTGAAATCACCCAAGTAAAGAGCAAAGTAGAACAAGATTAAAGATCAACTATTCACTGTTCCCCAAAGGAATGTTTAAATGATGTCTTACTCCTCCTCCTTTAAACTCTGAGTCAGGCAATACCACAATTACACAGGAACTACAGACGATGTGAAAGCATATCTTTATGTCCACTGGACCATAACTACAAAGAATTAAAGAGTACTGCTATATGCTACATTTCTTAATGTGAAAATCACATGTAAAAGGAAATTTTAAATGAAATTTATACTGAAATATTTGTCAAACTTATGGCTTACTTTTTCAGTTGGAAATTTAAAAGTCTGTGTCACTGCCCAATACAAATTTTACTTGTCCTAAAATACCAAGAACCTTTCCCATATAGCAACTAAAGAAACTATTTTTAAATAATAAAGATATTAAAAGTATGTGCCTGAACAGGTATGTAAAACTGATTCTGGGTTTGCAAATGGTCCATAGTCGCACAAGGTTTGTGTTGAAGTTTTGATGACGATCGCTCTGATTTTATTCCATCCTGTAAGTAGCCCTCCTGCTCCACTTTTCTTCGCATAGTAGAATTCCAATGATTTTTGATAGAATTATCAGTCCTAAGAAATGAAAGTATATCATTATACTTTCTAGTATACACAAAATCCATAAAACACACTTTTACAACTGTTGAAATAAGTATTTAGAAGGTCCCTGCTGGCACAGAGCTTAAATTCTTACTGAAAGCATGGCAACAGGGAAGACAAAGAAATAAATAGGAAAATTATCATTGCAGTGTGGATAACTAAAATAGGGTGATAAGTGAGCAATGGGGTAATTTTGGTTAGAGGCACAGGAAAGACCTCTGTTGAGATGACAGTGAAGCTGAGATCTTTAAGTCGAGACTGGACTGGCAGTACAAGAACATAAAACATCTGGCACGAGGCCATCGGCCTGCAGCTTCAGCACTTGGGAGGCTGAGGTAGCAGGATGGGACCTCAAGACTAGCCTGGACAACACAGTAAAAACCTGCTCAAATAAAAACAGAAAAAAGAGCCTTCTGGGTAAAAGGCATACTAAGTACAAAAGCCTCACACCAGGAAAATGAAAAGGAAAAAACAAAACTAAACTAAGGGGTAAAGTGCTTGTCTGGCAGCCTGTCATAAATGAGGTCCTGGGTACAATCCTCAACTCCATTAATACAAATAAAAAAAGGAAAGAAAAATACAAATTACAGATTGCAAGTATTCTTTACCATTTCTTAGAATATTGTATTTATAGAACTTATGAATTTATGGCTCATCAGCTCTCTTTTTATAAAGGTGAGCCTAGTACTGCTTGTAGCGTGAATCCCACCCTGCATAGGACAGACACTGGAACCTATGCTGCTAAAGCCCCAAGGCAGGGCCTAAACAAAGAAAATGGTGCACAAAACACTGAATGTATTAGAAGTTCACAGACCAGGGTTAGGAATGATGAATGAAACAAAGACATTAATGTTCCTGTTCATATAATTCCAAAGTATACAAAGATTATGAAGGAATACATATGAAAGCATATTAGTTACTATGAAGTACTACACAGTGATTACAGCTATACAGCATGAGGACGTATAGGCTGAGTAAGATATGAGGCTGGTCTGCTGTACTTGCTGGCGACTTCCAGAAAGTATCTGAGCAGTAGAATGAAGAGTATATTAGCACTGCCTTTGAGAAAAATGCTCTACTTCAGTTACATGGGCTGAAGTACTATTTTCACAGCTCAAAGTATACCATAATTAAGAAGTGAATTTCCTTAACATACTTTCACAATAAGTTTCTTCAATCAGTGTGTTTGCAATCCCCAGTCTGGTGCACAGTACCTAATGTGAAATAAACCTCTAAGTTAGATTTCACTTCACCAACTCGTACAAAGGCTCTGCCTGACTGGCAATAATACAAAAATAGGACTTGTGGAGTAGATGTTGTTTACATAACTTAAAGGTCTGAACATTTTATTGCACAAACCAATCATATTCCTTACCACAGAATTTATTACAAAGAGTCCCAAATGAATGCTTATATTATACAGTCTAAATTTGAATTATAAATAAAGGAAAGGGGTACTTGCAAATATACTCAACAGTAAGGTAATAAAGAACATGCTGAGGCACAGAAAAAGAATGTACATTCGTCTATATAAGCACCTTCCAGGAAGTAATTTAGCAATTTCTGCCCAACGGTTTCCCAGCCGCTTATGTGCTTCATATATGATCCTGTCTTCTTCCTCTGTCCAAGATGATTTCTTCACTTCAGGATTCAAGTGATTATGCCATCTTTCTCTGCACTGCTTGCCTATTCTTCCTTTTAAATGTTTTGCAATTAAAGACCACCTTTTTGGTCCATATTTCTGGACTAACTCAATAACCTAAAATGCAAAAACAAAGGTTGAAAAACCATTACCACGAGAGAATTTCAAACTGTAACTCAAGCATGTCAAGGCTGGGACAGTCACAGAACATTTGCTGAGTGTGCACAAAGGCCTGGGTCTGATCTAAGCACCTCAGCAACAACAACAAAAAGGAAAAAACTCCAAATTAAGAATTCTATTTAACATAAATACATTAAATTTCAGCTATAAATAAAGTTCACAAAAAGTAAATTTATTACCAGCTAATCCTTCAGCATACAGCAAGATCAAAAATCAATTCCCAAAGAATCAAAAATTTCATAAGTTAAACCATTTTCTTACAAAATTAATTCAAAATAACTACAAAATTTTGAGATTTGTCTTTTCTATTCTTACATCTTAAAAAAAAAACAAGAGAAAATAAGCTTCAACTAAAAGTCATATAAGTCCACTAGGAAGCAGAAAAGATCTACAATTACTGGTTTTTCATTTCCTCCTTATCAAACTGAAAAAATAGAGTTTGCACATTTTCTCCTACATTTCAAATCTGTTTTTAATTTACCTAAAATTAAAATAACAGTTTATCTCCTCAGCCTGACCTACTTCACTGCTATTTTGATCCATTGTCAAATATCACATCATAATCATTCTATATTGATGGATAATTTAACACATATCTATATTTTCATGATATGTTTCTACTTGTCATATTTTGAAAATAAGGTTTAAAGATTAAACGTGCAGCTTTGGTTATTGTTTTTGTGGTTGTTTTCACGATATTAGGTATATTTAACAAGTGCTCTATCACTAAACTATATTCCCAGCCCTTTTCTTACTATTTTGAGACTGGGTCTCATTAAGTTGCCCAGGCAGGCCTTAAACTTGCAATGCCCTATCTAGACCTACTGAGTAACTAGAATTATAGCCAATGACACTAAGTCCAGCTATCCCACATTGTATTCTAGTTACTCATCTTTATTATTATTCGCATGTGTATGAGTGTAGGCATACACAAACCATGGTGACTGTGTAGAAGTTAGAGGACAACTTTCGGGAGGCAGCTCTCTCCTCCCACTCTGAATTCAGGGATTGAACAGAGGTTGTCAAGCTTGCACAGAAAACCACAAGTTTTTACCAGTTGAGCCGTCTCACCAGCCACAGATCACACATTTCAAAACTTATCCTTGGTCATTAGGAAAAATCAGCCAGTCCTGAGACTAATGAAGTAACTTTCTTTTTTGTTTGCCCTCACGGGTAATAACTCTAAGTACACTAGTAATAGGCAAGCTTTAAGGGGCTTGAATTAAAGAGCAATTCCTAGTGGAAGGCAGATGTTTCTATTTTAATCCTGGGTTCATTTACAGTCAAGAGAAAAAATTAAGAATGATTTCCTTACATATTAAGTTACTAAATGTGAAAAGAAAATTAAAATCCATTTTTAATGCTAATTAAATTTTGACAGGAAACTATGCCTTAAATCTTGCTAAATCAAACTTTTTTTTGAAAATGAAAATCCTTAAGATTTGTACATTTTATTAATGTCTGAGGAATATTTTTGGGCACATACTATTTATTTCTAGACCTATTCATAGTGACAGTATTTCTTTTTTGCTTCAGTTCAGTTGTTTTTTTTTTAGGTCACTTTTTTTTTAATTAATTTTACTGAGCTATACATTTTTCTCCACTCCCCTCCCTTCCTCCCCCTCCCCTTCTACCCTCTCTTATGACCTCCATGCTCCCAGTTTACTCAGGAGATGTTGTCTTTTCTCCTTCCTATGTAGATTCATGTATTTCTCTCTTAAGGGACCCTCTTTGTTGTATAGGTCGTCTGGGGTTGTGGACTGTAGGTTGGGCTAAACCAAACTTTAAATAAAGCATTATTCCTTTAATAAATAAAGCCCTCAAAAAAGTCTGTATTTATTACATGTGGTTTCACTCATTTTTGCCTGGGGGGGGGGGAGTAGGAGTTATATTTCAAGACATTCAACATTCAAGTCTTAGATACAGCACAGCCTCCAAAGAACAGTACCAAGTAACTTAAAGTATGAACTGGAAAGATAGTTCAGTTATTAAAATGCTTTCCTTGCAATCATGAAGATCTGAGTTCCATCCCCAGAAATACATTAAAAAAAAGTGGCATGCATTTGCAATCTCAGTAACAGGGTGGCAGAAAGGCAGATCCATGATGCTCACAGGTCCACCAACCTATTCCTACTTGTCAAGTTTAAGGCCAACGAGAGACCCTAATTCATAAAAAACACTGGATGACACTGTCTTGAGGAACACCACCACCCAAGGTAGTCCTTGGGCCTCTATATGTATGTACATACATAATCATACTTCATGTGTTATAATAAGTTAATAAGAAAATAAATCTAGCTGAGCAGTGGTAGTGCAGATTTTTAATGCCAGCACTCAGGAGGCAAAGCCTGGTCTACAGAGTGAGTTCCAGAACAGCCAGCTACACAGAGAAACCCTGTCTTAAAAAATAAACAAACAATAAGTAAAAATAAATCTTATAAATAATAAATATATTCTACATACACAGTGAACACCAAGAATATGAACATGGGCAAGTGAATGGCTCAATGGCACTTGTCATTAAGCCCAATGACCTGTGTTTACCCCTGAGACCCAAATGCTGGGTAGGAGAGAACTAGCTCCCACAAATTATTCTTTTACCTTCACATATGAACTGTGGCATGAGCATGCATGCACATACATGTGCCCAAACATACACAAAAATAAACACTTAAATTGTTTTTTCAGAACATGAACATGAACATGTTACCCTCTGATCTTCTTCTTTAGTCCAAGGACCCTTTATCAATTCTGGATTTAAAACCTTCTGCCATCGATGTTGGCATTGAAAATCAGAACGATTCTGAAAGAATTTGGACATTTTATTATTGAATAAATGTCTCCCAGGAAGCAAATTAGCCCAAATTTAAGTATACCCATATAAACAAAATATGAATCAATACTATATTCAATAACAAACTTTTACATATATTTATTTTATTTTATTATTTTATGTAATATTTATTTTACATGCCTAAAATCCCAATTCTGTATCTTTAATTAATCACAGGTTTAGATTGCAAATTAAAAATAATACATTTGAAATTAAAGTATGTACCTCTATACTATCCTTTATAACATAGTAAGACATACTCCATAAAAAGCTAATTCAGCTGTGCAGTGGTCTTTTTAGGCCCCTGGATGAATGCTGTACAGATTGAGTATCCTTTATCCAAAATTCTTGAGACTTGAACTATTTCAGATTTCAGGTTTTTTTAAATGTGAAACATTTACATATATAATGATATATCTTGGAGATAGGACAGAATTCTATAGATAAAACTTATTTATGCTTCATATCTACCTTATACACATAATCTAATAATTTTATACATGTTAGTACACCTGGCATTTTTACTGTGACATATGACATTAAGTCAAGTGTAAAACCTACTCTGGCTCTATGTCAGTACCCGAGAAAGCTGTGAATTTTGAAGCACTTCAGATTTCAGATATTTGGATTGAGGTATTCAATCTGTTCTAGAAAATTACTTTCTAAGCCATTAGCAAACAACTACAAACACACCACAAAAAAATTAACCAGATGTTTGAATACAAATACATTTCTGAAAAGAAGAATATGAAACTAATATCTTGAGTAAGACCTGCTATTACAGAAATACACCTCACATCTCACTTACTTGAAGGTGACTGGCGATCAGAGTCCAGTCATCAGTTCCATGTTGTTCAACCAGCTTCTTTAACTTGTCATCCTAGTAAGAGAGGCATAAAAATTAAATTTTTTCCCCACCCTGGCATGTAGAGGTATTCTCACTCTCTCAAGTCATGTCTGGTACTCATTTTGAGAAGAATTAAAGTCATTATCACACAAATTCCTCCATTTACTATACTGTTTCAGTAAATCTGAAAGAACCAGATGTTTTTGTCATTGGTTTGTTTTTTGGTTTGCGTTTTTTTGTTGTTGTTGTTGTTGTTTTTTGCTTTTGTTGTTGTTGTTTTGTTATTTGAGACACGCTTTCTCTCTGTGTTAACAGCTCTGGCTGTCCTGGAACTCGCTCTGTAGACCAGGCTGGCTTTGAACTCAGAGATCTCCTGCATCTTCCTCCCCTGAGATTAAAAGCTGTACCACCACTGCCTCACAATGTCATAAATTTATTTTTTAAAAAAAGAATGTATAAGTGAGTTGATAATTTGTTCTCACATTGTTTTTATTATAATGTTGTTCATAACTATAATAGTATTACTTGATAAATATGAGACTAGTAAATTTTGCCAGGTAACTACCTCATCTCTTGTCCATTTGACTCTGTTCCAGAGCTTTTTCAGTCCTTTTTGTTGAGGTACTTCATAATCATGATCAGCATACTGAAGGTCGTCATCCTCATCCTCACTACAAAAGAATATAATATGTAAGCTCAAAATTTTTATTTAAATTATTTAATTCAAGCTCTAAGTCTATATATGCAGGTGTGACTAAAGAAGCTACTCAGAATAAACAATATAGTCTCAAGATTAAACAAAGTTTAGAAAATTAAGTCCTAAAGGAAAAGATGGGAACAATAGAGGGTACTGGAATAAATGTAGCACGAAAGCAAGAGAATAACTATTTGAGGAAAAGAAGGAGAGCTTTGAGGATGGGTGAGCAAAGGCAAATCAGCAAGCTACAGGTTCAGTGAGAGACACTATCACAAAAAAATACATTGGAGTATATTGAGGAAAACACCCAAGATTGGGTTCTGGTCTCTATAGCACATGAACATGTGTGCATGTATACACACAGAGACATAAACACACATACAGAGAATAAAATTTAAAATAATAATTGAGGACATGAGATGACCCATGAAAACTGATATAGTGAAAAAATCAGAGCCTGGGTTGATATGGAGTGAAATAAGGAAAAGGGAATTTTCAAGAATGAACCCCTAAAGGAGGCAAGGCTCTATGATAATCTGAGTAGATGGTACTGAGTAGTTAGAGGGCTGAGAAGTAATGAGCATCTGAAAATGACACTCACTAGCATTTATTTAAAACTTTTCAAGTACCAAAGATTATAGCAGTCTATTAAATTTCCCTCTAAAAATTTCGCAACAGGGACTGCAGAGATCCTTTAGGGGTTAAGCATACTTGCAGATCCTACAAAGGGCCTGGATTTGGTTCCTGGAACCCACAACCACCTATTCTAGGGTACCCAACACCCTTTTCTGGTCTCCCCAGGCACCAAGAATACACAAAGTGCTTATGTGCACATACACACACACACACACACACACACACAGAGAGAGAGAGAGAGAGAGAGAGAGAGAGAGAGAGAGAGAGAGAGAGAGAGAGAGAGAGAGAGAGAAAAGCACTCATATATACACACACACAAAATACTTTTTTAAGAAACCTTGCTAAGCATGATGGTACATGTCTTTAATCTCAGCACTCTGGAGGCAGAAGCAGATGGAAGCCTCTGTTTGAGGCTGGCCTAGTCTAAATAGGGAGTTCCAGAGCAAGTGTAGCTACATAGTGAGATCCTGTCTAAAAAGAATTTAAATAAATCATCAAAAGAAAGCAAACTTCACAACTATAAGAGAGGAGTATTACCAGTATTGCCATGTTCAGAGGTTTAAAAAGAACAAATAAACAAAACAAAAAAACTTGGACTTAGAAAAGTAATGTTTTCCCAAAGTCTCACCAAATAAGGCATGGTTGAGTTCTACAGTTTACTATCCAACCACTTTAGTTATATAACACATTGGGAAAATGGGAAAAGTATAGTAAGAAACTGGAAGTTTAAAAGGCCCTTAGAAATGAGAACAAGGTTCAAGTTATAAGTTCACAACCCTAAACATACTAACTTCTCAGGACTGTAAGATGACTATCATATCACTTACCTTTAAGAAAAGATGGTTCAGTATTATGTAAATTGATCATCTAATGGTATTTAAAATTATTTTTTCTTACTAAATTTAACTCCTAAAAATTCATTCTGATTTCAAATATCAAGTCTGAAGATTTCAGTATATTTAATGCAATATGTAAATGACTTTTAAGCCGGGTGGTGGTGGCGCACGCCTTTAATCCCAGCACTCGGGAGGCAGAGGCAGGCGGATCTCTGTGAGTTCGAGGCCAGCCTGGTCTACAAGAGCTAGTTCCAGGACAGGAACCAAAAGCTACAGAGAAACCCTGTCTCGAAAAATCAAAAAAAAATGACTTTTAATATCTAAATATGGTATACAAATTCGATCTTACAAAAATTAAAAGTCAAGCTCTAGATTTTATGCACGTATAACACACCCTTTGTAGGAACCCTCAATTTCCTCTCATTTGTCAAATCCATTTGACCAGAAATTTTCATACTGGGGCAGACAAAACACCAAACTCTTCTAGTCTGTTAGCTGTGATGCCTCTATTGTAACAATAATCTACTAATCCTTAATATTGTTGTGGAACTATGCCTCAAACCAATATACAGGTTTAGTTAAAAAAAAATACCTACTACTAGCAGCCAAGATCTACTATCAGAAACATCATGGGATTAACCAGGAGCACACAGTAACATGGAAATGCTTCAAGGTCCAAGGATTTCAAGTTTCTAAGTAAGCTCCTTGGCTGGACAATGCTCCACACCGTAGTTTACAGAGTATCTGCTCTTTCTTAACTTAATGCTAAATCACATTTGCCAATCTTCCCAACCAAACAGTAAGCTCAACAGTGTAAAGACCAAGGTTAGTTACCATGTTCACCTCCCAAACCAAGCTCAACACCGCCACTCAAATATTTGTAAGATCAATGAATGATTTCCTTAGTCTTCCTCCTCCTCTAACTGTTTTATACTACAAAATTTGCAGTATTCCATTTCAGTCCATCTAAAACGTCTGCCTTACTTAATACCAATATGATCTCAAAGTATATACAAGAAGGGAGAGAGCTCTACATCAGTGGTTCTCAACATGAGGGTCATGACCCCTTTGGGGTAACATCAGATATTTACAACAGTAGCAATATTACAGTATAAAGTAGCACCAAATAATTTTGCAGCATTAGGAAAGTTGAGAACCACTGCCAAAAAAAGAGGGGGAAGACATTCTTTTTTGTTCAAATCCAAATGTACCTCTGAGTAGTAGAATTTTAAGAAGTAGAACCTGCTAAGACAAACTTTTAAAGGAAATTCAGCACACAAGGGGTTGACTGAGAGTATCTAAATCTAGCCTAACCTTTCTTGGAAATGCCTTAACAACATTACCACTTCCTGACACCCCAAAAAACTGTCAGGCATGCTTCTCATAAGTTCTCTTCGTCCTCATTCCTCTCTGGTCTTAAGACTTCCATCACAACATATTCAAAACCATTTTTAACTAGGTTATCTCTATGCCAAAACAATATTTAATTTAGAAATGTGCCTGTATAGATCTTTAATGGTCACAAAAATACCTGTATCACATCTTATCTGTACAAATCCACCTGAAGATTCTTATCAAAATATTTCAGGGATATGAGTTACAAAAGTATTACTTTGGTCAAAAACACTAGTTACCACAGAGTAATTTTTCTAAAACCTTGTTCACTTTAAAGCTCTGTTATTTATTTTTACCTGCACACTCTGTGAGAAATTCTATTTTTTTCACAAGGTTGTATTCTGTTTTACACTTAACATGGTCATCAGTTTCAGACAGTGAGTTATATATCTACTCAGCATTCAGGAAGCTGGGCTGAGTGGGTGAGGGTAAAGACAAGGGAACATTAAAGTAGGATTCTTAGAATCATCTCTACCACTGGGACTTTCCTAGCATTTGACTAATCCATCTCCTAATTTTAGCATAAACTTTTTGTACATGGGCTTCTTTTGTTGATTTTGTTTTCAGAGATAAGTGTTAAACCCAGAACCTTCATCTATGCCAAACAAGCATCATACCATGAAGCAACATCCCTAGCCCCAAGTTATTTCTATGTACATTTGATTGTTGAAAGCATAATACAATTTCTAGTAATATAGCAAAGAAGCCTAGAAATGTATCAATTTCACTAACTGTAACAAAAAAAATGCCTAATTCTGCTTATAATTTAATAAGAGAAAGGGGGAGTGATGGAGCCAGCAAGATGATTCAGGGACAGTTGTGTAGGTCTGACAACCTAAGCTTGATCTCCAAGACCCACACAGTGGAAGAAGAGACTTCCATATACTGGAAGGGCTCCTGAGGACTATTCTCTGATTGCAGCACAAGCGGACCCACACACGCATACATACAAACATATACATACACAAGTATAAAAAATAATTTTAAAGGAAAAGAATTAATCTTCATATGTAACCTTGTCAAAGTTCCACTTTCACCATTAACAATGAAAAGATGCTACAATAGCAGTAGTTAGAAACTACAGATAGAGCTAATCATTTTTCAACATTTTACAGTATTTGGGGGCATTTTTATACTTCAGAAACCAGTGTTAGTGATATGTAATGATTCAGTAAAATTGAGCTTTCTACTATGTAGTTAAAGAAATGAATTATTTCTACTATAGCATGATTAACCTAGAAGACAAAAGAAGTAGATAAAACATTATACTAGTTATAAACCAAAAGGCTCACCAATCTAAGATTTGTTTTCCACAATCACTGTTACTGTTCTTATTTAAGTCAAGAAAAATTCTTTTTATAAAGTGTTTAATACTTGGCTGTCATTTTCTTTTTGGTTTTGACACATCTGACTACCTCAAGGTAGCCTTGAATTCACTTTGTAATCTAGGCTGGCCTTGAACTAATAACTCTCCTTCCTGTCTCCCAAGAGCTAATATTATAGATATGCACTGCCACAACTGACTAGAAACTGTTTTATGGTTAAATAAAGTGAAAAAGATGATTATGAAACAGAAAAAAGAAGCATAAAAATATCTGTAACATGTTAGGCTAGGAAAATGGTTAAAGGTAATTTTATACTGGGGTATAAGCTAATAGGATATAACGGTCATGACTTTACTTATGAATCAACACAAAAAATTACACTTGGTTTTTAAGATAAAATGTTTGGGAGAAGTAAAGAATAACAATCTAATAGATATGAGTTAAACAAAGGAAAAATATAATTTATTTTTACTGAAAACATAGAGAAATTAAAGAATTTGTTCTAGTAAAACTGCTTCAACTTGATCACATTTTTAATTCAAATTTCCTCAAATCTCAAATAGTTGTCACAGGAAAAAATACAAGGCTGGTCATAATGGCTCATATCCTGTAATGGCTCATATCTCTATTTTCAATACTTGGGATGCTGAGTCTGGATGATTTTAATGAATTCAAATCTAGTTCAGGTTACATAGTGAGATGGTGAATTTGAGGCTACCTAGTACTACATAGAGAGACCCTGTCTCAAAAAAACATCTTTATTATACTTTTTGAGGTCAGGGCAACTGTATATTTAATTATTTTCAGTTCAGCTGCACTCAAATTATGAGACTTTACCAAGCTGATATAATAAAGTGAAATCAGGCCACCCAGTGGTAAATATGATGTACTGCATGCATGAAGACGGGCTTCCATCTCTAGACTGCAAACTAGTATTAGAATAAGACAAAGTTTGACTTCAGATAATCTGGACATTAATAGTACAAACACTGAAATACATACTGAAAAGAGTTCTATATAACTATCAATAAACAAAGACAATGGACAATATTTATAAATCATTTAGAGAAGTATATTTTTAAACAAAAAAGAATGGTAACAAAAGTTCTCAAAATAACATACACATTAAAGCTATATAAGCTACCTTACAGACTAAAAAGTCCAAATACCTTATATTAACAAATAAAAACTGAAATGGACTATATCTGCTTTCCCAAAATAATACTGCTAATTAAAGACAAAGCTAACTAAAAAGAATCCTTTCTCATAGTTTTACATACATTCACTTCCACTCGTTTCTGGAAACAACAGTGAAGTTGCTACATACACACACACACACACACACACACAAATGCATGCATACTACTAAGGAAAAAAACTTTCTGTGTAGAATCTAGTTTTCATCTTATCATTTTAATTAAATCATTGGTCATCTTAAGTATAAATATCTTAACCTGTACCTAGTAAGTAGGCTTTGTAGCATCAGAATTACTTTAAGAATAATTGTTTTTGAGTGTTTAATTAGCCTTTAAAAACTAAACTGGGACAGTAAAGATGGCGCAACAAGTGTTTGCTGTCAAGCCTGTCAACCTGAGTGTGATCCTCAGGACACACATAGCACAAGCAGAGAACTAATTCCAGATAACTGCCCTTTCACCTTGCGCACCTTAGCAGGTATGCATGCATGCATGTGCATATACACATGAAAAGAAAAGATAAAAATTTTAAGTACTAAAATAAAACTACACTTATTTTACATAAATGCTTAAAAATCAAATGCATGTTGTTAACAGATATCCCAATAAAAGAATTATCTCTAAATTACATCATTAAAACTGCCACCGGGTTCCAAAACTATTTTAAGCCACAATACTACATGACCTTTTCCTATATGCAAATCTCAGTGACAGACTCTGCAGCTATTAAAAAATAAAAAGAACCAATATCTTTCAGTTATTTCATATTTAGGGTTAACACTTTCTGCTCTTAGCTGTCCTTATTTTTCAGATCACATAGAGTCTACTATAAGAATTTATGAAGAGTTATAAAGTTTACCATTCACATTAATAAAAGTTTGTATTTGGAGATCCCAAAGTACTGAATGACTGAATGACCCTGTTTCTGTTCTAAATTGAACTCATCTACACTAAGATTCTTAGTCAAAAGAAGAGGACCCAATTAATAATATTCACCCTCAAATATTTCACATTCTATTATCCTCTAGTACAAGAAATTTAACAGCCCACGGGACTCTCTGAAGAGAACCCAAAGAAGCACACCAGCGATGGTGATTTCTCACCACATCCTCTATCCATATCCCCGGAGAAGTGCAGTTCTACTGCAGCACAAGTACTCCAGACACAACTCTTTACACCATTCTATAGCGTTTCAATTAAACTTCAATTAACTGGCAAGAAATAAAAGTCAACAGTACAATTAATGTTTAGAGGTCAAACTCCCAGTATTGGTAATAAAATAATTTACAAGAAGTAATTGCTAAATCATTTCTCCTTAGCCTACTATTAGGAAGCAAGATCAACTGTGACATGAAAACACAAAAAAATCTGAGAAGAATGTGACATTCATATATCAGTATTTAACAGTAACTTTTAATGACAGAATTAGCCAAGATACTGTTTCATGTAAGATTAACAATGATTCTAAGTAGATAAAGGCACACAGCAGGTATATACAAGGTTCTCTTATTGACTTGATACATTCACTTTTCCCTTTACATCATTTAAAAACAGACTTCAAAATTCAAAAAGCCTAAAGCATTACCCCAGCAATCTTAACTATTTTTAAATCCGCATGTTTTCTGAAGATGGGAATGCTCTGTCCTTGAAGTTGTAGACCAGCAGTTCTTACCTGCATGCTTCTGCTTCTAGCCCCCAAAAGATAAGCGGCACCATCCGTAGACATTGTTGGTTGCTCACACTAGGGGGAAAAGGCTACCGTCTTCTATTGAGTAAAGATGCTGCTAAAATCTTAAACTATCTAACCCAGGATGATAACAGTGGCAAGGCCTGGGGGTGTATGCACATCTGTTCCACTGCAATGACCAATCTATTCTGCAGCTAATACATAGAAGGCAATTATGTCTTACTTAAATTTATGTTTGATATCTGCAGAATCTTACACACGGCAGACGCTTAAATGAATAAAGCAAAGTATTTTGTGTGTAGCCATTTTAAATCTAACTCTGTAGTAACTCCCAGTACTAAATCTCAACTCAGGAAATACAGCCCTAAGATTCTGAGGCTATGGATCTAGATAAATGGAGATATTTGGAAATTCTGCCAAATCCTTTTCAGGTTTCCTTAATACTGAAAATCGAGATACTATAGATTTTTGTCATCTGATTATTCCACACAATTTAGGAGTAGCTATTACAATGGTATAAAATAAAAGGCTCATGAAGATATTCTAGCACATCTTTCATCAACAACAAGAAAATTGTGTCCTACTTGTTACAACCCAGATATAGTGAGAAACAAACATGAACATTCGGAATACAAAGTAACTTCAACACATTGTTTTACGGTCAAGTTTAGCTGATGGTAACAACGTAAAAATCTTCTCAGAGGCTACCGAGAGAAAGCTCAGAACCTCAGTATGTGGATGACAGAAGATTTAGCAGGTCCCCTTCTCAAGAGGATGTCCCAGAACGTTACCCACCCAGGTTTGTCACGGAGATGCTGTTGTGATTGGCTCGGTAAGCCAGATTCTACTCAACCAGGCAAACACGACCACTTCTGGGGTGGCGTAACCCCTGAACGTGCACAAACTTACCTGGCAAGAAACCTCTCGTGTAAGTGGTTGGGAGGTGTGGGAGAACCCGGACAAAGGAACAACCTGAGCACTTGTTAGGGTCCCCACACACAGTGGCCCTGACTCCTCTGTCGTGTTGGATGCGCTCCGGCCAGTGCGGCCGAAGTGGGTGTGGGGCAGCGGAAAGGAACATGTCCAGGCCTGAGAGGGCCTGCGTGGGGACCAGCGGGAAAGGACAGGGAGAGAGCCGGAGCCCAGACAGGGCCTCTAGGCCCGGGCCGAGGGCATGTCACCCACCTGCGCGACCTCTTCGCCATCCTTCAAGTACCGCATAGGCGCGGGCTGGGCGGGGACGCGGGTCAGCCTCCTCCAGCCTCGGGCGAATGCTCCCTCTCCGAGACCCTCCCGCCGCTTCCCCCTCTCCTTCCCTCAGGTGGCCGGCAGAGGAAGGCAGGCCCGGTCAGGTCCGGGACCGAGGGGCGGACCAAAGACCCGCTGCTCCTAGCCGCGGCCCGGCCCGGCCAGGGATGCCCTCACCATGTCAGGAGGCGTGCTCCCGCCCTCCGCCCGCCCCTCCCGCCGCCTCCGCCTCCGCCTCGGCGCTGCAGGCCCGGCGCGGCTCCGTCACGGGCGCCGACCCCCGCCCTCTCCCCGCAGCGAGCAGCTCTGCAGCACTCGCAGCCTCCTGCAGGGTTTTGTCCGCACCGCCGAATCTCGCGCCTAGCCTCCCTCAAGAGCCGCCGTTTGAATCTGCGCACGCGGCCCCGAACCTCATTGGCTGGGGCGGCTGCGCGAGGGGGGGGCGTGGAGCGGGGGCGGGGCGGGGAGCGCGCGCGCGGCGGAGGGCGGGGCCGGCGGCGCTGGAAGCTGGGACTGGAACTCGCGGGAGTCGGGGGAGCGAGCGCCGCGGAACCCGAGGGAGGCGCGAGGCCCGGTTCGCGGCCCGGGCGGCTGACAGGGCCCGGAACGCTGTCTGGGCCGCACGGCGGTGGGGGCGCCCCACGCGGAGGTTGCCGGGAAGGCGAGTTTCTGCACTGCGGGGCGTGGGCCGGAAGCCGCCCCGGGACCGATCCCGCCACCGCCACCTCCGGAGCGGTGCGGAGTGTACCCCTGGGGCGGGGACACCCGGGGTCCTGGGCGGCGGAGGACCTCGCGGGCCCTCGTTCGCGCGCCGTGAGCCTCACCACTTAGGGGGCGCGGTCTTCCACTTAACCTTCTAGCCAGAAATTTGGCGCGGCCGTTATTTTTTAAGCATGTGTGAACTAGTTTTGCTCAGAAATGACGAGGACAGTGCCCAAGACCCTGTGATAGCATCACTTGTTTCCCCCAAAAATGAATAAAAGTGAGACAAGGGGAAGGGATTGTTATCTGGAGATTGGAGTGGAACGGGAAATGGTCGGTGCTCAAGAAGCTTAACCACCTATTCCATCTGCAAAGGGGACGGGATGCTATGCGCGGTGGAGGGGTGGAGGAGCCCCGAGCCGGGAACTGCCCCGGAAAGCTGCAGTAACCTGGCAATCCTGCATAAGGAAAGGAGCTTCTTGCGGTTTCAGCTTCTCTAGCAATTAGGAATAACACGGCTAAAGAGGCATACAAGGAGATTATTAACTACAGTAACGACTGGACACGGTGAAGAGCCCAAATTTGCAAGGCACCATGCTCTGCTGCATAGAGTGCTGACCCACAGGTTAATATTGTAACAAACTAACATTTTTGCTATTTTGAAACTGTACGCATCGTCTTTTGCAAATCAGAGGTACAGGTGCAAATACAAATCAAGATGAGCTTCCAGTTCGATGCCATCAGGTAGATACACTAGCTTTAAAAAAAAACAACTTCCTTTTTCTCAAGGTATAGATTCTGGGAAGGAAACGCACTTTTAAAATATTATTTTTATCTTCTGGGTAACTTAGTAAGGTCTAATGAGAAAGATTTATTTAGAAATTAATATTTTTTAGGTAAGCGGTGTTATGTAAATACCCCAGGCTGACCTCAAACTCACCGAGGAGCCCAGGCTCCTTCATGATTTTCCTATCTCTGCTTCTTCCGGGCTAAATTGTGGAGTTCTTTAGTCTTCCAATGTTATTGGGAATCAGTGCCTTCTTATTTACTCTTGGGTCATACATTATTCTATTTATATTCTAACAGGAAGCAAAACTGCTGTGTTTAGTTTTGTACAGACTACCTTTGTAGAACTTGGAGGCAAGTGTTTTTAGATTTTGAAGTTAAATTCTTTCCCTTCGTTTTATATAGAGGAAAATTCTCCAAAAGATAGTATTACCTTTGCATGTTATTATAAAGTTTATTTTTAAGAAACCTAAAAAGATGCGAAATGATTTAAATCTTATAAAACTAGATGAAGTATGAAATTAAAATAGTTCACAGCCATTTGTATAAACTAGCTCAAATGTATCAAACTAATTTGAGGGTTTTCTTTAAAAGTAAACGTTTAGAGTTGGGGAGATGGCTCAGTGGGTAAAGCACTTGCCTTACTCGTGTGAGGACCCGAGTTCAAATCTCCAGAACTTACCTAAGTCAGGATCAGGGAGCACGTGTATAGAAGATTGGAAGTATGACCCTGCCCAGCGCCTTCCCTTGAGGCGCCAGGCAGTTGACTTTGTCAAGGTGAGCAAATAAAAGGTCCCGGGGTATAGGGGAGAAGGAGGGAGGGGAGGGAGGGAGGGAGGTTGGTTGATTGAGATGCACGTCCTGTGGGAAAAGGCAAATCTGTCCAGGTGGGTGTCCTATTTGCCACCTGGGGCCATGGTGATGCTTGGGCCTGAGCTACTACCAAGGGCCATGTCTGGGTCCGTGGTCCAGCGGCAGCTACGATCTGCATTGATGTCCGTGGCTCCTTTACCACTGAAGATTGTGAGGGAGATGGCCCCACCACTCACTGGCCTCAGCTCTCGGGAGACCGGGTCCCGCCCCTCATCGGCTGCTGCACTGGGAAAAAGGGCCTTGCACCTTGCCTGGGCAGCACAGTAGAGCTGACCCTGTCAACAGAAGGGGTGGGGACAGGCAAAGGCGAGCTGGTCCGGTCATGGGAGAACTAGCCATGCAGCGAAGTGGACAAGGAAGGGATGCCCTTCCCCCACCCCTCCCTCACCACCTGTGGCAGGTAGGAGAGCTGGCCCTGAAGATCATGAGAGCAGGAAAGCTATCCGTGCCCCTCACCGGCTACAGCACTCGGCAGAGTGGACCCTGCATCTTGCCTGGGCAACGCAGTAGAACTGGCTCTCGGGTGGTGTTTGTGTGAGTGAGCCCTGAGGGCAGCGCATGTTCTCCTGCTTTGGGTGAGCTAGCTGGAGCATTGCTAGAGAGCTCACCCTGGTGGTGAGGATGGCAGATAGCTGGCAGGTTGTCCACCCAGGCCCAGAATCAGGGCTGAGTTGGCTCACCTGCAAACCCACTCCATCTAGTATCTGCTGGAGCACATGAAGGGGCTGGTCCTGCAGACCCAAAGCTGCAGGACCTCCACAACACAGGGCAACAGCAAGATATCAGAGAGGAGTCGCAGTGAAGGCCCAGTATCAATAGTGTAACAGAAGCCAGAGGCCTCGAACCAGACTCTGCAATGAACACTTGCAAGTAAAGATATATGAACTCACTGCGTCACATGACAGCTTCCACAACAAGGTTTTTCCTTCTTTTTTTTTCCTCTTAAATTTTATTTTATTATTTTTGGGGGGTTGCAGAGGGAAGATACAAAGGGATAGGGAGATAAATAGGATCAAGATGCATGATGTGAAAGACACAAAGAATAAAAAAGTAATAAAAATTCAGAGATTTTATTTTATTAAAGAACTCTCAAAATTCAATGAGAGGAATAAAAGCAATTAAAATCTACAAAAAAATGACTAGATTAAGTTGCCAAAAAAGGTAGAAAAGTGAACTGAGTGTGGTGGTTCACACTTGTAATTCAGCAGCTGGAAAAGCAGAGGCAAGTGAACCGGGAGTTCAAGGCCAGCCCAGCCCAAGCTAAAAGAAACCCTGTCCCAGAAAGAGAAAAAAAGAAAGGAAGAAGGGGAAAGAAAGAGAAAAAAGTAACAAGCACATGACAATATGTCTCACTTCGTTAAATCATTAGAAAACTGCAAATTTCAACCACAAAGAAACCAGAAATACAACCCCCAAACTAAAAAAGCCCAGGCAAAAGAATTATGAGTTCTACACCAACCTAAGTTACACAATGCAACCGTGTCTAACAATGTGTAATAAAAATACAACCACAATGAGATGCCATCGAAAGAAAGGAAGGAAGAAAGAAAGAGGGAGACAGAGAGAGAGAGAGAAGACAAAATTGTCAAAACAGAACCACCTGCTTTGCTTGTAGGAACGCAGGTGGGTTAAGTGCTTTGGAAAGCATTTATAATTTTTACAAACTGGGGCTGGAAAGATGGCCCAGTGGTTAAGATCACTTGCTCCTCTTCCAGGGAACCTGGTTTCAATTCCTAGTCCACTTAGTAGCTCACAGTAAATGGTAACTCCTGTTCCAGAAGATCTGATGCCCTCTTCTGGCCCCCACTGACACTGCAAGAAAAAAAGTGTGTGTGTGTGTGTGTGTGTGTGGTGTGTATCGAAAAATGGAAAAGCCAAGCATGGTGGCACATGCTTATGATCCCAGCTGAGCCAGAGGATTGCTATGAGTTCAAGGCCAGCTTAAACTACATAATGAATTACAAACCAGCCTGAGCTACAGAGTGAGACTATCTCAAAACAAAACAAACATAAACAAGAAGGGATAGCTTTCTTACTTTCTCCTCAGCTGAGAACGGTTTAGACAGACAGTTAACACTTATGTCAAACTTTCCCAATGAAAATTTCTTTAAGTTATCTTTATACTCACATTCCATGATAAATTTATTTTGTTGGTCATGTTCTCTGGGATTTGTTGTTCTTACTGTTGTTGTGCTGGCTTTTCAAACAGAGTCTTCATAACTTGGACCAGCTTCCTATTGTCTCAGCCTTCCAAGTGCTGGGATTGCAGTCATGTGTTCCCATGCCTGGCTGTTGACAGAGATTTCTGTCCCACCCAGTCCCATAGCTGTTCAATCCCAAAGAAACACACAGAGGTCTATGTTAATTAACTTACATTAGCCCATAATTCTTGTCTGTGTTACTGTGTTAGCCACGTGGCTTGGTACCTTTTATCAGTGATTCATTTTCATCTTGCTTCCTCTGACTGTGCACTGACTGTTTCCTCTTCCCAGAATTCCCCTGTTTTGATTGCCCCACCTATACTTCCTGCCTGCTACTGGCCCATTAGCATTTATTAAAGCAGTACAAGCAACAAATCTTTACAGGGTACAAGGCCATTGTCCCACAGCACTTTCTCCCCCTTTTTATTCAAAACAAAATCTCTGAATCTAACCTCCTTTGTTTAGCTTTTTGTCCTGACCATTATTTATAGCAACTTGTAACCAACACTATACACAAAGACAAACATCCATAATCCATTTTTTGGGAATATGGGCATAGTTTTCTAGGCTACTTTCTGCTGATTGGGGGCACTGATAATATTATGGGGACCTAAAGAAAATTTAGAATTATGATCAAGTCCTGACTGGAGTATTCTGTGAGACTTGATCATCTCAGCCAGCAGTCTTGAAACTGTTCCGGATATAAAACTCAGACATCTGGGCCATCTGCTCTTATGGGAGATTTCTCAGGGAGTCTTCCTTGATCAAACCTTATTTTTTTTCTTAACCCAGAATAAATCCACAGCCTCTCATTTCCTGTGGAAACAAAAGCAAAACATCTTCACCAAAGTAACATATCATATGACTTAAATTTTGACATTTGTTGACAGAGATTTCTGTCCTGCCCAGTCCCACAGCCATTCAATCCCAAAGAAACACACAGAGGTCTACATTAATCACAAACTGATTGGCTAATTAGCTCCGACTTCTTATTAACTCTTATAACTTATATTAGCCCATAATTATTGTTTGTGTTACCACACAGCTTGGTACCTTTTATCAGTGAGGCCTTCTCATCTTGCTTCTTCTATGTCTGGGTGACAACTACAGACTCAGCCTTTCCTCTTCCCAGAATTCTCCTGTTCCGGTCACCCCACCTATACTTCCTGCCTGGTTACTGGCCAATCGGTGTTTTATTAAAGCAATACAAGTGACAAATCTTTACAGAGTAGAAGATCATTATCCCACAGCACCTGGCAGACATTTTTATTATGAAAATTTTTTCCTATTGATTTTATTAAGCTCTACATTTTTCTCTGCTCTCCCCCCTTCCTCTCCCCTCCACTTCAACCCTCTCCCATGGTCCCTATGCTCCCAATTTACTCAGGAAATCTTGTCTTTTTCAACTTCCCATGGAGATTAGATCCATGTATGTCACTCTTATGGTCTCATGTTGTCTAGGTTCTCTGGGATTGTGAATTATAGGCTGGTTTGCTTTGCTTTATGTTAAAAGTCACTTATGAGTGAGTACATATGATATTTGTCTTTCTGGGTCTGGGTTACCTCACTCAATATAATGTTTTCAAGATCCATCCATTTGCCTGCAAATTTCAAGATGTCGTTATTTTTTTTCCACTGTGTAGTACCCCATTGTGCAAATGTACCACATTTTCCTTATCAATTCTTCAGCCAAGGGTCACTGAGGTTATTTCCAGGTTCTGGCTATGATAAACAATGCTGTTATGAACATAGTTGAACACATTTCCTTGTAGTATGGTTGAGCATCCTTTGGGTATATACCCAAAAGTGGTATTACTGGGTCTTGAGGAAGGTTGTTTCCTAAATTTCTGAGAAATAACCATACTGATATCCAAAAAGGCTGTACCAATTTGCACTCCCACCAGCAATGCAGAAGTGTTCCCTTTACCCCACAACCTCTCCAGCATAAGTTGTCATCAGTGTTTTTGATCTTGGCCATTCTTACAGGTGTAAGATGGAATCTCAGAGTTGTTTTGATTTGCAATTCTCTGATGGCTAAGGATGTTGAGCATTTTTTTAGGTATCTTTCAGCCATTTTATATCCCTCTGTTGAGAGATCTCTGTTTAGGTCTCTACTCCATTTTTTATTGGATTGTTTTTTCTTTTGATGACAAACTTCTTGAGTTATTTGTATATTTTGGAAATCAAACCTCTGTCTGAGGTAGGGTTAGTGAAGATCTTTTCCCATTCTGTAGCTACCATTTTGTTTTGATGACCATGTGTGTCCTTTGCTTTACAAAAGTTTTTTAGTTTCAGGAGGTCCCTTTATTAATTGTTTCTCTCAGTGTCTGTGCTACTTGGGTTATATTTAGGAAGTGGTCTCCTGTGCCAATGCATTCAAGTGTACTTCCCACTTTCTCTTCTATGAGGTTCAGTGTGATTGGTTTTATGTTGAGGTCTTTGACCCATTTGGAGTTTGGTGCATGGTGATAGATATGATCTATTTTCATTCTTCTACATGTTGATATCCAGTTATGCCAGCACCATTTATTAAATATGCTTTCTTTTCCCCATTTGATATTTTTGCTTTATTGTCAAAAAATCAGGTGTTCATACGTATGTAAATTAATATCTGGGTCTTCAATTTGGTTCCATTGGTCCTCCTCTCTGTTTTTATGCCAATACCAGGCTGTTTTTATTACTGTAGCTCTGTAGTAGAGTTTGAAATCAGGAATTGTGGCACCTCCAGAAGTTCCTTTATTGTACAGGATTGTTTTGGCTATCCTGGGATTTTTGCTTATAAAAATAATTTTTAAATGCCTTACCAGAGCCAGGATGTAATTCACCTACAAAGTAACTGCTTAGAATATATAAGCAACTTTGTTCTATGACTACTAACACACACATACACACAGTACAAACTTTACTAATCCTCTATCTTGCAATTGTTTAGTAAATTCCTCTCCCAGGGAGATGTACCAGTGACTTAGGTGCACCTTCTTCCCATCTTCTATGATGAAAGACCGAGAACTCCCCAGATTTGCTGATTTGAAAAGCTTTAAAACAGGAACATATACAGATATCAATAAATGAAATCTCTGTAGAATAAATAAATGAAGGCATGCAAATGATAGCCAAGCACTGAAATATGCATGCACACAAGAATGTGATAAAATATAAATTAAAGTATATTTGAAATGCCAGGTTACAGCTCCTGCAGTCCAAATTTTTTCTAGGTTCTGAGAACAGCATTTAAGTAATTCCCTGATACTGGTATTAAAAACTGATGTAATTCTTTTATAAAGCAATAATGCACAAAATCCATAAATCATGCACAGCCTTTGATAGATATTTAACTTAGGGCATAATTGAGTAGAGGAAGAAGAAAAAAATATGCCTGAATACTTATGGTTGTGTATTTCATTATAACCCCAAATGAGGAGCATTTGCACTTAGAGACTGACTTAAATGGTTCCTCAGCAAATAAGAGTCATATACAATTGAGATCCTATTAAATGGCTATTCTCCATCTAAGGTCTTTCCCATGATCTACATGCATTTATCTTGGATAATATTCACAGTTTCTTTAATCCTAACTACCCTGAGAAGCGTAGGTATTATTATTTTCAGTGGCAGACCAGAATGAGAGCCACGCTCCACTCTAATGCTTTAGTATCTAGGAGTGCTCAGCTATGAATATAGTGCACATGAGGTATAGCGATAGGAAGGAGCAGTGCAAAGAGATAGAAATGGGGCTTACAATAAGGGTGATATCACTTATATAAATAAACACTTGCAGTGAGCATGTGCCTATCATGCTAGAAAATAGCCTGTGGACTACATAAATTATTAACAATATTTAACTACAGAGAAAAAAATCAAAACAAGAGAGGTTTCAAAGTTTTTACTGTATGTTTTTATATTATTTGACTCTTAAAATATCAATTTTTTATTTTTTAAGTTAATAAATGCTAAAAATAACTCAAAGCCCTAAAAAGAAACAGCACAGGTGTGATGCCTGCTCTGTGGATCTCCAATGTCCCCAAGAGCCCATGTGTGAAAGGTTTGGCCCTCGGAGCAACACTGTTGACAGGTGGTAGAACCATTGAGAGGTTATTGGGAGTGTGTGCCCTAGGAGATTGTGAGACTCCGGACCCTTCCTTTTCTTCCTCTGTCCTAGTTCCTGGTGCTCTCCTGCTGTGATGTCCTTTCTCACCAGGCCCCAAACAAGGCCAACAACCACAGACTGTAAGTTCTTTTGGGTATCTCATTACTGCAGCAAAAAGCTAATAACAAGAGATATATGCTCACTCCTGCTTTAATAATGCTAAAAAAAGATATTCTCCAGCAAAAACGATGAGACTTTGCATTATATATTGGAAAACAAAACTCTAGCTGAGAACTAGAACTTGGATACAGATGCTTGCTCCAACCTGATTCCCCTCCCCCATATTTTTTACTAATCTCTACATTTAGAGTACTATTTAAAATTCGATGGAGATTATTAATAGAAGTCACACTATCTAACATAAGCAGCTCTAGAATTCTTAGTTCAACTTTTAAGTTTAAAAATAAAAGCAATTGAACTGCAAGAAAAAGTTGCCAGAGAGAAATGTTTCAGCCCATGTCTCCTTACTCTATTTTGGGGAGTAGATAAGACCCCCACCCCAAATCTATCCATGTCCTGATCCCTAGAACCTGTGAATGCAAACGTTATGTGGAGAGAAGGATCTTGCAGAAATGATTCCACTGAAGATCTTGATGTGCAGAATAATCTGGATTAGCCCTGCGGGCACCAATGACGAGGAATTTAAGAGAACAAGAGGGACGCAGAAGAAAGAGGTTACACTGCTGGCTGTAGGAGCACAGGAAAGGGTCATGAAGCAAGGGATTCCGGCAACTTCTAGGGACCAGAAAAACAAGAAAACGGATTCTCTCCCAGAATTTAGGAAAGGAATGCAGCCCTACTATTGTCTTGTTTTTAGCTCAATGAGATGCTTTTCTCACTCCTGACCTTCAGAGCCTTAGGATAAGAAATTTGTTTTGAATCACACATTTGTAGTAACTGCTGTTGCACCAATAGGAAATGAATTCACATCCTCTGAAACTTTCAACATTCTGGCCTGGGGTAATAAAAATCATGCTTTCTCTTCAAAAAGTGTTCTTTCACAGTGTTCATATGCTGGCCCTTACTGCAACGAGTAATTCTACTACCCAGTATTTGAAGGTGGAGGCCAGAAACTCCACACCAGGAGAGAGAATCTCAACATCCAAAATCTGAAATAACTTGCCAACCTATACCACACCCTCTCTTCAAAGCAAGGTTTCTATCATTTCCCTCACAGGAAAAATTTCATCCACCAACACGGGAGCATACGTGCCGCTCCTCTTCAGTGCTGAACTCTGCTCCTATCCTGACGCTGTCACCTTCTACTTTATAGACAATAATAGTTCTTGTCTTCTCAGCCTTTGTCTTCTCTACGGATGGCATATCTAGGCACTTCCACAGGGAATATTAATTTTAGAAATTTTAGGAGAAATCATGACTAATGAAGGTAATTACTGGCCTTTAGTTGTACTGGGAGTAGGAATATGTGACTCTTGTATAGTTTAAGGCGATACTACACAAGGAAGAAGCATTCTATGCTCCATGTAATTTTCAACCATTAGCATAAGTGAAAACCCTATTTTAATTCTTCAGGCCAAGATCCTAACCTCTTTTCACACATGAACTAGTTTTTACATGTCTAAAAACATATTGGAACTGACAAGCTAGATAACTCATCAGCTAAGGTGCTTCCCAGCTTGATGGCCCAAGTTTGATCCTGGTACCCACGTGGTAGAGAAAAGAACCAACTTCCACAAGTTGTTCTCTGACATCCACACATGCATGGGTCATGGTGTAGCCACACACATACACAGAGTCAGACAGAGTCAGAAAATAAGTAGGGGTGTGTGTGTGTGTGCGCGCGCGCGCGCGTGCGTGTATAGGTCACTGACTCAGTGAACCGTTTCCTGTGTAAGCCTCAGGACCTGAGTTTGGATTCCAGCACTCAAGTGAAATGCCAAGCATGGCATTGCAGACCTGTAATCCCCATGCTGGAGAAGTGGACACAGGATGTTCCCTGCTTGTTATCCAGCCAGTGAAGACCAATTGATGAGTTCTATGGTCAACAAGAGACCCTCTGTTTCTTCTCTACATTGTCAATAAAACATTGCATTAGCCCCATCTTCTGTTACTGTGATGAAATAGATTTATTTAGATCAAAGTTCTGGAAGTTCAGAATCCAAGATCAAGCTGGAGGAGCGCAGCTTTGGTTTGGCCCGCGGTGTCAGCCTAACTGTGGAGGGTCAAAATGCCAAGCATAAGTATAGGAGAATATCACATCAAAAACAGAAATCCAGAAGACAAGAGTTCTGGAAGTTTCTGAAGAGATGGCACAACTATCAAAAGACTTCTATGAAGCTTCTTCTTCCAGTGCAGCTGCTCTAAGGACCAAGCCTCAATGAATGAATCCTTTGAGGGACATACCAAGCACCTCCAAAACAAGGCAAGAAATAAAGTGCTTTACGAAGTTCTAAGTGGCCTATGAACTGCATCTTAGCCAACCTTGTCTTTGATGCCCTCTCCCTTTCTCCTTTTCAGTCAAATTCCTGCAGAGTATGTTGACCTCCATCCCCATCAACCTCCCACCCTCTAACACACTGACCTTGGCAACTATGGCCCAGATCCTATGTCTTTGGACGTTTGGAGAAAATGAATTACTCTTTGTTTTACTTAGAGTTTGTATAGCATTCAATTTCATTTATACTTTATTAGAAATTTATACTCTCTATATACTTATCTTTGATTTCTGTGATATCCTGTCTATAGTTTGCATTCCTCAGGCTCCTTTGTAAAGTCTGTCCTTTTATTTAATCTACACTTTAGACAGTCCCACCCACACTCATGATTTCACTTATATCCTGTGGTTAACAGTCATTTTCTTTTAGTTCCAAACCCATAACTCTGTATTTCTCCTTCTGGAAGCACTAACATACAGAGTTGCCAAGCCCACAGCAGAATTCACTTGTATCCAGTTCTAAATTAGCAGCACTGCCAGCCAGCCTCTCAGACAAGGGCCTACTCTCCACCAGCCAGCCTCTCAGACAAGGGCCTACTCTCACCTCTCCACCCCAACTACTTGTACATCTGTCCAAGCTGCCCTTTCTCACCCAGGCTTTTAACTGATCTCCCAGTCAGGTCCAATCCAATATACCTTCCACAAGCTGAGGTACCAGGGGATCTTTCAAAACATAAATCTGCTTATCTTCTGCCCTACCTACTTTAAAAAGCTAATGGAGGAACAAAAAGCAAATTAACTGCCTAAGGAGAAGGTCCTCAGAAGAAACGGGGCACTAATGAGTACAGATCTCTTTGGAGTTGATGAGAATTCTCTAAAATTGACTGGAAAAGTAACTGTACATCTGCCTAAACATGTTAATTTAAAAAATTTACCCGAATGCTTTAAATATGTGGGTCATACAGTAACACTGTGGGTTGTGTATGCTTTATCAGAAATAGTTGGGGGAAAAAAAGAAATACTTGGGAAGAAATGTTTCAGATTTAGGAATATTTACATACACTTAATATCTCAAGCTAAAAATGAGATTTGTTTCTTACATATGTGACCTGAATTTAACTTTGCGTGGTTTACTGTGGCAATCACATAAAGTCAGGTGTGTAGGGGCTGGAGAGATGGCTCAGTGGTTAAGAGCATTGCCTGCTCTTCCAAAGGTCCTGAGTTCAATTCCCGGCAACCACATGGTGGCTCACAACCATCTGTAATGGGGTCTGGTGCCCTCTTCTGGCCTGCAGACATACACACAGACAGAATATTGTATACATAATAAATAAATTAATTAATTAATTAAAATATTAAAAAAAAAGTCAGGTGTGTAATTTTCAGCCTACAGAGCTCACATTTGGGAGCACTGTAAACCAGATTCTCAGATATACGAGTGACTAACCTATACTGTCCTATGACAGAGTGACAGGAGACAAGATTGCTAATAGAGATAATTCAAGATGACTGACAGGAGAGAGCAATGCATTTATATAGGCTAGGAAAAGCTTATTTGTTAATATAATCAATTCCCACTTGCAGTTAATCTAAAACATACTTTACAAGTAGTATTAAAATAATCATGTGAGCATGTCATTTATGTATTGTTTTGTGTGCATGTTATTGCCAGGGTACAGGTAGACATAGCCATACTCAGCTTTTTACATGGTGGTGGGAGCTCAAGCCTAGATCCTATTGCTAGCAGAACAAGCTCTTACCACTAAGCCATCTCCTGAGGCCCCTTTTTTTTATTTACTTATATTTTAAATATAGAGTCTTATTATATAGTCCAGGCTGACTTTGAACTCCCAATCTTCCTACATAGCTTCCCTTTTGCTAGATGAGAGGCATGTACCACCATGCTCAGTTTACAATTTGGTTTTTATATCATCTCACTGAACTAAAATATATAATACAAATGTAACATCTACCAAAGAGCCCAATAACATTCCATAAGAAATATCATATGATAATCTTAAATTGAAAAGTAATTTCCTAAGTGAAACTTAAGTCAGACATTTGATTACTAGTCACTTTAAGAGAAACAAGAAAAGCGAGAGCCATTGGTACAGGGCTATAAGGAATCTCTATGATCCTTCTCTCTAACGATGAAAGAAATCAGGAGGTAGGTTTCTGGACTAGGGATGTAGCTTGGCTGGCAGAACAATCACCTAACATGCCTGGAGCCCTAGTTCAATTCTCCAGCACGACATTATAGGCAAGTGCCTGTAACCCCACTACACAGGTGGTGGAGATAGGAGGATCAGAAGTTCATGGTCATCTTTGAGTATTCAGCCTGAGCTACATGAAACTCCATCTTTAAAAGACAACAAAACTGAGGATTGGGTTCCAAGCCCTAATTTGACCTTTGCTTTATGTCATTTACATTCTCTCTGTGAATGCCTGCATGTGTATAAATACACTGAAATATTTAGTAACAGAGTTACCTTTTGATTCCAAAGCTCATATATCTGAGTTTTCATACACTCAGTACAACTTCTCATTATGTTAGTTTTCTCTTTCCCTAGCAACCATCTTAATACTCATTTACTTACTTACTCATGTGTAGAGACTGTATTCTGACAAGCCTTACAAAATTCTCCTCTTTCCCCATGATCACCACATCCATATAGAAAATACTAGGGTTTACGGTGTGGTGAACATAAGCATCTCACTTAATTTTTAAAAAAGATTTTAATTATGGGGGAGGGTATACAAGTTTAGTGCCTGAGGAAGGCAGAAGACAGTATTGAGCCACCCACTCACTACTGTGGGGGCTGGGAGGCAAACTCAGTTATTCTTCAAGAATAGTACCCAGGGGCTGGAGAGATGGCTCAGAGGTTAAGAGCACTGACTGCTCTTCCAGAGGTCCTGAGTTCAATTCCCAGCAACTACATGGTGGCTTACAGCCATCTATAATGAGACCTGGCGTCCCCTTCTGGCTTGCAGGCACAGGTGGAAGGAATGCTATACACATAATATAATAAATAAATATTTTTTTAAAAAAGAATAGTACCCATCTTAACTCCACCCAGTTCCACTTCATTTTGCTTGTCGGACTGGCCTTGCAAATAATTTTTTCGACGTGTTCAAAATTGATAGTTGATTTTTAAGGACCTAATAATTCTGTCTCAGCTAAGGGATCAGGAAGCATTCTCTAATCATTAGCACGTCAGCTTAGTTCTTCCAATAGGATACCACAGCTCCCAGCTCTCCTCTATGTCCACTTACTTGTTTTAATGTTTTTCTCTTCACTAAAATGTGAGCATAATGAAAGCAAAGAGGGCATACTGCTCAGACGAGCTTATTATTCCATATGGTTGCTTTTTTCTCCAGATCTCAACCTGTGGGTCATGACCCCTTTGGCAAACTTCTATCTCCAAATATATTTACAATTCATAACAGTAACAAGCACAGGATTAGGAAGGTTGAGAACCACTGTCCCAGTCTCATGTATCTGAGGGGGCTTGCACTTTTCTGATGTGGGAGTCTGCTGTTTTGTGTTGATTTCATTGGCTAAATAAAGAGACTGCCTTGGCCCTTTAAGAGGACAGAAAATTAGGTAGGCGGAGTAGACTGAACAGAATGCTGGAAGAAAGAAGCAGATTGAGGAGTCGCCATGATTCTCCTACAGGACACAGATGCAGGTTAAGATCTTCCCTGGTAAGACACCTCGTGGTGTTACAGGGATATTAGAGATGGGTTAGGTCAATATGTAAGAGCTAGCCAATAAGAGGCTGGAACTAATGGGCCAGGCAGTGTTTAAAAGAATACAGTTTCCGTGTAATTATTTTGGGGCATAAGCTAGCCATGCGGGCAGCCGGGTGCTGGGGATGCAGCCTCGCCGCTCCTACTACAACACTTCTCTTCTTAACTCCATCTCCCAAGCACTTGGATGACAGGTGCGCACACGTCTAGTTTACATGGTGTTAAGGGATAAAACCCAGTGCGCTGTGCATACCAGATAAGAACTCTACCAACCTAAGCTACGTCCCCAGACCTATTACTATGTTTTGCAAAGTACCTGACACATGATTCTACAGGAATTCTGGAAGAGCATATAGTACACAAACTACACCTTGAGAAACATGAGCCATGGACAGCCCTCCTGTCAAAGCGAGAGACCTATCCAGCAAATCAGTAGTCTAGTACTTTTGAATTGGGGGTATTAGACTTCTATCTCACTACTGATTCTCAAATTTCCCCAGATTAGTCACTGGGGAAAGTATGAAACCTTTTTCCGTAGAACCCCCACATTTGGAGGTAAGAAAAAAATCAACCCAAAATAGGAACTCGAGTAGAAAATTGGGCTTCAGAAAGCAAACTAGCCAAGTGGAATGAAATAAAAGCCAAGTTCTGTACTTTGAAATGAGTTCAAACTAAATTGGTGAACAGAAAATTAAGTTAGATTTAAATAATATTCAAAAGACTTAGGACAACGATATCTTACTCCTTTGCTAAATTATGAGTGTAGCATTGAGTTTAACAGCACAGGCGGTGTAGTCCTAAACATTTGGGTTTATTCCAGATACCACTCAACTACAAGATATTGGTGTTTTGTGACTTTTCCTAGGGAGATATGGGGGGGGGGGAACTATTCACTTCAAACAGCACCAACAACAGACCTAAGAAAGGATTCCACCCACGTCTACCTTGGCAAAGAGAGTCAATGGGTTTATACGGGACCATGGGTGAGAGGTTGATTACAGGAGCATAAGCCACTATACCAATTGCTTGCATAGCCTCAGGGAAGGGAGGCCTTGTGTCCTCCATCACACTGTCTTGGGCTGCAGCAAAGCCTGAGACCCAACCAATTTCTATGAGGGAGCCAGACTTGTGAGGGTTATTTCAAGACAGTACCAACCACATAATGTCCAGAGACACAGTTCCACCTAATCTGTATAAGCTTGACAGCCAAGCAGAAAGGACTACATCATCGTGTTTAAACTACCGTCTGAATCCAGGGAAAGGAACCACTTCATAGCTATAGTGACTTACACTGTAATGACTTAAGGGTGGTCTTTACTTGACTGCACCATTTACACAAGAACACATGGAATTTGTCTTTCAGAACTGCTTCACCAGTTCCTAGGAAAGTGTGGCTGTTGACAATATTTGTTTTGAACGGATGGTTACAACTACACAATATCCTGATTCCACAAATCAAATGTAAAAATTAGTAATTTTACAGGCAGACCACATCTCATCTTTATCTCTATTCATAAAACCAGGACATGAATAATCACACAGACGCATACATGCATACACATGCACACGTGCACACACATACACACAAAAGTATAAGTGAATGAAAAGCTGGTTTCCTTCCAAAGAGCATGAATTGGATGGAAGAACTTGTTTTTCACTCCCCATGTACCGTAGTTTAGAAAATCAATTGACTTACTTCAATTTGTCTCTGTACATTTTTAATTATTAGAAACAATTGGTTATTCAGTCAGATTGTATTTACTGGGGGAACGACAGTCAATAAAAACAAAACCAGTAATGAACTATCTTAAGAGGAATGTTTACCTTACTTTATTTACTCAAGCTTTTGATAGGTCTATCTTGATGGTATGTGACCAATGGCATGCACATAGAAGACTCCAGTCCAAGTTTGTGATTGCAGTCTCAGCATAAAGCAAAGGTAATTATTAGTTCACAGGGCCTGCTGCATCAGCACTACTCTCAGCAAGTGCACCTATGGTCAGAACACAGAGGTACAGCTGTAAACCCTCAAGGTTACAGCGGAAAGAGGCCTTTAAAAGCTCATCCAGGTCACAGCACGTGATGTCAATTCTCCAGATTCTCGGTAGTTAACGAGATCTTAAAGCCCCATAGAAATATAAGGATGTAAAAACATCCAGTTTTTACTCATTAGTAACATACTACAAATGCAACAAATTCTAGATTTAATAAGCAACACACATACCCTACAACTCACGGAGGGCTGCACTGCACTTCAGTGGCAGGTGAACCCTATCACTTTGAACATGCCCGTCACAGCAAGTATCTCAATGTACACTTGCCAGGCAGTTTTAACGCTCAGGTAGTAGCAATTCATCCATTCTCACAACTCTAGGGGTAACGCCGTTCTTCCCGAGAAGAAACCAAAAGGTTACACAGCAGGTAGTATGCTAGACTTGCACCTGAGTATGGCATCGAGGGCATTCTAAACAGAGATAAACGGTCTACTACGATACAATAAGTACTAAGTAAATATGCTAAAATTTAAGATAAGTGGACAATTGACAGGTAAACAATGAAAATAAGGAATTTGGTGCTATTTGCTGTATTTTCTTTCAGTTTCTCACCATAACTAGTACTTTTTCAAAAATACAAATTTTCTATTAGAACACAACTTGTTTTGAAATATTTAGTAAGCATTACATGGCCTAACTTTCTAAAGAAACTTTGCTTGTTCTTTTTTCTGATTGGATCAATTTAATCTAATATTAAAATCTGCATTAAGGAAAGAAATTACAGTTCCTGTGTAATTCATATATGGACATCTTAAAAACAACTTTATTACGCTAAAAATCATTTTTATAAAACTGAATGAACTATTTGTTGATGCATTATGGTATTAAAGTATAATTCCAGGAAACTAGACATTACTTTTAAAAACCAATGTGAAGTTGAGGGGAAATCAGTAATATATTATTAACTTAGCTTTATTATTAATACAAAACTTCAAATACTGTACAGTGAGGTGTGCCAAGAACACTATCCTGTTATGTTGTTAGCAGTTATCCAGTCTCCACTGTAATACACACTAACGTGAAATGAGGGCAGTATCTAACAGCTAGTGCCTATGGACGATACAGCAACTGCAATACTTCGCTGCCAAGTTAAAGGATCTGTTAGTTTTCTGCCCAAATACTTACACTATATATGCTTGGCTTTAGTCTAAGTAGCATTTCCCTCCAAAAAGGAGACTCTCCAGTTTTTAGCATTAGTGCTTAAAGTCAAGCCAGCCTGAAATACTGATAATCTTTTCAGTCCTTTATTGCTCTACAGCAGGCATGAAGGCTCCAGAGGTGTTTCTGCACTCTAAAGGAAAAGTATGCAATAGCTTAAATCTTAAAATACTAGTAATTGATACAAGCAAATAACATCAACTAAAACTTTTTCTTTACTAGTTTTTCCTTTTCTTTTACAAGAGAATAGTCATTGTATTATACTACAAAAAAACATGTCAACTCCATAATTAAAAACTTTAAATGTCAGATATACAAGTAATGGCATTTTATCCAATAATTCACAATTTTTTTTAACAGTTTCTGCTATTTTGGAACAAATGTTAAAATTTCCACGATTTGAGCATCATTAAGTATGAATTGAAACACTTGGCATTTCAAAGAATGGCAGAACTTGCAATTAACTCTGTGATATTTGTGATCTATCTCCCCTTTGTTATCTTATTCTTTAAATATACATTTTACTACTATGGCCTATTTTCATGAGTTGTTCTTGTTTGAAAAAAATAATCAAATTGTGAAAAGTCTGTGTTGTACAATTTTGTTAAATGATATAGTCTTGGAAAGTAGAACATCTGGCCAACCTAGAATACACATCTATTTGTTATAAAAGGTAACTTTAAATCTATGTTAAAATGAGTGGAATTTAAACCAATTTTGCAAGGGCTCTGATTTTATAAGAATCTTAAGATGGAAACCTTGCTTTTAGATCCAGGGGGGAAAAAAGCACAAGATTTGCACTTCAGTATTTTAAGTTTGGGCCAACTGACTGTTGAAAGATGAGGACAAAACTTTATTAATGTTCTAAAATAAAAAAAAAATTATACCATCACTATAGTGACAAGATCAGTATTACTAATGACAGAAGTTTATTTCATATCTAAATGTTACTTGTTAATAAGGTCCTAAATATCTAGAGAAATGTTCCATAGCAGACAGCCAGTAACTACATTAAACAATACTTTTTTGCATTTGGTAGTTAACATGAGATGTGTCAAAGTAATTCTCCAAAACTGGTCAATAACAGGAGTTGCTCGTAAACGATCTTCCCTGAGGTAAGAGACCCTATATCTATGTAAGCCACTGTTAATACCCAATGAAAATGATTCTTAAAATAACGGCAATAAAAACCTGTAAGAGCAAGTTTCAGGACAGCCAGGGCTACATAAAGAAATCCTCTATCGAAAAACCAAAACTAAAAAACCTGTAGCCAGGCAGTGATGGCACACGCCTTGAATCCCAGCACTTGGGAGGCAGAGGCAGGCAGATCTCTGAGTTCGAGGCCAGCCTGGTCTACAAAGTTGAGCTCCAGGGCTACAGAGAAAAACCCTCTCAAAACAACAAGTAGACCTGTATGACCTGTGACCAGTCTCACAGGTGTGTTCAGAATGCAATCTCAACTCAAGTAGTAAAACTTAATCATCAAAGTGAAATTAAAAGTCACAGAAGGTATAAAGCAAATTTTGAATATTATCATTTGCTAAATTTCTCAGGCCTCTTTCCTAATAATTTCCAGTAAATACCTGAAACATAGTTTAAGGGATGGGAGAAGAATGGGCTATCTAAGCTTGCTCTTTAGTTCCTGAGTAACCATTCCCTTGGGGCTAACTGTATATTAGTCATAATACTTGGCAGTGTCTTATTTCCTTCCTTTGAACCATTGTTCGTTACCAGCTCTCTGGACATACACCACCTCTAACTGCCTGGACTTTGGGTCATCAACTCAAACTCTGTATGATTACAGAATGGATCACTGAAGAAAAATATTTACAATATCACCTTAGTGTGTTCAGCAAAACACTGAAAATATAGCTGAATTGGTTTGAATTACAGTTATAATGTCACATCTAGGGCTAAAAAAACACTTACTTGAGATTACAAGCTTCTGTGCTCTGCTGATGCAGTACAGTGGTATCACAATAGTAACAGTCATCTACACTTAGATACAAGGATGATGTTTAAAGCAAACCCTCAAAAACTTACCCCAAACAACTAGTTATCCCATTCAAATTTCAAATGACTTAAAATATGTTCAAGAATTCTGATGAATTCTCAAGCGTGTTTTTTGTTTACTTTTTATCAAGGGAGAACCCAAACTGTTATTTATACCCAGTTAAGTTTCTAATGCTAAATCCCACTACTGTCACTAGAGACAATGAAGTATTGTCAGAGATTATGCCATCTTCTAACGTTCACATGTGCATAATTTACACTAAATTCAAGTATTCAATAGGGAGATAAAATCTGTTTCTAGCCCGGCATGGTAGTGTATGCCCAGCACTTGGAAGGCAGAGGTAGGCAGATCTCTGAGTTTAAGGTCAGCCTGGTCTTCATAGTGAGCTCCAGGCCAGCCAGAGCCATCTAGTGAGACTATGCCATGAAAATACAAATTTTGTTTCTGATACTCTAATGTTCTGAGATCCTGCCAGTTGTTAACTATACATACCAAGCCAGAGAAGAGCATCTGTTGGAGTAGAGTGATTATAGAATTTATTTGAAGCAGTATATTTTGTTTATTTAACAGTTTTCATGTACTTATGTCGGAAAAAAAAATTTTAAAGAGTATGTCAGTGGCTTAATAAGCCAAAATAATGATAGTGGTGAGGGAAGGGGGGGGTTGATTTAAAGCACAGCTAACTGTTAAGAATTTGGTAGCTCTCTTTCACTTCATGCAAAACTAGCAAACAATACAAAAGTTCTAAATTTTCCTGATACTTTGATATAAAGATGTATGAAAGTAAATTTAGAAACAGACAAATGGAGATAAATAGATGAATGGAGATAAAATACTGCAAAGCATGTGATATGATACTAATCCAGAGGGTGTGTGTGTATGTGGTGTGGTGTGCTATACATTATCTTAACCTTAGCTATATTTGTAAAATGTCTAGATTCTCCATTCCTTCCTTTTTCAACATGTGGGGTAATTAGTAGTTGGATTTAGTTAAAGATACTGTCACAGAAAAAAAAAATACCAAACCTCCCTTATCTAGAAAAAGTTAAAGTACAACTTACATCCCTTTCAAATGAACATGTAGAGATTTTTAAACACCTGATAATATATTTTCTGACATATAGTTTTGTAGAATTACAAACAGTTCTGCATCTGTTACATGTGCAAACAGAGACAGCCAGGCTTTGAATGCTCTAAGAGATTATATTAACACACATTTGTCTTTCATTCATTCAAATTCAACTTAATTTCAGTAAACAAAGGAAGATGATGGACTGGAATACATTTACAAATACAGACCTGTGGAACAGAATACAACAGTGCAGTTCCAATCTCAGGAGTATACACTCTGCTTCTAAAGAATAGCATGAAAGCTGCTTCGAGGAAACTGGCACTGAAGAGCTCATGAATGCAATGTTTAAGCAAATGCTCAGTTGCTCATGGTATGTTGGAGTAAACTATGCATCCAAACTCAAGTGAAGCCAACAAAAAGAAAATCTTATAGAAAATCTAAGAAGAAAAGGAAACATTTTTGGTTCAAAGGGGCTCAGAGACATTTAGCATATACAGGCTTAAACACCACTGTGTCAAAACTGTAGAACACTGTAACCCACTCATAAAGATAAAATTCTCTGTGACTCTGACATAGTTAGAAATTAACTACTTCTACCATTATTTTTAAATTTTCTAAAAACAAATTGTAATTCTCTTTTATGCAAGATTTAAAAAAATAATAGGTGGAACTTGACAAGGCCAAGATTAAAAAAATAATGGCAACATATTATCAACAAGAGCACACAACTGGCCACATTGGCTCAGACCAACTAACTGAATCACACCGACTTTATCATTCTAGGATAGATCGTTCTTCCCAACTTAGCTCAAATCAGGAAAATGTTGTATCATTATACTCTACCATCAAGATATTTTTGCCAACAATAGCTGTTTCTAAAATGTTATAACTTTTAAGTACTCTAATAAACTGTTTTATGTATTTTAAGATACATTTAGTTCAGGTAAACTTGAAATCGACATTTTCATGACATGTAGGATGGCCACCTTGACGACAGCATGTACAAACTCTCATTTCCTCTTCAATTCTGGTCATTGCAGAAACCAAACATTTAGCAAGAGAATTTTCATGTCTAAAAATTAAGACTTTCATGGAATTAAAATGACAAAGAACTTCCAATGAAGCACATATATCGAAGAAACTTTCAATAGATCTAAACTAATTTACAAGAATTCAGAGCCAGCCTGGGCAGCAGTATAGTAAAAGCTATTGCCGATCACACACTTGCTATCATGCACTGAATAACAAGATATAATCTTTGAATTATATACGTACAAGATTTTTAATGACTACTCAAGTTATGTGGCCCAGCCAACAAATATTACATATTCACAATAAACATTCTGCCTTTATTAGCCTCTAATTAAATCAAGAGTGATCCATTGGCTCAGTTGTGTTAGACGTCTCAGCATCTTGACTATCCATCTCTTCCGGTTCCTCCATAGAATTTTCTTTTTGTGCTTTTGACCTTGTGGCAAATGCTGCTCCCAGTGTATCTGCCACAGGACCATCAGTTGTTTCAGTATTCGAATTCTCAGTGCCATCAGTTAAAGAAAAAGGTTCAGGCAAGCCAGTCTGAAGACTCCCAGGCCTCACAGAAGAACTCACAGCTTCTACTTTTCTTTGAGAAAGATCAGATGGTGTCTGCTCTGTGCTTTGATCCCGCAAGTGCTTGTCCATTGAAGCCTGAATAGAAGAAACCATTTCCTGCAATTTTTTTCGCTGGGCCTCAACCACATCAGGATCAAGCTGCCTGCCGTCTCTCATTGTTACTACTCCAGGAGCTATTCTAATAAGCTCACTGTTACTAGGAGCAGCTGTGAACACAGGAGGCTCTGTTTTAATGGAACTACTACTAAAATCTGTCCCTGTATTATGCTTTCTTGCAGCCAGAGTTTCCCTAGCTCTGGGATCAATGTGCGGGTTACTAGATGCAGTTCCTAGAGAATGCCCCTTTCCCTGAAAGGCGGTTACATTGTGAAGTTGCTCAGATTTCTTTTTCACTACTCCACCACTACCTAGTTTTAATAACCCATGTGAGGGGCTTGATTCCCTACTTCTTGTAGTAGCCTCTGCTCGAACCTGACTTACAGCCTCTTTAACTAAATCTTCAACATCAGGACCAATGGGGAAATGTCCTGCAGTATCGACACACAACTCCAGTCTATCTTCAGAAGCATTATAAACAAAGGTTTTGCCAGGTAGATGTGGAAAAGTACAATGTTTGCCATCAGCCATGCCTAAAAAAAAAGGGGGGGGGGAAAGATATTTAACATATTAAGATCTTAGTTACAATAAATACTAGTAAAAGCATAGCAAAGACATTTATGGCCAAAATAGTGAGTTTCTGATAGCAATGAATAGATGAACCGCTTTCCAAAAATGATTTGCTAGAAAACAACTTATCCTACTACAAAAAAGAACATTAGTAAGAACTTAAAGTAGTTCTCCCAGAAATGGGGAATATATACATGAAATCATTATCCTACAGCAAAGTTATGAAATGAAATTTAAAGAAACACCTGAATTACAAACAACAACAAAACCAACCACAATGTAAGAAAATATAATTTTATTTACTAAAATTTAAATTATAATTTCAAACAAATAGTAATTTCAATAGTCAATTAATAAAAATCCAGGTAGAAATTTCTCTTGATATGCTTCTGGCATAGTCAACTGAGAAAAAAATTGAAGTTGCCAGAGCTATATAGCTCAGGAGCTGAGAGCTGCCACTATGCATATCTTTAGGCCTTGCCAAACCATACAAATCAAAAAAAGAAAATATTCAAGTCAGAGATATGGTCTAAGTGGCTTTCTTTCTCTCGCTCTCTCTCTTTTTAACATAGTGTTCCTGCCTTTAATCCCAGTACCCAGGAGGTGGAAGAAGCATGGTAAGGCTAGCCTGAGGGAACGGCCTGCAGACTCTGCTTCACCACTGCCCGCTTTCATTCACGTGGACTACACGTGCACATCCTGCTGTTTCAACACCATTTGTAGAATACATTATTCTTATCCAATCTCAATGCTATACCTAACACTTTAAAAATTATTTCAAGGGCTGGAGAGATGGCTCAGTGGTTAAGAGCATTGCCTGCTCTTCCAAAGGTCCTGAGTTCAATTCCCAGCAACCACATGGTGGCTCACAACCATCTATATATAATGAGATCTGGTGCCCTCTTCTGGCCTTTAGGCATACAGGCAGAAAGAATATTGTATACATAATAAGTAAATAAATATTTAAAAGAAAATTATTTCAGGATTCAAAAAAAGCTCAAAAAATAAAAGCACTTGCAAGACAGGTCTAATGACCTGAGTTTGATTCCTAGATTCCACTGTAGAAGGAGGGCATGAACTCCCAAAGTTGTCCTTTGTCAGACATGCACAATGACACATGCATGTCCACACATACATAAATAAAATTTTAAATAATGTTTGTAAAACAAAGAAATTTTATAGTCAAGCTTCTACTTAGAAAACTAGAAGGAAAAACTTTAAAAACAAACTATTAATAAAAACCTGTAAATAAGAACAAAAAATTTTAATGAACGTATAGAACTGGCATTCAAAATGGAAGCTGTGACACTTCACATTAAATTTATCACTTTCACTATTGATTATATTTTACGCACCTATCCACCACTAAATAACAACAAAAAACCCACAAGGGAATTAGAATGATAAAAAGAATTAGCTTTAAATCCTCCTCCATATCTCGTATAAAAAGCAAGCATAAGGGAAGAGAAAACCTATGAATCCAATAGTTGTTTTTTTTTTCTTTGAAAACGACCAATAAAACTGATAAGCCAACCATTAGCCAGAGCAGTCAGCAAAAAGAAGGAAAGTAGTCAGGCAATGGTGGTGCACACCTTTAACCCCAGCACTTGGAAGGCAGAAGCAGGTGGATCTCTGTGAATTTGAGGCCAACCTGATCTACACAGAGTGAGTTCCAGGACAGCAAGGGCTACACAGTGAAACCTTGTCTCGAAAAACCAAAACCACACACACACACACACAAAAAGGTGAATGGAAGGGACATAAGACACAGCCATGAAAACAACTGAATGCTTCCCTTCAAGAAGGCATTATGTTCTTTGTCATTTCTATTCAACACTGAACTAAAAATCTTAGCCACTTCATTAAAGCAAGAAGAAGCAATAAAAGACTTACAGGTGAAAGATCATCACAAAAACCCACAGAAACAACTAACCTGGCTCATAGGAGCTCAGAGTCTGAAGCAACAACCAGAGAGCCTAAATGGGACTCTACATACGTGTGACAGTGTGTAGCTTGGTCTATTGTGGGACTCCTACCAATGAAAGCAGGAGCAACCCTTGGCTGGTTCTTGGGACTGTATCCTCATACTGGATTGCACTGCCCAGCCTTAATTAAGGGGATACACTTAGCCTTACCGCAACTTGATAGGCACCCATGGGAGGCCTGCCCCTTTCTGAACAGAAACAGAAGAGTGGCTGAGGGGAACTGGGGGAAAAAATAGGAGAAGAATAAGGAGGGGAAACTGTACCTGGGATGTAAAATAATAAATTAATTGAGAAAAAAGGGAGCAATATCTTTTATTTACAAAAGACATGTTGACCTACATAATTCTGAGGGAAAAAAGCTAGAAGAATATATGAGCTTAGCAAGGTCACAGGGTACAGTATTAACATGAAAACCAACTTTATTTCTAGTTACTAGCAATAAACAATAACAGAAATTTTAAGAAGCATCTCTTATAACAGGATTTTTTAAAATCCAAGAATAAAATAACTAAGGTCTGCATGCTAAAACTACAAAATTTGAATGAAAGTAAATGGAGAAACAAGTTTCATAAATTGGAAAAGAGTACTGTTAAGCCATTGAGTGTTTCTAAATTGTCTATATAGTGAATGAGATCACATTTAAACAAAATAATCCCGGCAGATTTTGTTGTTGTTGAAATCAACAACCTGATCCTAAAGTTTGTATGCATTAACAAGGAAGGAACCAGAATCCCCCCCTCCTAAATTTTTTTTTTCAGGGGAAACAGGGAATATTTACATTGATTTATTTTTAAGGATCGCTATAAAATACAATACTCAAGTCATGGCACTAACAAAAGGAGAGACAAAACACAGAAGGGAAAAAAAACTCTAGAATACAGCAAATTTGCTTGAGTTTTTGTTTGGTTTTGGGTAATTTAGCAATACTAAGAGTTGAACCCAGGGTCTTATACTAGGCAATTATTCTACCATTAAGTTACATTCTCTACCCTTTTAATTCTGAGACAAGGTCTTGCTAGGTTTCCTAGCTAGGTCTAGAACTTGTAATCTCCTGAGTGTCTCAACTTGAGTAGTTGCTGACTATAGCTCACTTGGCTTCAAGTGACTTTAAGAGCAAACTTATTTAGGTATAGTTTGCATATGATATAATTTATCCTTTCAAGTATATAACTCATTAATTAGTGAAAAGGTATCAAAATAATTTAATGGATAAAATGTATGTTTTTTAATAATAAAAGAGCAACATCCACAACTAAAAATAAACCTTGATTTATACTTTTGTAACCTATCAAAAATTAGCTTCTTGTTATACTTACAACATTTTTTTTTTGAGACATGGTTCTCTGTGTAACAGTCCTGGCTGTCTTGAACTCAGAAAGATCCACCTGCCTCTGCCTCCCTGAGTACTGGGATTACAAGTGTGCGTCACCACCACCTGGCTTACTTACAACATTTTGTAATACCCAAAATATATTTGAAAATAAATATAAAAACCTAAATCTATAAGACAAAGAATACAGTATTAATGAGCTTGAATTGAGCATAAAAAACATGAACCATAAAAGGAAAAATTACTAAACTGGACTTTATCTAAATTGAAAAACTTCAAAAGATATCAAAGATCTTCAAAAGATATCAAGAGAATGAAAAGATGAATTACAGACTATAAGAAAATATTTGCGCCGGGCGATGGTGGCGCACGCCTTTAATCCCAGCACTCGGGAGGCAGAGGCAGGCGGATCTCTGTGAGTTCGAGACCAGCCTGGTCTACAGAGCTAGTTCCAGAACAGGCTCCAAAGCCACAGAGAAACCCTGTCTCGAAAAACAAAAAAAAAAAAAAAAAGAAAATATTTGCTAAACAGTCATCTGATCAATGACATGTGCCTAAAACACACATAAAACTTAATAGTAAAATATAAAACTTATTTAACATTGAGTGGGAAAAAGAAAAATACATCAAAAGGTAATCAACATCACTTTATTGTAGAAATACAATTTAATAAATCACTATGGTTAGCGCTATCCATGTATTAAAAATTTTTGTTTTTTTAAGAACAAGAACTAGGTCAAGTGGTACAGTTTCATCTCAGTGTAAGAGAGGCAGAGACAGGAGATCTCTAAGTTTCAGGCCAACATAAGTCTACATAGCAAGTTCCAAATCAGGTAGGGTTATACAATGAGACTCTGTCTTAAACAAACAAAACCAAAAACAACTGGAGCTGGAGAGCTGGCTCAGTGGTCAACCATGAGGACTCTTGCAGGGGACCTGAGTTTGGTTCCCAAGACCCTTTTTAGGTGCCTGTTCATCTAATTAAGAGGACTGGAGGATTCTGACCTCCTACAGCACCTGCATTCACACGCACAGAGCCATACACATGCACCTAATTTAAAATAATAAAATTTTCAACTAAAAAAAAAAAACTGGTAGTGCTTACCATCAAGCATTAAAACCCAAGTCTAAGCCCTCAGAACCCGTGTAAAACGGACAGGAATGGTAGTATACTTATATAATCCCAGCGTTAGGGCAGCAAAGACAGGAGGATCGTTGGAACTCACAGGTCAGCGAGCCTAGCCTATTTGATGAACCCTAGGACAGTGAAAGTCACGGTCTCAAAAATCAAGGTGAGCAGCTCTTTAAGAACAACATTTGAGCACTCGGGAGGCAGAGGCAGGCTGATCTCTGTGAGTTCGAGGCCAGCCTGGTCTACAAAAGCTAGTTCCAGGACCGGCACCAAAGCTACAGAGAAACCCTGTCTCAAAAAAACAAAACAAAAACAAAAAACAAACAAAAAAAAGAACAACATTTGAAGTAGCTGCCCTCTGGCCTCCACATGCATACACATGTGAATACATGCCCAAACAAAAAGTGTACCTGCACATACACACAAGCACAGGCACACATACACACACAAAGTGACACTACCAAATGCCAACACAGATCTAAAACAAGTGGAATTTTCACACAGTGCTAATAGAAATGAAAAATGTCTAATCACTTTGGAAAATGATGTAGAAGTTTCTGTGAGTGAGTGGCTGAGTGTGTGTGAGAGTGAGTGAGTGAGAGAGAGAGAGAGAGAGAGAGAGAGAGAGAGAGAGAGAGAGAAAGAGAGCAATATGAGAGAGAGAGAGAGAGAGAGAGAGAGAGAGAGAGAGAAATATGAGAGAGAGCAATATGAGAGAGAGAGAGAGAGAGAGAGAGAGAAAGAGAGAGAGAGAGAGCAATATGAGAGAGAGAGACAGAGAGCAATGAGAGAGAGACAGAGAGCAATGAGAGAGAGCAATATGAGTGAGAGAGAGAGAGCAATATGAGAGAGAGCAATATGAGAGAGAGCAATATGAGAGAGAGAGAGAGCAATATGAGAGAGAGAGCAATATGAGAGAGAGAGCAATATGAGAGAGAGAGAGCAATATGAGAGAGAGAGCAATATGAGAGAGAGAGAGCAATATGAGAGAGAGCAATATGAGAGAGAGAGAGAGAGCAATATTAGAGAGAGAGCAATGAGAGAGAGAGCAATATGAGAGAGAGCAATATGAGAGAGAGAGCAATATGAGAGAGAGAGAGCAATATGAGAGAGAGAGAGCAATATGAGAGAGAGAGCAATATGAGAGAGAGAGAGCAATATGAGAGAGAGAGCAATATGAGAGAGAGAGAGAGAGCAATATGAGAGAGAGAGCAATATGAGAGAGAGAGAGAGAGCAATATGAGAGAGAGAGCAATATGAGAGAGAGAGAGCAATATGAGAGAGCAATATGAGAGAGAGAGAAACAGAGAGCAATATGAGAGAGCAATATGAGAGAGAGAGAAACAGAGAGCAATGAGAGAGCAATATGAGAGAGAGAGCAATATGAGAGAGAGAGAGAGAGAGAGAGAGAGAGAGAGAGAGCAATATGAGAGAGAGAGCAATATGAGAGAGAGACAGAGAGCAATGAGAGAGAGAGCAATATGAGAGAGAGAGCAATATGAGAGAGAGAAAAAGAGAGCAATATGAGAGAGAGGGAGAGAGAGTCGAGCAGTATATGTATATGTTCATGTGGGCATGTGTGCACGTATGTGTGTTCGTGTAGAAGCCAGAGATCAATGTTGCTATCTTCCTCTCATTCTCACCTTATTTTTTCCAGACAGGATTCTTTCCACTGATTCCACAGCTTGCTGACTTGGCAAGACTGGCTGACCAGCCAGCAACAGAAATACTTCTGTCTCTACTAAAGCTACAGGCACATGGCACCATGCCCTGATTTTTACATGAGTACTGGGGATCTGGACTCAGAGCCACAAACTTATGTAGCAAGCACTTTACACCAACAGAGTCATTTCCCCAGTCATGGAAGTGTCTTATAAAGACAAATACAGACTTACCATATGACTTTATATTCCGTTAAGTATTTACCAAAGAGAAAAAATTTGCATGGAGCCAGGAGCAGTGACACATACCTTTAATACCAGCACTGGAAGAGGCAGAGGCAGGTGGATCTCTGAGTTCAAGGCCAGCCTGGTCTACAGAGTGAGTTCAGGAAAACCAGGGCTACACAGAGAAACCTCATCTCAAAAAATAAAATAGGATAAAATAAATAATAATAAATAAATAAAATAAAAACTTGTATATAAATGATAAGTTTATAGGGACTAGATTCAGAGTAGTTAAAAACTAAAACAGTTCAATGTCTTTTGGTTGAGGTCTTTTTTTCAATTTCTGTTTATGTGTCTGTGACTTTACACTCCATGTATAAGACTGTTTGTGGAGGCCAAAAAAGGACATCGGAGGCTTGTGAGCTGCCCAAAGTGTCCTGGAAACTGAACATGGAACCTCTGGCAAGAGCAAAAAAGTACTCTTTTTTTTTTTTTTTTTTTTTGGATTTTCGAGACAAGGTTTCTCTGTAGCTTTGGTTCCTGTCCTGGCACTAGCTCTTGTAGACCAGGCTGGCCTCGAACTCAGAGATCCGCCTGCCTCTGCCTCCTGAGTGCTGGGATTAAAGGCGTGCGCCACCACCTCCTGACAAAAAAGTACTCTTAATCAACTGCTGAGTCATCTCTCCAGACCCAATTATTAATTTATTTAATGTGATATCCAATTAATGAAACATTATTCAGTAGTAATGCAAACGAAATCAGCTACTAATACCTGCCAATATACACTAAAACAGAAATGGAAACATACACTGCCAGTTTCTTGCTATGTTATGCCCTACACTGCTTCAGGGCTTTGCTAACAAGATGGCTATTACCAGATCATAGATCATGGACATTTGACCTTCATATGCAAAAATAAAAATCCCTTATATAATTAAAAACAAAACAGAAAAAGGCTTTTCTCGCTAAAGGACAGTGTGATAAATATTTTGATTACAGTGGACCGTAAGGTTTCTGTTACTATTCAACCCTAGTACTGTACTGCAAAAGGAACAAGTAGTGTGTAGGCATGAGTACGGCTACATGTCAATAAACCTTCACAGTGACACATGTCCCTCCGGCGAGTTCACCAACACCTATGTTAGACAAAAAGTCACCCTAGTGCAGCACTATGAAAAGGGAAAGTAAATAAACTCAGAAAACAAATCAATGGTTGCCAGTGTGTGGGGACTAGAAAATGGGGGTTGGTTAAAAATCTGGAGTGACAGAAAATATTTTTGTATTTCGTTTTGTTTTTCGAGACAGGGTTTCTCTATGTAGCTTTGGAGTCTGTCCTGGAACTAGCCCTGGAGACATGACTGCATGTTTCTCAAAATCCATATACAGTGTATAAAGTGAATACACGGGTTCTGAGCACTTCTAATCCAACAATCCAAAATCCACAGTGTGCCAAAACCTAAATGCACTTTCAGCATTTTTTTCAGCATAAAATAATGCAACAAGTATAAGATTCCACACTGTGAAACTGACTTCAAAGCACAAAATGACTTAAGGACATTATATAAAATAATCTTCAGACAATGTGTTTAAGGCAGGTATGTCACATAAATAAATTTTTTACTTGAGCTCTATTAACAAAATAGCTCATTGTGTATATGTAAAGTAATCCTAAGTTCTCCCAAACCCGAAATGCTTCTGGTTCCACATATTCTGGGTCTATAATACTTAATTTGTACCTGTATCCCCATGAAATGTGAATTTTACTCTGTATATTACATGTCTCGATAAACCTGTCTCTGGGCTGGCAAGATGACCCAGCAGATGAAAAGTGCTTACCAAACAAGATTGACCACCTGAGTGTGATGCCTGGAGCCCAACGTGGAAAGACAGAATTGACTTCTGAAAGTTATCCTCTGACCACAAACAAACAAGCTGTGGCGTGTGACACCCACACTCACGTACTTCCTCCCTCCCTCCCCCCCCCTCTCACGCATGCATGCACGCACGCTCACAAACCATATACACAATAGTAATAAAGCCCGTCACTACAGCTCAAGGGGATCCTAACACCTTCCTTTGGTGTCTGAGAGAGCTGCACTCATATGCACACGCACATACGTATACACATATAATTTAAAATAAATCTTTAAAAATAAAAAGTTGGTGTCTCATAATGTCATGCAGACTGGCTGGGAATTCCTGGGCTCGAGCAGTTTCCCAATTATCAACACCCAACTTGGACTACAGACCTGTGGTACTATGCCCTACTGTTACTATTTTTAATACTATACCCAGGTGTTAGTATTTTGATTGTTCTTTTAAAATATTATTTTGTGTCTACGTATGTGTGTGCATGTGGAACTCAGAGGACAACTATGGAGTTGGCTCTTTTCTCCCATCATGTGGGTCCCAGGGATTGGAACTAAGGCTGTCAGGCTTGGCAGCATATGCCTTCACCCACTGAGGCATCTCTCTGGGTTCCTATTTGAATATTCTTAATTTTACATACTTTAAATAGAATCATTATCCAAAGATAAAATCACAATTTAACTATACCCATAGTTTTCTTCATAATATTGTAGAATACACCACCCTGCTGGAACATGTGAGGAAGACCCTTTGCATAAGACCATACGTCTTCTCCTGAAAGACAAAAACAGACAAAGTATAAGTACAGACAACAGAGTGCCACCCAAGACTGTATTAACACAGATTAGCCTTGAACAGAGACTGCAAGGCCAAGATCCAGATTGAGTACAACACAGATATGATGCAATGGCACACCAAATGGACGATGTGATGGTGGGAGCTATTGCCAAGTGCTGTCACAGAACAGCCTAAACACATGTCACTTCTCAAGACATGATAACAATCGAAATTTTTAGTAAGTTCCTTCAATTTTTAAACAAAAAAGCTAACAAAAGTATCTTTAAAACTGCACCAATACTAAGAATATTAAACAAAATATATCTGAAGTCTCAGAGTATCTCAAGGGAGACTTGCCTGTAAACTCTGGGCAGGAACAGAAAAGATTATAAAAAGATACTCATTTTTAACTAAAATATAAAATTGTACAGTGTGTGTGTGTATTGTGTGTGTGTGTGAAAAGTGAATAAAATGAAAAAGAAATAGCAAGAGAAAAAAATAAGTAGGCAGATTGAACAAAAGTAATTGCCTTTTGTTATTCTAATGTTGAATTAGAAAACATATATTTAAGGGAAAAATATATATACCCCTAAAAATCTTCAAAAAACTATAAAGCATTCATAAACAAACTACTATTTCAAAAAAATACATCAAGGTTTCAAATAAAAAACGGAGAACAATAGAACAACTTCTGTGTGGTGAAACACATACTCAGCATGTCCAAGGCTCAGAGTTCAATTCCTAGCAAAAAAAGGGGAGAGGCATGGGGGAAAAGATTTTCATATTCGAAAGCATCAAAGAATAGAAGAATAGAAGTATGGTTATGCCTATGTGCTGCTTCTTTATATCTTTATTTTCTACCTGTTAAGGAACACATGATATCATTATCAAGGGACTTAGTTCACTTTAATAACAATAGCAATAATGGGTTAATTTTTGTCTTTCCTACTAGAAAACTACACTGCGGAAACTGAGTTTTGCAATGAACTCACTGATGATACTAATTAATCACATGTCTACCATCCTTTCCCACACCATAAAGAAGGAAATGAAGTTGTCTAACAGCTAAAGTTATTTTCAGTAAACCAGTTTTAAACATAAACTTTTAAAAGCCTTGTTTTGTCATTTGAACCTTCAGTTAACCTGAACATTCAGTTACACAAATACTTTATTTACTAAGAATATAATACTATTACCAAAATTACTTAAGTGAAGACATATAGAAAATTTTTATTTAAAATATCAAATCCCCCAAGCACAAAAATACTGATAACTCCTAGTAGAAGCTACACTGGTAAGCTTACCAAACTTCATCATATTTCACTTAATTATGGTCATTCTTATCCTAAATGGTCGCAGTTTTCTAAACTACTCAAGGATATTAATTTATTTGGAAAACGTCAACAAGTATGGGGTTGCAAAGTTTGAGGTTGGTTTACTTGTGGGGTCTGTTTTGTTTTGTTTGGGGGGGGAAGAATCTGAACAGTTGCCACAGTGAGCACCTATATACTACACTGAGAAAAATGTTACATTTCTTAGCAGTTCATATTCCAGACTATGTCTTATTTAAGCAGACCAAGCATTTGTTTTCATCATCTCCATATAAAGGTTATTCAGACATTATTTTCTTAATCAGCCCATTCCCCATGGCATTTGAATAGCACAGACGTATGCTATGCTATATTGTTTATGTAGTATATATGTGTATAATTTTATATATCAAGAGTAAGGTTTTTTCCACTCTCTATTCCCCAGAACTAATTTTTCCCCAGTAAGAGAAATACTGCCATCACTCCTCAATTAAACGAAGTCTAAACACCAGCCAAGCCTCTATTATCCACCTCTCTCTGAGCTGAGAATGCACTTTCACAGCTTCTTTTACTATCACAACCAGGCTTTTTCTACCTCACTTACAAGCAAACAAGCTCAGAACAATGCTTACATGACTACCCCAAGATCACACAGTTAATACGTGGCTGAATCCTGCATACCAATCCAAAGTTTATACATATCCTTTAAATTAAACATCCATGATCCATTAAATCAAACCATGTTAAGACAAACATGATGGCCCTATTCACAGTCCTGCATAGGTATGGCATCAACTGGCTATAGAAAACAGACAAATTGGGCTGGAGAGGTGGCTCAGGGGTTAAGCACACTGACTACTCTTCCAGAGGTCCTGAGTTCAATTCCCAGCAACCACATGATGGCTCATAACCCTTTGTAATGAGATCTGGTGCCCTCTTCTGGCATGGAGGTGTACATGCAGGAGGAACATTATATACATAATAAATAAATCTTACAGCCTCATACAGCTCTCCACAGCATCATCTCCATCTATATCACTATTGTCTGTCTCCTGCCTAGACCACTGTCTCCTTCTCAACTGGTTTTCCCTTGAGCCTTGTCCTCCCCAACTCCCTTGTTCATGCAGTGCTAAATCTCACACACTGAAGAGAAGCTAGTCCAAAGGTAATCCTCAGATATGCAAGGAATCCCAAGGCCGGTGTGAGCAACAGGAGAAGGTCTAAAAAAGAAAAAAGAAAAAATAGAGGAAGAAAAAAAAAGAGAAAAGAATACAGGTCAAAGTCCAAGGCCTCCTTTTCTACACTACAGTAAGAACTGGTTGGTCCTTCTCTACCAACCTCATATCATGCCTTACCTTGACTGTTTTGTTATTTTGAGACAGGGTCTCACCATGTAGCTGAGACTAGCTTAGAACTCCCAATCATCCTTTATCTTCTTCCAGCTCCTGAATGCTGGAATTATAGGCATTCACCATCAACTCAGTTCCCTCTTCCTTGATTTTAATGAAGCAACACAAATTGTTCCAGTTTCCTAAAGGCCAATAATTGTTACATATTCCTTAAAAGGTAATTTAAAATTCAATAATAGCTTATCTGTAAAGGCACACTTACTGAAGCCTGACAACCTGAGTTCAATCCCTCACCCACATGGTGGGAGGAGAACCAGTTCTCCCAAGCAGTCCTCTGGCCTCCACATACGTGCTGTAGAGCATGTGCATGTGTGCACACAAAGACAAAATTAAATAAGCACAAAAAGTATAAAATTCTATTTAAGTGCCACTTCTCTATACAATCTGAGTGATTGGGTAATACTCTGATGTCAACATATCAAGGTCACTGTCATAGCTTGCTAATTTAGTTTACTTTTTTTCTTTCTTTTTCAGACTCAGGGAAAGGTCAGTGGCATATCAGACTTTCTATTGCCAGGACCTAGCACAGGGCTGAACGATTGCATTCTTAATACTGGTTGAACAAACACAATGAATGGGTATCACAAATGAAGTTTTTCCCTCTCCCGCCCTCCAGTTGGAGAGATGGCACGGCAGTAAAGAGCACTGGCTCCTCTTCTACAGGACCTGGGTTTGATTCTCAACACCTAACTGGCAGCTTACAATCAGCTGTTTCTAGTTCCAGGGGATCTGACACCTTCTTCTGGCTTTTGTGGGTACCAGGCACACAAATGGTGCAGACATATATGCAAGCAAAACACTAATACACAACATTAAGAAAAAAGGAAAAGAGGTTTTCCCTTAAAGGGAACAATGCCTAAAAACAACTCGGGGAGGGGGAGGACTGAAGTAGAATAAGCGTCCTCCGGGAGCAGCGGATCTGTAAAAGGTAACTACCAGCAGCACTACCTATATCCAATACTCTAATAAGTCAAACTCTGTGAAAAAAAAGTGGCTCCATCTCATTAGGACACACTCTTAAGAGGCGTTTCATGGTGAGGTCTCCATTATATCAACACATTTTTCTGTCATAGTCTCCTAACTAGCTTTAGAGTTAGCTGTTTTTCATGGTACAACAGTAAAATATTCCTAGTTGATGTATGGCGTGTGAAGATGGCAGAGTGCATGCAGCACCAATCACCTCTTTCTGCGGTCTTCTTCTGGAGCCCCTCCTCCAGGCTTCAGTTCTCCTCTTTAAATAGAAGACACATATAGCAGTAGTATTCCGGATGATTTTCTTCTCACTGTATTGCTTTTTTTTCTATTTGAGAAGTGATTTTTAATTTTTTAAATTTATGTTAAAAAGATCTGTTTTAAGAATATATGTTTCTAAAAATAAATAAATAATAAAAAAGAATATACATTTATTTTCTTCTTCAGATTTATTTACTTACGTATATTAGTACTCTATTTGCATCTATGCCTGCATGACAGAGGGGGGCATCAGATGCCATTACAGATGGCTGTGAGCTAGCATGGGATTGGGTGCTGGGAACTGAACTAGGACCTCCGGAAGGGAAGCCAGTGCTCTTAACCATAACCATCTCTCCAGTCCCAAGAATATATATTTTTCTAAGACTAAGACAGAGTTGAGATGAAAGTTTAAAAGGCTGTCATAGGCTGGCATAATAGCATTAAGTGGCTAGAACACTTCCAAGTCCGAGAAGCTGCATTTGTTCCTGGGACCCACATGGTAGGAGAGAACTGACTCCCACAAATCGTCCTTTGACCTCCACAGGGACACAGGTGCACAAATGAATATGTTTTCGAAAAGTCAAATCATTGTTCCAATTTTCTAACTATAAATATTTCTGATGGAGAAAAGCTGAGAAGGGGGAGATTCAGATAAAATAGCTAGATTGTGTTATAATATTGCAGTACAAGAAGAACTAACTTTTTTAAAAAGGTTTTTTGACCCAGTTTAACTTAGAAATATAGCCTAGTCTGGCCTCAAACTGACAGTAATACTCCTACCTCACCTCAAGTGTGCAGTAATTGTAGGTGTGCACTACAACGCCAGGTTTTAAAAGGAGTAACCCAATATTCTACAGCACAGTATGCTAGTTATGGTTGAAAATAACTAACTGTATATTTCAAAATAGCTAACAGACAAGTATTTTAATGTTTCCAACCCAGGAAATTATGTGCCTGAGGTGATAAATAAGCCAATATCCCTGATTTGATCATTACACAGTGAACAGATGTACTGAACTATCATACCTTACCACACAAATGCATTGTTATTATATCAGTTAAAATATATTAAGTAAAAGTCAATTTGAAGTTTCTACTTTGCAACTTGAAAACAAACTAAAAACTCTTAACATCTATATGAAATTGTGTGTGTGTATAATTATAATGTGTGTATACACACACACATATGGAACGCATGTCCGGGTTGTGTATGTGTGCAGACACACAAGTGTCCTGCTCTACCACTCTCTACCTTGTTCCCTTCAGATAGGTTCTGTCACTGAAGCTAGAGGGTAAACAATCCTTGGGGCTCCACCCACCACAGCACTAGACTCATAGACAACAAATGTTCTACCTACCCACCTACCCACCTCCCATATGAAATATATTTTAAAGACTCAAATACTTAAAACTCTGAACTTGAATTGGCAGGATGGCTTAATAGATAGATACATTTGCTGACAAGCCTGCCAACCTGAGTTTGATCCCTGGGACCCACATGGAAGGAGAGAATCAACTCGCACAGGTTGTACTGTTTCCCATGTGTACCCAGCAGCACAAGCACAAAATAAATAAATGGCAGGGCGGTAGTGGCGCACGCCTTTAATCCCAGCACTCGGGAGGCTGAGGCAGGCGGATCTCTGTGAGTTCAAGGCCAGCCTGGTCTACAAGAGCTAGTTCCAGGACAGGAACCCTGTCTCGAAAATTCAAAAAAAAAAAAAAAGAAAACAAAATAAATGTAATAAAAATTTAAAATTTAGTGAACTAAATAGTGAAATGAATAGTGCTATTTATTTTCTGTTTTAGAGACGAGGTCTTATGTCACCCAGGTGGATGATCCTCTTACCTCCACCCACTCAGTAATGAGATTACAAACCAGGTGTGTATCAGCATAGCTAGTTTTATGCACAGCTGGGGCTTCATGCATGCCAGACAAGCATTTTATCAACTGAACTATATTCCTAGATCTTAAATAAACAACTTTTGAGTAACTAAGTTTGAACTAAAATGAAGTTTCTATTAGAAAGACTGTTAAAGACATTCATTTACCAGCTTTCTGCTCCTCCTCCATTAAACATTTGCTTTTATCAATACTCAAAACAGTCTCTAAAGGTTATGTTTTTGTTGTTGTTGTTTAATTACATGTATTTATTTGGAGGGCAAGGCTCAAATCCCACAGAGAACTATCTTCAGGATTCAGTTCTCTCCTTTTATCGGTTGCTCAGGATCAAACTCGAGTCTTCAGGCTTGGCAGCAAGTGCCTTTACCTGCTGAGCCATCTTGCCAGTCCAGTCAAAACTATTTCTAAGAAACATATCCCTGATTCTACTTACTTCTCAGTCCCTTAAGTAAATCTAGTTTTTAGTGTCACCATTAAGTGTTAAAGGATGCATTTATAATGCATATCCACGGACCACAAACCCAATCATGTACAAGAATGTGCACACACAGGAGTATGAATGTAATTAGTATTTTTTTTTCTGGGAAGTACAATGTTAAGAACTACCACATCTTATTTTATAGATATCAGAATTCTTTGAAAGAAAATAAAAGTAAAATATATCAAATGGCTAAGTCACAGAAAGTGATTAACTTAAATCTTCAAAGCATAATTACATAAGTTATCTCCTGTATTGTATATGTAAAGACCTATCTATATGCATCAACATCATATTATGACCATTCTTACTACAAATGTACCACATATAAATAAGAACCATCCAATGGCACATAAGGAATAACAATAAGAATAAGCAGCCGGGCGGTGGTGGCGCACGCCTTTAATCCCAGCACTCGGGAGGCAGAGGCAGGCGGATCTCTGTGAGTTCGAGGCCAGCCTGGTCTACAAGAGCTAGTTCCAGGACAGGAACCAAAAGCTTCGGAGAAACCCTGTCTCGAAAAATCAAAAAAAAAAAAAAAATAAGAATAAGCATGATCTAGATTTCAAACTTTTACCCAGCATTTGAAGAAAAATATAAAGAGAGATAATAATAAAGCAATCCAATGTCACCTAAAAAAAAAATCTGAGTTCTCATGTAATTTTGGAAACTCCTGAGGTATTAGGACGGGTTTATATCATGCTTCCTAAGCATACATGAGGCCCTATATTCAACTATCGGTACCACATTCACCAATACATAAAAAAGAAATTACAAAGTGTTATGAGGCTTTTGGGTGCTGTGGATTGATCCAAGTAGGCCCTATATTTTAAAACTATATAGGAAAAAGTCACAGTCCTTTCAGGAAGAAAAGCAGTGTCATAAAACCCAACAAACTTCTCTATTTTCTCAAAAGCTGGCAATAAACTGACATAAAATCACATTTTAAGTAAACTACAGACAAATCTTGTTTTTCACCTAGCCCCTATCTTTACCTCCTGATAAAGCTATGATAATCAGAAAATAAAATTTAATACTAAGAAAAAAGAAATCAGCCATTTCTTATGGTAGACCATATCCACCATAGCTACCATAAAACAAAATACAAATACTTGGTCTACAAGGAATTGTAGTAACATATTGTACAAAGTCATAATTGGGTTGATTTAAACATTATACGAAGACGGCAGTCTGTTAAAAACTAAGTTCAATAAACTCCAGTGGTCTGAATAAAATGGATTAAAAATATATGTGAAATATTACAGAAAAAAATACTGTTGTATTTTATACTACCATCATATGATTAAAGCAACTGTGACTAGTTTCATGAATGCCCATACTGAGTAGACTATGTATTATTTTGTTGATATACATACAAAATTTATTTAATGAATATTGATCTTAAAAACAAAAAAAGGTAAGGTCCCAGGTTCAATCCTAGCACCACGAAAACAAATAAAAACTCAGAACAGTGCTTTTCTGTCTCATGGCCTCCATGATATAAATTGTGCCTCATCACATCCTCCCCACCATGATAAATGGAACCAACTGAAGCTATGAGTTAAAAAACAAACAAAACCACCCTCAAAAAAAAAAAAGAAAAACACATGTTCCTAGCTATTAAAAGTCAGCACACTTCACGAATCTCCAAATATCTATCTATATAGAGATATTTGGAGATATATGTGTATATATGTGCATAATCTCAAATAAGAGTTTTTTAAATGCTATATTGGTTATCTTTGGGGTTTATCATTTTTATATTGATAGAAAATAAGGCTGGTCGTGTTTTAATGAAAGCTATAAATGCAGGCAATTCCCTCAGCAGACACCCTTCTGGCAAGTTGTGATGATATGAATAAGAAATGTCCCCAGTCTCTAGCAATTGACTGTTCCCAATTGGTGGTACTGTTCCGAGGTTTAAAAGTGTGGTCTTGCTGGAGAAAGTACTTCACTAGGCAAGGGTTTGGAAGTTTAATGTCTCCTCCAGCCATTCCCAATAGCTCTCTGCTTCCTGCTGCCATCTTAAGATATGATCTTAGCCAGGGAGCAGTGGTGGTGCACACTTTTAATCCCAGCACTTGGGAGGCAGAGGCAGGCGGATCTCTGTGAGTTCAAGTCTAGCCTGGAGAACAGAAGCAAGTTTCAGGACAGCCAAGGCTGTTACAGAGAAACTCAGTCTCCAAGGTGGTGGGTGGGGGGTAGGGGGAGGAGTGAGATCTCAGTTTATTGTTTCAGATACCACGCCTGCAGGTTGCCGTGCTTCCCTGCCATGCTGATAACGAACTCTTATCTCTCTGAAACCATAAACCCAAATAAACCCTTCCAGGAAGGAACTGTATCTCATTCGTCGTTGTACCTCTGACATAGTCTCAGGCTCACAGCATACATTCATTTTGATGAGCTAGCAATCTCTGTTCATTCACTCAGCAAGCATCTGCTTGGTATCATACAATGTGTCAGTGATAACATTCATTAAAACAGGTTATACTCTCTCTGTAGACTTAAAATCCAGTGTAGGGAGGTACAAATAAACAGACAAATAATATCATTAAGTTTGTAATAGGTGCTATAAGGAAAATGAATAGAATATAAAAATAAATTAGAATAGTAAACAAGTCTCTCAAACCTTTACAGGACATATTCAAAACTATTAGTGAAAAGATAAATAAGTATTGTAAAGCTTGAGAAGCTATGTTCTAAACAAATATAAAGGCAACTAATCTCTGTAGTTTTCCAATTTTTTGTTTTTGCAATTTTCTAAATAACTCCTGTTGTTTTCTAGCATCGCCAATCTAAATATCAAGTGGCTGAATATTCTGTATTTTATGTATGGTCTTCCAAAACTAATGTTTTTACAAACACATTACTTTTAAAGCATTATCTTCTCTACATAATTAAAACAATCAGAGAGAGGTGACTAATATTTGGACAGGGGTTGTCACTGTCATAGTACTTTGCTTGTTTGGGGTTCTGATCTTCAGTTATTGCTGTTGTCATCACTGCAGACAGTGCTGCTATGCAGTCAAGGCTCAAGACAAGCTCATGATCTTCACGCCTTAAGTTCCCAAACACTTGGAGTGCTAGATTTGAGGTGTGCACCCCCATGCCAGGCTAGTGTTAGTGCTTAAAGCACAATTTTCTCAAATTAGTAAAATATACCTTTATACTTAAATTCTGTGTTGGCAATAAATACATACATATAAAAAAAATCAGATGCAGGGGCTGGAGAGATGGCTCAGTGGTTAAGAACACTGACTGTCCTTCCAAAGGTCCTGAGTTCAATTCCCAGTACTCACACGATGACTCACAACCATTTGTAATCTGGCGCCCTCTTCTGGCCTGCAGGCATACATGTAGATAGAAAACTATACATAATAAACAAAGTCTAAAAAAAATTAGATGCATTGTGGACACCAACATAAATATTAGAAGAGGGACAGGATTAGAAGAGAAGGTGGTATCTTGGGAAACTCATTACACTCTAAACTAGTTCTCAGAAAATTGGATGCAGGAAGCGTAAATCGATTTTTTAAAAGAAATTATAAACTGGTATTTTTAATAACTTTCAATATAAAATATATTACCAGTCGGACAGTAGTGTTGCACACCTTTAATTTCAGCACTCGGGAGGCAGAGGCAGGTGAATCTCTGAGTTCAAGGTCAGCCTGCTCTACAGAGTGAGTTCCAGGACAGCCAAGACTATACACAGAGAAACCCTATCTCAAAAAACCGAAAGAAAGAAAAAGAAAGACATTACTATCCTGTTTTTAACTTGAGAAGTTGTCAGTTTTAAAATGTTATTTTATACCTAATTTTATACATTTTGTAAAGATGCTATTTATTTTTTTTCAGAGTTCTAAGAATATTTTACCCAACTACAAGAGATATTTTCTACAGAAGCAACTGAAGTGTTGGGGAGTTAATAATTTTCACAAAATCACTAAGTTAGTAATTAATAGGGAAAATAGTCAAATTGTGTCTTCTGATTCCATACATACAGCCACTCCTCCATTCCATGCAGTATCTAAGAGACCACGGCATCTCAGAAATATGGAAATACCTAGGTCATTTTCTCCATTTCAGTTTTTACACCTGCCAAACTAAAATCAACAATATCAACTTGAAAATTTGTACAGTTTTTAGATCTCCCATTAACTAATAGGCTCCCAACTTAATAAACCAGTAATAACAAATCTTCATTATAGAAGGCCAAGGCCCAACTCAATACTTTTCAGTAGTCTGAGAAAACAGAATCAAAAGCCAGCACCTTTCTATCTAGAGTTCTAGTTTCAGCAAAAATTAAGGCCTTTCTAACATCTAACATTCAAATTTTACTTCATACTTCAAAACTTGTGGAAAGCATGCTAACACCAACTTAAAAGACAAAGGTTAAGCAATAATGAAAAAAGACATGTACCATGAAGCAGTATCCCAAGTCATCTAAAGGATGAAATTATATATTTAGTTGATAATATATTTTTCTTTAATTTATGCTAAATTATTAAAAAGAAATTTTAACCCCATTGCCATCTTTGTTCATTTCTTATGAGCTATTCACTGCAATTATGGCAGTCACTGAACCATGAAATTAAACACAAAACCTGTGTACACATACGAAAAACATGACGAAGGAAATGGAGGCGATAGGCTATTGGGTGGGAGTGCGGACTATAAACACCAGAAACTGCAATTCATCAGACAGGAAGTCCTGAAATCACATGACAGGCAAGAAAATGAAATTAAAAATAAATGAAAAAGGATCAAAATAGAAAGGCCCAAGAGCTCAGACTGGGAGAAAAAGAAAGGTCTTTAGATACATTTGTTTTTTTTAAACAATTTTTGAAATAAATGTTATTTAAATATTGGTATATCTAAATAAATAATCTGCTGACAGTTGAGGAACTACTTTCATTTTATAGTTGTGCTTTTCTAATAATCACTCAATAATCATATTTATAATACCAAACATTAAAGAGAATAATTTTCTCCTAAAGTATAGAATCAAGTATTTATGGTAACCACTGTTTTTTCTCCCCACAAAAGAAAACCTCAGTATTTTATACTCACAACTATGATATACCACCAGACCTCAATTGCTCTTACCCATTAACGTTGCTAAAAGACACAAGGAATACATTTCTTTGTCAGCTTGCTCCTGAAGTTCCTTGGACGACAGTCTGCCAGTAGCAGCAATCTCTTCTTGTTTCACAGTGTGGGCTGAGTGTGCTGCAGCGGGCTGACCACCTTCGGCTTTGCTTTTTAAGATCTCTATTGTAATTCTGTCACCGTGCTGTAAGGGAACTGGCTCCTTTTCCATGCCTGCCTGGGGTGGCAGTAACTCTTTAGGGGGAAAGCCATATCGAATACACTGTAAATACGGAGGAATGTTGAACTCTCTGGCTATACTTTCCTGAAGTTCAAAAAAGGTTGTTGAAGACTTAAGGGTAACCATGGACTGTCGTCCATCATTGGTTGTTATTCGAATCTTCTTCTCCTTAGAAGTTGTAGGTGAGTAGGGAGCCTTAGTGGGGGTGGCAGGTGCAGATGATGGGCCATCACGAACAGTGCTTGGGGAAACAGTTCTGGGCTGCCCCTTTTGCTCTTGTTTTAATTTATCTGTTTTCCGTTTCTGCATTGCAGAAGCTTGTTCTGTGATGTTCTGTTGAATAGTTCTTTCAGTTTTACTCATGTTTAACTCTTCCTTGTGCAAAGTTTTTGCTTTCTGTCCAGTAAGAATAATCTTAGTTGGTAGCTGAGACTCCAATTCTTGTCCTTGCACATCTCCAACTCTCTGAGCATGAGCACCGTCTATATTTACAGGAGTGTAATCGTCAGGATTTTTTTTTGCAGTCTGATGCAATATGGTGTGGACAACTTTCTGAACTAGGATCTCACTTCCAAATTCACCTGGAAAGTGCTTGGTAACAAGCTTCATTGCAACATCATAAACATTACTATTCAAAGCTGGATCACTTTCATACTGGAACCAATAAACGGTTTCTCTGACCACTCTTCCTCCCCACTCCAAAGTGATGGGAAAAGCCTCTGGGAGGTTGTCATACTCTTTACCTTCCCAGAAGTGTTTGAATCCACAACCACATTTGCCACCAGTAGACCTGGAATTAGTTCTGTCTCCATCCAAATACACAAGAGAGCCATCTCCTCTGACTCTTCGCACAGATGAGCCATGGCACCAATTACAAGCTGTTAGATTACTCAATCCATAGTCTGGTATCAGAACATCTTTCACTGGGTCATATGAACAAATCAAATTGTTTAAGGGAAAGCTGTAATTTTTGTCAGGCCTCAGCTGTCCGTGAGTACTTTTTGCCAGGTTGTACAGTTTCCCTCCTGGAGCCAACCACTCAGGAGGAACATGAAGTTCAGAAAGGGCACCACAGAGCAAACACTTGTGAAGGCGATTATCCATCACTGCTTTTTTAGCAGCTGCTGTAACTTCCTCAGGCTGAACTCCTATCACCCCAGTCCTTCTGTAGAAATACTGATGTACATCAGCAACCAAACTAGGATGGATGCCATGCTTGTCCATGAAGACCTCCTCCATAGCAGCAACCAGCCGAAGTAAGTACTTATCCTGCAAACTTCTGTCTCCTCCGATAACACAACCACCATCCTCCTCAAGTTTGATGTACTTCTTAATAAGATCCTGAGGCACACCCCATGCTTTAGGCAGCAAATTCATGGGCAGTTTGGGCAAGGCCGCCCCTTTTATGCCTACCAAGGGAATATAATGGTTTCGACCAGAGCTACTCCACGCGATACAGATTGGCTTGTTCAGATGACCATCTCTCCCCGTGCACTTCTCTGCCGGGATGAGCCCAGGTAGAAAGGTGGCTGAGTAGTCACCAGAGCTTCTCATGCCACTGAGCGAGTCCAAGAGGATGATGGGGCGATGTAACACGTTAGCAAGGCCAAATATGTGGATGTTCCTCAGGCCTAAGGGGACACCTTCGGGTGGCACAAACAGAGGGTCACACTCGTTGATGATGTCCTCCCACTCGGCCGCATCAATAAAGTCATGAAACAGGGCCTGATAGCGGGCCAGGTGCTGCTGAAAGTGCTGCTTGAGATTCTCCCTCAGGGCATGCCAGAAGAGCTCCCGGCCCACGAGGGCCCGGGACACCGCGTGCACCAGGCAGTGTCCGTCCCCATCCACATGCACGGGGATGAGGCACTCCTGACTTTTATTGGCCCGTTTGATGTCCTCGAGGGTGTCGTGTAAATACAGGAGGCTCCCGGAGCGGTCCTTGCCGTAGCCCACGGTGTTGACGTGCTCGGGCTCGATGAGGAAGGCACGGTCACCCAGTAAAGCGCAATCGAACAGTTCGCCCTGGTTCATATCCCGAAGAAGCTTGGCCCGGCCTGTTTGTTTGTCCATCCCATAGCGTGCCAATATGGGCGACAGTAATTTGCAGTGGTAGTTGGAGAGGCCCATCACCTTTACCAGTTCCGTGTTCTTCTTGGGCGCCCCCGTCACCCCGAGCAGTGCGTTCCGCAGCAGATTGTGCAGCACCACGTCCGGGTCGGTCACCTCCTCCACTCCCAGCAGCTGGTGCTGCTCGTGCCGCTGCCCGCACTCGGTACACTCGATGCTGACGGAGCCCGAGGCCGGGAAGAAGAGCCGCGCCTGGCACTTGGGGTCCGGGCAGCTCCCGGAAAGGATCCTCCGGTCCCTTCGTTTCGAAAGGCCCCCCGGAGTAGCCGCCGCCGCCAGCGACGACGAAGTCTGCGGAGCCTCGGGGGGAGGAGGCGGCGGCGGCAGCGGCGGCGGCGGCGGCGGCTGAGACATCGCTCTCGGCTCTCGCTCGGCGTCCCAAGCGACCCTCAAAAGCACATAGCCAGCCCTCCGCCGGCCCGACGCGGTCTAGTCCAGGCCCAGGGCAAAGGCTTTCCCTTCCCTACCAGTTCCTCCTCCTCCTAGGCGAAGGCGGAAGCGCCGGACGTTGTTTCTCTTCTCACTTCTCCACTGCCTTAGCCGTTGCCCCGAACGTAACGGCCACCACCCCACCCCGCACTCACACTCACTCACTCTCGCTCTCTCCCTCAGACACAGACATACACGCCCTCACTGAGACTGCGCAGGCGTCGCTTCCGCTCCGCCCTCTGGGAACGAGAGTCTTCCGGCTCCTCTCTCGCGAAGGAGTGCCAGGCGCTTCCGTCCAGAACGAACTTCAGGTACCATGATGCAAAGCGACAGGGCGCACGAGGGGAGGAGGAAAAGGCAAGCATCGGAAGGCGGGGACAGAAAGGAAAAGGATGACTCGCGGGGCTTGTCGGTAGTTGTATTTTTTACTGGTTCTCTTTTGTAGTTTATTTTTTTCCTCCTCTGGCCCAGGCGTAAGAGTCAGCTCACATTTCCTAGGATGCTGTGTGTGGCGTCCCGCCGCACTTTCCCCTTGGGCAGAAAGGAGTTTGCTTGGTGAAAACAGGAGTAAAAAAGAATTGTGTGGTAGAGGGTCTGACGTTCACGATCGATACAAGGGTGGGGAGTAAAGAGGTTGGAAGGGGTTGGGGGAGGGGGTAGGGAATCCCAGTGATTTGCCAGGCTAGGAAGTGGAATCAAAGGATTTATTTTTTTTTTGGTTTTTTTTTTTTTAGAGACAGGGTTTCTCTGTGGCTTTGGAGCCTGTCCTGGAACTAGCTCTGTAGACCAGGCTGGTCTCGAACTCACAGAGATCCGCCTGCCTCTGCCTCCCAAGTGCTGGGATTAAAGGCGTGCGCCACCACCGCCCGGCTGGAATCAAAGGTTTTAATCCTAGAAAAAGGTCCTGGCTGGTGGTAGGAAAATCACAGTTTGAGAATTACTGGTTCCCAACTTGTAAGAACACTTTTTTTAGAAAGCATCTTGTTATTCTATTTGTCTTTTTGTCTTCTTTTTAAGTATTGAGGGAATGGCTTGTCATGGGATGTTTAGAAAACAAGTCTGAGCCGGGCGGTGGTGGCACACGCCTTTAATCCCAGCACTCGGGAGGCAGAGGCAGGCGGATCTCTGTGAGTTCAAGACCAGCCTGGTCTACAGAGCTAGTTCCAGGACAGGCTCCAAAGCCACAGAGAAACCCTGTCTCGAAAAAACCAAAAAAAAAAAAATTGTAAAAAAAAAAAAGAAGAAGAAGAAGAGGAGGAGGAGGAGGAGGAGGAGGAGGAGGAGGAGGAGGAGGAGGAGGAGGAGGAGGAGGAGGAGGAGGAGGAGGAGGAGGAGGAGGAGAAGAAGAAGAAGAAGAAGAAGAAGAAGAAGAAGAAGAAGAAGAAGAAGAAGAAGAAGAAGAAGAAGAAGAAGAAGAAGAAGAAGAAAACATGTCTGAAAGAAAGGTAAAGTTGTCTCTTAGCAGTTAGAGATCACCAGCACTGAGGTTTTCTGTGCATATATACTTTATACTTTTATTTTTCGAGACAGGCAGACCCAAACTCCATAGTGGAGGATGATTTTGAACTCTAAACGCTGAGGTGTAGGTGCACACTGTACACCTAGGTTATGCAGTGCTAAGGGTTGAACCTAGGGCTTCATGCATGATAGGCAAGGGCTCTGCCAACTGAGATATAACCCCAGCCCACATAATATGTAGGGTTTTAAAAAATTATTTCTTTTTTTTAGATCATAATATTACTCCTTCCAAACCCTCACATATGCCCAGCCTTGCTTTCTTTCAAGTTCATGGTCTCCATTGATGCATCTTTTAAACTGTATGATATATGTATATATATATATATGTGTGTGTGTGTGTGTATGTGTGTGTGTATGATACTGTTCTTGGTGTTAAATAAATATATAATTATTTTCTCTGTTATTCAGGATAACTTTTTTTCTCTACATTTATTTCTGCTCACTTGTTTTCTTGAAGTTATCTGATTATTATTTTAATTAAAAATATTGTAAAAAATCATGGCTTCTTTTTTCATTAATTACTGTTACATACATATAATTCAACTTCAAGTTTGGCAAAACAGCATATGCCATTAATCCTAGCACTTGGGAGGCAGAGGCAGACAGATCTCAGGAGCTCTACACCAGTCTTTGTGAATGCCAAGTCAGTTGTGACTACACAGTGAGAGCCTGTCTTGGGAAGGAAAGATTCCTCTTCAGCCATGTGTTGCATCTGCGATCCGAGCACTCACATGATGGTGGTGAGGTCCGTCTGGGCTAGAGGGTCAAGAATGACAGCCTGTTACTACATAGCAAGACTGTCTTAGCAAAAGAAAACAACAAACCAACAACCTCACCTGTGCCTGGGGCACAGGCCTGTAATTGCAGCTATGAGGCAGAGACAGGAGAATGGAAAACTCAAGGGTCTGTCTGGGCTATAGAATGAATAATTCCAGACCAGCCTAAGCACATGTACCTGTCTCAAAACAAAAAGTAAAAAGAAGGCTGGGGTCACAACTCAGTTGTACAGTTTGCTTCTAGCATTCATGAGGCCTTAGGTTCAATTTTCAGCATTACAAATTTAACAGAAAAGATACAGCTTTGGAATAACTTCCATTACATTTATTTATGCATGCATGTGTGCAACATACATGGGAGTCAGAAAATAACGTATGGAGTCTGCTCTCATCTTCCACCATGGAGATCTCAGGGATGAAACTCAGCCCTGTCATTGAGTGCCTTTGCCCACAGCACAGTCTGTCGTAAGCCACATTTCAGGGTGACTTCTGCCGCAGTCCAGACATGATGGGTTTGGATTCGTACGTTCCAAGGTAGGGCATGTGGATTAGAAACGTTAGGTAGGAGGAACAGATATGAATGAAACACAGAGACATAGAATAGTACTGGGAGGGCAGCTCAGTGAATACTGAACACTGTCCTTTAAGTGGTACAATTTGTTCTTCTTTCGTCTTTATCTAAAATCATACAGCAAAATGTACTTCACACATTTTTGTATCTATACTTGCATAAAAATATTTTAATGGATAAAAGCAAAGGTATAAGTATAAATACACTTAACCCTGTGGGTTACTGATGTAAATCCTTTTATATTATTTCAATATGTGAATATATCATAATGATGATATATCAGAAGTTAAGTCCAAGGCAATCTGCAATTTTATTATGTATTATTTTGGCAAGCAGCAAGTTAGTAGAGAATCTGTGTTTGCCTTCATTTACAACATCAGCACTAAGTCTCAGTAGCTTGTGTCAGAGGCTCCAAATGGAGGCTCAATCAGTAAAATTATAATTTTTGAAAAGAACTGCACTTTCCTACTCAAGTATTTTTTTAGGGTGTGCACCATGAGTCGTCTGGAGGTTAGTGGGCATCGTGCTGAAGGAAATTCTGTAGTCAAGTCAGACTAAATGAGTGTGGGAGTTTGAATGAGAAATGCCCCTCCCCATTGGTTTGGGTAGTGAAATACTGACTGAGTCCCTAGTTAGTGGTGCAGCCTTACTGAGCAGGTACGTCATTGGGGGAAAGCTTTGAAGGCTTAGGCTACCTCATGACACTTCCAATTTATGCTCTCTCTCTCTCCTCTCTCTCTCTCTCTCTCTCTCTCTCTCTCTCTCTCTCTCTGTGTGTGTGTGTGTGTGTGTGTGTGTGTGCGTGCGTGTGTGTGTGTGTGTGTCACCCTCTCTCTCTCTCTCTCTCTCTCTCTCTCTCTCTGTCACCCTCTCTCTCTCTCTCTGTCTCTCTGTCTCTCTCTCTCTCTTGTCACACTCTCTCTCTGTGTCTGTCTCTCTCTCTGTGTGTGTCTCTGTCTCTCTCTCTCTGTGTGTGTGTGTGTGTCACCCTCTCTCTCTCTGTCACCCTCTCTCTCTCTCTCTGTCTCTCTCTCTCTGTCTCTCTCTCTTGTCACCCTCTCTCTGTCTCTCTCTCTGTCTCTCTCTCTCTCTGTCTCTCTCTCTCTCTCTCTGCTCTGATCTCTCCGTTTTCCCACTCCTACCACTCTGTCCACAGACAGCCACACTGCCCCTTATCATGATGAATTTTTATCTCCCAAGACACTAAGTAAAAATAAACTCTTTCTTCCATAGTTGCTTTTCCCCCCTGGCTTTTAGAGACAGGGTTTCTCAGTGTAGCCTTGGCTGTCCTGGAACTCACTCTGTAGACCAGGCTGACCTCGAATTCACAGAGACCCGCCTGCCTCTGCCTCCCGAGTGCTGGGATTAGAGGCGTGGCCACTGCCAGCCTAGTTTTGTTTTTCTTTTGTAAACACTGTGCAAAGAATTTATTGCCATCAAAATTGCTGTCTGTGATTTATATCTATTTTTTTCTACATTTTCAATTCTTCAAAAGACCTTTAAGAAAGCAGAATGTTATGGTAAAGTTTCCTAGAGAATTTAAAAGCTTATATTTTGTATTGTTTTATAGAAAGGATGCTTAAATTGGCAGTTCCATCTTGAGAATAAAAGAGCAATCATCTTTATCCTCTTTGGCACAGAAGAGCAATTTATAATACATTTTTGCGACTGGTAGGTTTTTAAAAAACTTCACACTTGAAAGCATATGATTTATGACTCATTCACCAGTTTCTCTCTTTGCTTTATGTATGTGTATTTATTATATCATTTTAGTTACAGCAAGTTATTCATAAATGACATTACTGAAAAAAATGGTTATGTTTATAAGTATTAGCAGGTGATAGCCACAAAGGTATAGAGGTTGAACAAATATCCTAGATGTCTGTTTGTACGGATATAATGTAGATTTAATAAATTCTCTTGGAGTGTTAATTTCAACAGTTCGATATTGAAATTTTTAGAATATTACGCAAAGAACAACAAAGAATTAAACAAAAATAAGGATGACTGTGATAGGCAGTTCCTTCCCCAGGTGACTCTGCCTTCACAGGTGTTTTCTTGATTCGGGAGACAGATCAAAGGCCGTGCAGAGCAAGCGTGGAGGGCTGGCCGGCAGAGTCAGCAGAGCAGGTGCCACATGCGGTGGTGAGAAAGGCTGGGGCTGAGCCCAGCTGTCTGGAGTGAGCCCTGGCTCTGTCATTTGGTGCCCGACTGAACTTGGGCAAACTCGTTTGTCCTGCCTGTGTCTCGTTATCCTCACTTATAAAATGAGGGTGTTCACTGTGAGGGCTGCGGTGCACGTTAGTGAGGTCCTGACAGTGTGCCTAGAGCAGTCTGTGGTGTGGGGAGGCTCCACCCTCACGTGGCCGTTGTTGTTGTTGTTGTTAGATGTGTGTGCAGAGGGGGAGAAGGAAAACCCGTGTGAGTACTCACTGTGCATCACGGACCTTCATGGTTTCCCCACCGATCGTCACGATCTTCATGAGTTAGGGCTTTGTTTGTTATTTGTATTTGTGTATGTTGTTGCTTTGTTTGAATTGGTTTGATTTAAGGTTTTTGATTTTTTTTGTTTGATTTGGTTTAGTTTTTCAAGACAGGGTCCCCAGTGTTGCTGGAGTGATAGACTTTTATTATTTCCTTTTGTTTTGTTTTGTTTTATTTTGTTTTTCAAGACAGGGTTTCTCTGTGTATCTCTGCCTGTGAACTCGCTCTGCAGACCAGGATGGCCTCAAACTCACAGAGATCTGCCTGCCTCTGCCTCCATGAGTGTTGGGATTAAAGGTGTGTGCCACCGCCACCACCTAGTTTATTATTTCCCTTTTATACGGCCAAGGAAACTACAACCAGGGAGGTTACATATTGAGGAGTGACTCATTAGGTTAATTTCTAGATCAGGTCAAAAACTAAAGGTAACCTGGCCAGGAGACAGCAAAATACCAGACAGGAAACAGCTGAGCATGATAGCATGTAACTATAATTCTGGCACCTGAGAGGCTGCAGCAAGAGGATCCTGAGTTCAAGGCCAAACTAGGCAACATAGTTTGGACCCTGTACCAAAAGCTAACAATAAAAAAAGTCTGGACAGAGGTGCTTGGATGCAGGCCTATAAAGTCACATGCTCTCTTGATCCACCTTATGGTATTTATGATGCAGGAAAATGTGTGCCCAGGCAGTCACCCCGACTGCTTCAGATGTCAGCTTTGGTTTTTGCAGAATTTTCTGTCTTCTTTCGGATACACTAAAATTATTTCTGAACTATCAGTTTGTCTCATTTGCATTGGGAGAGCACAAAACTGGTCACAGGGCCTTTAGCCATCCTCTGCGGGAAGATTCAGAGACTGTAAAGACCAGGTATGCTGGCCTTCAGGTCCCAGAATCCCACAGGTAACTAACTCATGGAGAAGACCTTCTCCAGGGGTTTTGAAGTTTCTGCTCTAAGCTTGAGAGGTTTGGAGCATTTCTAGAGGGTGGCTTTTCACCTCCTTACCTGTCCAGCAAGACTCATCCCCAGGGGCTTTGGTCTGAAATGCAGCTGTCCTCATCATCAGTGACGTGGATTCAGACAGCGAAGGTGCTTTCCGGCCTTATCACTCACGGGGTGTGTAATATGGACCAAGCTGACGGCCATGGGGCCTCCCTTTGGATCCCTCACCCTAATAAAACTGGATAAACGTAACCTCTCCAGAAACGAAAGCGAAATGAGGCCACAAAAGACACAGAGAGCATAAAGCCACTGACAAACTCATTGCAGACCCTTTTCATTGTTGGGTTGTGGGTTTATTTGATTGTTTGTTTTTCCGTACATGCGTGCGTGCATGCGTGCGTGCGTGCGTGCGTGCGTGCGTGCGTGCGTGTGTGTGTGTGTGTGTGTGTGGTATAGGCATGTTCGTACCACAGCGCACATGTGGAAGCCAGAGGATAGATAACTTTCCAGAGTGGGTTCCCTAGCCAGGGCGGGTTCTGCAGATCAGACACAGGTGGGCGGGCTTGCTGGGTGAGTGTCCTCACCTGCTGAGTCATCTCAAGGACCCCTTTTGTTTATGTGTAGAACCTTCCTGTGTTAGAAGCACACATCTTGACTGCACTGGCGTACACGTACAGGAACTGAATAACGATTAACGTGTTTTAGAAGGTTTCTTTACGTGTTTATTATCTCTGTGTCCTTCATATAACTAGAAAAAAAGCCCCCGCTGTTTACAGATAATAAGCCAGAGCCACAGAGCTGGGCAGGCGGACAGGTCCTGCCCTGCGTGCTTACAGCCTTAGGGGGGAATGCAGGCCTGAGGGCACTTTGTCATCCACAGGTGACCTTATGTGGAAAAACAACTCAGCTTTTCTGACCCAGGGAGTCCTTTTAAGGATAAGTGGCTAGATTTAATTTTTTCTTTTAAATTATGAAATATTTAAAATATAAAGGGGATAATGGAACACTTATTTATCCAAAACTGAGATCTTGACTACATGAATTTTAACATTTTTAACACACATGAACCCCATGTACATTAAATTTTTTTTTTTTTTTTACTAAATTTCAAACTTCTAGAAAAATTGAAAGTGGAGTCAGGGAAGTGGTTCAGTAAGTAAGGAAAGGCTCTTTCTGTAGAAGCCTGACAACTTGAGTTCAGTCCCCAAAATCTTTGTGAAAAGAGGATGGCCTGGTTACACATCTGTAATCCCACCACTCCTACAGGTGACAGGAGGCAGAGGCCAGAGAAAGCTCATGGGCCAGCCAGCCTGGACACAGAGCACATTGCCGTTCAGCAGAGACTCTGCCTAGGAGCAAGGCGGAGGACAAAGGAGGCTCCAGACAGTTGTTCTCAGAACTCCACAAGTATGCTGTGTGCTGTGGCAGATACATACGCACGCACACGCGCGCGCACACACAAAGTTTTTAAAGAAAAATTAGAAGAATATGATGAAAACTCTCCTTATGCCCATTGTGGGTTCCCTGGAGTTAGTGTCCCCTGTTTGTTTTGTCTTTGTCCCTGTACCACATACGCTGGCCTTTTCTGATGGATCCTTACCCCCTAGTATCCCGCTCCTTATTTCCTAAAGCAAGGACATTCTCTCTAGAACCATAGACCAGTTTTTAAAGTCCAGGAAACCAATGATAATAAAAGACTTATCTAAACTACATTCCCTTCAGAGCTCCCCAATGGTCCTAATAACGCATTTCATGGCTGCAGAAAATCCTGGGCCAGGCTTTGCTTCTGTCCTGTGTCTCTCGTCTTTATTTTGGACAGTTAGCACTTCAGCGTTTATCTGTTGTGACCATTAACTTTGTGGTGTTTGTTTTGAGACAGAGTTCCGCTGTGTAGCTCAGGCTGGCCTTGAATTGGCAATCCTCTTGCCTTGTTCTCTAAGTGCTGAGGGTATAGACATACATACATACACACACATACATACATACACACACATACATAATACATACACACATACATACTACGTATAGACATACATACACACACATATATCACAATGCGCAGCTCAACGCTGACCTTTTTATAATACCCGACCAGACAGCTCCTTTTGTAGGAAGTTCTGATTCCTTTCTCCCCCTTTCTTTCGGCTCCGCCCTTCCTCCCTCCACCTCTCCCCATCACTCATCTCCTCTCTCATGCTGTCACAGAACCTACTATCTTCTGTGCTTTCATCCCTTTACCTCCCTGTCCTTAGCTTTACCAATATTGAATTTTGCTGTAGACCAAGCCTTGACGTGTGAGCCAGTGTTTGGCACTTTTCTAAAAGTATTCCCGTATGATCTGGGAGTGAATATGTTCTTTTTAATTCTTTAAATGGGTTCTATCAGTGCCTTGTGCATAAATGTTATGTATGTAGTGTTGAGTTTTGAAAATGAATATGATTGTGTGATTCCACACAGGTTTATAGCTAGGCTCCAATTTGTTAGCCGTCTTTCTGGAATTCTGTGTGTTTGCTTTTTCTGGGTTTAGAACATGGTGTTCGGCTCTCCCCGTGTAGTGCGCTGGCCTGCTTTTGCTTGTCTCCTCCGACTCTGACTCCCCAGAAGTGCGTGAGAGCCCCAAACCCCTCGTCTGCCTCCTGTCCCCTGACTTGGCCCAGTCGTGAGGGACTGTGCTTCCTTCCCTGCAATGTAAAGAGCTAAGATGCAGGTTGGAAACTGAGTAGATGTATATCACAGACCAAAAGATTAACGCATTCGCATCCACGGAGAACCACTGAGGTCACCTGACAGCCCATTAGCAATAACCCATCAAGGAGTAATTGCCACTATTGCCCTCTGATGCCTCGTCCAAATGCCTCTTTTTTTCTTCAGCCCCATTTCTTCTAACACTTGAGCCAACCTTTTAGATAGCATTCCCCAAATTCCCTACTACTTTAAAGCTATGCTTGGAGTGCAATCCTGTGACACAGGGTTGGATGCCTAGAAAGACATGTTGCTTAGCGAGCAGATAAAATGGGGTATTGTTGGCTATCTTGCAGCAAATAAAATACACACGGAGATTTCCGAAGTGGAGAAAACAGATAGAAACAAAAGGACAAGCTGTGAAAATTACCAATGAATAGAGCTGGATTGTAGAAGGGAGACATCCCTGAGCGGAGGAGAGTGTTCTGAGAACACCCTGACCAGCGCAGGGAAGGTCGTGGGCCTAAGCAGACCTTGGCCCCCATAGATCTGAAAGAAACCAGCAAGGCCAGGCCAGGGCCGGGAGATAGCAGGGACAGTCAGCTCCCACAGAAACTTCTGGCTATAGTTCAGAACCTGGAATCCTCTGAAGGATTTTAAGTGGAGAGTAAGATGGTGGGGTTTGTGTCTTTAAACATAACTGTAGCTAGTAGACCGAGAGTAGTCTTCTCTGGGTAGAAACAGGCAGGCAGTTCGGGGCAACTTGAGGAAATGAATAATCTGAGTAAAGTTAGATTGTGTTTCCTGATTGTCAGAAAAGTCACAGAAGCAAGAGAGAGAGCATTTGCAAATCAGGTGCGCTGAGGCCTGTCTGTTATCCCAGGACCCAGGGACCTGGGGACCTGAGGGAAGAAGCCAGCCTGGGCTCTGTAGCAAGAACACTCAAAAGAAAATACTTTTCTGAAAAAAAAATATTTTTTTTTGGAAATTTTGAAACATAAGAACTCCCATTGCTTTGATTCAGAGTATTCAGTGTGAGGAGTCCTCCTTTTCCTTTGCTGAAATACTTCAACGCACATTCAAAAGATCACTTTGTTGTATATTAATCACCCATCTCTAAAACACAAACATTGTCTGCAGCTTCAGAGATAGCTCTAAAAATAGTTAAAAGCACATATTGTTCTTTCAGAGGACCTGGGTTTGGTTCCTAGCACCCACATCTGGCAGTCCACTGCACCTTTAATTCCAGCTGCAGGGGACCCAGTGCCCTCTCCTGGTCCTTGCAGGGGAAACCTGCAGCTGTCACGCACATGCCCATAAACAAATACAGACATATTTTTTTTAATTTTCATAAAATATGAACTTTTTCTGTTTTTAAATTTGTTTTATTGAGCTATACATTTTTCTCTGCTCCCTTCCTTTCTTCCCATCCCCTTATACCCTCTCCCACAATCCCTGTGCTCCCAATTTACACAGGATATCTTGTCTCTTTCTACTTCCCATGTAGATTAGATCTATGTATGTCTCTTGTAGGGTCATTTTTTTTTTAAATAAATATTTATTTATTTATTATTTATACAGTATTCTGTCTGTGTGTATGCCTGCAGGCCACAAGAGGGCACCAGACCTTATTACAGATGGTTGTGAGCCACCATGTGGTTGCTGGGAATTGAACTCAGGACCTTTGGAAGAACAGGAAATGCTCTTAACCACTGAGCCATCTCTCCAGCCCCGTAGGGTCATTTTTGTGGTCTAGGTTCTCTGGGATTATGAAGCCACTTATGAGTGAGTACATATGATATTTGTTTTTATGGTTCTGGGTTACCTCACTCAATATGATGTTTTCTATATCCACTTATTGGCCCGCAAATTTCAAGATGTCGTTATTTTTTTCTACTGTGCAGTACTCCATTGTGTAAATGTACCACATTTTCCTTATCCATTCTTCGGTCAAGGGGGCATTTAGGTGGTTTTGAGGTTCTGGCTATTACAAATAAGCCTCCTATAAACATAGCTGAGCACATGTCCTTGTGGTATGGTTGAGCATCCTTTGGGTATATACCCAAAAGTGGTATTGCAGGGTCTTGAGGAAGATTGGTTCCTAATTTTCTGAGAAATTGCCATACTGATATCTAAAGTGACTGTACCAGTTTGCACCTCCACCAGCAATGCAGAAGTGTTCCCTTTACTCCACAACCTCTCCATCATAAATATCATTTGTGTTTTTGATCTTGGCCATTTCTACAGGTGTAAGATGGAATCTCAGAGTTGTTTTTTTTTATTGATTTTTATTGAGCTCTACATTTTTCTCTGCTCCCCTCCCTGCCTCTCCCCTTCAATCCTCTTCCAAGGTCCCCATGCTCCCAATTTACTCAAGAGATCTTGTCTTTTTCTACTTCCCACACAGATTAGATCTATGTATGTCTCTCTTAGGGTCCTCATTGTTGTCTAGGTTCCTCAGAGTCTTATTGCTCTGGCTAGGATCTCAAGATCTATATTAAAAAGATATGGAGAGAGTGGACAGCTTTGTCATGTTCCTGATTTCAGTGGGATCGCTTTGAGTTTCTCTCCATTTAGTTTGATGTTAGCTGTTGGCTTGCTATATATTGTCTTTATTATGTTCAAGGTTTGTTCATTGTATCCTTGCTTTCTCCAAGACCTTTATCATTTGCATTTTGTCGAAGGCTTTTTCAGCATCTAATGAGATGATCTTGTGGGGTTTTTTCCAGTTTGTTTATATGGTGGATTACATTGACAGATTTTAGTATGTTGAACATTCTTGCATCTTGGGGATGAAGCCGACTTAATCATGGTGGATGATTTTTCCTGATGTGTTCTTGGATTCAGTTTGCCAGTATTTTCCTGAGTATTTTTACATCAATGTTCATGAGTGAGATTTGTCTGTAATTCTCTTTCTTAGTAATGTCTTTGTGTGGTTTGGGTATCAGGGTATTGGAGCCTCATAAAAAGGTGGGTGGTCCTTGGACTTCCCACAGGGCAAGGAACCCTGATTGCTCTTTGGGCTGACAAGGGAGGGGGACTTGATGGGGGAGGGGGAGGGAAATGGGAGGTGGTGGGGGGAAGAGGCTGAAATCTTTAATAAATAATTAATAAAAAAAAGAGTTTGGCAATGTTCCTTCTGATTCTATTGTTCTGAACAATTTGAGGAGTATTGGTATTAGTTCTTTGAAAATCTTGTAGAATTCTGCCCTGATACCATCTGGTCCTGTTTTTTTTTTTTCTTGTTGTTGGGAAACTTTTGATGACTGTTTCTATTTCTTTAGCTGTTATATATCTAGTTAATTTGATTATCTGGTCTTGATTTAATTTTGATAAGTGATATTTATCTGGAAAGTTGTCCATTTCCTTTAAGTTTTCCAATTTTGTGGAATACAGGTTTTCAAAATATGACCTGATGATTTTCTGGATTTCCTCTGTGTCTGTTGTTATGTCCCCCTTTTCATTTCCGATTTTGTTGATTTGGATATTCTCTCTCTGCCTTTTGGTTAGTTTGGATAAAGGTTTGTCTATTTTGTTAATTTTCTTGAAGAACCAACTCTTTGTCTCATTGATTCTTTGTATTGTTTTCTTTGTTTCTATTTTGTTGATTTGAGCTCTCAATTTGTGTGAAACCCAAAATAGTCCTGTACTACGTGCTGGTACTACGCCTGTAGCTCCCTGCCACTACAGGTCAGTGGTGTGAGCCAGGAACCAGGCTTGAGACTTAAAACACATGCACAGAGACAGAGAGAGACAGAGACATGGGTCACTCTTGATACAAGAGTGCCAAGTTTAGTGTGCTCAGGGGCAACTTATATAGTGCCCTGGCCACACCCCAGCTCTCAGGATCTTTCAGCTGCAGACCCACCAGCCTGCCATCAGGGTCTCAGCTGCTCAGAGCAGAGGGAAACAAGTTGTTTTGCTCAGAGCAGCTGCAAGCATAAGACAAGCAGCTCACAGGGAATTCAGGGTCCAGGGTCCACAGCCCCCAATAGCTCCCAACAAATTTGATTATTTCCTGTCATCTAATCATCCTGGGTGAGCTTGCTTCTTTTTGTTCTAGAGTTTTCAGGTATCCTGTTAACTCATTAGTGTGGGATTTTTTTTCCAGCTCCTTTATATAGGCATTTAGTACTATGAGCTTTTCTTTTAACACTGCTTTCATTGTGTCCCATAAATCTGGGTATGTTGTGTGATCATTTTCATTGAGTTTTAGGAAGTCTTTAATTTCTTCCTTGACCCATTGTGGTGTGGGAAGTGCTTCTGTATATGTGTTGTTTTTATTGGTTAATGAATAAAGAAGCTACTTTCAGCCAATGGCTTAACATAATATAGCCAAGCTAGAAGAGATATATAGAGAGAGAGTAGGTGGAGTCACGAGATGCTGCGTAGACACCAAAGGGGAAAAATGTAAGCTGTCAGTTGGAACCTTGCCGGTAGGCCACAACCCTCATGGTAAAATATAAAATAATGGGAATGGGTTAATTCTAGATGTAAGAGCTAGCTAGAAATACGCTTAAGTGATTGGTCAAGCAGTGATTTAAGTAATATAGTTTCTCTGTGATTATTTTGGGAGTCTGGGCAGCCAGGAAATGAACAAGCAGCCTTCCTACCACACCAGTGATAATTCAGGTGAGCATTGTTTAATGTCCATGTGTTTGTGGGCTTTCTGAAATTAGTGTTGCTGTTGAGTTCAAATTTTAAGCCATGGTGATCCGATAAGATACATGAGGTTATTCCAGTTTCTTTGTATCTGTTGAGGTTTGCTTTGTTACCTACTATGTGGTCAGTTTTTGAGAAGGTCCCATGAAGTGCTGAGAAGAAGGTATATTCTTTTATGTTTGGATGGAATGTTCTATTGATATTTGTTAAGTTCATTTGAGTTATAACATCTGTTACTTCCCTTATTTCTCTGTTAATTTTCTGTCTGACAGATCTGTCCAGTGATGAGAGTGGAGTGTAGAAGTCTCCCACTATTAGTGTGTGGGGCTTAATGTGTGATTTAAGCTTTAATAGTGTTTCTTTTACATATGAGGGTGCCCTTGTATTTGGGGCACAGATGTTCAGTATTGAGATTTCCTCTTGGTGGATTTTTCCTGTGACTAATATGAACTGTCCTTCTTTGTCTCTTTTGACTAATTTTAGTTTGAAGTCTATTTTGTTAGATATTAGGATAGCTACATCAGCTTCTTTCTTAGGTCCATTTGATTGGGAATTTTTTTTTTAACCCATCCCTTTACTCTGAGGCGATGTCTGTTTTTGAGGTTGAGGTGTGTTTCTTGTATGCAGCAGAAGGATGGATTCTGTTTTTGTATTCAATTTGTTAACCAGTGTCTTTTTATAGGTAAGTTGAGTCCATTTAGATTAAGGGATATTAATGACCAGTGATTGCTAGTTCCTGTTATTTTAGTTTTCATTTTTGGTGATGTTATTTTGTGTGTTTTTCCCTTTTGGGGGATTTGCTTCTGTGTGGTCATCTATTGTCTGTGTTTTTGTGGATGTAGCTAACTTCCTTGAGTTACTCCTTCTAGTACTCTTTGTGTAGGGTTGGGTTTGTGGCTAGGTAATGGTTTTTGCAGAGGTCCCTGGCTTGGGCCAGGTCCTGCAGAGGTCTCTGAGTCAGGCCTGCTCCCTTAGCTCCCATGTACCTGCTTCTGTGGTTCTGCCATGGAATATCTTGTCTTTTTTGTCTATGGCGATTGAAACTTTTACTGGGTATAGCTGTTTGGCCTGGCATCCATGTCTTTTTTTTTTTTTTTTTTTTTTTGGTTTTTTGAGACAGAGTTTCTCTGTGGCTTTGGAGCCTGTCCTGGAACTAGCTCTTGTAGACCAGGCTGGTCTTGAACTCACAGAGATCCGCCTGCCTCTGCCTCCCGAGTGCTGGGATTAAAGGCGTGCGCCATCATCGCCCAGCGCATCCATGTCTCTTAATGTCTGTATAACACTTGACCAGGACCTTCTGGCTTTCATTGTTTCCATTGAGAAGCCAGGTGTAATTCTGATAGGTCTGCCTTTATATGCTACTTGCCTTTTTCCTTTGCAGCTCTTAATATTATTTCTTTATTCTGTATGTGTAGTGTTTTGATTCTTATGTGGCAAGGGAACTTTTTTGATCCAATCTATTTGGTGTTCTGTAAGTTTCTTGTATCTTCATATGCATATCTTTCTTCAGGTTGGGAAAGTTTTCTTCTATGATTTTGTTGAATATGTTTTCTGTGTTTTTGAGTTGGACTTATTCTCCTTCTTCTATATCTGCTATTCTTAGGTTTGGTCTTTTCACAGTATCCCATATATCCTGGATATTTTGTGTTAAGCTTTTTTTAGATTTGTTTTCTTTGACAGATGAGTCTATTTCCTCTATTGTATCTTCAGCATTTGAGATTCTCTCTTTCATCTCTTGTATTCTGCTGTTTATGCTTGCATTTGTGGTTCCTGACGTTTTCTCATAATTTCTGTTTCTATAATTCCCTCAGTTTGTGTTTTCTTTATTGTCTCTATTTTGGTTTTCAAGTCTTAAATCATTTCTTTCATCTGTTTGATTGCTTTTTCTTGGTTTTCTTCAAATTTTTTGTTTGTCTTTTCCTCCATTTCTTTGAGGGAATTTTTCTTTTCCTCTTTAAGGGCCTCAAACATTCTCCTAAAGTTATTTTATAGGTCATTTTCTTCTGCTTCATCTATATTGGGGTGTTCAAGTCTTGCTGTTGTAGAACCACTAGTTCTTGTTGGTGTTATGTTGCTCTTTGTGGTGTTCCATGTGTTCTTACCTTGTCTACCCATCTTCTCCTCTGGTTGGTGTAACTGGGGCTGTGTCTCTGATGATCAATCTTTCAGGTGCCAGTGGATCCAAGGCTCAGATGGTTGCTCCCCGCAGTCAGGGTTATGGTTCCAGTCATCATGGAGGTCACTAGGTGTTCCCAGAAGTCGCTTGGCACTCCCAGGGGTTGCTCTGCAGTCCTGGAGGTGGTTCGGGCCTGCTCCCACCGAGGTCACTAACTCAACCTGTTTTTGCAGAGATCCCTGGCTTGGGCCAGGTCCTGCAGAGGTCTCTGAGTCAGGCCTGCTCCCTTAGCAGTAGCTCCCTTGTACCTGCTTCTGTGGAAGTTGCTGCCTCGGGCCTTCTCCAGTGGAGGTCACTGGCTCGTACCTTCTCTGGCAGAGGCTCCCTCAGCAGTAGCTTCCTTATACCGTGAACATTTTCTTTTATGGCACAATAACATATTATAAAACTAACAATTAGTAAGGTATAATACCAGTTTTATAAGCAAATAGTCTTTTGAAAGTTTGAAGGTTTATTTACTTTATTTTATGAATGTGAGCATTTTGTCCACATGTATGTATGTGTACCATATGTGTCCATGGTACCCACAGAAGTCAGATGAAAATGTTGGATCCACTGGAATTGTAGTTTCAGATGATTGTGAACCACCATTAGGTGCTGGGAATTGAACCCAGTGTTCTTTTTGTTTTGTTTTTGTTTCTGAGACAGGGGTTCTCTGTATATCCCTGGCTGTCCTGGAACTCGCTCTGTAGACCTGGTTGACCTTGAACTCACAGACATCTGCTTATTTCTGCACCCTGAGTGCTGGGATTAAAGGTATGTGCCAACACTGCCCAGTGAAACCAGTGTTCTTAACTGTTGATACATCCTTTAAGCCCCTGAAAAAAATCTGTAATGGCTTTGAGAGAAAAAAATTGTTTAAGCCACAGCTTAAATTAAGAATGTAGGGGCCGGGCGGTAGTGGCGCACACCTTGAATCCCAGCACTCGGGAGGCAGAGGCAGGAGGATCTCTGTGAGTTCGAGGCCAGCCTGATCTACAAGAGCTAGGTCCAGGACAGGAACCAAAACCTACAGAGAAACCCTGTCTCAAAAAAAAAAAGTCATTTAAAGCCAGGCGGTGGTGGCGCACGCCTTTAATCCCAGCACTCGGGAGGCAGAGGCAGGCGGATCTCTGTGAGTTCAAGACCAGCCTGGTCTACAAGAGCTAGTTCCAGGACAGGCTCCAAAACCACAAAGAAACCCTGTCTCGAAAAACCAAAAAAAAAAAAAAATTAAGAATGTAGGGCAATTAGGTATCACCTAGAGAAAAATCTAAGGTGGAAGCCAGCGCTCTTGACCACTGAGCTATCTCTCCAGCCCCATCCACAAACAAATATTTCTAAAAAAAAAGTCCTTTTATAGTTGTTCAGTCAGGATTAAAATAAGGCCATAGATACTTTAATTCTCTTTAATACATTCCCCTTACCTATCTCTCAATCTCAAAACTTGTGTCATTGACTTAGAAACTAAAGTGTCCTGTAAAATGTTCAACTCTTCATAATATAAGTTCTTAATTTAATAAACTATAAAGACAGTCCTTGAAAGTTTTCAATTGAGAGAGAGAGAGAAAGAGAATAAGAAGAAGAAGGAGAAGGAGAAGGAGAAGGAGAAGGAGAAGAAGAAGAAGAAGAAGAAGAAGAAGAAGAAGAAGAAGAAGAAGAAGAAGAAGAAGAAAAAGGAGAAGAAGAAGAAGAGGAAGAAGAAGCAGTACAAAATATAAAGTTTGGGACTTTGATATGTGATTCCCCTTTGTATGCTATGAATGTATTTTATTATCATTAGTTAATAAGAAGCCACTTTGGCCTATGGCAGGACAGATATAGCTAGGTGGGAAAATTAACTGAACGTATGGAGAAAGAAGGCAGAGTCAGGCAGACGCCATGTAGCCACCCAAGAAGCAAGGTGTGAGGTGGCGAACCACAAGCCTCATGGTAAAATATAAAATAATAAAAATGGGTTAATTTAAGAGGTAAAGCTAGGAATATGCCTGAGTCATTGACTAAACAGTATTGTTGTTAACATAGTTTCTGTGTGGTTATTTGGGTCTTGGTGACTAGGAAACGAAAGCGGTCTCCATTTACAGAAATAGTTGTGTAGCTTGGTCTATTTGTGGAGCCCCAGCAGTGGGACAAGGATCTGTCCCTGGTACATGAGCTGACTTTTTGGAACCTATTCCCTATAGTAAAATGCCTTGTTCAACCTTAATGCGGTGGGGAGAGGTGTGATCGTGCCTCAATTTAATATGCTGCGGGAGACCTTACCATTTCTGAGGAGTAGATGATGGGGCAGAAAGGAGGTCAGGGGAGGGAACAGAAGGCAAGAAGTGAAAGAAAATTGTGCTTGGTATGTAAGATAAATTAAAGAAATGCAATTAAAAAAACATTTAAAAAAAAGAGTTGCTGTGGTCATGGTGTCTCTTCATAGGAATAAAAACCTTAACAAAGACAAACCTGGCAGTATTTTATAATTATACCACATTTGATATTTTGAGGTAAGATAGAGTTTGGAAGTTGGGTTCCTTGAATCCTCCATCAGTTCGTTTCTCCCTGCTAAGTTCCTGTGTCAGGTCGGGATGAATTTGATAGACACTGTATGACCTTCCCTCATCCAACTGATAGTCACTACCACTCCCTGAGCTGTTTAGAGTTATCATATTCTGCAAATATATACCTCCAATTAAACTCTCTCTCTCTCTCTTTTTTTTTTTTTTTGGTTTTTTGAGACAGGGTTTCTCTGTGGCTTTGGAGCCTGTCCTGGAGCTAGCTCGGTAGACCAGGCTGGTCTCGAACTCACAGAGATCCGCCTGCCTCTGCCTCCCGAGTGCTGGGATTAAAGGCGTGCGCCACCATCGCCCGGCCTAAACTCTCTTTTTAAGCATGTATTTGCATGTGTTTAATTCTGGCATGGATGTGGCGATCAAAGGACCCCCTAAAGCATCAGTCTCTCCTATCATGTGGGACCCAGGGATCAAAAAGTCAGTCGGTAGGTGTCTGTTTGCTTCCTATTGCTGTGATAAAAACACTGACCAAAAGCAGCTTGGGGGGCGGGGGGAGGGGTGTTTGTTTCATATATCCCAGGTCACAGTCCACTGAAGGAAGCCACAGCAGGAAGCAAGGGCAGAACACCGGAGGCAAATGACGGAAGGCCAGGGAGAAGCGCTGCTCACTGACTAGCTCTTCATCGTGTGCCCAGCCTGCTTTCTTTTTTTTTTTGGTTTTTTTTCGAGACAGGGTTTCTCTGTGGCTTTGGAGCCTGTCCTGGAACTAGCTCTGTAGACCAGGCTGGTCTCGAACTCACAGAGATCCGCCTGCCTCTGCCTCCCAAGTGCTGGGATTAAAGGCGTGCGCCACCACCGCCCGGCTCCCCAGCCTGCTTTCTGATGCAGTCCCGGATCACCTGCCTAGGAGTGGCATCGCGCACCCACCCAGATAGCACACCACAGCTATGCCTTCACACATCCCTGGGCAGGGAGCCACGCGGCGGGCGAGAAATCAAGAAAATGCCCTGTAGGCTTGCCTCCGGGTCAGTTTGATGACGGCATTTTCTCTTTTGAGACTTCCTCTTCCCTGATGATCTTACCTTGTGCAAAGTTGACAAAAAAACCAGCCAGGGCCACTAGCCTTGGAAGAAGCTACTTCGCTACCATCTCGCCAACCCCACCGAAGTTGTCTTGACAGCAGAGATCACATTTATTTAATTTCTTGGGCTTGGATCGGAGCTTTTTAATACCATAAGAAATTGATTAATGTGTATTTAATTAGGTTGGCTGATGTCCCTTCATTCGACAATTACCGTAGAATATGAGTCTAAAATGAACGTCTGTTCCTCCACTCACCAACCTCTTACTGAGAAAATCGCAGGCGTCGGATATTATTCATGACGCAAAGGTGACAAAACATCCTCTCTGCTCTCGCAGAGTTCGTGGTATTTGCTGTATTTAATTCATAAATCATCTTCGATAATGGAGTGGGTGAGGGCTGGAGCTCACAGGGTCCCGTGAGGAAGGACAATTGCTACGATTCCTTAGACGTCAGCTGTGTCAGGAGCTGGACCGGTTCTGCTGCTGCATAGAATCAGGTCCTCACGGTAGCCCTCTTTATAGAAGAGGACATAAAAGTTTGAAAAGATTAGGCAATTGGCCTGGAATCACAATGCCTAGTAAATGAAATAAATCAGTCGCATAACCTTAAGTAAAGATTACTCAATACTGGATCAGCAATGAAAAAATTTGAGCAAATATTAGGAAACAGGTCTGACAAATTATAAGAACCCCAATGACATAATTACATAACTCGCAAGATATATAAAAGCCTTGAAGTATGACTGGGTAGGGCTGGAGAGAGGGTTAAGAGTGATGCCAGTCCTGCAGAGGACCGGATTTTAGTTCCCAGTACCGCGTTGGGCAGTTCATAACCACCCATACATAACTCCTGCTCCAGAGAATCTGATGCCCTCCTCTGACCTCTCAGGGTGCTTGAACTCACAAACCCCACTCCCCCACACACACATAATTTGAAAAGAAAAGTAAAATTTATTTTTTTGTTTTAAATGGGGACTGAGTATAGCTCAGTGGTAGAGCACTTGCCTAGCACATATGAGACCATGGGTTCAATCCCCACACTGAAAACAAACAAAACTGTTTCAGAGTTTTGGGAAAGGCTGTCTGAGTCCTGTCCTCTTGTTAGAAGCCTGGCTCACCACTCATTCTGGAATAAAAAGTTGACTTGTGCACATCTGTCCGTCCCCAGATCTTTCCTTCTGGCTCCTGTGCTTCTCCTTTTCGCCAGCAGTATTTGCACAATAAAACTCTAGTGGCAACATTTCTAACAGTTTACCCCAAATAAACGAGAAACAGGGAGAAGTATGTGTGTGTATACATGCAAACACATGTATGTTGTTCCCCAGGAAGGTCGTCTACTTTCATTTCATCAAGATAGGATCTCCCTTGGGCCTAAAACTCATGAATTAGGCTACACTGATTGGCCAGCAAGCCCAACTTTCTTTCCTTCCTTCCTTCCTTCCTTCCTTCCTTCCTTCCTTCCTTCCTTCCTTCCTTCCTTCTTTCCTTCCTTCCTTCCTTCCCTCCCTCCCTCCCTCCCTCCCTCCTTTCTTCCTTCCCTCCCTTCCTTTCTGTATTTCTTTTTTTGTTTATTTTTTGAGACAAGATTTCTCTGTGTAACAGCTCTGGCTGTCTTGGAACTGTCTTTGTAGATCAGGCTGGCCTTAAATTCACAGACATCCACTTGGCTCTGCCTCCCAAGTGCTGGGATTAAGGCATGCACCACCACCACCCAGACATGCTCAACATTCTTCCTCAAGTAGTCTGCCAACTAAGCCATCACCCAAGCCCTGTAGCTTAGTGCCATGTTTTAATCCATTTTCGGTTTATTTTTAATTACATGTATGGGGAGGGGGTATATGCAGGCCCCCAAGGAGAGCAGCTGCATTGGATTGATCCGCTGTTGTAAGCCATCTGGGTTTACATGTGGGTGCTGGGAACTGAACTTGGGTCTTCTGCAAGAGCAGCAGATGCTCTTAACTACTGAAGCATCTCTACAGCCCCCTTCACTATTTTTAAAATTAAGATAAGGTGCATATAATGCAAAGTTTATTGGCATAACTTTAGAATTAGTTCTTTAGATTTATTTTATGTGTATGACTATTTTGCTTACATGCCTATATGAGCACTGTGCGTATGCCTGGTGGAAGGTATCAAATCCCATGGAACTGTAGTTAAATGTATCGGCGTAAATGAATGCAGACAGTTTGTAAAAATATATATAGTTTTAATGTAGAAATAGACTTACAGAACCACCGTTCCCGCGGAGACCAGGAAAGTAGAAGAGACAGCTCGGAGCACACACACACACACACACACACACACACACACACACACCAAATTTATAGGCAGACATTAGCCCGAGGCGAACACGCCCCTAAGGGGCGGGACTTATCCCTACAGTTACACAAGGCTGTGAGACACCATGTGGCACTGGGAATTGAGCCTGGGTCTTCTGCAAGAGCATCAAGTACTCTTAACCAACCCTCTAGGCATTGGTCTAACTATGTTAAGTGTGCAGTTTCATAGTAAGTACATTCCCAATTTCCGGAAATTTTTTTCAGCTCACTCAACTGAAATGTGATAGCCACTGAACACCAATCCGTTCTCCTCTCTCTCCCATCCTCCTGTAATCACTACTCTGTTTTCTGTGCCTATGAATCCGACTGTTCTAGGACCACATCCGAATGGATACATATTTATTATATTTGGAGTAGTGTCTAAATGCAGCATGGAATTCTAGGCTGGATCCTGCAAGAAGAAAAGAACTTTAGTGGAAAGAGTCGTAAAATCTGAATTAGATCTGCGGTTGGCCAATAGTGCTGCACCAACATTAATTTCTTTGTTTTGTGTATCGTGACTATATAAATTGGACAATGGATATGACAACTAACATTGTCAACAAGATCTATAAATAGTGGTTCTCAACCAGTGGGCCACAATCCCCCTTGGTCCCATATCAGATATCCTGCATAACAGATATTTACATTATAATTCATAACAGTATCAAAATTACAGTTATGAAGTAACAATGAAATAATTTTATGGCTTGAGGGTCACCACAACATGAGGGTCACAGCTTTAGGAAGGTGGAGAACCACTGCTCTGGAATCATCTAGGAGATAAACCACTGGGCACACCTGTGAAGGATCAGCCAGCCTCTGGGCACACCTGTGAAGATCAGCCAGCCTCTGGGCACACCTGTGAAGGATCAGCCAGCCTCTGGGCACACCTGTGAAGATCAGCCAGCCTCTGGGCACACCTGTGAAGATAACCCAGCCTCTGGGCACACCTGTGAAGGATCAGCCAGCCTCTGGGCACACCTGTGAAGATCAGCCAGCCTCTGGGCACACCTGTGAAGGATCAGCCAGCCTCTGGGCACACCTGTGAAGGATCAGCCAGCCTCTGGGAACACCTGTGAAGATAACCCAGCCTCTGGGCACACCTGTGAAGGATCAGCCAGCCTCTGGGCACACCTGTGAAGATCAGCCAGCCTCTGGGAACACCTGTGAAGATCAGCCAGCCTCTGGGCACACCTGTGAAGATCAGCCAGCCTCTGGGCACACCTGTGAAGATAACCCAGCCTCTGGGCACACCTGTGAAGGATCAGCCAGCCTCTGGGAACACCTGTGAAGATCAGCCAGCCTCTGGGCACACCTGTGAAGATCAGCCAGCCTCTGGGCACACCTGTGAAGATCAGCCAGCCTCTGGGCACACCTGTGAAGGATCAGCCAGCCTCTGGGCACACCTGTGAAGATAACCCAGCCTCTGGGCCTTTCTGTAAGGTAGCATCTAGATTATGTGAACTGAAATGGGAAGACCCACTTGAGTGTGGCAGCACCACTCCATGGGGTAGGGTCCTGGACAAAACATAAAGGAGAAAGCCTGCTGAGCACAGCGCTCATCCTCTTCTGTTTCCCGACTGCAGGTGTAATGGCCAGATGTCTTAAGCTCCTCTGCCGAGACTGTACCCTCCAACTGTGAGCCAGAATGAGCCGGTTCATTCCTTGGGTTGATTTAGTCATAGTACTGTATCACAGTGTCTTAGTTAGGGTTTCTATTGCTGTGAAGAGACACCATGACCAGAGCAGCCCAAATAAAGAAAAACATTTCACTGGGTCTGGCTTACAAGTTTATCCCATGACCTTCATGGTGGGATGTGGCAGAATTCAGCAGGCGACAGGAAGTGAACTGACTCACTACACTAGGCATGGCTTGAGTATCCATGAGACCTTAAAGCCCACCCCCACAGTGACACACTTCCTCCAACAAGGCCACACCTCTGAAGAGTGCCACTTCCTTTGGGGACCATTTTCTTTCAAACCACCACACAGCCACAGGAAAATGAACAACTATAAAAACCGTGGAAACTGAACTATTCTGCAACTCTTTCTCTAAATATAAAACTATGTCATAGGCCAGTGAGATGGCTCAGCCAGTAAAGGTACTTGCCACCAAATTTGAGGACCTAAGCTCTAATTTTGGAGTCCATGTAGTAGGAGAGACCACTGAATGTTCTGGATTTCACATGTGTTCTGTGTTGTGCACATGTACACACACTAAATTTTTAAAAGTTTAAACTTTTTAAAGATTTTTTCTTCTGTAGGGAAGATGATGTATATGAAGCAAGTGCTCTACCACCGAGCTACTCCCCAGACCTGAAGGAAAAGTGACTTTCTGAATTAATATTTTCTTTGTTCATTTTTAAAAAAATGTCTTCTTGGTGACTATCTAAAGGGATTTCATGGTTACTCCACTAATGTTGTCATTGCCCAAATTGATTTTAATTCCCTTGGAATTGTCTTCAAAAGTCTAAAATTAAGACTGTAGTATCAGAGGCTGAAGGGACAGCTCAGCAGTTAAGAGCACTGGCTGCTCTTCCAGAGGTCCTGAGTTCAATTCCTGTCAACCACGCGGTGGCTCACAGCCATCTGTAATGAGATCTGGTGCCCTCTTCTGGCCTGGAAGCATACATGCAGGCAGAACACTATACACAATAAATAAATAAATCTTTTTTTTAAAAAAAAAGATTGTAACTTTTGCCTGATGATCTTGTCTGCTTCCAATTTCCAGGAGGATCTATATATGTTTTTCTTTGGGTTCACCTTCTTATTTAGCTTCTCTAGGATCACAAACTATAGGCTCAATGTCTTTTGTTTATGGCTAATATCCACTAATGAGTGAGTACATACCATATTCATCTTTTTGGGTCTGGGTTATCTCACTCAGGATAGTGTTTTCTATTTCCATCCATTTGCATGCAAAATTCAGGATGTCATTGTTTTTTTTTTTTAACCACTGAGTAGACTCTAATGTGTATATATTCCACACTTTCTTCATCCATTCTTCCATTGAAGGACATCTAGGTTGTTTCCAGGTTCTGGCTATTACAAACAGTGCTGCTATGAACATACTTGAACAAATGCTTTTGTAGTATAATTGGGCATCTCTTGGGTATATTCCCAGGAGTGGAATTGCTGGATCCTGAGGTAGGTTGACTCCCAGTTTCCTGAGAAACCGCCACACTGGTTTCCAAAGTGGTTGCACAAGTTTGCATTCCCACCAGCATACCACTGGTGGAGGGCCAAGGAGGCTGTCTTCCCCAGTTCCTACTTCTCTGGTCAGCAGTGATGTAAAACATAGGCTTATTTGTGTACTGACCATTTGTATTCTTAGTGAATTGCTGTGGTTGTTTGAATGGGAATGTCCCCACAGGTTCAGAGATTTAAATATGTGGTGTCCCAGTTGGTGGACTGTCTAGGAAGGATTAGGAGGTGTGTCACTGGGAGTGGGCTGTGAGGTTTCAAAAGCCCACACTAGGTCCAGTCTCAATCTTTCTCTGCCTGCTGCCTTCAGATCAGGGTGTAAGCTCTCTGCTCCAGTGCCATTCCTGCCTGCTATTGTGATCCCCACCATGATGGTCATAGACTTTCCCTCTAAAGCTGAAGCAAATCCCCAATTAAATGCTTTTTTTTATGAGCTGCCTTGGTCACAGTGTCTCTTCCCTGCAGCAGAAGAGTGACTAAGAATTGCCTATTCATACTTTCCTTCCCTCCCCCCTGGTTATTTTCTTGTTTTAAGAAATTCTCTTTATACTATAAATAATAATCCTTTGTTAACACACAACTGCGAATATTCTCTTTGTATGTCACTGTTTTGTTTGAGACAAGGTGGCCTTGAACTTGTTGTATATACAAGGATGGTCTTGAATCCTGATATTTCTGCTTCTACCTCCCAAGTCTTGGGAACACAGGCATGTGTCACCACACCTGACTCATTTTAAAATCTATTAGTATCTAAGATTTATTTATTTATTATAATTTATTTATTTTTATTTTATGCATCCTGGTGTTTTGCCTGCATGTTTGTCTGTGTGAGGGTGTCAGGTCTTAGAGTTAGAGACAGTTGTGAGCTCCCATGTAGGTGCTGGGAATTGAACCCAGATCCTCTGGAAGAGCAACCAGTGCTCTTACCCACTGAGTTATCTTTCCAGCCCCTAAGATTTACTTTTAGTGTGTGTGTGTGTGTGTGTGTGTGTGTGTGTGTGTGTGTGTGTGTGTATGTGCTCGCTGACTGTGCCCGTAGATCCCTGTGCTGGCGAGTACCCTGGGAATGAACCTGGGTCCTCTGGAAGAGCCAGCGCTGTTAACCATTGATCTCTTCAGCCCCTACTTTGGTGTTTGAGACAGGGTTTTGTTATGGAGCTTTGACTGATCTAGATATCCACTATGTAGAAGAAGACGGTCTGAAGCTGTCAGAATGCCCCTGCCTCTGCCCCCAAGTGCTGGGATTCCCGGTGTGTCCCCCACACCCAGGTCATCTCTTCCTTTCCTTATGCTCTGTATTGCAATATGGAAATTATATTAGTGGTTGGGGGGGGGTATGAAGGAAGTTTTACTCCATTTAATTCATTTTAAAGTTAAAAATACTAGGACTTAGGACCATATTTCACAAGCATATGTATCAAACCTCTGAGTGTGAAATCCCCTTTTCTTCTCTGGGCGTGAAGGGATGCCCAAGGTCATAGCAGAGCAGAGCGCACCGACTCTCCCTCCCCTCCCTTCCAAGCGCTAGTTTTGTTTTTGTTTTTTGATTTTTTTGAGACAGGGTTTCTCTGTGTAGCTCTGACTGTCCTAGAACTTGCCCTGTAGACCAGGCTGAACTCGAACTCACAGAGATTCGCCTGCCTCTGCCTCACGAGTGCTGGGGTTAAAGGTGTGTGCCACCAGCAACCAGCCCAAGCTCTAGTCCTTACAAGCTGCCATGGCTGCACACCATTTCCCTCTGGGACCCCAGAGGAGAAGGAAATGGGTAAGGCAGGGCAGGTTTGAACACAAGGGGGCACATCTCTGTGTTTCCCCGGCAACCTGTCATTTCCTTCAAGGCCTCCCGTCAGGCTCAGAAAGTTCTTCCCTACCCAACGTTCATTAAAAATATTTGCTTCTATGCAATTTATAAATTATTTCGAAATTTTTTTCTTTTTAGGTAACAGGAGACATTTAGATCTTTAAATGACCAGTAATTTGAAGATAGCCAGTTATTTCTGAGATGTTTATCATCTCCCACTAACCTGAAATATCACTTTGAAAATATCTGAAATCTTTTATGTTCCCCAGCCTTGGAATATTTTCTGAACTTTGCCCCGTTCCCTACTTTTTAGTGTCCTATAAGCCAAGCCCTGTTTTGTAGCAAGTATCTTAATTGTTTGTTGGTTGTTTTGAGACAGGATCTCAGTATGTAGCCCTGGCTAGCCTGGGACTCACTATGCAGACAGGTTGGCCTGGAATTCACAGAGGCCTGTCTCTGCCTCCCAAATGCTGGGCCACTATGTTCAGCTCACAAGCTATTTTTCACAGCTTTATAGATTTTTCAAACATGGATCCTCCAGATAAACTAGAATAACCAACTCTTTGTTCGTTTGGGTTTTGTTTGTCTCCTGTGTACTGGGTTTAAAGGCATATACCACCATGTCCAGTCTAGTAATTAAATTTTTAAATGGATTTTGAACATTTTGTTACTAATTTATTTATTGTATGTGTGTGTGTGTGTGGCACAAGCGTGTCATGGTACACGAGTGGAGATCAGGCATTGACTTGCACAAGTCAGTTTTTTCCTCCCATCATTGGCTCTGGGAATTGAACTCAGGTCATTAGGCTTGGCCACAAGCCCTTGCCCCTGGCATCTTGTCATTCTCTGAACACATCCCAAGGGAGGCAGGAGGATCTCAAAGCCAGCCTTGAATACCAGTGAGGTCCTGGCAAACAAACAAACAAACAAAAACCCAAAACCCAAACCCTCCTTCTCCAGTCCTGGTTGGATTTGGACAGCTTACTACAAGCCGGAGTTACCTAGGAAGAACCTCAGCTGGGAATGTGCCTCCCCCAGACGCCTGTGGACAAGTTTGTGAGAGCGTTTTCCTGATCAATGGTTCAAGTGTGGGGGTCCAGGTCACTGCTTAAATAAACCCTCTCCTCCCCAAGTTGTTTTTGGCCATGTTTATCATAGCAATAGAAACGTTACCAAGATACCATCCTCCTCCTCCACCACCACCATAAAATAAACAAACAGTTACAACAGAGAACTCTTTCTGAAGAACAAGGAAAGTTTTTAGGGATGCTGTTTTCTCCATATCTTTACGTGTGTTCTTGGGTTTTCTTGCAACTAAGTCTTCCTTTTCTCTACTTATTTTAATTTTTATCTACAGTAACTTCTCATCTATAACACTATCACAGCCCGTGTAAAGGCATGTTGTGTTTGTGTTTACACAGAACGCCCTTGTGTCTTTGACGAAGTGGTTGCTATAGTGAAGGTAAATCATCATAGCGCTCTAAAGTGCCAAGTTATCAAACAGTGAGGACCTTGTATGCAGAATCTCATTCCATTCCCTTTTACATGCCAATGAGATAGCCAGACATGTCGGTACACATTTGTAGTTTCAGCATTCAAGAAGCTGAGGCAGGAAAATAGGGAATTCAGGGCCAGCCTGGACTACCTACTGAGACCCTAATTCAATAAGAAACAAAACAATAACTCAGTGAAACTTAGACACGCAAGCAGACAGACACACAGCAACGAAAGGAAAGATGTCACATTCCAAACCAACCCTTTGTTGTTGTTGTGCTATAGTTCAGGCTAGCCTCATCCTCGCCCTGTCTGGCTTCAGCCTCTAGAGTTCTGAACACATGGGTGTACGCATCCCACCTCCCTCAACTGACTCTGTTTGGGGAAAAATGAAGAAAGCATCCATATGTGTTCATTTATTTTATTTTTATTGAGATATACTATTGTACTTTTTGTACTTAATGTATGAAATGCATTATGGTCATTCAGTACACTATATAATGTATAATAATTAAATCAGAATAATATGTATTTCTAATTCTCTAATCATTACACACCAGTTTTCAAGGACTTTAAGTTAAAATATGTTTTAATTTTTTTTCTGCCAGATATTTATTTATTCATCTTTGATGACATATGTTATTTTAATCTTTTTGGGAATTCATACTCAAACGTCGTGTTTACAGCACAGTAAGAAAGGAATTCTCTACTCTAGCAAGCTGGAGAGCTGTAAGGCACTCTGGCCTCTAGGGGGCACTCTTTCCCTTTTAATAGTGTGGCTCAGGCGTTCAAATCCCTGGAGAACTGATGAACCCAGGAAAAATATTTCAAAACCTCCCAAAGAGCTTGGACAAATCGGCGGCTAAGACCATACAGTCGGATAATTTGTCTCAATGAGTGCAGTGTAGGAATTTGGCACTGAAAAACAATTCTTCCCTACCTTGCTTTGTATTATAGACAGAAGGGTTTACATGTGTGTACATTCACCCCCAATCACCCCCAAGTTTTAAACCCGGCATAGTGTTCTCAACCACGTCAGTTTTCACGCACCCCCACTCACTCGAGGCTGGTAAGGCCAGTTTCTCACAAGTGCCACACTCTGGACGTATTTCACTATCCACCTCTCTCTTAGGCAGCGGTGAGTGGTGGGGAGAGGGAGAGAGAGACAGAGAAAGGGGGGGAGGGGAGCACTGCATTAAAAGAGCACACTTCCCTGGACAGAGTGAGCAATCTTGAGGGTTGCAGTGACAGCTTCCTCTATGACGAAGAACAGCTAAACTCCCTGCTCTCTTGTTTGTGTGAAAGCAATGTGTTCCCCAAGTTCAGTAATCCCAAATTGCGATGCAAACCCCCGTTGGTTCATGCTGTGTCTCCCCCGAAGTCCTGAGGGCAAAAGGAACGGGCACCAACAAAGCAACGCTCCTGTCTTGTTGTTTTACTGTGCGAAATTTCTTTCCTGACTCAGACAACTCCTGTTGAATTGAAAGGAAAGTGAACCCTGTAGCTTCATTGCTTTCAGATGAGTAAAAAAAATGTTAATTTTGGAGGTCACATAGCTGGGCAGTATGTCTAGTATCCCATTAATTCCACAGTAGGCAATACTTTTGATGTTTTTGTTATAATGATAACAGCGGTCTTGGTTACTTCTCAGGGACTAGAAAGCTGTTTTTGTCAAAACCACTTTATTTGGGCTTGCCTAAGCATCTAATTCCTGCCATCTGATGCCAGGAAACCGCTGACTGCCCCCTTGAGTCGTGCCAACATCACCTGTTCTGAACGTGAGTACCCTGAGGAGCCAGGCAGCTTGCTTGCACATCCACAGACCACTTACCTACTTCTCTGCCCATATCTGAGCGCCAAGCCTTTAGTGGCTGAGTTTGTCTCATTAATGTCCCCTACCCTATCCTCGAGGATTCGGGTCCTGAGAATAAACTTTCTTCTTCACCAGACCACATTGCCCAGGGGTCAGCATACTACGTGGCCTGGTTTGATGACAGCGCCTTCTGCTACCATCTGTGAAATAGTAACAGTCTACACTGTGGGCTTGTAAGTAGGATATAATCAAATTGCTGACCTGATACTCTCTGAGCAGCAGGATGACCTCACCAGAACTGCGTGAGACCAGCATGTACAAAGAGATCCATGCACATACTCGTTCTCTCTAAAGCACGTTACATGCCACTTATAATTCTAAGAGTTTGTGGGTGTATATTCATTTAGGCACGAGATAGAAACTTAAAATTCCCATTATAAAGACGGGATAAAGAGGCACGAAGATGTTACCTTTGCTAGGACAGTCCATGAGTGTCTGAGCCCTGTGCTCCAAAGGAAGCAAATACAGGCAAACTTGACCCACTGCCTCAATGATCCACTGACCCACTGTTAACAGCTGGGGAAGAAGAGAAGGTGTGTGTGTGTGTGTGTGTGTGTGTGTGTGTGTGTGTGTGTGTGTGTTAGGTATCTTACTGGCTGGAACTAGCCAAGTAAGCTGGTTGGTTAGAGATCCCCAGGGATCTTCCTGTTCCTCTCTCCCCAGAGCTGGGATCACAAGTGAATGTTGCTGCACCAGGCTTTTGAAAAGTTTGTCTTTGAGGGGCTGAATGCCTTACTGCCTGCATGGAGAACACTTTCCTGCTGAGCCATATTCTCAGTCCTCACTGTTTTACAAGAACAACTCTTTTAGTCAGACCGATAAATACATTGGTTTGTTGTATTTGGCTTATTAGGGCTTAGTAGAGAAATTGGCGCCTATATTTAGACTATATAGGCAAAAGTGCTTTCTCTACACAAAAATTTGCAAAGAATATTTACTACAGTTCATCATGGCTTGACTCCGAAATGTCTCCCAAATATGTGTTCATGTTTTAAACCCTTATTCCCCAGCCTGTGCTGCAATTTGGGGAAGGTTCTGGAATCTGTAGGATGTGGAAGCAGGCCACTGAGGAGGGCTGCCAAAGGTGGAGCCAGCTTTTGTTTCTGTCATTCTGATCCCGTGTCCCATGGTTCAAACAACCCCCACCACACGCTGCCACTAGGAGTGGAACCTGCTCCCCTGGGCTTTCATTGGCCTAGGGCACTGGATCTTTGAGCCGCAGTCAGACATTTCTCCCAGGCTTCTGTCAGTTTTTTTGGTCACAGTGACACAAAAGAAAACTAATAGCTCACTTGATTTATAACTGCAGAAACCATGGCAACTACCATGATGTCCTAGAGTAGGGAAGTGGGTAAATAAACTGGTGTGTCCACATAACAGAATACTTTTCAGCACTGAAAACAAACAAAAAGATTGGGGGGAGGCTATATATTAACCAAGGGAAAGTAGCCAGTCTGAAAAGGCCACATACGTTATGGATCCAATTGCATGATATGTGGATTTGCAAATACAGAAGAAAGATAGGAAGCTGAGCAGAGGGAAGGATAAGCAGGTATGTGGTATGGGAAGTTCTTCTGTATATGTGTTGCTTTTATTGGTTAATGGCCTGTGAGAGGACAGAATAGAGCTAGGCGGGGGCAGAGGGGGAACTAAACTGAATGCTGGGAGGAAGAAAGTGGAGTCAGTGAGAAGCCATGGATCTGGTGCCAGAGATAGATGCGCCAGAACCTTGCCAGTAGGCTACAAGCCTCATAGTAAAATATAAAATAATGAAAATGGGTTAACCAAAGATATAAGAGCTAGTTAGCAATACGCTTAAGTGATTGGCCAAGCAGTGATTTAAATAGTAATATTCCTGTGTGAATATTTCAAGAGACTGGGCAATGGGGAAACAAACAAACAGCCTACAACTACAGATTGGTGCACCAATGTGGGTACTTACATCCACATAAAAACCTGAGAGAGCTTGAAAAGGAATTCTATACACACATAAAACAAACAAACAAACAAACAGAGTTTAATGCAGCTTCTTGCTCTGTTTGCTAGAAGCAAGCAGAGGCACGATTTCTTTAAGAAAGGTCTTCCTGATTCAGCAGTAGCAGAAAGAGAAACCCATGTGGTCTTGAAGAGTTTGAAATGGTGTGCTGCTAGCATGGAACTCTGACTCGAGAGGTCCAGCTATGGGGCATCTAAATAGGGTTTGTGAACAGAGTGCTTTATGGTAACACAGACCTGCTGTGACCCGACCCTGAATCTGGGGTGGAGAGAATGGTTCTCGGAGGCAATGAATGGACCTCAGCCATGTTGGACTGGGTGGAGCCAAAAGGCAAAGCAGCCTTAGTCCTAGTAATGCTGCTTAACATTTTAAAAAGTGTTCCTGGACAGAAAAGGATTTCAGATACACAATAGGACAGATTCAGACATAAAAGACCTCTAAACGAGACACAGTGTGTTTAAAAAATTTACTTAGGCTTGGGAGAGAGAAGAAAAAGAGTAAAGAGACAGTAAATGTAATATGAAAGAGTTTAGACAGTCATAGATTAAAGGAGTAAAGATAATAGAATAAATATTAAACTTGTAGAAAAAGAATAGAGTAAGAAAAATAAGCCGTGTAAAGATGGAAAATACACAGAGAGTCTGGATTTTGTATATTATTGTGTTTTCTTTAAATTTTTTGACTGTGAAGGAGCTGAGTACAGAGAGACATTTCATTGTATGGGCTGCTAAGCTAAACCAACCTACGTACTTTAAAGATATCTTGTCTTCAAAATTTGGGTCTAAGGATATGTTGCTTTGGAAAAGAGGTTCTTTTTTGTTCCAACAGAGGATGAGAACCTGTGGAATCCTTCCAGACTAATGTGGTTTGATGGACCAAGACCCCCAAAAGGTCACCATATACACCCCCCAAAATTACTTTGCCCAACAAAAAGTAGGAAGCACTTTGGAGAGAACTATGCCCAAATTCCCTAAATGATTGTTTATAAATGTTTGTTTACATTTAAAGGGGGATATGCTTAGAGATTTGCATTGGTATGGATCTTGATTTATTGATACAAATTTAAGGTCAATTTTGTTATATTTATGCTCTTGATTAAGGTATTGTGTTTGTACAGCTCATTCAAAAATGTAATGTATAATTAAGAAACACAGGTTAATAGATAGTCATCTATAATAGTCAGGCTTGTAGTCATGTTAGTTAGGTTTTCTACCAGGTATGGAATGGAAGATTTTTAGGGCAGCACAACTATTTTACACAATGCTATAACGGTGGGTACATGTCATTATACATGTGTCCAAAGCCATAGACTTTATAACACCAACAGTGATCTTGAACATGAAATGTGGGATTCAGGTGATAATATTTCAATGCAGGGATATCAGCTGTAACATGCCCATGGTGGTATGGGCGTTAACATCGGGGGAGGTTGTGCCTGTGGTGTGGGGGCCAAATGTGTGTGGGAATGAGAGCTCTTTACCTCCTTCAGTCTTGCTGGGAGCTTGACACTACTAAATAAATTAATCAAAAAATAAAATGTGCTTTTAAATGCCTTAAATTATTGCAGAGTAATTTAAAACATCATCAATGGTGTATGTTGAGATTTTGCTGCTCTCAGTCTGTGTTAGTTCTCTGCCTCATTCCCCCACAGAGCTAGCACGTAGATGTATCACCCCCCACAGAGCCGGCATGTGGACGTGTCACCCCCACAGAGCCGGCATGTGGACGTGTCACCCCCACAGAGCCAGCACGTGGACATGTCACCCCCACAGAGCCAGTACGTGGACATGCCATCCCACAGAGCCAGCATATGGACGTGTCACCCCCCACAGAGCCAGCATATGGACGTGTCACCCCCACAGAGCCAGCATATGGACGTGTCACCCCCACAGAGCCAGCACGTGGACATGTCACCCCCACAGAGCCAGCACGTGGACATATCACCCCCACAGAGCCAGCATATGGACGTGTCACCCCCCACAGAGCCGGCACGTGGACATGTCACCCCCACAGAGCTAGCACGTGGACATGTCACCCCCACAGAGCTGGCACGTGGACATGTCACCCCCCACAGAGCCAGCATATGGACGTGTCACCCCCACAGAGCCAGCATATGGACGTGTCACCCCCACAGAGCCAGCACGTGGACATGTCACCCCCCACAGAGCCGGCATGTGGACGTGTCACCCCCACAGAGCCGGCACGTGGGCATGCCATCCCCACAGAGCCGGCATATGGACATGTCACCCCCCACAGAGCCGGCATATGGACATATCATCCCCCACAGAGCTGGCACGTGGACATATCACCCCCACAGAGCCAGCATATGGACGTGTCACCCCCCACAGAGCCGGCACGTGGACATGTCACCCCCCACAGAGCCAGCACGTGGACATGTCACCCCCACAGAGCCAGCATGTGGACATGTCACCCCCCACAGAGCCAGCATATGGACGTGTCACCCCCCACAGAGCCAGCATATGGACGTGTCACCCCCACAGAGCCAGCATATGGACGTGTCACCCCCACAGAGCCAGCATATGGACGTGTCACCCCCACAGAGCCAGCACGTGGACATGTCACCCCCCACAGAGCCGGCATGTGGACGTGTCACCCCCACAGAGCCAGCACGTGGACATGTCACCCCCACAGAGCTCGCATGTGGACATATCACCCCCCACAGAGCCAGCATATGGACGTGTCACCCCCACAGAGCTGGCACGTGGACATATCACCCCCACAGAGCTGGCACGTGGACGTGTCACCCCCACAGAGCCGGCATGTGGACGTGTCACCCCCACAAAGCTGGCACGTGGACATGTCACATCTTCTACTTGGCCTCTCTGTTCCTTTGCCCCTTTGTCCTTTTTGGAGAGTCTACAGCCCCGTTGCTATGTTTCTGTTGTGTTGGAGTTTTCCCCATGCTAGGCAAGTGATCCACCACTGAGCCACACCCCCAGCCCTCCATTCTGGTTTTGGTCTAGTGTGAGCCATGTCCTCATCCGGGGCACAGAGCTCCTGCTGGAGAAGGGTCACAGTGGTGGCACTGGTGCCTCCCATACAATTTGCTCGTACACGCTCATCTGTCTTCTCTCATATAGTTCTGTGATTCTCAGACCAGAACTGCCTCCCTCACACATCTGCAAGTGTTTTAGTTTGCTTGACTTTTTTCTTTTGAGTTATGATCTCTTTATGGAGCCCAGACTGGCCTTGAACTTGCCATCCTCTTACCTTAGCCTCCCAAGTGCTGGGATTACTGGCATATGCTGCTACATTTAGCCTCAAGTATGTATAAATTCTATCTGATGTTTTACTTTTTGGTATTGTGTAATTTTGAGTATTTCAAAAATTCATGTCATTTCTTCCTAAATGAGGCCTCAAGTTCAAACCCTCCCATGATGAGATGGGAAAACAATTTTGGTCCATTTTTTCTCTCTTCCATTCTTTAGCAGACTACAGACTTTTCAATTATTGACCCATTTGTCTATTAGATGAATTGGATTTTTGCAATTAATTGTTGAAATTCTTTATATATCTTGGATATTATCCCTTGTCTGATGAGAAGCTGACAAAGATGTTTTCCCTCATTCTGTAGGCTGGCTCTTCATTTTGGTGATTGTTTCCTTTGCTGTGTTGAAGTTAATTTCATGCTAATTGTCAATTCTTTTGTTTGTCTGTTTTCTTAGACAGGGTCTCTCAGTGTGGTCCTGGCACTTGCGATGTAGACCAGGCTGGCCTCAAGCTCACAGAGATCCTCTGCCTTTGCTTCTTCCTAAGTGCTGGAATTAAAGGTGTGTGCCATCATACCCGGTTGGTTCCATTGGTCAATTCTTTACATTTTTTTTTCTGTGTTCCTTGGGATTCCCTGAGCTCGGAGGGGAGGGATTTAATGGAGACCTCCCATTTAGAGCTGTGTGTTCCAAGGTCTCCCTCTGGGTCATTTTACTGGTGTGTGTGTGTGTGTGTGTGTGTGTGTGTGTGTGTGTGTGTGTGCGTGTGTGTGTGTTTAGAACAGTAGTATTTGATTTTACCCTAGGTCTCTGGGATATCTAGTCTCTGGTTCTTGGTCAACCAAGCAGTATCAGGTGCGGGTTCCATCTCATGGAATGAACAGACATTGGTTGGTTGCTCCTACAAGTTTTGTGCCACCATTGCCCTAGCATATTTTACAGATGGGACACCATCGTAGATCAAAGGTTCAGTGGATGGGTTGGGTTTACATTTCTCTTTTGGTATCCTGCAGAGCACCTTCCCATACCAAAGACATTAGAACATAAGGACAGAGGTTGCATTTTTTAGATTCATTGTGTGTTTGTGTGTGTTTGTGTGTGTTTGTGTGTGTTCGAGCACATACATATGCCACAGCACATGAAATGTTAAGAATAACTTGTGGGGAATTGTTCTCTGTCTTGTGGGTCCCAGGAAATCGAACTCAGATGGTCAAGCTTGGGGGCACGTGCCTTGCTGGCCACCTCTGTGTCCTAGAATGTCGTCATGTTGCCGTCTTTTACCCCTAGCACTGCCAAAATTTTAGGTTTACATTGAAGTATTTGATCCATTTTGATTTGTTTTGTGCGTGCAGGATGAAGAGATATGTATCCAGTTTTGTTCATCTATTTGGGAATCCCAGTTTTTCTAGGATCATGGTTTTTCCTCCAATGTATGTTTTTGACATCTTTGTCAGAAAATTAGGTGGCTATATCTGTGTGTTTCATTTCTGGGTCTTCTATTTCAATGGCCTTCAGATCTGTTTTTGCACCCGTACCATGTTATTTGTGTTTCTGTGGCTCCATAATGTAATTTGAAACCTTATATTGAGACACTTTGGCTCTTTCTACTAAGAATTACAACTCTTCAGAGCTCTTTGTACCTCCATATGAATTTTATGATTGCCTTCCCCAGCGCTGTGAAGAACCGATGGGAAGTTTGATGGAGTTTGCTTTGAATCAGTACATCGTTTTCAGTATCGTGGTCATTTCCACAACACTAATTCTGCCAATCCATGAACATGGGAGATTTTTTTCATCTCCTGGGGTCTTCTTCATTTTCTTTCCAGTCTCTTAAAGTTTCCAGTTAGAAAGGTCCTTTTCTTCTTGACAGGGTTTCTCTGTGTAACAGTCCTGTGTGTCCTGGAACTCGCTCTGTAGACCAGGCTGGCCTTGAACTCACAGAGACCCACTTGCCTTTGCTTCCTGAGTCTTGGGATAAAAGGCGTGCGCCACCACCACCTAGCTCTTATTCCTGTTTTTAAAAAGCTCTATCGTGAGTGGGACTCCCCAACCCCCCATTTCTTCCCTGCTTAGCAGATTAGTTGTTAGTATAAAGAAAAGCTACTTATGAACTTGCTTTGGCAGCACATACACGAAAAGATTGGAACGATACAGAGGAGATTAGCATGGATCCTGTTCAAGAATGCAGCAAAAATTCATGAAAGTGTTCCATATTTTAAAAATAGAAAAAAAGCTACTGACTTTTGTATGTTGCTTCCCCACTTCTTATGCAGGACTGGGGATCGTACAAAGCACACAGAATCTCCCACATGCTAGGCAGCAACATCTTCTTTATCTGACCCTTTGTTCCCTTTCCCAGTTTTTAGGGTCCTGGTAGTCATCAGGTCCACCAGGAATAGTCTCTCTTTCTTACTGACAGCTGGAAGACGATGTAATTCCATATACAACATTAGGTCTTTGTCATATGATGTAGCACATTCTTGGGAGCAGAAAGTAGAAGGCAGAGAACACGAATCATCAACCAATCTTAGTGTGTTATATACATTATATGTGTAATTCAGACAGATAACTTAAATTTTTACCTCCTGTGTGTTTGTCTCACTTACTCCTTGAATAACCCTATGAAGTGAAAACTACTCTTACCATGAGAAATGAGGCTACCTTTAATCCCAGCACTTGGGAGGCAGAGACAGGCAGATCTTTGTGAGTTTGTGGCCAGCCTGGTCTACAAGAGGCTCCAAAGCTACAGAGAAAAAAAAAGAAAAGAAAAGAAAAAGAAAGAAAAAAAAGAAATAGGTCTGTGGATCCAGAGCTGATAAGGGAGTGTTACAATGAGATTTTAAGCCCAGAGCTGTGTCCTTAATCATTGGGCTATCTTAAAAATTAGTTCAAATTGTGCTTTTTCTTTTCCAACAAAAGGCTATTGTAATGAAAATGGGCATTTTGTGGGAAGGATAGTGTGAGAAGTATCAGCTAAATTCAAACAGCACACCGAGCACCATGATTTCCATAGCTTATGTGGCGTCAGATACTATCAGGGGCTCATATACTGCTCATTCCAGCTAAAGTTTCTGAACTGTTAGTCACTGCTTGCTTTAAAAAAGGCATGGTGGTACAGGCCTGTAAATCCCTGCACCCTGGAGGCTGAAACAAGAGGCTCATGGATTCTAGGCTAGTCTAATTGCACAGAGAGACCCTGTTATTTGAAAATAAATCAAAGAAACGGGCACACATTCTTCTAAAGCTGAGAACTTTGGCTTTGCTTATTTGCGATCTAAAAGTAAACAAACCACAGGAAGTCATGTGGTCAGCCTCTTGCCTTAAACACCCCAAACCACCACTTTTCCTTGCTATTTAGGGAGAAATACAGGACTCCACTGTAATGCACAAGGCCCTGAGTTCAATGCCGGCCTGGGCAGTGTGGGGCGTCCGAGGACTCTGCTCTGAGCACATGCAGAACGTTCTTTTCAGGGTCTTAGCTTCCATTCTTGCCCACTCCCCCCCCCCCCCAGATGACTGCTTTTCAGTGCAAATAAGTAGGAATAAAATAGAATTTGCCTGTCACGGACTGACATGACCGATAAGGAGTCAAAAATCTACAAGAGACGACAACCACCAAAGACAATGCCATAAAACCCCAAACAGCACAATACAGGGCGTGAAGAGACAGCACTTGGTGGAAACAATACAATAGTTAGAGCCGCAGAGTAGCAACAGGCACACTCAGCCACTAGGGAAAACTTAAGAAGCTTTCCTTGCTTTTTTTTTTGTTTGTTTTTTCCAATTATTTCAAGTTGTGTCAAGAACATAAAATTCCCTTAAGACTAGGATGTAGCTCCATGATAGAGCACATGCCAGGCACATGAAGGGCTCTGGGTTCAATCCACAGCAGATAAGGGAAAGGAAGGAGAGAGGAGGTGAAGGGAGGAGAAGGGAGGGTAGGGGAGAAGAGGGGAGAAGAGGGGAGGGGAGGGGAGAAGAGGGGAGGGGAGGGGAGGAGAGGAGAGGAGAGGAGAGGAGAGGAGAGGAGAGGAGAGGAGAGGAAAGAACCCCCCTTGAAATCAGAGTGCAGTTCTATACCTCGCACCTTTTAGGTCTTACACATCGCTGTGCAAAGGAAATGCTTGTCCACAGTAATGTTTCCATTCACGTGACCGTCATGTGATGTACTTTGTAGATATACGGAAGAGGAAAAAGTCACAATGCTTCATTCAGACTCTGTAGAACTAAGCAAGTGTTCAGATGATCAGTTTCGAATTCAAGTCTCTGAATTTAACAGCAGGTTCTCGCTGACTAGAGGACCATGAGCAGAGCGAGAGGGAGGGCAGAGAGGCACACAGATATGTCAGTTGGTTGTGGGTGCAGTTCCTTATCACGTACCCACATGATGTTAAGTACGGTTTGAAGGCGAATATTGTATTTTTATTTCTCTTTTCTGAACTTATATCAAGTCTCAGCAGCTACTGAGTGAAGGAGAGAACAAAGGACATTGCATTCTCAGATAACACGGAACGAAAGGGGTAGAGATGTGGAGGCTAACTAATATTGTATATTTTTAAGTTGTTTTTAAGTTTACTTATTTGTATTTGTGTTTTGCCTGCATGCATGTGTGCATGTGCGGTGCCTGTGGAGGCCAGAAGAGGGCGTCAGGTCACCTGGAACCGGAGTTACAGAAGGCTGAGTTGTCATATAGATAACTGGAAGAACAGCCAGTGCTCTGAGCTGCTGAGCTGTCTCTCCTGCTGAGCATGCGCGCAAAACACACACACACACACACACACACACACACACACACACACACGCACACACGCGCACGCACACGCACGCACACGCACGCACACGCACGCACATGCACACACACGCACGCACACACACCCAAATGCACACAGCATTTTACTGATGGTATAAAAGTCTTTTTGCCAAAATCTGTTGCACTGCTAAAACACCGTTTTATTCCTAGGTGTTTACTTCTGTTTGATGTTGGTGTAAGACTATGAATATGGTGAAGTGAAGATCAGGCTCCAGGTTCAGGGTAATGCTTCACTTTAACAGCTGCTATTGCTGAGAAGACATTTCAAAAAGCTATTTTGATTTAAATGGAAGAAATTCCTTGCTGTTGGCCATATCTGCTAAACGACCTGTTCTTATTTTGAAGGCTCTGGCTGAAGTTCCATTAGTAAATTCCAGCCTCTCTGCTACAGATCAGGAATTGTCACCAACAGAGACTTGGCAGGTGACCTCTTCTACAGACCCGGGTGGGACTCCCTGATGTTCATTGCTTGGAAAAATCTTTAAATAAGTGGAAAATCATACCTTTCCCTTTTTAATGTATATAGATTTTTATACGTCTTTGGCTCATACACACACTGAATTGCTTTTCAAAGAAATTATATGTTGATCAGAGCATGGTAGCCCACACCTATGATCCCAGGACTCAAGAGGCAGAGTAGGAAGATCAGGGGTTTGAGTCCAAGCTAGGCTACCTAGTGAAACCGTCTCAAAACAAAAACAAAAACCAAACAAAGGTTGGCCCATAGCAATGTTAATTTAAGTTTTACAATGAAAATATTTGGAAATATTTCTAAACTGTTTTAAAATGTTCTCCCCAAAGAACCTTCTCTCTCTCTCTCTCTCTCTCTCTCTCTCTCTCTATATATATATATATATATATATATATATATATATTCTGTTCACCTTGACCTTTCCCCAGGCCAATGCCATCCCAGATTTCCCTGGCCCTGCTTCTGCTGGGCCCCCATCCCCAATCCCAGTGGACTTCCACAACTGAGGTACAGAACATACTAGTCAGAATGGGTGAGTGACCTGCCTACAGCTAACTACATCCCTACCTGGATTCTGTCCTCAAGCCTATGCCCTATCTAGCTAGTCCCAGGCTCCTCAGCTGGCTCCTCCCCCACCCAGGCCACACAAGCCAAAACAGGTGAGTGACCACCCTACCAGTGGACCAGTCCCCCTCCTTGGATTCTGTCCCCTGTGACCATTCACCAGGCCAAAGTCATCCCAGCTCATCCTTGGCCCTGCTGCTACTGGGTCCTGTCCCTCAACCCCAACAGACTTCCTGAGGCACAGACCACACCAGCCACAACTGTTCTCAACAGTGGTCAAGTGGCCCTTCCCCCAGAACTCCAGCAGACTCCATAGGCCCAGACACAGTCCACACCAGTTAGAACAGACACCATAGCCTGTATACAGTCTAAAGACAAGCCCCAGCAGCTCCACCGCAAGCCTGGTTGGTTCTAGGAACTTCAGAAGACTCAGGCTTTACTAGAGGCCAGGCCAGATCTAGAGACCCAAAAAGACTAGTTTTAACAGAGACCTGACCGAATCAAGGGACCCAAAGCCCCCCAAACCCCAGCAGAGACACTGTACTGAATCTGAAGACTCATCAGTGATTAGAACCCTTGGCCACTTAGGCCGGAAGACAAGAAACAGAAACCAAGGAACAAAACACCCATCCAACCAAGACAAACACAGGAGTCAAAACCTAGACTTGCAATCACCCCAAATCCAGATGCCTAAATGCCAGTGTAAGAACAATGAATAATGGAAAAGACAATATGTTTCCACCAGAACTCAGCTATCCTACAACAGCAAGAACTGAATAGTCCACCACTGCTGAAGCACAAGAAAACAACCTTAAAAAATACCTCTACAAAGATGATAGAGGTCCTTAAAAAGGAAACAGAAAACTCCCTTAAAGAAATGGAGGAAAAGACAATGAAAAAGTTGAAGGAAATCAATACATCCCTTGAAGAATGTCAAGAAAAACAAACAGTTGGTGGAAACGAAACTGTTCAAGACCTGAAAATGAAAATAGAAGCAATAAGGAAACACAAATTGGATTCTGGAAATAGAAAACCTGGGTAAATGAACAAGAAATGAAGATGCAAGCATCATCAATAGAGTACAAAAGATGAAAGAGAGAATGTCAGGTGTTGAAAATACAATAGAGGAAATAGATTTATCGGTCAAAGAAAATGTTAAAACTAAAAAGTTCCCACCCTAAAACATCCAGGAAATCCGGGACACTATGGAAAAAAAAACCCTAAGAATAATAGGAATAGAAGAAGCATCCCTGCTTAAAGGCCCAGAAAATATATTCAACAAAAGTCATAGAAGAAAAATTTTCCAACCTAAAGAAGGACATGCCTATACAGGTACAAGAAGCTTACAGAACACCAAATAGACTGGACCAGAAAAAAAGGTGCCCTTGCCACATAATAAAATCTAGACAATAAACATACAGAATAAAGAAAGAATATCAAAAGCTACAAGGGAAAAGTCTAAGTAACAGACCTATCAGAATTACATCTGACTTCTCAGTGGAGACTCTAAAAGCCAAAAGAGCCTGGACAGACCTCTTGCTGACTCTAAGAGACTATGGATACCAGTATAAACTACTATATCCAGCAAAACTTTCAATCATCATAGATGGAGAAAACATATTTCATGACAAAGACAAATTAAAATTAATATCTATCTACAAACCCAGCTCCACAAAATTCCAACCCAAGGAAGTTAAGTACGCCCACAAAAACACAGGCAATATATAATACCACACCAGAGGGATACACACATACACACCCCATAAACAACAACAACAAAAACAACACGAACAACAAATAACAGGAATTAACAGTCACCAGTTGTTAATCTTTTTCAGTATCAATGGCCTCAATTCTCCAATAAAAAGACACAGGCCAATAGAATGGATACAAAAACAGGATCCATCCTTCTGCTGTATACAAAAAAGACACCTCAACATCAAAGACAGACATTACCTCAGAGTAAAGTATTAGAAAAAGATTTTCCAATCAAATGGACTGAAGAAGCAAGCTGGTGTAACTATCCTAATACCTAAAAAAAAATAGACTTCAAACCAAAATTAATCAGAAGAGATGGAGAAGGACATTTCATATTTATAAAAGGAAAAAAACCACTAAGATGATGTCTCAATTCTGAACATCTATGCCCCAAATACAAGGGCACACACATTTGTAAAAGAAACATTACAAAAGCTTAAATCATACATTGAACTCCACATTTTAATAGTGGGAAACTTCAAAACCCCACTCTCAACAATGGAGCAAAGGAAACACTCCTTCATGGCTGGTGGGTGTTGTACAGTCACTTTGAAAATCAATATGGTGGTTTAAGAAAGTTGGAACTCAATCTACCTCAAGACCCAAAGATATCACATACCCAAAGAATGCTTAATCATACACTTGCTCAACTTGTTCATAGCAGCTTTATTTGTAATAACCAGAACCTGGAAATAACCTAGATGCCCCTTAATCGAAGAAGGTATAAAGAAAATGTGGTACATTTACACAATGGAGTATTGTAAAAAAAAAAAAGGCATCAGAAAATTTGAAGGCAAATGAATGGCTCTAGAAAAAAACCTATATTAGAGTGAGGTAATGACAAACATGGTATTACTCACGTGGATATTAGCTGTAAAGTAAAGGAGAACCATGGTACAATTTACAGACCCAAAGAGGCTCCATAACAAGGAGGCTCCAATGGGAGACACATGGATCAACCTGGGAAGGAGGAACAGAGGAGACCTACTGGGTGGACTGGCAGGGGTGGGGGCGGGCATGGGAACTTGAGGGTGGGGTGGAGGGAGAGAGTGTTGAGAGAGATGTTTGGAAAGGAGGGCTTTTCTGGGTTGGGTAGAAGCCTGATGCAAGGGAAATTCCCATGAGTCTACAAGAATGGCCCAGCTAAGACTCCTGCCCAGTAGTAGATGCCTAGGCTGAACTGGCCATCCCCTCTGATTGGTTACTTCTCTAGTTGTCATTGTAGAGCCTTCTTCCAGACTGATGGAGGAGGATTCAGAGACTCATGGCCAAACATTGGGTTGCAGGGGCTGGAGAGACGGCTCAGCGGTTAAGAGCATTGCCTGCTCTTCCAAAGGTCCTGAGTTCAATTCCCAGCTACCACATGGTGGTTTACAACCATCTGGAATGAGGTTTGGTCTCTTCTGGCTGGTAGGCATACATGTAGACAGAATAATGTATACATACTAAATAAATAAAAAACAAACATTGGGTTGCATTCTGGGGAATCCTGCTAAGGGAGGAGAAATTGTAGGAGCCAGGGGATCAAGAACATTGCAGGAAAACACACAGAAATGACTAGCCTGACTCATGGGGACTCAGAGTCTAAACCAACAACCAGTGAGCCTGCATGGGACCAGCCCTTTACATATATGTGACAGTTGTGTAGCTTGGTCTATTTGTGGAACTCCTGGCAGTGGGAGCAGGGCTGTCCCTGGCACTTTGCCTGGCTCTCAGGAACCTATTCCTTACACTGGACCGCCTTGCCCAGCCTGAATACAAGGGAAGGGCTTGGTCTTATGGCAGCTTGATATGCCATGCTTGCTGATGCCAATGGGAGGCCTGCTGCTTTCTTTCTGAGTGGATATGGAGGAGGGGTGGATTGAGTGGAAACAGAGGGGAGGTGGGGGAGGGAAGGGAAGAAGAGGAGGGAGGGGAGGCTGCAGTCGGGATGTAAAGTAAATAAATAAATTAGAAAGAAAGGAAGGGGGGGAGAGAGAGAGAGAGAGAGAGAGAGAGAGAGAGAGAGAGAGAGAGAGAGAAAGAGGAGGAGGAGGAGGAGAGGGAGCATTCATGTACATGTACATCATTTGTTGGGTAGCATGATGCCGACAGGCACTATCACAGAAAGGGTAAAGAAATATGGATTGCTTGGGGTTTTTTTTTCTGAGAAAAAATGCATAATTCATCTAGAAAGTCAAGTACTCTTTTTTAGTAATAACAGCTAGTGCTTATGTAATGCTTATTATACAAAGATTTCCATATACTGCTGTCTCTCTGTATCCATGGAAGATTGGCTTGGCTCTAGGACCCCCATGGATACCGAGATCTGCAGATGCTCAACTCCCTTATAGAAAACGATATTTAAAACAGCACTAATGTGGCATAGCTAGACATGGCGGTGCAGTTCTGTAACTCCAGCACTTAGGAAGCTGGAGCAAGGAGATCCTGAGCTCAATGCCACACTGGGTTACATAGGGAGACCCTGGCTCAGATAAACACAGGACTGGAGCTGCCACTCAATAGTGTTGTCCAGCACTAAGGTCCTGGCTTCATTCCCAGCCTCACAATGTTTTAAAGGTGTAACTTTTGTTCGTATTATAATCATATGTTAGCATATGCTTTAAATCATCTCTATATTGCTGATAATGCTTAAAACAACACAGATCCTTGTTCCATCTCAGTCATAACAACAAGAAAAATGTCTTCATATTTGCTATGGGCACAATCTATTTTCTCAAATATTTTCAGCAGAGGGGTGGAAAATGGAGACATGGAAGACCCGCTGTGTATATTAATTCCATCTTCAGAACAACTAAAACCTATCCATACCATTATTATCTTCACTTTACAGATGGCAATCTGGATATGATATTGGTAACTTTCCTAGGAATTCACAACTGGTGAGGGCAAAAACTCTTCTCTCATACATTATATCTCGACTTTAGCTTCCCCTCCCTCCAATCCTCCCAGCTTCCCCTCTTCCCCAGATCCACTACTCCTCCATTTTACTTCAGAAAAGAGCAGGTCTCCCGGGTATATGAACTAAACATGGCATAACAAGATATAATAAGACTAGGCACAAACCCTCATATCAGAGCTGAGTGAGATAACCCAGGAGGAGGAAAAGGGTCTCAAGAGCAGGCAAAAGAGTCAGAGATAACCCCCACTACCACTGTTAGGAGAAACACAAAACCACCAAGCTAACAAACATAATATATATGCAGAGTACCAATGCTTGCTTTACTTTAAGACAGGGTCTTGTTATGTATCCCAGGTCAGTTGCAATCTTCCTGCCTCAGCTTCTCAAGTGCTTGCTGGGAATACCATGCCCAGATAGTAGCTTTATTTTCAACCACAAATGCCGTGAGTATTTTGCTGGAGATAAATTTTTTTTCATGATTATTTTCAATCCTACTAGGCAGCCATTAACATTCCAACAGAAAGGACTCACCTTTACAAAAATTAAACAAATCGATATGTTCCTGTACTATAAAAAATTGCATTAACGAGGGATACCTATGGATTGTCTGTGAGGGAGTCTCCAGAGAAACTTTCTCAAGGGAAGGAAAACCCACTTGGAATGTGATGACATCGCCCTATAGTGGTAGAGAGCTCTGTACTTAATAAAAGGAGGAAGCCAGTTGGCACAGTGCTATCCCTTTCTCTGCTCCCTGGTCTTTCCCACTGAGTAAGCTACTACCTCTGCCATGGCTTCCTCTACTACCTCTGCCATGGCTTCCTCTACTACCTCTGCCATGGCTTCCTCTATTACCTCTGCCATGGCTTCCTCGAACTGTGAGCCCCAATGCAGCTCTGCTCAGTTGCACATTGTCATCAGTCCAGCAACTAAAATGTAGCGATCAGACCACCTCATTAAATCCTTCAGGTTTGTGGAAGGCCAATTCCTCAAGTCACCAGCATGACGTGCCTGACAAAGTCCTGTGGAGTATGAGCATGCCAGTGTCCCCGAGTATGTTTAAATAACGAGGTGTCATTTCATTTTTAATTTTAAGTGGAAAATAGACATTGCCATCCATCCTTCCTGAACTGTAGTAGATGGTTTTATGCGCCATGGAATATGTACTTCCTGCTTTCCACCCATGAAGAAATGTGTTGAAATTCTCTAGCAGACATGAAGAATAAGAAGTAAATGCTGGAAAAAACGGTATTACAAAATAGGTGCACAAAAATTCAATAGGTTAACCAAAACAATTCTTTAAATATAATCTGAGAAATGGAAGGTCATGGGTATTAACATCCGACAATGATGAAACCTGGGACGGTGTGCGTTATAGGTGTGAACTGGACTGTGAAAAAACACCCTCACTGTGTTCATAAGAACCATCCAACCACCTACAGAGTCCACATCTTATACTGGACACTCCAACGAAAAATCTAGATGGGAATGTGGAGAACTGAGAAAAAAAGTTATATGAGAGTCATAAAATGTAGAAAGTTCCTACGTACTGGTTTTGTGGGAGCCTAGGCAGTTTGGATGCTCACCTTACGAGACCTGGATAGAGGTGGGCAGTCCTTGGGCTTCCCACAGGTCAGGGAACCCTGATTGCTCTTCAAGCAGATGAGGGAGGAGGACTTGATGGGGGAGGGGAGGGAAATGGGAAGCGGTTGCGGGGAGGAGGCAGAAATCCTTAATAAATAAATAAATTAAAAAAAAACGTAGAAAGTGTGAGAAAGGCCAAAAGAACCAGTGTTCTGGTTTATCTAGGGAGACCTAGACGATCTGAGTCTTCCAATGTACAAAGAATTATAATTTCTTCAGATCTCTTACGTCCTTGATGCATCTGGTGGACAGACAGAGAATTGGCTGATGAAGCAACAACGTGCTTCCTCTTCAAGGCAGTGACTATTAAGCTCTTGGTTTTGAAATAGGTTCACTCATTAATTAGACATAGCTGAACACAAGTCACTGAGTCACTAAATGAACAGTATTTAAGAAAAGCTATTATTTCACACCGATAAGCAACTACTAAAACAGTAGTTATCTTCAAAGTCTCCCTGGCTGGTTGGAGCTCAAAGGACTAATAATTCTTTGAACACAAAAGTTGCTGACAGGATGTATGTAAGTAAGTTACTGCCAACTATTAACAGATATCTTGTCCATAATAGCGTAGTCAAACGGAACAGAGAATAAAGGAAAAAGGGATCACTTTTCTTCTTGATACTCAGAACACATTAGAAGACAAGCTTTCCCGAGTGGGAAAATATAATAATTTTACTTTAGATAATTGTTAGCGTGATGTAAAGTAACTTCTTGCTTCTGTCTATCAAAAACCTGAAATGAGCGGTTTAAGGTTCTGAGCTTTCAGCATTTTCCCTCTGTTGTTGTTTTTCATGACCCTAAATATACAGAAAGAGGGTCCTGTGAACAGAAATGCCTTAAAAGGCAGAGTCTCCTTAATTACAAGACATGCTTAAACTTCAGACACTTCACATCAGATTTTGAGTTTCAAACTGGCTAATTTGGTTCAAGAAATGAGGATGAGCTGTGGGCCGCCCATCTGCATTCTTCAAATTAGCACTCAAAGAACTGTTTTCCAGATCAAAGGACCAAATTAACTCTGCTCTGTGCCCAGGAGGCTCTAACAGGTTTCGGTTCCCTTTCCCTTGGGTCTGTGGTCTTTTCTAGCCATAACTTGGCTTGCTTTATGTTCTGTTAAAACAGGGTTTTCTCAGAAAGCAAATGAAGTTCTCGTTTTTCCTGTTCCATATTTACTCCATTTTACATGAGGCTTTTCTCTATATTCAAAAGCAGTTCATGGTTACGATTGTGTCTTAAACGACACATTTCCCCCACAAGCTGGTTTTCTTTCATATGAGGCTGCAGGCTGCTGTGCAGTCTATCAGTGGAGAGTATACTGGAAACTACAACCGCAGCTCATGACGACTGACCCACGTAAGCCGATCATGACGACTGACCCACGGAAGCCGACCATGACGACTGACCCACGGAAGCCGATCATGACGACTGACCCACGTAGGCCGATGAGCCCCTCATGGGACTCTGAGAGGAATGTAGACAACAGCATTGACGGCATCATCGCTCTTGTAGTGTTGGTTATGGTTATCCTTGAGCAGACATTCATCAGCTACAGAACCAGTGTTGGAGCCGGGCAGTGGTGACGCACGCCTTTAATCCCAGCACTCCGGAGGCAGAGGCAGGCGGATCTCCATGAGTTCGAGGCCAACCTGGTCTATAAGAGCTAGTTCCAAGACAGACACCAAAAACTACAGAGAAGCCCTGTCTCGAAAATCAAGAAAAAAAAGAACCAAGGTCGGCCCCCACTTCCAAAACCAGTTAACTAGTTAACTCGTGAGGAGCAGTCATTCCGGTTCTGTACTTCATTTAATCAATTCTCCTCCCTGAAGGAAGTTATTTTTCTTCTGTTGGAAGTCCTTATCTGCTTCTAAGGTTATAAAAAAAAGGGGGACTATGAATAATACAGGGCTTTACTGGGATATAAAGATTAATACTACTCTCAGATAAGGCACCATTTTAGACAAAAGGGTTTTCTGTTTTGAACAGCAATGATGAAAAGCCAAATGATATTTCAATGAAATATATTATTTAAAAAAACTCATTATCCAAGTAAGTAGTTAGTGGTTTTTTTTTAATATATACAGGTCAACAATTTGAATTGTTATCAACAAATCAAATTGTTATCAGTTTAAGCTTTCCAAAATTCTCAAGCTATCTTATGGTTTCTATTTTCTGCGAGTATAAAAGACACCAGCCAAGCATGGTGGCGCACATCTTTAATCCTAGTGACATGAGGTATAGGTAGGCGGATATCTGTGGGTTCGAGGCCAGCGTGGTCTACAGAGTGAGTTTCAGTCCAACTAAGGGTACATAGTGAGACCTTCTATCAAACAAAACATAAGACCGCAAACCCCAGAGAGGGTGTCTGTACTGAACAGACTTGAGCTCATGGCTCTGCAGCTGGTACACCCCAAAGTGTGGTGTCAGCATACGGTGAAGACCTTACCTTGTTTCTATTCCATAGCAGAGTTGGAAAAGATGCAAGTAAGAGGCTCAAACTCACGTTCAGAACAAATCCACCCTCTCAATAATGACAGGATGAATCATTCACCCTTTCACAAGGGTTCATCCCTATGACCTCATCACCTCCATTAGGCTGCCCTTCTCAGCTGTGCAATGTTGAAAATTAGGTTTCCGCCACGCAGACTTTGAACAGCTCTGTTCAGCTGTACCCAGCATTGATCCTAGGCTCTGACATGATACCTGTCTTCACGAGAGTGTCACGATACACTACCATATCTGTTCACAGGATGGAAAAGCAGTCATCTTCCTCTCCCTAATGAAACAAAAGGTTTGAAACGATTTGCCCAGAGTTCAAAGTGAAACAGATAGGCATTAAGCTGGGGCCGGATTCCAAAGTTTGTTTTTATAATCTCTGCTCTACAGATAGACTAGATAAGCAAAATATTTGCTTTATGTGCATCAACAGAGCTATGTTTCTAAAGAAAATATTAACATCTACAGTTTGATAAAAAAAAAACTTCGCCTATTTTAAAATTTGATTTACATAAAACCTTTTAAAAATACAGAACTATCATCTAGATATTTAACTAAATATTCAACAGCTTTTTATAGTTTAAACTTAAATCGGAAACATAATGGACAATGGGAATGAGATCGATATCACCAGAAGGGAATATGATTAATTAAAGGGCTAGTCCTCAAAGCCTGCCCTTAACAATTATGTTAAGGGGTGGAGATGATCTCAGTGGTGCCCCAGTGGTGCCCCAGCTGCCTAGTGTGCACACCAAGTCCTGGAGCTAAAGAGTTCATTTCAAGGGCGAGGAACATGGCTCAGTCAGTACAGTATTACTGCACAAACAGGAGGACCTGAGTCTGGATCTGTGTAGGCCAGCTATGGTGGAACATGCCCAATCCCAGTGCTGGGGAAGCAGAGACAGGAGGATTCCTGGAGCTCACCGACAGCTAGCCACCCCTGCCAGTGGGGAGCTCCAAGACCAGCCAAAGAAGAAAAACTGGGGAAGACAGCTTCTGCTGACCTCCAGCCTGAACACATGCGCGCGCGCGCGCGCAGCGCGCGCGCGCGCGCACGCACACACACACACACACACACACACACACACACACACACACACACACACCGGACACAAAGGTGAACTTCAAGTGAAAAATCTTGTTTGTGAATATACTTATCTCTTCTAGTTTTTACAACAAACAAGCTTTTAGATTGCAGCTTTCAGATTACAAAGACCCATACCTAACTTCCTGTTAATCAAATGTAATTCTTCCTCTTTCTTGTCTTAAAAATGTTGGTGGAGGCCGGGTGGTGTTGGTACACACCTTTAATCCCAGCACTCGGGACCAAGGCCGGCAGATCTCTGTGAGCTCGAGGCCAGCCTGGTCTACAAGAGCTAGTTCCTGGACAGGCTCCAAAGCTACAATGAAACCCTGTCTCGAAAAACAAAACAAAAAAACAAAACAAAATGTTGGTGGGAGTGCTCTTGCTCCCCCCCACACACACCTCAGGGAGTGTGCATGTGTGTGGGGAGTGCTCTTGCTCCCCCCACACACACACACACATACACCTCAGGGAGTGTGCATGTGTGTATTAGTTCTGTATAGCGGGGAGACAAATCTATTCTGGAACTATTAAAACGGTTTCCATATGTTTTTTTGGTAACATCAAAATATGGTGATAGGTGTTTATCTTCTGGGTGAGAATGATGTCATTCCCCATGGGGTTTATTGACACAAAACTTCCTTTTGTCCAAGAAAAGTTCTCAGTGTCGTGAATATGGCTTTAATTAACTGATACACTGATCTCTTGTTGGTCTTGCCAGAGGGAAGGTCTGGGCTTAGTTGTGTGGACTGCTTTGTGGAACACATAAATGACCAGGGGCGATCTGCTGTGCTCAGTGTACTGTATTTGCTTGTCCGTTTCCGAATGCCACTGAGAATCACTATTCAGAACATTCTGTGGGACTAGTACGTTTCAGAGTATAAAGGAATTTGGATTTACAACCCATCTTAAGAAGGAAAAGGCCATATTGTACCGTGGACAGAACGAACAATTATTCTTACCTTTACTCATGGGACTAAATCTTTGAGAGTTATTTTGAAATATAAGAAATTTCCCTTTGAATTTGGGGAAGCCACTCATTGATCTCTGTTCCTCTACTTACTTGTTCACAGATTTGCGGCAAGTTTATAGAAATCATATGATTCAAAGTATAGATCAATGCTGTAAAATTGGAAGCACCATCGTTGGGGTCTGCTTTCATGTGGCATCCCTAAATTACAACGGTGGTGTGGGAGGGCACTCTAGTTCAAAATCTTAACTCCACAGCCACTGAATCGTGTAATTCTTAGTTCCCCATTCACGGACTAGGTTTTAAAATGCAGCTTCTGTCGTTAAATGGATAAGCACCAGCAGCCGAATGTATTGGCCAATTTAAAAATAATCCATAGCTCTAAAACGGTGCAGAGAAAGTCAAGCTCTAGGCCAATTTGTGAGCGTTCTCGCCCATCTATAAACACAGGTCAAAAATCTGCTGACGTGGGAAAAGTGAGAAAACTGCCCAAATAACGCTAAAGGAAGCACAATGGCTCTCCACGTCGTTCGGATGCCTCTTTGGCTTCTGCAAGCGTCCGGCTGGTAGCGAGCCGCGGCCCCCAACCCTCGCGCGCTCGCTCGTCCGCTCGCCCTCCCGGGGTGGGCCGAGGTCAGTTTCGTCGCAGCCCTCGCGCACCCGTCCGCTGAGCGCCGGAGCTCGGTGTCTCCTCCTGAACTTTGCACCCCGCGTGACGAGCGCGGCCAGGCGAGCCGCTGCGCCACCCGCGCGGGTCCCGGTCGTCCCCTCGCGCCGCCCGCCCCGCCGCCCCGCGCTCCGCGGGAGGAGCCGCCGTGACGCGGCAGGGAGGAAACGCCGGCGCCCGGCCCGCGCCGCCGGGAAGGAGGAACAGCCAGCGCGCTGGGCTCCGCGCCCGGCCGCCCGGACGCCGCGCAGCCGCCGGGTAGGTGCGGGGCGGGTGCGCGGGGCCGCGCGGCGGGGTCGGGGCCGGGAGTCCGCCGCGGCCGGGCGCGCGGTCTTTGTGTCCCCCGGAGCGAGTTGAGCGGCCGCGGCGTTGAGCTTGAGCGCGTGGGTGGACGCGGGCAACCCGCGCGGCCCCCGAGCTGGGTAGCGGGCGGGGAAGACTGGAGAGCCCACCTGAATGGGGACGTGGGTTACCTGCGCCGACCCGCGTGGGGTGGCTGGGGCCCGGAGGTCGTCGTCGGGGTTAAGTGGCCGTCCTGATCGATCGACAGGACTAGAACGCATCGCCACTCTTGCAAGTTCTCAGTTCTCAGATTGGAACCCTTCGTTGGGGGTAAGGGGGGGGGGGGTGACTCTGTTTTCTACCGGTCTGCTTCTGGTTCTCACGGTTTAAGTACTGGCACGTGCCACCTAAAAGCGCCCTGAGGTTTTCTGTTCTCATCGTCGTTGTTGGTGATGGTTCTTTGCACCAAATGCCGAACATTTGCAGGAAGAGACTATGCCGGGTGCACTTGGGATTCAAGAATAAATGCTGAACACTCAAGTCTCAGCACCTTTTGTCAGGGTGGAAAACTAAACTAAACAAAACCCCGAACCGCCTGTTAGGTATTTTGATTCTTCCCTCCTCACTAAGTTGAGTGTTTACCCAACGGGCCTGGAGAGTGCCTGCTTTATTTACCAAACACAGCTCTTACTATGAACTGGGCTGTTTCCTAAGTGCTTTATAAATATTACCTCAAATTCTTAACTCAAAATATTCAATTATCGAGGTTGTAGCCATGAAGAGGTCGTGCATGCATTAGTTCCCCGAATGTCAAAGAAAGAACTGGAAACGTTAGAGAAGTTTCAGACATATTTTCGGAATATGGGTGTGCCCTCTGCCCCCTAGGCTGCCACTCCTATGAGACAGGTTTTACCCCTCATTCCTGTGGGAAGCTAGCTTGGAGCAATGAGACCTGTTGCTAGCAGGTCTCAGGCCAGATCCCACGGAGCTTCAGAAAGGTGGTCGTGGTCATTCGCTGTCCTCTGACCAATGCTCACAACTCTGGCGTCAGAAGTTCCCTTTCTTGAAACCGCCACTGTGCTGAGCTTGGTTTTGTTTTTAAAAAGGAGCTTTGTTTCAGATCTGTTTGACAATTCATATGACCTTGGCTCAGATGGGCGCATCAGATTAAACCTGAAATGAACTGTGAATGTTTTTGTTTGTACACATTAGCATAAACAGTGTTTGGTAATCTTCGGCAGTGCATTGTGAGTAGAGATGAGTTGGTGGATGTGGCCTTTAATGTTAATAAAGAGGATTCTCACACACACACACACACACACACACCCCACCGCCAGAATTAGTAATCATTTGAAATGAGTATTTTGGGCCTGGTACCGAGATAGCAAGGGCTTAGGTTGGCGAATGAGCAAGGCTGACATAGGGTTTTGGTTTTTTTTTTGTCACTGTGGTGTTAGAGACATAAAATCTTTGTATTGCACTCCCTGTTTCTTGGTTCTTTTCCTTGTAATTTTTCACTTCCTGGGAGGTAACTAAGTGAACTGATAAGGCTGATGTAACAACAGGCCTGTGAAGTGTTGAAACATGGAGACCTCCCCCTCTGGTATGGTAGGTGCCCCGGGCTTTGTCGGTGCTTGTGAATTACCTAACAACTGTTTGCTTTAGGGTTCCTTAGACATCCCCACAGGTCTTCAGAGAGACCTTGTGAGGTCAGGAGCCCTGTTTTAGAAACTCCCTTTTGTACAAGTAAAGACGCTGGAGGCAGGAAATTGTTGATTTGCTTTCAGCACTGTTTGCAGAGCTGATGGGAGGCTGAGCTCAGGCGGTGGAGGTGTAAGAGACGGACAGAACCTGGCACGTGCAGGCCTGTAATAAATACCTGTGGAATGAGTGACTTCAGATCGCTTGCTCTCCCAAAATACCGCTGTAATTGATTTGTGCTGAAGAAATTTCCAGGCCTCACCCAGTGCCTCTCTTACTTCAAACAGTGTCTGACCCAATGACTTTTCTGTAGAAGGGACAAAGATGCCTCTCAGACTCAGGATTTACCATTTCTGGTTTTTGAAAAAGAAATTAGCATAGTGATTAATTTTTTTCTTCTGTCAGTTACCCTACCTTTTTTTTTCCGGCTTTGATGGAGTTTAGGTTGGCCAGATGGGGTTAGTACTTATGCTGACGGCTTCCTTACTCCTGTCTCTAAGCTGCTCGGATGTTTGATTGAGTTCAAATACAGTGATAAAAGGCATCTCTCTCTCGTTTTCCTCCCAAAATGGATGACATGTAGAGTGTTTTTTAAAAATCTAATTATTTTAGTGTCTTCTAAAAAAGCAAAACAAACAAAAAAAAAACCCCAAAATCTTCATTTATTTATATCCCTTAAGCATGGCCCTCTGCATCCTCAAGTATGTGGTCCAGATGGAAAATATGGCCGTTACCTGGTAGAGGACCTAAGAAGGGCTATCGGATGAGGTGATCCCACTGGGACGTTAGGTAGAGAGAAAACCTTAATGGAGCCGAGATGAATCAGTCGCCTGTCAACCCTCTGTGTGGGGGTGAAGTGCAGTGCTTCTCAAACCTGCCTTGTTGTAGAAGCCACCATTACTTTTTTCAGGCTTCACGTGTTCTCTCTTTTAAAACTTCATGTAAATTACGGACCAAACTGCTGATTCATGAAAGTCGAGTTATGTAACGTGTTATTCCTGACAGAAGCGGCTCCCACATTCTTTCAAGTGAAGCAGTCTCTGCCTTTCTGTACCTGTTCCTTTCCTGATAGTGGAAGCTGGGTCTTGACTGACTGTCCCCAGCCATTTCCTGGAGAAAAGTGATAAACCTAAGAACTGCAGAGCAGCCCCATCGTTTAGTTGACAGCGGCAGACTTTGACTTAACACCGGCTTTCACCTCATTGCTCTTGCTGAGAACATGTAGTATCGTATGTCGAAAAGGCCCCCCCAAGGGGCTACCTGTGTGAGGCCACGGCTGAGGGCTTCGGAGAGAATTAGGGCAGTGTATAGCAACCCTCGCCATTGTTCGGTTTCTCCAGTTCATCCGTTTCCCAAGGGCCTTGTAGATGTGCCCAAGTTTACCTCTGTGGAGCCACAATTCTAGTTAAAACCAAACTGTATACAGCTCAGTTGGTAGAGTGAGTGCCTGGTATGGGGGAGGCCCTGGATAGGATCTCCTTTGGCATCAATCAAACAAACAAAGCCAACAATAAAAGCCTAGCAGGGCATGATGTACCATCCCTGTAAAGACAGGGGCATTTGAATCCCCAGTTTGAGGGCAGGCTGGAATACACAGCTAGACCCTGTCTCAGAACCAAACAAAATAAACCCCATGCTGCTTTCTTGTGGGGTTTATGGGAGAGTTTAAGAGGCCACAATATGAAGGCGGTTGTTGCACAGCGAGGGACTGATCTTTTGTAAGGTTGGAGGTAGGCATATGAGTGAAAGAGGAAATGTTGATGAGATTCCATGCGAGATTCCTGTGTAATACAGTGACATCTTACAGCAGGTAGGTAATTCTTCCTCTCTTGCATGTTCTCTCTCCCTCCCTCCCTCCCTCCCTCCCTCCCTCCCTCCCTCTCCCTCTCCCTCTCTCCCTCTCCCTCTCCCCCCCCTCTCGGTTTTTTAGAAACAGGATATTTCTCTGTGAAACAGCCCTGCTGTCCTGGAACTCACTCTGTAAACCAGGCTAGCCTTGAACTCACAGTGCTAGTATTAAAGGCACGAGCCACCACTGCCTGGCTAGGTAGTTCTTTCTTTAGGCCACAAAGTGAGGGGCTTTGCAGATAATTTAAAAAGTAGAAAAATGATTTAATGGCTTGAAACATAATAGGAAGGGTGATTCTGGGTGGAATAAGGGCCTGGATTTTGTCCCTTTGCAAGGGTTTCCTTTTCGAGATGTCGTTATTTGCACTGTGAGTTTGCTCTGTGATTTTAACAAAAGAGCTCTGCTTACATAGCATGAACTAGTCAGTATGAGTCAGGGTAACTCTCCACATATGCATATGTATTGCATGTATGTTTGTATGTGTGTGGGTATATGTATGTATGTGTATACATGTCGTTCCAAGCATGTGTACGTGCGCACGAGGCTAGATGTCAACCTCAGGTGTTATTCCTCCAGAGATGTCATCTTGTTTTTGAGACAAGGTCTCTCACTGTGAACTTGCCATCAGGTGGGTCAGCTGGCCAGTGAGCCTCGTGGAATCCACCTGTCCCTAGGGCTGAAACTACAAATGCACGTCACCATTCCCTGCTTTTAACGTGGATTCTGGTCATCAAACTCAGGTTCTCAGGCTTGCATGGCAAGTACTCTACCAATGGAGCTATCTCCGAGCCGCCGCCCCCCTCCAGTTTTCTGGTATATTTGCCAAGTGAGTTGATAACAAGCGTTCTGTTCTCTAATTAAAATGTATTTTATAACACTCATCTATAAAACATGGGATTCTGGGGTTGGAGAGATTGGCAGGTAAGAGGACTTGCTTTACGGTCCTGAGGCTGAATCCACCCACGTACAAATGTGGATCAGTGCTGATCTCTGTAACTCCAGCTTTGGGGAGTGGAGACAGATCCAGAGACTGGATCAGCTAGCTTAGCCAAAAAGGATGGCTTCCAAGTCAGTCAGGGACTGGCTCAAGCAATAAGGCAGAAGTGATAGAGTAAAAGAGCCTGGCTCTGGCCTCTACGTGAACGTGCACAGGCACAAACTCTCACAGACTCACACACGCGCAGCACACACACACACTTGCATTCACCATTGGGACTGGTTTGGCCAATCTCTAGACTCTGGGATGTTACTTCCCCCAGTTCAGTGGCATGCTGTTAGGACTGGAGTAGTTTGCTTGTTTGAATTGAAAATGGGAAAGACACTTATTGCTGTCATTATTTGCTTTTTACTTTTTAATTGTTTCTGAACTGGAAGGTCTCACTATGTTGCTCAGTGGGGCCCCCAACTCCCGGCCACAAGTGATAATCCTGCCTAGGCCTCTTGAGTAGCTGAGGCTTCAGGCACATGCCACCATGTCTGCCGTTATTCTGGTTTTTAAATAAAAATAGATTAAAGTTAGGCCAGTTCATGCTTGTGATCCCAGTGTTTGGAAGTCAGAAGAAGCCGGGGAATTTTGAGAGTTCCAAGCTAGCTTGGGCTATTCGGGCATCTAAAACAGAGGCTGGTTAATTTTAAATTTCTGAGTTTCCAGTTCACCATTCACACGTGTAATGCAGCACGGGTGCATGAATAGTACACTCATATATGAGATATTAGATAAATGGCCAGCTTGGGGACCTTGGGAGATGCATATAAGCATGTGCCATTGGGTGTGGCCATTAGGCAGTCTTGTATATGCAACCGTATTTGGAGATTTTATAGTTATAGCATCCCTCTCATGTTTAGAGCACACTGTGTTACAGCTAACACCCAGGTCTTCTCACTTTTATGGTCTTTTCATTCCTCTTCCACGATGCTGCCTGAGCCTTGGGTGTTGAAGTTACATTGTAGATGTACCAACTGGGCCTGCGCTTCCCATGCTGCCTGAGCCTTGGGTGTTGAAGTTACATTGTAGATGTACCAACTGGGCCTGCGCTTTCCGTGCTCAACTGTTCTCTGACCTGTGTAGTAACCTCCATAGCTCCCATGGTGAAGGGTGAGAGGGCCTTTACCTGTGTAATAACCTCCATAGCTCCCATGGTGAAGGGTGAGAGGGCCTTTACCTGTGTAATAACCTCCATAGCTCCCATGGTGAAGGGTGAGAGGGCCTTTACCTGTATAATAACCTCCATAGCTCCCATGGTGAAGGGTGAGAGGGCCTTTACCTGTGTAGTAACCTCCATAGCTCCCATGGTGAAGGGTGAGAGGGCCTTTACCTGTGGTGTAAGTATTTAGACAACCTACCGTGATCTCTGCCACCGCAGGTGGGTGGCGACGTTTCCGGTATTTGGCACGAATTCTCATCTATCGAGTGATCCATAAACCCAGTTAGCCTGCTGCTGGTTACCTTCAATATAAGCTACTACTGCACCACTGGGGATCTCTAGCTCAGCAGGTCGTCAGCAGGTCATTGGCGTAGTTTGTAGGATGCTCAGCCGGATCAGATGGCTTTTCTCCCTTGGCAGCTTTCATTGCGCCTTCTGATACTAAGAGCTAGTCCTCGGCAAGGTGGCTGCCAGCTTGCTTCCTCCAAGTCCTGTGTCTGAGGTTTGTGGTGTCTTCCATAACTGAGACTTACCTTTCAGTTCTGGGAAACAACCAAGGATAATGGCAACAGCCTATTTGGTTTCAGAGTCTCTTGGATTTCCCTCCCCGCCACCACCAGTTTGAAGGGAAGTTTCCTCTCGTGGCACTGGAGTTGGATTCTTGTTGTTTGTTTGTTTGTTTGAATTGTGTGTATATGTGTGGTGTGCGCACAGCAGTCCTGGTGCCTTCGGAGGCTAGAAGCATCAGTTTCCTCGGAGCTGGAGTTACTCACAGCTGTGGGCCATCGGGGTGAGCGCTCAGTCAAAGCAGGTTCTTTGCAAGAGCTATGCACATGGTCTCAAGCACTAAGCCATCTCTTCTGTGCGGGCACTAGAGTGTTTGTTAGATAATAGATAGCTCTTTGGGGAAGGGGAATTGTCAGCTGGTGTTGTGTAACTCCATTTAAACTACGCGCACGCATGCACGCACAAACACACACATGCACGCACGCACGAACACCCAGTCAGGCCGTTGCCTTTTCCCCCTCCAGAGCACCTGTGTCCTACTAACCCCTCTCCAGAGCTACTTCTCTTTTTGACCCCATGTTCTCTTTCTGCTTGGCCTCTAAAAGAGAAAGAAGAGAAACGCAGCATTTTTCTCCCTGGCTCCGAGTCGCTTCTTTCTGTACAACGTTTTCCAGTTTCATCCACTTACCTGCCTATTTCGCTTGATATTTTACAGTTGAACAGAACTCCATTGTGCGAATGCACTACATTTTCATTATCCATTCACTGCTTGGAAGATGTGGAGGTCGTTCCCGTTTCCTAGCTGTTGTGAATGGAGCAGGAAGGAACATGGCTCAGCAAGTGTCGCTAGAGTAGGATATAGAGTCCCTTAAGAGAGTTTTTTAGGGGCAGTCGGTGGGGCAGAACATAGTGGGGAGTTTGATTTCCTTTGATATTTATCTTCTCCCCACCCCTGCTTCTTTATTCCATACCAGATTCTCTGAGCCTCCTCTTTTCAATCCTTTTTCCATATCCAAACTCTCAGAGGATTGAGAACTCACCATATGGTGAGAATGACTGATCACCGTGCAAACATCAGGTCTTCACCGAAGGCTGTGTTCTTTAGAACAGGTCTGTTTTTTAAAAGCAGACCCTCAGCTCAGTGGTAGAGCGCTTGCTTTGCCTAGCATGGGCGAGGTCCTGGGTCATCCTTAGTGCCGTACCCTCGTACAGATCCCAAGTTTACTGGTTCTCCCAGATCTATAGGGCTGGCTGTCACAGGGAAGCCTAGGCACAAAGCACTGAAGAGAGAAGGGTGACAGTGGTGGGGTGGGGGTGGAGAGTGGGGAAATAGGAGAGCTGATGAGGGGGTGGGGCACAACCTCTCAGCCACTGTCTCCCCTTATCTCATAACTTGTTATAACTTCAATTATGACTTCCAAAAATATACATAAACATCCTAAATCCTAGAAGCCGCAAATGATTTTTTTTAAAAAAAAAAAAATAGGGTCTTTGCAGACATAATCAAGTCAAAGAGTGAGGTCATACTGGAGTTGAGTGAGCCCTCATCCAATATAACAGGGGTCCTTCTAAGAGGAAAGGCTCAGAGGAGATGACGTGAAGACCCATGGGAGCCTGCCATGTGCTAGCCGAGCAAGAGAGTGAGTGGTGTGCGCACAGCCAAACTGATACATCTGTGTTGGTTTCCCAAGACAGCGTTTCTCTGTCCTGGAACTCTGTAGACCATGCTGGCCTCGAACTCACAGAGATCCATCTGCCTCTGCTTCCTGAATGGCCTAGGCTTTTATTTTATATGCATGCACATACATGTTTTCTGAGCTGTTTTTGCTTTGTTTTGACTGGCAGTCTAACTCTGTAGCTCAGGCTGTTCTGAAAACCCCTATAAAACCAAGACTAGTCTTGAATTCAGGATAATCCCCCTGCCTCAGACGCTTGAGTTCTGGGATTACAGGTGTGAGCCGCCATTTCAGGCATTCAGTGCCATTTTAAAAACATTTAAACAGGCTTGCCTTGCGGGTTAGAGTCGTGCTTATGTAGCCAGTGAGCGTCAGAGATTCCGTACACCTTTGAATCAGTTATTCACTGTGTTTCTTGGCCAGCTGCCATACCCCAAACTGGCTAACATTCCTGGAAATTTATACTACTGCTAATAAAGAGAATGAGTGGGAATGTGTGGACGGATTGACAAATCCACCCACAGCAACAGAAAACGCGTGTTCTCTTGTGGGTCATAGGTGTGTGTTGTCAGCACATCTCAAGCACGTGATAATTAAGGAAGAAATGATGGCGTACTTATAGATAATTTACTGTAATCACCAAGAGAAGCAGAAACGATGCATCTGAGCCAAGGAAAAGGTGGTTGCTCAGAGGTTGTTAGCAACGACAGCAGCTGAACTTGAGCTGTTAAAATGCTCTAAGCATAAGTGCATTGAGGTAATTGGTCCGTCCACGCTGCCGTCTGTCAGTAGTGGAATAAGTTACCTTGGTGCTTCTTATTGTTGAAGGAGCTGCGGGCAGGCCTGCTTTTCATCCCACCCGGCTCCCACTTGGCTAGCTTATGCCCCGTAATAACAACACACAAACTGTATTCATATAAACACTGCTTGGCCCATTTCCATTAATGTGTGTAGCACCACGAGGTGCGCTTACCAGGAAGATTCTAGCCTACGTCCATCCTGAGTCGGAGCTTCATCGTGTCTGCCCCAGAGAGGAGGAATGGCGTCTGTCTGAGGTGTTTTACCTCACTTCCTCTTCCTCCCAGCATTCTGTTCTGTTTTCTCCACCCACCTATGTTCTAACCTATCAGGCCAAGCAGTTTCTTTATTAATTAACCAATGACCTTCCTCCATCATCTTATGATCCTATTTTATTCTAGGCCATCTTGGGGCAGGGGATGGTAGCACCTAGTAAAAGCTCATGCACACACCTTTCTCTTTGCATTCTGGCAGCCCCAGTTTTTCCAGAGGCATCTGTGTTGATGTCTCTTCCCTTCCTTTTCATTCTGTCAGTTTGTGTACAGTGATCCATACCTGCCCCTCCACTCCTGCATCTTCCTCTTTGCTCAGGGTCCTCTCTCTGTCTCTGTCTCTCCCTCTCTCTCTCTCTCGTTCCTTTCTCCTCTTCCTAGCCTTTGCATCAAACAGATCTCTCCATCCTCCCTTTTTCCATTCGCTCTTCACTTTAATCTTGAGCAAAGAAGATGCTAATTACAGCGGGACGTTTAAGAGAGGGCCTTTAATAAGGAAAAGGAAAGCTTTTGGTTCGCAGGGAAAGGCAGACATTATGAAGAATGAGTGGTTTCAACTTCGAAGGCCTAGAGATACCTAGTAATTCCTTTCAAAGTATCCACAGAAGTTTCCTACCTCCTCACCACTAAATAAGCTGTTTCTCCTTAAGCACTGACATGAACGAAGACATTTGAAGCTATTTATAAATTTTTCTTTTAATCGTGTTATTGCGATTTTTTTTCCTGTAAAAAATGTTGGGCATATAGATGTCAGGTCAGATAGAGTGTTTGGTTTGGAAAGGTAACTCCACGATATGATACAGTTCCCTTTAGACAATACATCCAAAGTTTAAGTTTTTGGGGAGTCAGAGTCTTACTATGTCTGTCTGTCTGTCCCTCTGTTGATCCACTCATCTATCCATCACCATCTATCCATTCATCGATCCACCTACCCGTCCGTCTGTCCATCCATCCATCCATCCGTCCGTCTTTCCATCCATCCATGCATCTTATTTTTATAGATCTAGAAGTCATTATTTTTTTTTAATAAAGCACCACCTTTATGATCTTGTTTCAAAGGACTAATAGTGTTTGCCAGCACCTTGCCTTCAGTGTCACTGGGAGCAGTATGCTGGACAGAAGTGATGTTAAAGTGGAAACCTTTGTTTTGGCTCCTGGTTCAGAGATTTTTGGACCATCATAGCCGAGAAGGTGTGGAAGGAGCATATGTCGGACCTCTTCAGATACTGGCTGGCCAGGAAGCCGAGAGTGCAGCTAGAGCAGGGGGACAATATAACCTCCAAAGGCATACCCGTCGTGAGCTGCTTCCTCCAGCCAGGCCCTATGTCTTCCAGATGCCACAGACCTCAAGTGGAGGAACTAAGCCTCACGGAAGACACGAGACTTGGGAGTGAGGGACATTTCCTATTCAGACCGGGGCTTTGTTTCTCTGTAGTGTTGTCAAGTGCTGCGACTACAGTTCATCGTGAAGCCTTCCGTTCCGATGCTGCAAATGAGGTCAAATGCGGAGGTAGTGTTAGGGCATTGAAGAAGCATTTAGTTGACATCTGCACTGTTCTGACTGTGTGCTTACTTGTTCCCTAATATAGCTATTAAATACACCAGCATAATTAGTAAAAAAAAAATGTTTTTATCTTTTCCCGTGATATCTGATGTTATTGTCACGTATATGGTTTACCTACTTAAGATTATGTAAGTGTGGTGCCATGGGAAAATGAAAGTCCTTTTATGCTTATTATTTGCATAATTCTTCTTCCCCTTTGCATGGCCTACACTAGGCCACGTGTTTTCTGTCATCAGGATCTTTGTAATTTGATTCCCTATGGTTCTGTATTCCACCTTTCAGAGAGCAAAGAGAAAGGAATTGGTGTTTCTGGGGGCAGAGCAAGATGATTTTATCAGAAAGCCACAATAGAGTTGGAAAGATGAGTCGGTGCTGAAGAGAGCCGGCTGCTGCTGCAGAGGATGTGGGTTTGTTTCCTAGCACCCACATGGTAGCCACAACCATCTGTAACTACAGTTCCAGGGGATCCCTCTTCCAGCCTCTATTAGACACCAGGCATGCAAATGCCTGCACAGACACACATGCAGGCAAAGCAGCCATGCACAACAACTTAAGGTCACAAAACAAAGCAGGGGAAAGATAAATAACCCAATTTTCCAAATGAACAAAGATTTTGAATAGATACTTCTTCAAAGAAAATTTATAACTAGCCAAAGCAGAGCATGAAAAAATGCACAGTTTTGAGTTATTAGGGCCCTGAAAATCAAAACCACAATGCCACTTCCCGTCCACTAAGATAAGAACTTTCGTTAACAAGTGTTTGAGGGTATGTGAAGAAATCCAAACACTTGCGGCCTGCAAGACAGTTTGGCGGGTGAACGGTTTGCCACATGAGCCTGGCATTCTGAGTTCCATCCCTAGATAAAGGACGACAGAGAGGAATGACCCCACGAAATCATTCTCTAACTTTCACCTGCACACCGTGCGGACTGTAGTGTGTGCGTGTGTGCACATGCATACACACACAATAGTAATAATAATAATAATGAAAAATTTAAAAAGAATGCTGAGACATTATACACGGACAAGAAAACCATAAAGTCAAACAGTCTGGAAAACGGTTTGTGAGTTCCTCAAAACAAGTTAAACAAGAGGTGCATATGGTCCAGTCTGCTCTTAGGTGTACATTGGAGGAAAATGAACACATATGGGCACACAGCACTGACTCATAAATATTCACAGCAACATTATTCCTAACAGCCAAAACATGGCAGTCACCCAGGTGCTCCTCAGGAATGACACACTAAGCAAAGCACAGTCAGTGTATCTACACAGCAAAACATTTTTCAGCAGTAAAAATTAGCACCGCATGCTTCAACATGGATGAACCCTGAAAACATTGTGCTGAGTGAAGAAAGCCAGTAACAGAACACTACATATTCTATGGTTTAATTCTTATAACATACTCAGAGCGGGCAAACCTATGGGTGTGGAGAGGAAGAGCTAAGAACAGCGGGTCCAGGTTTCTTCCTGGGGAATGACAGTTCTGGAACTCGGGAGAGATGATGACTGTACAACTTTCCAAATAAGCCACTGGCTGAGGGCTTCTTCCTGTTGTTTTATTTCGGGTTGGGTTAGCACAGGTCCCTTCTGACTTGCTATGTAGCAGGAACTAACAGATTCTCCTTCCTCAGCTACCTGGTTGCTGTGGTTACTGACACAACCAGCCGCAGGGGGCTCTCTGAACTGTGGGTTGAAAGGGAAAGTGAATGGCCTGTGAACTGTATCTAAAGGCAGCCGCTTTCACAGCATGGGTACAGTACAGACCCCCATCCTCTCTACTTACTCTAACGTCTTTCCAAGTTTCTGCAACTCTGCATTTTCTCAGCATCTCCTTCCTCTTTGCTACTGATTGTGTGCCTTCATAACAGGCTATCTGAATTGAGCCTGTCGTAAAGAATAGAATTGTAACCATTTCTGGAGGCTAAAGTTCAAGTTCAGGTGCCTGTGTCTGACCTGAAAGGCCCCCTTGCTATGTCACCGTGCAGCAGAGAGGGACGAGGATGAGGAGGGTCCGACTCTGTATCTGGACTGCACAGTTAAAGCATCAGTCTACTTCCATACACCATTTTAAAACCGCATTGATCTGATCTGAGAGGACGGGCTCCTTTCAGTCAGCACCTCTCTCTCTAGAAGACCCCATCCCAACACCGATACCTTACGGATTAATTTCCTATCGACAGCTTGGGGAGACATAGTCAGGTCACAGCAGCCACCCTCCTGACCCATAAATGCAAACACATCTTATTAGATAGAGCTATTATGTTAAAGTACAAGAGAGTTTAGGCCTAAAATGTTTACCATTTTTCCTTGTTTGAGTCTCATCTCATATCTGCCAAGCTAATGACCACCCAAAAGGCAAAGTGAGGATTACTATAAGTGATGCTGGTACCCGAGTAGCTTCATAACACAGTGGTGTCTGTTGCTCTTTTCAAGTTTAATGGACACTGGTTACTAACACTCTGTTAGTCTGGCAAAGAGCATTCAAATTTTGGTGGTTCAAGGTTTCAAACAACCAGTTTTTAAATGTAGACTTTTAAGTCCTTTTCTGTTAGACAGGAATTATATTTAATGCATTTTCAGTCAGGGTTCTTGAAGTCTGGCACCAGTTTCTAAACTAAAACGTTAAGAATCTTCCAGAATAATAAAGTAAAAATACAGAGCCCGTTTCCAGACCCACGTAGCTGCCTCATCAGGAGAAGTTATCTGGGTTGTCTGTAGGTTAGTTTTGCCTGTGCTTGCTGAAGGCAAGCCATTGATAGGCACAGGGGAACAAGGAAAGGTGGGGAGACTTGCAGGGATGCTGATATGGGCATCAGCCTTTGAGGCCTTGCTGTGCCCAATGTGTCCATCTATAAATGAGACTATTTGTCCAACCATAGTTGTATCTAGACTCTTCTTTGTGTAGAGTCTTTCTGATTCCCAGCTCAGTCTCTTTCCTTGCTCTATGTTAGTTTTGCTAGTTTGCTAGTTTGTTCTATTTGATTGGTGTGTTTCCGAGTTCTCTGAGTGGTTGGGGTGCAGTTGCTCGTGGCCTCCTCTTTAAGCTCCTTTCAGTCTTCTGAGACTGGCAGTGACATTCCCTTTTCCTGGGTACCCTGATCTTAGTGGGATAGCTCTTCTCCCTCTTTCTTCTCAGTGTAGCTAGAAGACACCACCCACCCACCCACTCCTACCCATCCCTAACCCCACCCTAGCATACTGGACCAACTTTGTTTGTTTGGGTTTTGGAGACAGGGTTTCTCTGTACAGCTCTACAGCTCCGACTGCCCTGAAACTCACTCTGTAAAACAGGTTGTCCTCGAACTCAGAGATCTGCCTGCATCTGCCTTTGCCTTCCGAGTGCTGGGTTAAAGGCATGTGCCACTTCCCAGCTCAGGTCCAACTTTTAACGCTATTGTTTGTGATGTTTTTGCCTTTCTTTCACTGATCTGTGCTCTCATAGCTCATTACTTCCTTCCATTTGTTTACTTTTGATTGAGTTTACTCTTTTTTTTTAATTTCCTTTTTCTTTTCCTTGAGATGGAGGTCTTAGACTGGTCTTGAACTCCTGGGCTCAAATGAACCTCTTGCTTTGGTCTCCTGAGTAGCAGGGACTGTCGGTGACTGATAAGATTCCTGACTCTTTTTTAAGATTTGTTTTTATTCTGTGTGTTTGCACCCATGCCTGTGTGTGCACCACATATGAGCACGGTTCCCGCAGAGGATGTGGGAGTCCCTGAACTGGAGTTACAGATGGTGCTGAGCCGCCATATGGGTGCTGGGCACCGAAGCCAAGTCCTCTGCAAAAGCAGGAAATGCTCTTAACTGCTGAGCCAGCCCTCCATCACCCTTTTTAGTTTCTGAAGCTGCAAAATTAGGCTACTGATTTGAAATCTTATTTTAATATGGGAATTTAGAGCTACATGATTTTCCCTGAATATGTTATTAACTCATTTCCAAAACATAGGATCTTGAACCTAACTGATGTTAGTAAATAGTTAAATTTTCTTTCTCGGTTCATGGTGACATCTATGAGAATTCTATGAAATAGATATCTCCGAATATTCAGTGGTAGCAAAGCTTGTGTGAGATCTGACTGTTAGAGACAACTTATCAGCATTGAGTACAGTAAATTCCTTTCCTCAGTCAAAACTGTCTGGACATTTCAATGTTATGGATAATGCACTTATTAAAAAATTAATTTGACTTTTCCTTGTATGACATAAAACATAGTCTTTATTTTAAAAATTAGCTAGTGTTGGCATTATAAAAAATTAAATATCCACATTTTTGCATGATCTTTCAGTTAATAAGTTCTATCGTATAACAAGACTCATTTAGAAGGCCATTTGGCCTGATGGAGGATGTAGGGTCACGATATAGAGAGGAAAGTCTAGAAGGCGTGTGTGGAATCAATAGCTGGAAACATCATGTTGTTACCTTGGATGAAATAACATTTTAGAAGAAAGTATAGGTACCAAACAGCATCTAGAGAAGAGTCAACCAGGGTTGTGTTGTGGGGGAAAGAACACAGAACATGAAGAAGGAGATAGCTGTGGGAATCTTTATAGGTCTTGGCAAAGAGGCTGTTACTCAAAAATGCAGTCCCAAGCAATCTAAATCTGTTTCCATCTCTGGAAGGAAAATGTCTGAGAGAGAAGCCGGCTGTAGACACACATCCTCTGCACTCGCGTGGTTACTACAGTAACTGAATTACATCTTTCCGTTTAGATCCTATGGCAGTGCCCTTGGCAACGGTGGATGTCTAACAGCGCGGATGCGATTATAGCTTAGGAACTGACCTATGAAAAAAATGATGGCCGTGGAAAAGCTTGGCATAGTGAAGGGTGTGGAGATGGTTCCTATGCACGAAAGCAGACCTGTCTCCTGCTGCACACCGTTTACAGCCTCGCCTGAGGGCTTCAGACAGCCTGCGCCCTAGTATTCCATCTGCCACTGACTTGTTTGACTGTAAATAGCTCAAAAGTTTTCCCCTCTAAAATTCTATGGTTCTATTAAATTCTTACGAAAAAGAACTTGAAAGATAATTCTTCCAATAAAGATGGAAGTTTTTGTTGTTGCCTTCAACTTTTTCAGTTTTAACTGGGCTGTGCTGCATGAATAAGATTCTTGATAGCATTATCTAAAGCCAGGCAGTGATTTATTTGAAAACAAAGGGTTTCTTTGCAGTGTCATTTAGCTTGGCATGGTTATGAATCCAAGAATTATTCTACACGAACCAGAGAACAGTAATGTAGTTGTACTTAAATCCAGAGTTCCACACAGCCATTCACCAGAAATGAACTGAGGGGAATGGTCACTTCCAAATTTGCAAAGTTCTAAGATGCACTGGTGGAACTCGCAGAAGGAATCACAGTAAACAAGAGTTTAAAAGTGTGGTTCAGATCGTACAAAGCCGACAGAGAAACTGCTGCTTTTGCTGTATTTGTTTGGGGTGGGGGAGTGTGTGTGGTATGAAAAATCCAAGGTTGACATAAATTTTAGAATTTTTACCATTTGAAATGTGTGTTATGACCAAAGAATGGATCAACATGTTTGCTAGTCTTTGCTTTTCAGTGGATGACTTCAAATGACATAAGATGGAATCTCATATAGGTAGCATGTTTTACTGAAAAATCACTGAAGTTGTCGGAACAAAACCTTTATTTTCTATGGAAAGAATTCACTTTTAAGTCAGGCGTGGTGGCACATGCATGTAATCCTAGCACTTGGGAGTCCGAGGCAGGAGGATTGCCAGTTTGGAGGGCAGGCTGAGCTTCTTAGTGAGTATGAGCTGCATAGAAAGATCCCATCTGAAAGAGAGAACAAGGCACACTGAACATGTCAGAAGTGTCCTGGGCAGAATGGAGGAGCAGCCGTCAAGTGTGCTGGGTCACAGTCCTGTGTGTGTTATTTAAACAGTCCAGGCTTTTCATTCTGTCATTGTCTGGGCAGATGTTGTCTTCCTCAGACTAGGCACGAGCATTACTGCTGCATTATCACCTTGTCCCCTCCTTTCCTTCTTAAAGTTTTGAAGCAGGGTCACATGTAGCCCAGGCTGGCCTCAACCTCGCTGTGTAGCTGAATGTGACTTTGAACTCCTGACTCTTCCTCCTCCACTTGGGAAGTACTGGGACTGAGGTGCAGCCCCATGTGCAGCTTTAAAGGGAGAGAAATACAGAAAACAGTTTGTAATGCATGAGTCACTAGCTTTATTGCACAAGCACGCGCAGATGTGAAGAACTTACCGGCACACTGCTCTCTTAAAAGGCCGGCTTTTTAATCCTTAATGAAAAAGATGGTATATATTGTTTCCAAGGAAATTGGTTCCAAGACTTGCTTTGCTGTTGTTTTATGGTTTATTTTTTGTTTCATGTGTGCGTGTGTCTGCATGTGAAGAGGGTGTTGGTAACTGGAGTGGCAGGTGGTTGTGAGTCCTCTGATGTGGATGCTGGGAACCAAACTCAGGTTCTTTGAATGAACATTGAGCACCCTTAACGATGGAACCATTTCTCCAGCCCCAGTCCCAAGACTTCTACAGAACCCTGAAGAACGCAAGTCTCGTATATAAAATGGCATGATATTTGCATGGAATCTACAAGCATCTTTCTGTATTTACTTATTTATGACTGAACAGGTCTCATGTATTGTAGACTAGGATCATCTTGAATTTATGGTTCTTATATCTTTACCTTCCAAGTGTTGGGATTTCATGCATACAGTCTTACCTCTCTTAAGGAAATGCCAGGGATTGAACCAAGGGTCTTGTGTGTGCTAGACAAGCGCCCTACAAATTGAGATATATCCGCGGCCTCTAGATTGTTCATTTATAATATCTAATGCATTCACATATGAAATAGTTGTGATCTTATGTTACTTGGGACTCAATGACAAGTATGTAAAGTCTGTGCATGCTCAGTGCAAGCGTTGATTTAGACATCTAAAGAACATCTGCTGAAGAACATCTGCAAGTGTGATATTAAATGATCAAAGCAAGAGGCTACAACAGGGCATGTTCACGCATCGCCTCATTTGGACGGATTCAGCATTCCATTCGGAAGCTCGGGAAAATCAGATAGTGTTTTGGAAGTTCCTCAGGAGTGTGGGGGATTATGCATACGTGCTGGAGGTGAAACCTTGGCTCATGTGATAGGTGTGTGCTTTTCTACTGAGCTACATCTCAGCTCTCTAGTTTCAACTTTGGTATTTTTGTCTATAACCAAAGGATGAATCTTTGGGGGCTTGTGATGTCTCAGTGGGTAAAGGTACTTGCCACCAAGCCAGATACCGTGAGTTCCGTCCCTGAAGCCCACACTGTGAAAGGAAAGAACCAATTCTTAGAGGTTGCGCTCTGCTCTCCACATTCGCTCTCTGTCATGAGTGTGTTCCTACACACATATGCACACATACGCATATGCACACCCCAAAGAAATACAATATAATGCATTTTTAAAAAGAGGAGTGAGTCTTTGGACTGTGACACTTAAGAAATCCTTTATCCAAACATTGGTGTAATCTTATGCAAACCCAAAGTGTATTCTCTTTAAAATGTATCTATCGCTCATGAGATGACACAGGTCGGGAGAGTCTCATCGGCAGGAGGTGCTACACGTAAGCACGGCAGGCTGGCTCATGGTCCACTATCTGTCTCTAGCACCTTTGAGAGATTATGGTTAGCAATAATTAAGAATGGACGTTTACACTTGCCGAGAGTTTAGTTAAGTGATGGCTCACCCTTCTCTCATTAAGTTTATTCACCTATAGAATGGGCACAGTAATGTGTCATGGTATACAGGGTTCCTGAGTGTAAGGGTGATACTATTGGAAAGCGCTTGTCGTGATGCTGTGACATGATAAGTGTTCAGCAAATGTCAATAATATTCTGGAGTTTTCTTTACGTGTATTTACGTGTATTGTGGGTGCCATTTTATATGCAGTTGAAAGCCTTGAGTATTGTTCCTCAGGAACCAGCCATTTTGTGTGTCTGTGTGGGAGATGTATCTTCTGTGTGCCTGCGTGTATGACTGCATATATGTGTGCAAGTCCACGTAGAAGGCAGAGATCAGCCTTGGGCACCGTCCAGGAGGAGCTATCCTTTTCCGTGTTTTGAGGCAAGGTCTCTCACTAGGTCTCCATGATTGGGTGAGGCTGGGTGTCCGGCCAGCCCCAGAGGCCCTGCTTGTTTGCTCCCAATGCTGGAATTGCAAGCATTTGCCACTTTGACCGGTTTTTATGTAAGTAAATAAAAAAAATTTATTACTCGTTGTATTTATTTAGGAAATGTCTTGGAATTCACCGAGTAGGCCGTGCTGGGATCTACCTGTATCCTCAATGCTAGGATTTTAAGTTTTTTAAATTAGGTAAACATCTTACTGAAAATTATCCTCCAACCGCCCCCCCCCAGTGTGTGTGTGTGTGTGTGTGTGTGTGTGTGTGTGTGTGTGTTACTGAAGATCAGACTCAGGGCTTTGCTCATCTTCAGCAACCACTGTACCACTGAGCAACTCCTCAAACTCCTAATATTATTTTTGTAGAGGAGAGTTAACACACGATCTTGCTTATCTGCTTGGCTGGTCTGGTGCTCAGTGTGCACCCAGGCTGGCCTTGAATTTGCAGCAATCCTTCTCCTCCAGTCTTCTGGGTGCTGGGATCACCATCCCCAGCTTCCTAATAATGCCCTTTTGTTCTCTTTGCGATACGGTCTCCTGTCACAGAGCCTGGCCGGTATCCACCAGGTGGCCAAGCATCTCTTTGAGTTCATCCTCTTGTCTCTGGCTCTCAGGACTTGGGATTACAGGCACAGGCCGTCACACCAGGCTACCTAATAATATTCACTGTTCGCTGTATTTCCTGACCTAACTTCTATTAGTTGTTTCAAATGAAGCCATATCACAACCTTTTCTTTTATTATGTCCTGTTAAACTATGGGATAGAATTTGGATTACAGGAAAGGACAGTGGTTTCTTTGAGATGAGTTCCAACCTAGACATAAAGCTGGCAAGACCACGCCCCCTAATGTCAGGTATCCAGGTGTCTGTTGCTGTCTCTTTGGACTGGATTACCTGTGAGCGGGTGACTGAAACTACTCCATGGCTTTACCTGTATCTTGTGCTGATAACTCCCAGATCTGTGCCGTGTACCATGGCTGGTGTTCTTCATCCTTCAGAATGATGCGCCATCTGCCTGCTACTAGACAATTAGTTTCAGATGGTGCAGCCTCTCAGGCCACTTACAGTAAGCATGCATACGACAAGAAACAGTCTGGGAAGACAGCTCAGTTGGCACAGTGTGTGTCCAGCAAGCACAAAACCCTCAGTTTGGTCCCAGATTTGGGGATTGAGGGGCAAGAGATTCACAAGTTCAAGGTTATCCTACATAGCAAGTTTGCTACTACCTGGATAGCCTGGGACTCTGTCTCAAATTAAAACAAAACAAAAAACGAACAAGCAATAACAGGGCCACATTAAACAGGAAGTCTTCAGTATGGGAAGGAGATTTTTGCCAACTACAGAGCGGAGGATTAATTGCCAGGATCTATAAAGAAAATCAGAAATGAAATGCCTAAACCCCAAGCCATCCAGTGTATGAAAGGGCTACTGGATTGAAAGCCCTCAAAAGAAAAATACAAATGACCAATAATATTTGAAAAGCGTGCAGCATCCTTAGCCATAGGAAAATAAAGAGTAAAACTCCTTTTGAGGTCCCATCTTCCTCTGACCAGAATGGCTGCCGTCAAGAGAAAAAACGCAAACGTTGTGTAGGACGTGGGGAAAGAAGAGCCCTGCTCACTGCTGGGGAGAACGGAAACTGAGGGAACCACTGTGGACACTGATGTGGACATTCCTCAGAAAGCTAAAAGTAAAACGTCACACTCTCCAGTGTAACACGCCAGGATTCCATCTGTGCTCCCTCTACTTTGATCCCTTGAAACCCTGGTCTGTCTCCTGCATCTTGGAGTGGCTCCCGGGAAAGAGACTCCTCTACATCCGACTTCAATAGCTCTCTATTAGTTCTTTGTATTGATTTCGGTAACCTACAGTGAGGTTGTGACTGCTGTCATTCCTACATATAAACCCCCAATATCTTCACTATCAAACGTAAGGTTCTTAGCCTAGCATGTCGGGTTCACTGTGATTCTCTCGTTCTGCATATCTGCTAGTCCTAGGCTCATATTCTTAGCGCAACCCATAGTAGTCACTTGTGCATACTCTATGCTAGTGAATGGTTTACTGGTCTGTACAGGCAACAAGAGCCACCTTCCTCAGGACACCTTCCCTAACGGCTTTTCCTCCTTTCGCTGCCTCCTAGAACTGAGACACTTGTCCCTCTCTGATACCTCCACCATAACCACTGGGTATTTCTAGCCTTCTGCACTGGAGCCTTCTGATGTGTTTGCAGTTTTGCACCCCTCCAGAAACACATTCAACTGACTTATCTTGAGAAGTCATGGTTGTCATTGAAATCGTTTATTCAGAGGCACTAGCACAGTGAGAGGATTAAGGAACGATTTGGTTCTGAGACTAGTTAGTTCAGCCCCTTATAATGGATCCGTTCCTGTCTGAGGCATCACATGTTTCCTTTACATGTGTGAATGCTGACACATATGTAACATGCCAGCTCCCAAGGCTTTTTGTTCCTTTAGTTATGAGTCAAGCCAAAATCAATGGGTTTTATTATTGTTGCTGCCTTTATTTTTGTTTGTTTGAGTTGGGCTTTTCTTTTCCACGCAGGGTACTGAGTCTAGGGCTTCATGCATGTCGATCAAACATTCTCCCTCTGAGCTATATCTCCAGTCTCTGAAGTTCTTTGATTATAATAGCACAACACATAGAACATAATAAACCCTCAAAAATACTTCTTAATAAATACAATGCTTCACCCATGCAAAGTGAGCATTTGTGGTTGGTTATCCATATTGGTGTGGTCATCTGTTCACACCTTAAAATGCATGCTAAAAAAAAAGGAGAAAATTTTCCATTCTACCCTGCATTCCAGCGGAGACTAATCTTCTTAAAGCTCTATATTAACTGCATGCCTACCTTTCTTAACTCACAATAGCTCTTTATTTCTTCGAGTTGAAACTCATCACTGTATTTCACCTATTTAAGCTTTTCTGATGAGCCCTTCTACAGAGTCCGTCTGTACTGTTAGATCAGTTTACACCATAGGTAGAGTAAGCAGAGAATATAGATTGGGTCTTGTTTAGAACAGACTTTGACTTTTCAAATATAGGCTAAAGGATCAGGATGTAACCTCTAACTCTGCATTTTGGTGCAGTGAGTGTCAGCTTTCTGTCTGTGTGTGCGCGCGTGCATGCCTGCGTACGCGTGTTCAAACGTGTGTGCACACACTTACACGAGGAGGCCCTGTTTACATTGGGTATCTTCCTGATCGAGCTCCACCTTCTACATTGAGACAGGGTCTCTTGCTCTATCTGGGCCCAGCAGCTGAGCCCAGACCTCACTGTTTCTTCTAGCAGATTGTGCAGCAAGGGCCTTACCCCTGAGCCATCGCTCTAGCCTGATTTTGATCTAATTTTGAGGGCAGAGAAACAGGTGTAATTCAGGGTTAAAAGTATTTGGAAGTGCCCAAGGAGCCCCCAGCAAGAGCATGTATCCTGAACTGTGGGACCAGGGGTGTTTCTCAAGTTCTCTGACATTATTTGCTGTCATTTGTCAGGAAGTAAAATGCGGATCGAAGAACCAGCACGTACAACAGTCTAACGTGGAGGAAGCCTGGGCCCCTAGAAAAGTGAAAGAAGTCTCTCTTTTATTTTTTAAAATGTGTTATAAATTACAAGCCTGTGCTTATGGAGTCCAAAGGTGTTGGCTCCTCTGGAGCTGGGCTATCGGCAGGCGTGAGCAGAGCCAGGTGGGTGCTGGGAATCAGACTTGGGTTCTCAATAGCAGTACAAGCTCATGGCTGTGAAACTACCTGTCCAGCCTGGGTGCCAGTACACAGAAGTGTCTCGGTTACTGTAATTGGTAGCAAAGGGTGTTTCCTCTCCAAGGGCTACACCTTACTTTCACATTGCCCAAATCAACTCATCCTTTTACTTCATGGAATGTTCTGGTAACAAAATCCAAAAGAAGAAAATGAACTTGGGTTGGTTCACCAGGCATTCATTTACTCCTAGCTATATGATATGTTTGACATTTAAAATTTAAATGTATATAATTTATATGCACATAAAATCCACGAGTAAGTGATCATGAGTTGATGTCTGACGTTTGCTGGCAGCCTGCACCGTACTCTCCCTGGGCCTTGTTTCTGATAGAGTGGACTCTTGGTGTATTTGTCTGTCTCCTTCCCCGTCATCTCCCATCCTTGCTCCTGTAAGAACTGGGCCTCTGTGTGCTACCGTTAGCATCGTCCCTTTTGTCTTTCTATTTTTGAGCCTTTACCGTACCCCATTCACCTGCATCGCCCTTCCCCCTGCTCCCTGCCTGTTGAATATGGTTGTTTATTGGAAGCCACATACATGCTTTCTCTGATGTCTCCTGTTGTCTTCATGTGCATTTAACTCTTCCCATTCTCTGCACTAGTGCGTTTTCTTCTTGATAAACTATGACACTCTTTTGCAGTGGTTTTAAAAATACAGATCGCAATCCATTACTGAGTCATGAAATCAGTTTGGGAGTTCTGAGCAGTGTTTCAAAAGGCCTGAATTAAATAGACCAAAGTAGAAAAATATCAAAATTTGCTGTGTACAAAAAATATAATCTTCTTTCATGGTAATTTTATCATAGGGCTATTTCACTGTATAAACTGTGATTCCTTGTGTTACTGTGGGTTTTATCAAAACAACTGAGAAAGAACTGTGGGCTGGGGACCAATGTTACCCAGATCTTCAGACACTGTTTAGGGACAGAGACTCTTCACTGAGCCTGACCACTGCATTCATTCTAACTAAGTGTTGGCTGTCTTTGAACGTGTATAGAAGTCTTTCTAAACACAGTTCTAGATGTGCCCTACCACCCTTCACATAGTCAGGCCGAGAACCGTGAAGTCTTTCCGTTCTGTTTCTCCCTAGGGAAGCTTTCTCTGGGAATATTCATCTTGCAGCTCCTCCTGTTGTCATCCTGGAAATTCTCAGCTTCTTACCCATGCTCCTTTGGCTCATCCTGTTATTCTGGGTCAGACACAGAGCCTGATCGCTTCCTCTGAAAGTATGTATGCCTGGGAAGTAAATTGTTCTGTATGTTCATACGGGAGGTGAAGCCCAGGCTCCATTGATGCTGAGCCAGCGCTCTTCTGCTGAGGTTTACCCGTGGCTTTTTAGCCCTAGCTTATCTGCGCATGCCTGTCCCCATCTCCTCTCTTTACACTGAGTGATAGTCTGTCTAGTTAGAGAATTCTAGTTGGAAATTATTTCCCTCAGATGTCAAAATCATTGATGCATCGTTTTCTGCCCCCCATGGTTGCTGCTTCAGAGATCCTACCATTTTTATGTCTCAGCGTTTACACGGGACAGTTTCTTCCTCTGTGGAAACTTTTTCGATCCCTTTGTACTTTCTATTCTATACTTTTACACTGAAATTTTTCTCTCTTATGATGAAGAGCGTCTCTTTGCTATTATGCTAGAATTCATGTTGTTCTTTTCTTGGAAATTTTTGACAATTTTATGCTTGCCATTTGATTAATTTACTAGAGAAATCGCTTTCTTTCCATAGTCCATGCTAGAAGTTTTGAATTGATTCTGTAATTTTTCTTTACTGTGTTTTCCCCCTGTTGTTCATCTCTTGGTATTTTTTGTTCTGTTTCCCGCAAGACTTCCTCACCTCCACCATATTTTCTGTTTTTTTTTCTTCAATTCCATTATTATTTTCTAAGACTTGTTTTCCTCGGAACTTCTTTATTATTTCATTTGTAAAAGTTTCCTGTTCTTGATTCAGGAATGTATCTTTTAGTTCTATTAAGGACACTTCCCGAGTTTGTGTGTCATCCCTGTCAGGACCGTGCTAATCCTCTTCGTAGGCAAACTTCAGGGCATGCGCTACTGAAGGAAGCCCAGCTCTTTTGGTTTTTAGGAAAGAAACTTTGGAGAACTGAGAAGATAACTCAGTAGTCAAGTGCTTGCTGCTCACGGGGACCTGGGTTCAGACCCCAAGCTCCCAGGTGAAAGGAACTTGTGGTACAGCCTCTGATCCTAGTGCCAGGGAAGGGAACAAGCAAACGCTGGGGCTCGAGGCCAGCAGCCTCGCCTACTCCTTGAGTCCCAGGTCCCAGTGGTAGACCAGGTCTTAGAAAACAAGGTGGTGGCTCCTGAGAAACACCAGAGGTGCGCGCGCACACACACACACACACACACACACACACCCTCTCCCTAGTGCACTTGCACACATAAAATCAAAAAGACTTTGAGTGTCTTCTAGCATTGTTTCTGCAGGGAGGAGACTGGCAAAGGTTGAGCCAGCTGGGGAAACTGCAGTTGTTTGAGTCAGTAAGATTAAGAGGCCTCGTGGTAACTGGAAGTTGATTCGCTGTAGAGGCGTATTGAAGTACAAATGTCCTGAAAAGCCCACGGTGGTAGAGACGTAAGGAGATGGGTGATATGGATCATTTGGGAATTGATTAGGGGAAAACTCATTTGTTCTTGTGCACAGGTAAATGGATTGCTTTTCCATGACACTAACGAACTCAGGAATGTAATCGCAGTTATTTTAAGGTATACCTAAGCTTGTTTACATGCATAGAACTGTATTTTGTGAATGAGGATTTTAAGATAAAAAATAAATTGTTGATTTTACTTTTAGTGTATCTGTTTGAGTGCATGCATGTGCACCACGGGCATTCCTGGCGCCCACAAAGGTTATGGATGGTTGTTAGCCGTGGTTACTAGGAATGGAACCCAAGTCCTCTGAAGACCAGCAAGTGCTCTGTTGCCAAGCCTCCTGCAGCCCCGGATTGTCTCCTATTTTTATTTGTAGTTTGTGTTTCATGTGTTGCTAGTGCTTTTTGGTTCTTCGGCTGGTTTTTCTCAGGGGCCCAGATGATCTGAATGAGAGTCTAAAAGAACGCACTGAAACCTCAGGAAAGGTTTTGTGTTCTGGACGGTACCTCGTCTTTGTCAATTTCATGCTATTGTAACAGAATAATGGAGACTTGTTGATACATAAAGTACAGAGATTATTGGCCGCAGTTCTGGAGTCTCGGGTCTGAGAGTAAGGCACCAGCTGCTTTACTGTCTGCCGAGTGCTGGGTCTCTGCTTCCAGGATGGTGCCTGAACGCTGCAGCCTCTGGGGACAGGGACAGTTTTCTAGCAGGTTAAGCTGTGTACTGAGACTGAGTTTCACGTGTAGCCTTGGCTGTCCTGGAAAACTAGCTGTAGACCAGGCTGGCATCAAACTCACTGGCATCTGCCTGCCTCTGCCACCCTGGTGAAGAAATGAAAGAAAGGCATGTGATACCATGCCCAGCCTTTGATTGACTGATTGATTATGAGACAGGCTCTTTCTGCATAGCCCAGGCTGGTCTGCAGTTTATGATTTCCTGCCTCCATCTCCCAAGTTCTAGAGTTTTAAGGTGTATACCACCAGCATGGCCAACAGTTTTCTTTTTTTCTAGTGCTGTGAGCTGCCATGTGGGTGCTGGGAACAGAACCTGGTTCTATGGAAAGCAGCCAATGAGCTATCTCTCCAGCCTATGACTTTTTGGGGAGTTCATTTCTGGTCATCCCAGATAGATAGGGCAATGACAGACCAAAATCCTCCTGCCCATGTCCAAGTTGGCAAGTCAGTGAGTTCATCCGTGTTCGTCACAGAAGCCCAGACAACCTCAGTGCTGCATCCTGCTGACGAGGCTCTGCTCCCCAGCAGCCGTTTATGCCATAGATGTCCACGGGAGCAGAGAGACCTCTCTGGCTTCCCTCTTCCTTTTTCCTGGAAATGTCATCAGGGCCAGTGTCAAGAAGGTCCTTGAGTGTGACCACAGCTGCTCTGACCCTGGAAGGTCACTCAGCATTGTCCCCTGTCTGGAGAGAAGTTCTGAGAGGAGGAAAGAGTGGCACCATCTTTGTGGTGACATTTCAAAGAAGTCCTCCTTAAACTTCCAGTGGACAAGTCTCTAGTAGAGGGCTCAAAAACAAACAAACCAGCCAGAGGGAAGGTGGGAACACGAGACCAGCATGGATGTGTTCATGAAGACGAAGTCTTTGTAGGGTGCTCGTTGGTATGCCTTAGGGCACAGAAAGAGTCGCACAAAGATGGAAGTTCCAGAAAAGCCAAGGTTTTTTTTTTTCCTTAATCCCTGTTATTTTAGATTTTGACAGGCCAGTGCTGGTGGGTCTCCCACGGCTAAGTCACACACAGGGAGCTATGATATCGGGTAGGGCTCTGTTTGAAGCGCACTGAACGTGGCACTGTGTGCTTTGAGTTCTCTTGAAATTAAGGTGTGATGCCTGTTTTAAAAATAGACTGTTTTCCTAACCCCGTGTATTTGCTTTTCTTTTTGAGCATATGACCATAGCTTTCCATTTCAATAATTTCTATAAAACTTCGCACAGAGGAATTACTTACAAGTAAAAGACTCTGTGTAAACAGCTTCAGTCTTCTGAGTGCACAGTAGAGCCAGAGAAAGGCCGGGCTGGACTCGGGGGAAAGCAGAGCGGCAAGACAGTGTGTTACGGAAGAACGGCACGGTGTGTGGCTGCTTTTGTGTTCTTCTCGTCTATTTTAATGTAAAGCTGAAGCATTCCTTCATGTTTTAACATGTTAGCCACCTAGAAACTTACTTTTAACGTTTATATTTTTTTACTAAAAGTGAATATAGGACAGTCATGATGGCATCTTGTAATCCCAATGTTAGAGAGACTGGGGCAGGATGGGGAGTTCTAGGCCAGTCTAGACTGCATAGGAAGACCCTGTCTCAACAAGAGACAAAGCCAGTGGGAAGTAAGCTTGTAGCGTATCACACAACACACAGACAGGAGACAGGACACAAGTCTCCATGTTGGTCACACAGCACACAAGAGACAGGACACGAGCCTCTGTGTTGGTCACAAAGCACACAGACAGGAGACAAGACACAAGCCTCTGTGTTGGTCAGGTCTGGGCTCCATTCCTGAACTGGGTTTACTTACTAACGACATGAGTTTGAACAAGTTACCTAGCCTTTCTTTTTTTACATCTGACAGAGTGCACGAGGATTTCCTCAGAGAACCTGGGGAAGGCATGACTGCCGCGGGCCTCAGCACTAGTTACGGCTCTCCGTTACATGTGAAATGTCAAACACAGTGCTGTTTTCTTCTGATGTGTTATATTCTGCTGTGTCAAAGCTACCTGTAAAGTCAGGCATGGCGGCTCACACCTGTAATTCCCGCACCTGGGAGACTAAGGCAGGACAGTTGTGAGTTCAAGGCCAGCCAGAGGAAACAGTGGGACTTTGTCTCAGAGAACAATTAAAACAAACAAACACTACCATTAAAAAAGTTACATGATCTAAAACATTATGAGCCTTAGAAAATTAATTTGGAAATAGTTTTGGTAAATCTGAAAACTGCTACCACTAATGGCTGTACTGAGGGATTTCTAAAGAACCGATCCTTGTCTGTTCTGAATTAACAACCTACAAAAACAACAGTGCGTTGCTGGAGGGAAATTCCAAGTTGCTGAAATAATTTGTCTGCTAAGGTACTCGGACTTTGGTGTCACTGAGGGGATTTTATGAATGTGTCAAGCTTTGATGGATTCTTCCTGCTTATGGTAATGGATTGTCGATATATGTGCCTGCTCACACTGGGCAGTGCATTCCCCTGCCGTTACTGCAACAGTGTCTGATCCAGCGGCTTGCTTCCTGCTCACCCTCTGGCAGGAGAGGGACCAAGACCAGCGCAGTGGCACTCGGACTTGCCTTCCCCTCCATCAACACTGACGCTGAGATCGATACGCTCTGACACCAGAAGGAGCGTGCTCATCAATTTTAATTTTGAAATTGCCTGTGTACTGTTGTCATCAGCTTGTCTGGGTTGCTTTGACAAAGACAGCAGACTCATCAATTTGAAACTTGTCATGTCCGTGTTGGCCATCAGGGACTTCTGATTCTCAGTTAAATTATTTCTCGAGCAACTCTGTAGACATCCTAATTGTCCATACAGAAGAAGATGATGGAGATATGAAAGGCGTAAGATACGGGTTCATTCTCTGTTATTCAGAAAGCAATTCTTTTGTACACTTTGGCAGAACACCCTTTGGTTACCAGGTGGCAAAACAGACAAAAGTTGATTTGTTTCATGACTGAACTCTTAGGAGTTTCTTGCATTTGGAACACTGGTATTCTAAACTATAATGGTAAATATTATGTAATTCTATTGCTATATGGATCTTTTTTATTTTTTAAAGTGTGTGTGTGTGTTTGTATGAGAGACAGACAGACAGACAGACAGAGACAGACAGACAGAGAGACAGACAGAGAGAGAGAGAGAGAGAGAGAGAGAGAGAGAGAGAGAGAGAGAGAATGCCATGAGTGTGGGTGCCCAAGAAGCCAGACGAGGATGTTGGATCCCTTGGAAACAGAATTACAGGCTTTCAGCAACCTGCCTTGGGTGCTGGGAACTCCTTTGCTCTGGAAGAGGACTAGGTGCTCTTAAACCTGGAGTCACCTCTCCTGCTTCTTCTGTTGAGACATGTTTATTCCCCACTGACAGATACTTTTCAAGAGAAAAGGCTTAATATATAGTGGGCTTAGATTTGTGTTGCTTAAAATGCATTTTGGTTTTTGTTTTGTTTTTAGATAGAGTTCTTACTATGTGGCCCTGATTGTCCTGAAACACACTTTGTAGGTCAGGCTAGCCATGAACTCACAGACACTCCTGTGTGTTGGGGCAAAAGGGGTATACCACCACACCCAGTTGTTTGGAATTTTTTTCAAGTTCACTTTTAAAAACTCTTATAAATAAAACCACAATGAACATTCACAGTACATGCATACAGTACAAAGAATAATAAGATTCTCATCTACCCACAGTCTGAGATACAGAACTGGTCATGTACCTTTGACCAGTTAATTAAGGTTTCAGTTCAAGCAACTGGCCTAGGCGTCTCATTGTTATGTTTTTCAAGGGATAAGTGTCAGAAACCAGTAGCTTTTGCTAGTCAAAACCCAGTGAGGATGCAACTGTACGTAAAGAAAAGAATAGCAGGTTGGTAAACGTGTCACATCCATGTGCACACTTGTGTACGTGAGCACACACACACGTTGTTAACCTTGCAATTGCTGCTGATTTCTGACACTTTCGTTTTTATACACGAAGATGTTTTGCAAGTAAACCTTGGGTCCATTTCCAATATAACCCCATCCTTTCTGAAAACACTAGTTTATTATACTGGTTTGAATAATGGCTGTGCACGCTATTTCTTCCTTCTTCTGCATCATTTGCCTTCGCCCCTATCTGGGCACACATCCATCTGTCTCTGTGATAACCATACAGTAAGAGATAGGATCCATTCTGACTCTGGAAGAGCTTAGAGTTTGGTGCTGTGTAACCACACAGTTCTCACATAGCTTCCTTTGTTATGTGCTTTTCATATTCAGTCTTAACACAAGAACTGAGGAAACGCTCTGCCATATAAAAACAACACCATTCCTTTACTTTAAAATGCTAAATAGGGGGCTGGAGAGATGGCTCAGAGGTTAAGCATTGCCTGCTCTTCCCAAGGTCCTGAGTTCAATTCCCAGCAACCACATGGTGGCTCACAACTATCTGTAATGAGGTCTGGTGCCCTCTTTATATTCTGTGTGTATGGCCTGCAGGCATACACACAGACAGAATATTGCATACTAAATAAATAAATAAAATGCTAAATAAATTGAAGTACTTTATTTACATGTTGAGTTTAGAGGTTGTTTCTATACATATATTTTCAGAGTTTAAAAGAAAAAGAAAATTTCTTGTTCTGATTTCATGAAGAAAAGAACCTCTTATTGCCTTCAATCCTTTTTTGTTCATGGTCTGGTTTTTGAGACAGGGTCTCACTGTATAGCCCTGCCTGTCCTGGAACTCTCAATGTAGAACAGGCTGTCCTTAAACTCACAGACATGCACCTGCCTCTGCTTCCTTTCTGTGTGCTATTAAAAACACGCTACCACCATACCTGGTTCCTAAATAATTAAAGAAATTTATAATGAGTTATCTTTCCTGAAACTTTTTATTCAGAAATTATTTAGCAGTCATTGATCCCATCATGTGATTACCTTAATGACATCATAAGTCTGTTATGACATTTAGAATTATGCCAGTAATTTATGAGATGATGCACTGAATTTATTTACATGCATATGCTTAATAAAGAGGATATTTGTTTGTTGGCTTCAGACAGGATTTTGTAATCCAGGCTGTCAGCACCTAACTCTGCCTCCCGTGGGTGGCATCTCAGTTGTGCACCGCCAATCCCAGGCCAAATGTGGCTATTTTAAACACTGCTTTACTTTACTCAAAAACATGTATACCACGAGTAATCTTTGGTTATCAAATGTCAGTTATTGTGAGGTTCTAGGAGTACCAAGTGTATAGTAGATTTGGCCATAAGGAGAATACTATGCAGGGTACCAGCAGGGTAGACACTGATGACATCGTCAAAGAGTAAGTAATGGAGATGGGAGAGAAGTCCGCTGGGATGGACTCTCTTCACTGACTAAATCTTGCTGAGGAGACAGTATAGTGACCACCCACCTAAGACTATAGGAAGTTTTCTGGGACTCAGGTCTTTGGATGTTAGAAGCTATTCAGTCCTGAACAAGCCAAGGTAGTTCGGCACGTGTATATGAGACCAGTCTCTGAGGACGTAAGGGAAATAGATAGGCAAAGGTTATCACAGGGCAATGTAGGTGCCCTATTTGCTTTTGATGCTGTGACAAATTACTCTTGGCCAAAATGCAGCTGGGGAGGAAAGAGTTTCTTTTCTCTTATACTTCTGGTCACAATCTATCATTGAGGGAAGAAAGAACCAGAAGTCGAATCAGGCAGCAGAAGCCATGGAGGAATAGTGCCTTGCTCTCTGGTTTTCTTTAGAGCCCAGGCCCACGCGTTTAGGGATGGTGCCGCCCACAGTGGTCTGGGTCCTTCCGCATCCATGATCACAGGTCGGTGTGATTAAGGCAAGTCTTTCATTCGGGTTCCCTCTTCCTGGGTGACTATAAAGTGTTGAGTTGACGTAGGGGAGAAGTAACTTAAGGACCACTGGAGCCTCTGTGTGAAAGGTGGTCGGGGAGAAGGCTTTGGGAGAAGGAGAGGCTTGAAATCAAGCTGTGGACTTGGGGGTGGGCAAGCAGTTCAGGCAGAAATGGGGTAGGGGAGCTGAACTTTTTCAGAAAGCAGAGAGGAAGTAGCTAAGGGGGCCTGCTAAAGCCAGGTGCCGACACCGCAGCTCTGTGGGTCTCTTGCTGGGGGGGGTAGTGGAAGGGGTGTGGGGAGCTGGAGAAGCATGGGGAAATCAGTTTTGGAGGTGATCAAATGATCTCATTAGGTGAAAAAGATCTGAAAACCACGAGGCGATCAACATACAGTGACACTTGCTGGACGCTTCCTTTGGCTTCGTTGCTAGTTATATTATAGATGTAGAATTTAATTATCACAACCATCACAAATATAGGTACCATTATTCTATTCTATTCCCATAAACCTGAAGCACAAATCAGTTTAAACTCACCCAAGAACATGTAGTTCCTGAGAGAGATGAAAGCCGGAATTCCATGGATCCTAGAATCTGTAGCCCCCTTTCTCTTTCCGTCTGTGTTTAATACATTTCCGTGTGACCTTATGTTGTTCTCAGTGTCACCGTTTATAGCATTATTATCCCTAAATGAAAGGACTTTAGCCATGAAGGACTTTATTCAAGCTCACACGGGCAGTCAAGATTATGGTTAGGCAGATGCAAGGCGAGAGAGAACTGGAGAGACAGGGCTTTCCTCCAGAGGCAGCTGTCTCAGCTTGGTGGGAGGGGGAAGAAAGGGGGAGGGAGGGACAAGAGGGCACATAGTTTTCCTCTCTATCTCAAAACAAACATTCTAGCCCTCCATTTGTATTTTGAACACAAATCCACGTTGCCCTCACTTCTGAGGTCCTAGCAAGTCCCAAGGTTATTTACTTCTTTTTATAGCACTGGGAATTGAACTTAGGACCTCACTGTGCTAGGTTTGAGTGCCTGACTACTGAGCTATGTCCTCGGGCCATTTTCCACTTAGAGAAACAGAATGCTCCACACATTTTTGTGTGTCTTTGCACAGGGGCCTGCAAATGCTCTCTCTGGAGTCCCTTTCTAGTATACATGCTGCCGAAGCAAGTGTTGCTTCCACTTTTCCAGACAGCATTTCACTGAATTTTAGCCCAGGCAGGTCTGAACTTTCAGTCCTTCTGACATAGTCAAGATGGCCCAGACAGGAATGTGCTTGCCACCAAAATGAGAGGCCAATCCCAGAGACTCCTCTGGCCTCCGCACAAGTGCACATAACACACAAACAAATCAATGTAATACAAATAGTAATATTTTCTAGAAACCAAAAGTGCTTAAGTTAAAAACATGCTGGGCTGGAGAGATGGCTCAGTGGTTAAGAGCATTGACTGCTCTTCCGGAGGTCCTGAGTTCAATTCCCAACAACCATATGGTGGCTCACAACCACTGGTAATAAGAACTGGTGCCAACTTCTGTCTGCAGCGACACATGCAGGCAGGCCACTGTATACATAATAAATAAATAAATCTTAAATAAAAGTTAAAAACTTGCCGGGCAGTGGTGGCACATGCCTTTAATCCCAGCACTTGGGAGGCAGAGGCAGGCAGATCTCTGTGAGTTCCAGATCAGCCTGGTCTACAGAGCTAGTTCCAGGACAGGCTCCAAAGCCACAGAGAAACCCTGTCTCTAAAAACCAAAAAAAAAAAAAAAAAAAAAAAAGTTAAAAAACATGCTCAGTTGTCTGTTCCAGAATTTTGATATCGTATTACAGAGACACTTGCTCATCCGTGTTCTCTGCTGCTCTGTTCATAACGGGCAGAGTTGGAAACAGCTGAGATGTGTCAGCTGGGGACTGGATGATGAAAACGAGGTACTATGGGATGTGCAGGTAAATGGATGGAACTAGAAGTAGTCATCCTCAGTGAGACCACCCAGATCCACAGACACAAACATTGCCTGGGTTCTCTTTTGTGTGGAAGTTAGCCTTTAGAGATGTGTGTTAGAACAGCCACAGAGATTAAATAGCTAGTTAGAGCCCAGGGAGAGAGGGGCTCCTCCAAGGAAGGAGAAGTAGAATAATGTTATGGGGAAGTTGAAGGGGAAACAATAGAGGGTTAAGTAGGGAAGGGACGGGAGGACAGGGTAGGGGCAGAATATGCCAGGACAACTAACACCCAAGGCCATTTGAAAAAACATCTTTTTTTGTCTTATTGGTCTTTTGCTTCATTATTTAAATTTCCATTTTTGTGGGTCTTTTTTTAGTGTGTGTGTGTGTTGCTAATGTGCTTTTTTTGTTTCAGAGAGAGAAAGAATGAAAGAACATAAAATTGGGGAAAAGCTGAGAGGAATTGAGGGAGGGAAGAACATGATCAAAATATATTGTCTGAAAAAAATCATTTCATTAAAATTGTTGGGATAAGAAATCTACAAAAAGAAAAAAGGTCTCATTGCTTGTTTAATATAAACTATATTTTATGGAAAAACAACTGTTACAAAACTAAAAGAACTTAGTGGCTAGTGTTAACATTACAATCCTTTTAATATCTGTTTGTTAGTTACTTCTGAATCCTGCTGGATTGTGTATTTACAGTACTACAGTGTGTTGTTTTGACTGGGGGAATAAAAGGTGATCATGCCTCCGAAGATGTAGAAATGGGAAAGCAGAGATATTTTAAAGGCCTTTAATAAAACTGTTTTCCCAAGGCTTGGTAAGTGAGAGGCTTTTATTGTGGTTGTTATTGTTTAAATATTTTTTAAGATTTATTTTTATGTGTATGTGTGAGTGCTGGAGGAGGCCAGAAGAGGACGTTAGATCCCCTGGGCATGTGGTTACAGCTGGGCACCAAACTTAGATCCTCTGGAAAAGCAGCAAGTGCCCTTAACCACGGAGCCATCTCTTCAGCCCCGTTTTTTGACTTTTTTTGAGATGGAATTTTGTTATGTGGCTCCAACTTACTATATAGATAAGCTAGTTTTGAACTTCCTGCTTCTATTTCCAAATGCTAGGATTACAGATGCCTACCTAATTTAAATGGTATTTTCTTAAAATTAGAAACAACAGCCAGGCAGTGGTGGTGCATGCCTTTAATCCCAGCACTCAGGAGGCAGAGGCAGGTGGATCTCTGAGTTTGAGGCCAGCCTGGTCTACAGAATGAGTCCCACAACAACCAAATCTACACACAAAAAAAACCTGTTTAAAAACAAAACAAAAAAACAAACAGAAAAAGCAGCAATATAAATCATTAGTCTGTGTGAATACTCTCTTACTCAGTCACAGTAGATCACTGGCCACTGTGTGAATTTTGTAGTAGGACCATTAGCAGGTGAAGCCAACCTGGGTGACTGAAGACAACTGACACTTCTCCTCTCACAGTGACTTTGCCATATTCTGCTTTAGTTGTGCTGTTGCTGTGAAGAGACACCATGGCCAAGGCAGCTTAGGAAAGACTGCTTCACTGGGAGCCTCCTTACAGTTTTAGAGTTAGTCCATGAATCTCCTGGTGGGAAGTACGGCAGGCACGCGGGCAGGCATGTTGCTGTGGCTTCATCCTGATCCACAGGCAGGAGGTAGGAAGAGAGTGAACCCATCCCCAGTGACATGCCTCTGTTGACTGAGGTTTCTGTCCTGCCTGGTTCCCGCAGTAGTTAAGTCCCAAAGAAATACACAGAGGTCTACATTAATTATAAAACTGATTAGCCTAGTGTCTCAGGCTTCTTATTAACTCTTATAACTTATACCAGTCCATAATTCTTGTCTGTGTTAGCCATGTGGCTTGGTACCTTTTTTGGCAAGGCAGTCACATCTTGCTTCCTCTGCATCTGGGTCACGACTGCAGACTGAAATTTCCCTCTTCCCAGAATTCTCATTTCCCCGCCTCTACTACTTGCCTGGTTGCCCAGCCTATACTTCCCGCCTGTCCACTGGTCAATCAGCATTTTATTAAAAACAATACAAGTGACAGGATAAAAGACCATTGTCCCACAGCACACCTTCTCCGACAACACCACACCTCCTAATTCTTCCCAAACATAGTGGCCCCATTTCCACTAACTGGGGACCACACATTCAAGCATGAGACTCGGAGGCCTTTCTCATTCAAGTCAGCAACATGTGTGCACAGATCTTGAGGTTCAATCTTGAGGTCACTTGCAGAGCTCAGAGGTTGACATTGAGATACTGTTTCCTCAATTGCTCCCTCTGCCCTCTCCATTTTTTGAGAAAGGGTCTCTTGGTGAATCTGGAGCTCACTGCTACAGCTAGGCTGCCTGCCAGCCAGCCAGCTTCTTCAGTCTTCCCCAGCTCTGGTGTTATGGCTGCCATGTGACTGTGACATGGGTTCTGAGGACCTGGACTCATGCTTGCACAGAGAGCATTTTACTCCGGGTCCATCTCCTTGTCCCTGTCCTCTTACACTTCCGCAGGCTGAGGAAGTCTGAACTCAAGGTACAAGCTAGCTCTCTCCAACAACTGGGGGATGGTCCATTCACTTTTTCCAGTGTCTGGTGTTTGTCGGTCTCTGTATTCACAAGGCCTTTCCTCTGTGTTCCTCTGCTTCTCCTTTGCTATCCCTTGTAAGGACACTTGTCACTAGACTTAGAGCTCACTTAGATAATCTGGGGCAGTCTTATCTGCAGATCCCTTTGAGGGCCACCATTCCAACCTATTAACTCATTTGTATTTTGAGTGGATTTTGATGCCTGTGTGGTATTATAATTCCATACATTAGTCGTTTGAAAAGTATTAGCTCATTGAATTATGCAGATCTTTCTAATGCTTATATATTTCACTGAATAATATTTTAAAATCCAGTGAGTTACTATCACTGAGTGTATCAATAAACATCTCTTGGTGGGGTTTGGGGAGCAGATAGGACTGTGGTGGCAGAAACAGATTTTCAAAAACACCATGTTTTGCACGAAGGCGTGAGGGTTATCTGTCATTGCTAACACATTATTTTCCTTGATGTGACAGCCTTTATCTGTTCATTGTCCAGAAACTATTTGCTAAATACTAGTCAGCAGATGCCATCAGCTGCCAGTCATCCTTCCAGGGACATGCAGGGTTTTATGCTGGGGTAGTTAGTTCACCTCACCCACAGTCCTGTGAGGGTTTTTAGCAGAAGTATTTTATGTGTATGCCCTATTTTGTCATACAGAATATTAAGATCAAGTTAAAAAAATTAATAATTAACATTGCTTTGTCAGCAAATTTCTGTTCCTCCCTCCCTCCCTCCCTCCCTCCCTCCCTCCCTCCCTCCCTCCCTCCCTCCCTCCCTTTCTTCCTTTTTAAAGATGGTAGTACTAAGGATTGAAATCAGGGCCTCATATTCATCAGGTAGGCACTTAGCCCCTGAGCTTTAGGACTAATACTTACCTTTAAAAAAGTTTGTTTCATTTTTAATGGCGTGTGTGTGTGTGTGTGTGTGTGTCTGTGTGTGTCTATGTGTGTCCGAGTTCGAGAGCCCACTCTGACTTGCTTGCTTGCTTGTGAGTATGTGCACGTGAGTTCATGTGTCCCTGGAGGCCACATGAAAGTATCAGCTCCCCTAGAGCTGGATGTGAAGGTCGTGGCAAGTCACCTGACCTGAGGATCTGAGTGCTGGGAACTGAACTGGGACGGTAGTGCTCTGAACTACAGTGCTCTCCTATCTTATCGTTCCTCTGGGCACAATGTTTTATACAAAATACTTTTGACTGCAGGAAACTTCAAACATACAGAAGGTAGTCTGAAGTATGTAATTGATCTCTGTAAACTTACTGCAGTTTTAACAGTGATCTAAATATAGCTGCTTCTGCTAAGTATCCTTCCCACTCCCTGCTCCTTACACACTTCATTTTGAAACTAATCTGGACATTAGTGTTGTTTTTCACCCATACTTAAACATCATCTCTATATTCTACACTCTTAAAGAAATAGCACCACATGTAGAAAATCTTTTTTTTTTTCAAGATAGGGTTTCTCTGTAGCTTTGGAGCCTGTCCTGGAACTAGCTCTTATAGACCAGGCTAGCCTCAAACTCACAGAGATCTGTGTGCCTCTGCTTCCCAAGTGCTGCGATTAAAGGCGTGTTCCACCACCACCTGGCCCCAAAATAATTTATTCTCAATGTCACTGGATAGATATCCAGTCATGTTCAAGTTTCTCAAACTGCCTCATATTTTATGAGTGTTTTTAGTTTGATCAGTAGCCAAATAAAACCAGATAATACAAACAACCACTCTTTTTTTTAAAGTCTTTGACTCAATTCACTGCCTTTCTGTTCTCCTTACAGTTTGCATAATGAACAAGGTCATTCGACCGAATTTCCCGACATTTCTGCTCATATCCCTATGTCATTTACCTTTGCTTGTGACCCTGTTTCCTATAAAACGGAAGACAAATCTAGAGATGTAATGAGATTTAGGTTCAAATATTTTGGAAAGAGTATTTATACTGATGCTTTATCCAATTAGAAAGCAAACCATTGGTGATTACTATGTACACACAATAATTTATATACTAATTGAATGGAAAGGGTTTTATTTTTGTCCTTTTTGGGTGCCTGTGATTGGGCCCAGGGCCTCGCATATGCTAAGTAATGCTTTACAATTGAGTCCTACCCAACCTGTCTCTCTCCTTCATTCACTAATTCTATTAGTTCCCAGTATATCTTCTATATATTAAAACAGTAAATTTATATGTTTATTTTAGTTTTGCACCTATCTGTATTTTATCTATGTGTGATTGCATCTGTTGTGTGTCATATGTGTGCAGGAGAAGCCAGAAGAGGGCGCTAGATCTCCTAGAACTGGAGTTCCAGGTGGTCGTGAGCCCTTGGACGAGGGTGCTGGGACTGAACTCAGATCCCTCTCTCTCTCCAGCTCCTGTAAGTACCTGAAGCAGAAAATTACTTGCTGCCAAGCCTAACAACCTGAGTTGGATCCCTAGGGCACACATGACAGAAGGAGAGAACCAAATCTTCAAAGCTGTCCTCTGATCACCACATGTATGTCACTCTTGGAACCATGTACACACAGATACACATGAAATAAACATAATGTAAAGAATATACAATTATAATAGATGAGGCTTGAACTCTGCCTCTGTATACCCTTCCTCCTCAATGTAGAAAGGCCAGCATTTTGATAAACCTTCTTGTCATTTGGTGTGGGAGGTCCTTCAGTATATGTGTTGCTTTTATTGATTAATGACTAAAGAAGCTGTTTTGGTCTGTGATAGGGCAGAGTAGAGCTAGGTAGGGAAGCTAAACTGAATGCTGGGAGAAAGAAGGCAGAGTCAGGGAGAAGCCTTGTAGCCATCGCCAGAGACAGATGTGCTGGGATCTTGCTGGTAAGCCACAGCCACGTGGCGATATACAGATTAATAAATATGGGTTAGTTTAGGATATAAGAATGAGCTAGAAATACACTTAAGCTACTGGCCAAACAGTATTGCAAATAATATGGTTTCTGTGTGATTATTTTGACTCCGGGAAGCCTGGAATGAACAAGCAGCCTCTGCCTACAGTCATTTTATGATTTCTTTATTTAATAACCTTTGTTTTCTATTCTAGACATAATAGAGGGTAGGTCCAAATGTTGTTGGATACTGCTTGTCTGTAGGAGGAGGCTGCTTGTTCTTTCTGCTGCCCAGACCATGAACTAATCACTCAGAAACTATATTATTTAAATTAACACTTGGCCAATCACTTGAGCATATTGCTAGCTAGCTCTTATATCATTTCTATTAATCTGTGTGCTGGAACTAGCTCTTATAGCTCTTATAGACCAGGCTAGCCTCAAACTCACAGAGATCCGTGTGCCTCTGCTTCCCAAGTGCTGCGATTAAAGGCGTGCGCCACCACCACCTGGCCCGTGACTGTGGCTTACCAGCAATGTTCCAGCTGGCAGCTTGCGTCTTTCCCCTCTGGCGGCTCCATGGCGACTCACTGACTCCATGTCTTTCTCCCAGCATTCAGTTTAGTTTCCCCTGCCTAGCTCTATTCTGCCATATCACAGGCCAAAGCAACTTCTTTATTCTTTAACTAATAAAAGCAACACATAGAAGGACTTCCCACACTAATATATGATGATACCAGCACTTGGGAGGCTGACGTAAGAGTATCAAGAGTTCAAGTCCAGCCTGGAACAGATACTCAGGCCCTGTCTCAAAACACATTGTAAAACAGGAGTTATGGTTAAAAACAGTTGGCCCTTCTTTCCTTTTGTCTTCCCTTTATGCAAATGGCTCTGGGTGTTGTATCATCTTCTGTTATATCATTGTATCATTAAATTATATCTTCCTGTGATTCAAATTTGGGAGGAATAGAGAAACATTACAGGGGAAGAAAGTTTGGATTGCTATTTTTAAAATTAGGTAAGATGTACAATCTTGGAAATTAAATTCACATAAATGAATGTTAGTTCTGAGCCCAAGAGCTCAACTAGAAAACAAATAAATTTTATGTATTCATGCCATAGTCTTTTGAATTATAAAAAATATGTGGAAAATAATTTTTCTTGTTGGCATTCAGATGCTAACTAATAAACATTGGGTGGCTGTGCCTGTAGTCTGTCTCCATTAATAAAGTCTAAGAATACAGCATTTTAAAAGGAAGATGAATTAAAATCTACTGGCCATATCATATGAGTCATTTTAGACAAATTTAAACCCAAGGGGTCTGCCCTAAATTCCCATGTCATATAAAATTACCCAGCATATCATGAATACGGCACATTTCTGCGTATGAGATTAATAGAACAGAACTGATTTGTGTGGGCGAGAGCACAGATTCAGCTGAATGTCAAATTTAAAGATTTGTGTTTCCTCCCAAGAGCATATCTAGTTTATCAAACTTTATTTTCCCTGAATCACTAGTAAATGGAGCTGGAATATAATTGTAGTATCTCAGTTCTGTTCATAGAATTCAGGCTCTTTACTGTAACAGTAAAATTTACGTAAATCAGCATACATTTAAAGGAGTGTACATGTATTGTTTATCTAGAAATTTCTGGAATAATAGGAAGTCACATCGAGAAAATTATATTTTCAGACTTCTTTCTTTACAACGTTTTCTGGGTCTTTTCACTGAGCTACTATTACAAACAGATTAAAAGGTTAGGATCTGGAACCAGCGCCTGGATTTGGATCCCAGCGCCTGGATTTGGATCCCAGCCACAATAGATGACCTTTGGACAAGGAACTTGATTTTCTGGGCTCCTTTGCCCGTAGAATGGGACTGGTCATTGAACTTGGCTCACACGGTTATTGCGAGGATCAAATGCATCAACATCTACAGAGTGCTTGGCCGGCCTGCACAGAAGTCCTATATGAAGGTTTGCCATCATTTGTAGGCAGAGACCCACAATAATCTCACAGAAACTGTATTAATTAAAACATCGCTGCTTGGCCAATCACTTAGGCGCATTGCCAGCTAACTCTTAGATCTTAAATTAACCCATTTCTATTAATCTGTGTATCACCACCAGGTTGTGGCCTGCTGACAAGGTTCTGGCAGGCTCCTGTGGATGTCTTTGGTGGCTACATGGCTTCTCCCTGACTCTGCCTTCTTTCCTCCTCTGTCTCCTTGAAATTCCCGCCTTACTCTATTCTGCCCTGCCCTAGGCCAAAGCAGCTTTATTCATTAACCAATAAAATCAACACATGTACAGAAGGACTTCCCACCCCAATTATTATGATGACAGTTATTCAGCAATTACTGCTAAGGATACAAATAGTTACACTATCATGTAGAAATATTTAATATCTATTTCATCAGGAAATTGTGATGTGGCTTAAGCATGCTGGAGTCAGATGTTTTCCCAGGAAAACACATTCAAATGAGTGCGAAGATTGATATAGAAAAGTCATTTTATATTAATCTATATTCTCCAACAAGTATCTAGTTCCATGCTGTGCTATGCCCTGAGGGAATGGTGGGATGAAGCCCATACAGCTGTTGATGGCAGCTGTCTAAGAGATGGCAAATCATCGCAGATCACTAAGGGGGAAGGCAAGAAATGTAGTTAAAATATTGATAGGAGTAAGGAAACTCCCTGAAGGTGCTTGTACTTGAATTATAGCTTGAAAACTGAGCAAGCTGCTCATCCACAGAGAAATGAGAACTGTATTGTGCATAATGGAAAGCTATGTTTTCTTGGAGACTGCTGTTCATGCAAGAGTTAACCGCATGGTAAAAATAAAGAAGACAGAGGAGACTGGTGTGAGAGATTCCTTTCTCAGCCCTCAGTGGGATGCTGTTAAGGTCTTTGTTTCTTTCCTTTTTTGGTGATGAAGTCTTACAGTGTTGCCCATGCTATGATCCCTGGGGTCATGGAATCCTCTCACCTTTTAACATCCCATATGGCTGGATGATAGGTACACAACCTTGCCCTCGGCTAACGTGTGTGTAATTTTTTTAAAAACAATTTTTAGATTATTTTATTTCATGTATATAAGTGTTTTGTCTGCATGTGTGTCTGTGCACCGTGTGTGTGTGTGTGTGTGTGTGTGTGTGTGTGTGTGTGTGTGTGTGAGCGCGCACGTGTGCGCTACCTATGGAGGTCAGAAGGAGGCATTATATACCCTGGAACCAGAGTTACAGATGGTTGTAAGCCACCATGTGGGCATTGGAAATCAAATCTGTGTCCTCTGCAGTTACAAGTACTCTTAACTGCTGAGCTATATCCCACCCCTTCTGTCTGTCTGTCTGTCTGTCTGTCTATCTATCTATCTATCTATCATCTATCTATCTATCTATCATCTATCTATCATCTATCTATCTATCTATCTATCATCTATTTATCTATCTATCTCTACCTGTCTTCCACCTAATCTCTCTCTCTCTCTCTCTCTCTCTCTCTCTCTCTCTCTCTCTCTCTCTCTCTCTCCCTCTCCATCATTTTGAGACAAGTTCTCATTCTAGGGCCAAGGCAGAACTAGACTGTATGATCTTTCTGCATCAACCTCCTGAGTGCCAGGATTACAGCTGTGTGTTCCACACCTGGCAAGTTTTGCCCCCACACATACTTTTTTTTTTTATTTATTATGTATACAATATTCTGTCTGCGTGTATGCCTGCAGGCCAGAAGAGGGCACTAAGCCTCATTACAGATGGTTGTGAGCCACCATGTGGTTGCTGGGAATTGAACTCAGGACCTTTGGAGAGCAGGCAATGCTCTTAACCACTGAGCCATCTCTCCAGCCCCCACACATACTTTTTTAAAGCAAGGCAAAATTTATATAACATAAAATTAACCATTCTAGTATAATTCAATGACATTTATTGTGTTCCTATATGTTATAGTGTCACTATTTTCAAAACATTTTCTGTATGTGGGTTATTTCTTTGGACTGCCAGCTCTCAAACAAATGACAGAGACATATTGTTAATTATGAAAGCTCAGCCTATAAATTAGGCTGTCCCACCAGCTCTCATAACTTAAACTGACCAATTTCTATTCATCTGATGTTGCCAGGCGACTCACTTGTGGCTTTTATTTTTCTTCCTGCATGTCTGTTCCTTCTGAGTCTGCTGGCGACTCCTTTCTCCTTCCCAGTGTCCTCTGTGCCTGGAAATCCAGCCTAGATATTGCCCGTTCAGCTTTCCATTAAACCAATCAGAGTGACACATCTTCACAGTGTACAAAGGATTATTCCACAACATTCCCTCCTTTTCGTCTAAATATAAAGGAAAAGTTTTAACACAGTCAACATAATAAGGACAGTTTTCAGGTAAAAAAATTACATGTACAATATCCAGTCTGTTTGTATTAGATGAATTCAGAGAAAGTACTGTATTACTACCTATCCTATTTTGGCAAGTCAAATGTTTTGTACCTACTTTACTTTTTATCATAGCTTGTATTAACAACCCAAAAATATCTTTTTAGACCTTAAAATATTTTCGTAGGGAGCTGGAGAAATGGCTCAGAGGTTAAGAGCACTGGCTGCTCTTCCAGAGATTCTGAGTTCGATTCCCAGCAACCACATGATGGCTCACAACCATGTGTAATGAGATCTGGTGCCCTCTTCTGGCCTGCAGACAGAATACTATATACATAATAAATAAATCTTTAAAGAATATTTTCTTAGATAAACAACTTAAGCTCTTATGTCTCGACTTTCTACGCTTTACATCTTTTTATGAGTTATGAGTTTTATTAGTTTTTTTAATTTGATAACAAGGAAAACGGTAACTATAACTATCTCATCTTCATCTTCAGCAGAGACCTGAGAAGGATAAAACATTACAGAGTAAACAGGAAGTGCAGAGCAAACAACTTCCAAAGCTCTTTCGGAGATTGGATAACCTTGCCTAATATTCCTGCCAGTTTTGTGATTTCATTTTTCTTTAGAGCTGAGTAATATTTGATTTTACATATGTACCAAATTTTCCTTAATCCATTCTTCTGCTGATGGATAACTGGGTGGGTTCCATCCCTTGCTATAGTAAACAGTAGCAATAAACCTAGAGGAGCAAATACCTCTGTGGTAGAGTATGGGATTCTCTGTGCATATGGTAGCGACAAAAGAGCTGGGTCATAGGACAGTTACATTTTTAAGTGTTTGAACATCCTTCAAAACTTATAGATATGTGTTTCCAAAAGTTTGGGGCTCATTTTCTTTGTCTGAAGGGATTTCTTTCAACTTTTCTGTGTGAGTCTGTTGGCTAGGAATTCTTTCAGCTTTTATGTGTCTGTATTCATGGAATTTGTAAGATTTGAGTTGGGCTGTCACCAGATGTGGGGAATGTCAGCCACCGTTGCTGCAGATGACCCCTTCCCTTTGTCATCTTTTTGCCAAGGGTCTAATCAGAGGTATCCAGGCTGCTTATTAATGGTACCCAACTCTTTAATTACTTTTTCTTACATTTTAATTCCTTTTCATCCATGTGGTTTATTTTAGGAAGTGTCTCCTGTGTAAGTATGTGCTAATCCAAGTCACTGCTATTTTGTACTGTTTGAATTCTAAAAGTTAGATTCAGAAATTTGTTCCTTATTTCTACTGAAAATTTTTATCTCTATTACCCTTATAAACTGGCTTAATGTCTTATTCCATTATTTATAACATCTGTGCCAGTGTGGCTCTGTCTCAGTGACTGGCTTTCCTCATCATCGTGGGTTATAGTTTTGTTTCTTTTGCCTTAAAATACTAGATGCCAGATACTCAGTATTGGCCATTGAATGTCAGATATTGTAAATTTTGTTTTATTGGGTGCTAGCTATTTCTATCTCTGTATAATTATGCTTGAATTTTTACTGGGATATGGAGTTAAACGATGGAAAGCAGCTTATTCCTTCAGACCATAGTACGATTTTTAAATTTTTTCTTGAAATAATTTATGTGCACTGGTGTGAAAGTGTCAGATCAGGAACTGGAGCCACAGACAGTTGTGAGCTCTGCCATGTGGGTGCTGGGAATTGAGCCTGGATCCTCTGGAAGAACAGCCAGTGCTCCTAACTAACCCCTTATGCATCTCTACAATCCCTATGATTTGTTTTTTAAAAATGAGAACGACGCAGCATGTAGATGAGGGCTAACTCCACCCTAGAACTAAGACAAGATTGTTGTGAGTGCTCTGCCCCACTGAGTTGGGAGGTTTCTAGTTGCACTGATTAGAACAGCCACTGCTCCTGGCTGTCTGGGTGACCAGTATGTCTGTGATACTTTCGGTTGATGTGTTCAGTCCAGGCCCCCAGTCTCCCCACACGCATGTCACCAGTACTGGGAAGTTCTCCAGGACCTCTGGGGTTCTCTATGCTCACTGGCTCTTATGTTTTGTCATGTGAGCTCCATACATTCTCCCTAATTTGTGTTTCTATTTCCTCAACTCAAGGAGTGTGCTGGAACGTCCCTGCTGGCCTGTGAGGTCTCAGAGCACAGTCAAGTTGGAATAAACCCTGCTTGTTTTTCTTCTCTGAAGGATTGTGTGCCTTCATTGCCTGATAATAGCATCTTGGAAGCTATTAGTTTATATATATTATCTGGTCCTTTTCTTGTTGGTGCATGCAGTAGGGGCAACCTGCTAGCCTGTATACTCATGCTCAGGACAGGTGACTGCTGTTGGGTTTGCCTGTTTAATAAATACTTCCTCTTTTTTAATAATTCATTTATTCTATGTACATTAGTATTTTGCCCACATGTATCTCTGTGTGAAGGTGTCAGATCTTGGAGTTATAGACAGTTGTTAGCTGTCATGTGGGTGCTAGGAATTGAACCCAGGTCCTCTGGAAGAGCAGTCAGCTCTTAACCAATGAGCCATCTCTCCAGCCCCAATAAATAAATATGTCTTAAATCTCCAGAACATTCTAACAGTTTGCTATTAATAGTGATTATATATTATTTGGGCCAGGCTCCAGGGGCTAGAGGATTTGTTATAAAGTGCACGTGGCAATTTCAGAGCACAGGGACCACTGGTAGGTTGCAAACAAACCAGTTTTCAGTCTTGCTTGGTAGTTGGTTCCACTTCTGTTGTCACCAGGGTAAGAGTGCAGTTAAGGAAATAACACTGACAGCCATAATAGCCCACAGTGCTCCCTAAAGGGGAACCAGGAACTGAAGGCTCATCCTGGGAATGGTGAAAACCTTCCTGGTCCAACCCTGAGACGTGTTATGTTATTTTGATCTTAGCCTTGAGAATTTCGTTTGAAATTGAAAGGGGAAGCCGTCACTATCTTACTTGCATGAGGCAATAAAGAGAATCAGAAGTTGAGTTACAGCAAGGGAAAACGAGTTTAAAGAATGTTGGCAATAATCCTAGGCTGACCCATGCTTTTTAAGCAGTTGTGATGGGTATGCCACTTGTTTGAGTCATGGAGAGAAAGAGTGGAAAAAGTATTTTTCTTTTCCCTTTCCTTTTACCAGGTGGCGCAAACCTTTAATCCCAGCACTTGGTAAGCAGAGACAGGCGGCTCTCTGTGAGTTGTAGGCCAGACTGGTCTTACAGAGTGAGTCTCAGGACAGCCAGGGGTATGTACAGAGACCCTGTCTCAAAACAAACAAATAAAAGAAAACCCAAACTATCTTCCTTTTTTGAGCTCTGGCCTTTGAAACCAAGGCCTTGCATATTATCACTATTATCACTGATTATATATATATATATATATATATATATATATATATATATATATATATATATCTCAGGAGCTAAGGATATATGATATATAATAAGAATTTATATTATATCCTTAGCTCCTGCTTTAGGTATGTTAATTGGCTCTTAATATATATATATCCTTAGCTCCTGCTCTTTATTTTTTATCATCTCCATGGATCTCAAGGATTTAGTCTTCAAAACAAGTCTGATTTGATAACTTCTTATTTTCCCTATTTTATATGAATCAAGCACATAATACTGCCACTTTTAATTTTAGTGTGATATGACTTAGTGTTTCAGTATCATGCTATTTTAATAATGAAAACTTTATTATTTTAATAAAGAAACTTGTTGCTGGTAACTTGAAAAGCCAAACTGTAGCTGAATACCGAATTTTACTTAGGCTTCTTGAGATACTGAGAATCAAAATTTCTACCTGCATTTTTGGGGGTCTGGGGCCATTTATTAAGTAACCTACACTTTAGTTTTGGAGATAAACGTTGAGTAAGAGAGAACCATAGAAGGCAGCGCGGAGAAGAGTGCTGAGCACTGTAGCTGTTATCATCCTAGGTCTGCGAGCTGTGTAACTGTGTCAGGACCAAGAAGAGGATCATGTGGGCTAAGAGGCAGAGGTAGCACAAGCTACATGTTGTGGGTATCGTCAAGGAGCCAGTCATCAGCGACTGATAGATATACAAGAGGAAAGCTGGGGATTTGCCAGAAAGTAGATTAGGGTCAGAGTGAAGATCTTGAGTTCTCTGAATTTGGACTTCTTACAAAAATGGCAGTGAAAATGGGGGAAGGTCACAAAAGAGACCCCAGACAAGGAAAGTTGGGGATCTTAGGACCCCTGTGAAGAAGACAGGACAACGATTTGATCTTGGACAAGAGTATCACCGTTACTGTCACACACAGGAAATTCGGGAAAGAGCCTGAATGGAGTGAGTGATGCCGTACACAGATCCCAGAAGCTGTTTGCTTTTGTTCTGATTTTAAGCCTCGATTATTTTATGGACACTGATTGGCCATTCCGTCTATTCCTTCTTGTACAGTTGGGTCTAGTAGGAGGAACTCTGGAAGGGCATTTAAATCTAGGAGGCAACCTTCATTTTACTGACATGCAAATTGGGGGTTTTTTGTGACTTCCTTGTAGGCCACTGGCCTCTTGGCATTCATTTCTGAAGTCCTTACGGTAGAGGTTTTTGTGTGCCAGTTTCTACTTTTTTGGTACAGTGAGCCCCATTTTCCCCTGCTTTTATTCAGCTGCTAAATCAATCAAATGAGTTGATTCGTGTCATTTTCAAACTTAGATAGATGCTTTCGTAGTTAAGACAATTCAAGGACTCTTGCTTTCTTTTACTCCATAGACCTAATCACAAACCAAGAAGTAACACATCATGAACATTCATTTTGTCAAGAAAGGAAAAGAAAATTAGGGGAGGGAGCATTTGGGCTGTAGTTCAGTGGCAGGATGCTTGTTTTGCCTGCATGAGCCCCTAGGTTCAGTCCCCAGTACTGTTAAATAAATGCAACTTACAGATCTTAATTGGCTTTTACTTTGCTAACTTAGACTTGAGCCACCCTGACTCCATAAAAGAGCCCAGCAGAACGGACAGCTTTTATAGCCAGAACAGGGCTGAAAAGGGGGAATCCTAGAAAAGGGGATTAGTTATTTGTGAAGTTGCTTTCCCAATATGGTGGAGACAGGGAAAGCAAAGATAGAAAAGTAACTCATGGGTTAAGAGCAGATTACTTAAGGTTAATTTTTGTAACAATTAAAGGGTTTTTAAACGATGGATTATTGGCCAATTCAGAAAATTTCTGCATTTTTTTGTTTTCCAGTCTGAGAAGGTGCAATAATTTTAGTGCCGTGGGACTTCAGAGAGTACATTTTGATTTTTAGGCCAAACTGTTGGTGCCTAGTACAGGAGCGGAGTCTGAGACAGGTCTCTGGCAGGTCTCATTTAACTATGCCAGACTTGGCTTCGGTGCGACAGGTCTGCCCTCTTAAATGTGCCCGAGAGAGGGGGAACAGTTATAATTTAAGATGGGGGTGGTGAGTCTTACCTTTGGTCAGTACCCATAATTCCTTCCTTCCTTCCTCACTCCTTTCCTTTACCCCAATCCCCTTGCTTTCCAGGATCTCAAGTAGCCCAGAGTGCCCTTGAACTGGCTAGTAGCAGAGGGTGACCTCGACTATGATCCCTTTGCCTCCACCTCCGTCCGTCCGTCCATCCATCCACCCACCCACCCACCCATCCGTCCACCCACCCACCCACCCGTCCGTCCACTCACCCGTCCATCCATCCATCCATCCATCCATCCATCCATCCATCCACCCGTCCGTCCGTCCTTCCATCCACCCATCCATCCACCCGTCTGTACGTCCACTCACCCAACCGTCCGTCTGTCCATCCGTCATTCCATCCATCCACCCACCCACCCGTCCGTCCACTCACCCGTCCACCCATCCATCCATCCACCCGTCCGTCCGTCCTTCCATCCACCCATCCATGCACCCGTCTGTCCGTCCACTCACTCAACCGTCCGTCTGTCCATCCGTCATTCCATCCATCCACCCACCCACCCGTCCGTCCACCCACCCACCCGTCCGTCTACCCACCCACCCACCCGTCCGTCCACTCACCCGTCCACCCATCCATCCATCCACCCGTCCGCCCGTCCTTCCATCCACCCATCCATCCACCCGTCTGTCCGTCCACTCACCCAACCGTCCGTCTGTCCATCCGTCATTCCATCCATCCACCCATCCATGCACCCATCGGTCCACAGGGGCACATGTAGTCTAGTTTGGCCTAGAACTAACTGTGTAGCCAAGCCCGCCTCAGCCTCTTAAGTGCTGGTTGCGAACTGAGTGCGACATCGTGCCCCCCTTATAATTTTTAAAAGGAAGTAAGAGGGCCCGAGATGGAGGTTAGTAACGGAATTATTCTTTGCTCCTCTGAATACACTTCCCAATGCAAAAACTCTTTGCACGTGGAACACTGAATTCGCCTGTGACTCCTACCTTGACTGGGTAACCCGAGTGAGCCTTGTGGTTCCTCTGAGATCTCACCTTAGCTGGACCCTGAAGACAGTTTAGCCTTTTCCACCCCACCCCTCTTCACTTTAAGCCTGTAGGACTTTTCTTCTCTTCCCTTTCTGCTTCATTGCCCAGGTTCAACCCCCACTCGGTGGTGGGGGGAGGGGAGGAAGCGTCAGGCTTTATTTACTCGGGACCTCTCGGGTTGCGGTCTGCGGAAACCTTTGTCAGGCGCCAGGTGACTGGCGGGGGCGGGACGCGGATGTGGGCGGGGCGCCCGGCGCCCCGGGGACGAGTGCCGAGGCCGGCCGGGCTGGCGTGGCTGGCTGTGTCGCTTCCAGCTCGCCACGCGCACGCACGGGCTGGGTTCCCTAGGTAAGCGCGGTGGGAGCCGGGTGGGCCGGGTCCCGCAGGTGTGTCCCCGCTGCCCCCTCCTCCCCAGGGACTGACGTGCGGGAGTGGGGCGGGGCGGGCCCAGTGGGCGGGCCCTCGCGGGACAGGACGCAGACTGCTCACCGGTGCTGCGGGAGAGCTGCGGCTCTGGCCACCGCACTTCCTCCGGAGGGAGGAGGCTCGAGTGGTTCCACACGCGCGCCCTTCCCAAGCCCCCAGAAACCTTAGGTAGTGTACAGTTTTTATGGTCCTTAAAATACACGGCTGGTGCTTGGTCCAGGACTTTGATTAGGGGCTGCCCGCGGGAACGGAAAGCTGCGATTAGTGGGGGGCTCTTAGAGGACGCCAGGGTTCCGGTAGGGAGCAGGACGCGGAGATTGGCGCGCAGGCTTCTAAGTTGGAATACCTGAGCTCCGGTGTACTTATTAACCAACAAAACTTGAGCGGTTTGCTCAGCTTCTGTGCGCCGTGGTTTTCAGGTATGTAAAATGATGTGCTGGAGCTTGGAATCTTTCGGAATTGTTGTGAAGATTGGGTTAATACTAGTGCCTGGCAACGAGCGCTGGTTATTTTCGCTCTTTGCATTCTGATGAGCATAAACCTCTAAGGTTGTCATTTCTGGGAATCGACGCCTCTCCTCAGAGCTGTTGTCTGATTGTTTGGGAGATCCCTTTGAGGCAGTGTTTATGAACTGAGGAGAATTTAAGGTTCTTTTCTCAAGTACGAAAGGTAGTCTGTTCTTCACTTTCTTTCAAATCAGTTCCTCACTAAACCTTACAAACACTTCTCTTTTTCTTCTGTGTGGTGCTTGGGATGGAACCTCCCCCCACCCCCAGCATATGATTGCCGGTGAACTAAATTACACTTCTGTACTCATAAACCTTAGTTTTGAGGACTATTCTAAAGGGAGGATGGAAGAAGATAGATAACTTTTAGGGTGAGTGTAACCTCCTCTTGAAAGTCGAGGTAGATTTGTTGGAAAGCATTTCTCATGACTTGATTCAAAACTTGTGCTGTTTGGGGCAAATGCCTACTTTGTACCATACTACTGCAAGAGTGCATAAACCAGAGCACCCAAAATAGGTAAGCAGGCGTCATCCGAACAATAGTTTGGCAGGGAGAAACAGGATCGAAAGAGATGTGGAAGCCGGATGTGGTTACAAGTGCGGGCTTGTAACCTTTGCCCTCCGCAGCCAGAGACAGGAGGATAGCTGAAAGTTCCAGGCAAGCCTGGGCTTCATAGTTCAAGGCTAGACCTTGTCTCAAAAGAAAAGAAAAAGAAAAAAAGACCCAGAACCAGTAAATGGCAGAGCTTAGATCTCAGCTCTGCTGATCAACAAGTTATGAAACCAAAGGAAGATGTTACCGTTTTTATTTTAGACAGTTTTATGGTGCTGTGGGTTTCTTCTCTCAGCAGTGTCTTGCTTGGTAGCTTAACTGCATGATTCATAGTCATTCTTCAGCAGCTTTGATTTAAATCACAAGTCTGGAAGTTGCTGCATCAATTATTGCTTTGAGAGCAAGATGATTGTCTTAAACTTTGCACAAACATGTTCTAACAGGGCTTTGCTTTTGTTTTTTCAAAAGGCAGCCGGTTTCTCTGTGTGCAGAAGGTAAAACCAACATAAATGAACTGACTTCGTTGTCAGCTTGTTATCACTGTGTTTGTTACTGGTGAAGTTTCCTGGATTGGGTAGGGTCCAGTCAGGAAGGGACACACGGAATGCTAGCCCTGAAATAGGAATGCAGAGCTTATGTGGCAATGTAGCTGCTCACTTCAACAGCCTCTCATAGGAAAATCATTCTGAGTTACTGGTGCATTAGTTGCTGACTCCCGGCTCCTTGCACAGCTCGCTTCCTTACCTCCAGGTATTTGTTCAGATGTTTTCTTCTTATTTAGAATTGCACGCCACCCCGCACTTCCCAGAACATATACTTACCGGTTTATGTAATTACTCCTCTGCTGTCTGCCTGGAGAGGTTCCAAGTGGCTAAGGGTGCTTCCACGTGCGTTCCCTGCTGTATCCCGAGTGCCTGGAAACGGTACTTGGCACGAGAAGATACTGGCTGTGCAGATTTGAGCAGATACTTCCAGCACAACTAATAATCACATCAGCTAATGTACCGACACTTTGCTTTGCCGGCCCCTCCTCGTCGCCCTGGAATAAAACTTTGAGGCCATGTTTAATTCCCTCATACCTTGCACTAGACAGGCAAACAGCTAAGTTTCTCGCCGTTTTTTTTTCCCATACAAGCCACTCCCTTTGTTGCTAAGCCCTCTTCCTTCTGTCCCCTCTGATACACCTACAGCCCTGTAGTTCTCCTTTCCGAAGCTTTCACTTCTGCAGAGTGAGAAGCCAAGTGGGCATTCATCTTCCTCCCGCTTGGTGATCTCAAATATACATTTTCAGCCTCTGTCCTACAGATAGATAAAAACAGTGATTCCCAACGTAGGCTTTGAAATATGAAGTAAGATTCCAGTGGCAGGACTTTGTAAAATCCCAAGATGAGTATTGATTGCTTCGTGATGGTTGTTTTTGTTAATGACTTGGTTGCTTTCCTCAGTTCAGAAAAACTGGCCTGGTTGTGCTGCAGGTCTTGACTGCCCTTTCTGGGTAGAGTGCCCCGCCCCCATCCAGCTCACCCCACAGCACCCCCCCCCCCCCCCCCCCCGATACTGGATGGGTTTAGTTGGAGTTGGGTTACTCTTTCTCAGAGCTCTGGTGGTAGTTTCCCCAGAAATTGATCAATCTTCTTTGACTTATGATTCTTTTGGTGTTTTTCTTTTAATCTGTTGCTGCATCTAAACAGGACATGAACTATGCACGCAGAATTTCCATGTTTTCTTTTTCCATTTTTTCAGTTACCTTTAAAGGAAACGTGAGGCCCGCGTCTCTGCTTTTTAAGTAAGTGTGAACTCAAGTTCTAATAGAGCTCCAGACCATTAAAGGTGGAGTCTCGCCGCTTGTTTCGAGAGTATGGTCTTGGAGGGCGGGGGAATTGAGTAGGATGTTAAAACAGAGATGGAAACACTGAGTGTAGGTTTCTAAGGGAGTGGGTGTCGGTAGAACAGGGTACTTTGATGCATAACAGGCAGGCCGATACTTTTAAAAATATTTAATGTTAACCTCACTCAGGAAGTTGTCCGGACAAGGCAGACTGCACAGGGCACTGTCTGCAGCTTTGGATTTCTTGTGGAGTATTATTCCTAAAGTGTATTTTGTTTTTATATCTCTGGGCACACACAGTCCCATTTCTCTGCTTTGTTTTCTGAGCTGGGTGGAATGGAACATTCTCTTCTTCTGTTTGGCTCTTACTTCACAAACTGTAATTTCTCTGTGTGTCTGTGTGTCTCCTCCCCACCCAAGTAGTCGAGGGTGGCCTTGAAGTCTCAGCCCTCCTGCCCCAGCCTCTTTGAAAGCTGGGATTACAGGCACACTGTGCCTGGCTTTGTTGTTTTTAAACTTAAAATGTGTTCATGCCTCTTTCTTAGTTTGTTTTCCTGTATGCGTGGAGAAGGTACATCCCAGAGTTTTTACGTCCTTGGAGGAATGTGGTCGCTATGAGTTGGTTGTCGATGCTTATAGTTTTTACTTGATATCAGCATTTGGTTTAACAAAGTCCACACGATTGTACAGTAAAAAACTATCTGTGAGCCGGGTGGTGGCGGCACACGCCTTTAATCCCTGCGCTCAGCCGCAGAGGCAGGCAGAGCTCTGAGTTCAAGGCCAGCCTGGGCTACAAGAGCTAGTCCCTGGACAGGCTCTAAAACTAAGCACTCTAAAACCCTGTCTCAAAAAACAAACAAACAAACAAAAAATGTGTCTGTGCACATATTCTAATTGCATCGTTTTTATTTTATTTGTGGTACTTTCAAAAATAAACTTGATTCTTGAATTTATTTGAGACCAGCATGAATAAGACCCTGGCTTTTTTCTTTTTTTTAACTTCAGATATTTTTACAATTCAGTTTTTTTCTCTTTTTCTGTTGCATCCCAAACTGAGCTGGATTTTTTGGGGATATGCCTTAGCCTAAATTCGTTCTTGAGTTTGAATACGTAGGCAAACATAGGCATGAATTTATTTCGCCATTCCTGAATGAAGCATGCAGTTACTAATGCAGAAAACAGTTACCAGGGAAACTACATGTAAAGGTCTTAGTTTTAGACATTTTACATTTAGACATTTAGTTTCAGTTAAAATTTTATGTATTGCTTTTGCTAGTGGTATAGTCAGTAGGTCAGGACTTGAGTCGTGTGGTATAGTTTCATTAAGTACTATGATTTAAATATGTAATTGGTTATAGTTAGTGTGCTTTGACGAATATCTTCAAATGTGATTGCCAGTAAAGCTTACTTTCAGGAGAAATTTTGAAAGCAAGTACTTGTTTTGGAGAAATTTTTCCTTTATTCTACTATTCTAATCCCTAAGCGTCTGTGTTTCTCCAACCCCCCTTGTTTCTGAGATGCCTGTACTAAGGGTGTTATGACCAGCAGAGTTGTGTCGCAGACTAACAAGACTTTGCTGTACACACACACAGGAAGCACCACGCTGGTAAATCTGTGTTTGAGGAAGCATTTTATTAAGACAACACAGCCTGGAGGTGTGTGTAGTGGAGGGAGAACTGGAGTAAGAGCAGAGTGCTGACTCAGAAGGCTGACTAAGCACTTAGGAGGTGCTGGTTGCTAGAAGATCTTGCCAGCCCTCTCAGCCAGAACTTCTGAGCCTATCTCAGATTTAGCCCTGAGCTGTTGTGGGAGGAGCCGGGTGGGGGCAGGTTAGAACGGAAGCTGAGATAGCAGGTTGAAGTCTCAAGGAGGTTGTTGAATTTGTGTGTGTGTGTGTGTCCTGCTGTCTGCAATCTTCCTGTCCACACAGTCACAGACCAGCTTTCCTTCAGGCCCGTGATTGCTGTCCCACAGGTGTGCCTTGAAGTTCAGTGTGTGTTCCCGTGGGCCTGCAGAGCACCTGAATAGGAAGGCTTGGAAGAACAGTGCAGCCCAATGTAACTGGGACCCCAAGACACAGTGACCTTGGGAGAGTGAGAGGTACAGGCCCCAGCCCTGCCGTCACTGTTACAGTTCCCCTGGGTTCTGGATCAAGTGCAGGCCGCGCACTATGGGAAACTTTAGAGCCTTCCTTCTCCTGCAGTTCTGAGGCTACCGAGGAATACAAAGGGCCCTCAGTGGCCGCTGTGCCGCCTCACTCCTTCCCCTCCGACCTGTTCGTAATAAAATGGGTCAGGGAGTAGGCAGACTCCTGTGGCTTCCGCTGGAAACTTCTCAAACTGGTAGATGCATACTTTCCATCGTCTTAGTTCCAGCTGTATCACTTTTCATTATCAAAAATCAGGATGAATAAAGGTGCCTCTAAGAAAAATATAACAAATTCAGGGAAAACTGGGACAGCTCAGAGTGCAGAACAGGGAAAAACCGAAGAGGGGTGGAGCGGGCATGAGAGGAAGGATGTGCAAGCAAGGAAAACCGGGAGGGCTGTGACTGATTCATCCTGTGAGGCCGGGAAACAGGGAAGGTTACTATGCATCTTTCATCAGGATCCTGTTTGGTTTTAAAATCTGGACAACCTATTTTACAGATGTGACAAAGACTGGCTTTGTTTCTGTGGAAACATTTCAGATGTGTTTGGAGCCGGAGGCCTCCTCAGGGGCGGAAGTAAATAAGCACAGATTTATGTTTCTAGAGTAAATTTTTCAAGTCTCTCACTCTTCCTGAGTCGTTTTAGCTTCCTAGTCAAAATAAGAGGTAGGGATGCAGATTTCCCATTTGCCCGTAACCATTATACATCCATACCCCCAGCCCCATCATCACCACTGGCTGGTCGGCAGGCTCATCATAATCACCAGAGTGGGTAGCTCCCATTGGCGTTTCTCTGTTGGTGTGCACTGTACGAATATGGACGTGGGATAATGTTGGATTCCCTTGTTTAGTATTATACAGATTCTACTTTATAAATCCTGCACTCCGGTTCTTTCTCTGCTACCCTGCTGCTCCTGTAGCCACTGGCCTTTCTATTGTCCTTAGCTCTGCCTTGACTCGGATTTCAGTTAGATGAGCTCTCAGAGTGGAGCCTTTTAGTCTGTCTCTCTGTGGTGTGTGTTTAAAGTGCCCCTCCCTGTCCAGTGTGACTTCAAAGCTCATTTCTTTTTAGCGCTAAAAAATGTTCCGTTGTCTGTACGTATCACAGTTTATTAATCTAGCATCTTTTGTTCTCTCCCTCTTGTTGACAGCTGCCACCTGTTCCATCCAGAACTCTCTGTCCCCAAGGTGTTAGCTTGTGGCTTCCATCTTGACCCTTTTCTACTCTTTTCAGCTCCTGGGCGGCCATATCCCAAGAGCCTCTACTGATGTCCTTTCTCTTGGCCATGGAGCCAACTGTAGCCTGCCCGGAAGGCATAGGTGCTGGACTGTGGAAGCAACTTGGGTAGGAACCAGTTTTTATTATAGGAATAAAGTTATCTGTGCTTGGCCAGCTTGACTGTGCCACCTGTTTGGGCACTTTCAGCTTCCTGGACTTTCTGAGAAAAGCTGCCGGTTTGTCTTTTACATGAATTCCAGGCATCGTGTGGTCTCAGTGCTGCCAGCCAGGGAACAGGGTAAGGCTTTCATTGTTAGTATTAAATATTTACTTTGTGTGTATATGGTGTCTGTGCACATGTGTGTGCAGCGCCTGTGGCCAGAAGTGGATTCAGATCTGGAACTGTGGTTTGGGCAGTAATGAGTGGCCCAGGATGGGTGCTGGAAACAACTCAGGTCCTGTACGAGAGCACCAAGTACTCTAAACCATGTATTGGTTCTGTTAAGACTCCGGCAGAGTGTCTTCTGAAGTGGCTCAGCTCTCCTGCATCCCCACCAGCAGACAATGGGAGACCTGTTGGTCCTCTCACAGCATTTGGTGGTCATGGTTTCTGGATACTGGCCATTCTAATAACTGTGTATCTTTTCCCTACCTCTTCTCTCTTCTCCTCCCTCTCCTCCCCTCCCCTGTAATGGGCCCGAATGCAGGGCCTGTGTGTACTAGGCAAGCATCCTATCCCAGCTGTATCCCTAAAATTCTTGTTTTAATTTGCATCTTTCTGATGATACATTCTTAAGAGCATCCTTCCAGGTGCTTATTTGCCATCTGTACATTTTGTTTTAAATTATCTTTGTCTGTGTGTGCACTGGGGGAGCAGTTGTGTGCCACATTGTGTATGTGGAGGTCAGAGTACAGTTAGTAGGAGTATGACCATGTGGGTCCCAGAATAGGACTAAAGTGTTATAATTTTAAAAACACCATGAAGAGAAGTCACACCACACAACAGGACTCACATGGGAGGTTTATAGGAAGAGGAGAGGGGGGGGGCAGAGACAGGTTCCTGGAGACAAGAGTTACAGGGTAGGGGAGAAAAACAGAGAAAGGAACAGACAGACACAGAGAGCAAAAGAAAGATGGGAGGTGGGCAAGGCCCACCTTTTAAGAGGGTACACATAGTGAATGTGCACAGGAGGTGCTCTTAGTGGCTGCAGCTGAGGACGCATCCTGTCAGGACCCTGAGGGCAAGCCAGTACAGAATACTAACACCAAGGTCATGAAACTTGGCAGCAAGTCTTGTTGGTCGAGGTGCATCATCTGTAATGAGATTGTATGTTAAGGTCTTTGACCCATTTTTAAATTGTGTTTTTTAAAAGTCCTTTTTAGGCACCTCTTAAATAGCTTTTACGGGTATTTTCTTTCAGTCTGTGGCTTGCCATCTTAATGTCTTCATTTTCACTGGATCCTGGTGTGCTGTAGCTGTAAGCCGTCACCGTCTCAGAGCCCATCGAGGTTAGCTTCTGGGACCTTCTGAGTTTTGCATTATATACCCATGGGTTTCCTTTGGTATCCTCCTGGGTCTTTTAGCTCCTACCTTTGAGTACCATTGTTCCAGTGTTAATCCGTTGCCTTAACAAGACTCTAGGTCTCTGTGGATCTGCTTTGTTGTTTTAGAACGGATGCTGAAGATTCGTGAGTGTGTCTGCCTCCTGATATGGTATAGTTTACTAGGCAGTATTGAACCAGTCATTTAAGATCGCTGAAGAAATAGGCTTTAGAAACTGCTTTAAAAGGCGGTGGGGGTGGGTTTTCCCCAACCCAAACTAGCTTCAGTGACCTTGACCTTCTGATCTTCCTACCTCAGCCACTTGAGGGCTGGAATTACAGGAATGTGCCACCTGCCCTGTTTTCGTGGTGTGGGAATTGAACCCAGGGCTTCATAGATGCTAGGCAAGCAGTCTGCCAGCCAAGCTACATTCCCTAAATCTATGCTCTCTAGAGGTAAAAGTAGGAGAACCTTTGATCTTTATACTTAAAAGAGTTTTGGCTTACCTCAAACAAAAACAGAGAGGTCCAGTTGTTAGCATATAATAGACTAGGAAATGAGGACTGTAGCGAAAAAAGCTTTAAAAGCATAAATGAATGTCCATATATTTAAGCAGTATTAGGATGAACAAAATTTTAACCTAGAATTTGAGCATTTTTCTACTGTAGTTTCACACATATGTACATAATCTTAAATAAAAATTTTAAAATAAATAAATATCCTTTACTGAAAGCATCAAATTGGGAGGAGGTGGCACAGATCTTTAATACCAGCACTCGGGAGGTAGAGGCAGGTGGGATCTTGTGAGTTTGAGGCCGGCCTGGTCTACAGAAGGAGTTCTAGGACAACCAGGGCTACACAGAGAGATCCTATATAGAGCCTTGTCTCCCACCCACCTGTTTCCAAATGCCTGGCATCCTCTTCCCAAATTACCACACAGAGGCTTACATTAATTATAAATGTTTGGCCAATTGCTCAGGTTTATTACTAACTAGCTCTTACATGTAAATTAACCCATTTCTGTTCATCTATGTATTGCTACATGTCTATGACTTTACGGGTCCTCTGGCATCTTGCTTCTTGAACATCTGATTCACATCTCCCTGACTCTGCCCTTCTTCATCCAAGTTCACAGTTTGACTATTCTGCCTGATCTGGTCCTGCCTTGCCATAGGCCAAGCAGCTTTTATTATTGACCAAAGGGAGTAATACATATTCACAGCATACAGAAGATCATCCCACAGCAAACCCCTGTCTTGAAAATCCAAAAAAAGAGGGAGAGAATTAAATTCATAGTGAAATTAATGTTACTTTTTCCTAATTTTACTTCTGACTACTTCCAGGTAAGTTCATGAAAGACAGGCGTGGCAGCATGCTCTTGTGGGCCTCACTACATAGGAGGCTGAGGTAGTAGGATCACGAGAGCCCAGGAATTCAAGGCTTGCCTGGGCAACATAGTAAAGCCCTGCCTCAAAAAAAAAAAAGAACAAAAACCAACAAGTCTTCTCCATTGGTTCCTGTAGGACTCTGTAGGGTGTATGTGCACATCGTGGAGACAGTGTGATTGATGGATGCAGCCTCCCACATCAGAGCATCTGGGTTTGAATCCTAAGGGTTACCAGTGGAATCTGCTTATCCCTGCACACATCCTTGGGCCATCCAGACTTGCCCAGAATCAGTTTGTCTTTGCTATACCAAGTGGAATGCTGCTCTTCATACATAGTGGCTTAATTTGGTAGCTCAAATCGTGTCCCATTCCTGTTCCTGTTGTCAGTCTCTTGGATGTCCACAGAGAAATGTCTGATGTTTTCCCAGGCTGTCTACCAAGCCCAAACCTAAGATCCTAAGGGCCAATAGTTTTTCTCTTCTCTTGATGCTTGTCTGAGACACCTTAAGCCACTCTTGCCTGCTGTGTCATTTCTAGCTCTGTTGAGTGTGACGAGGGCTCGGGGGCTAGGGCAGCTTTCATCATTATAGTACCTCATAGAACAGATATCGCCAAAAACTGGCAGCCCTTCCGGGTTTCTGAGGAAGTGGAAAAAAACAGTACATCCAGACACGGAGTTTGGGTTTTGCTCTTGTGTCCTTCCCTCACTGGAGATAGGACATCCTGCCTCAGAGCAGTGGCACTCTAGGGAATCATCTTCACAGTGGATCCCAGAGCTTCTGGGCCTATGCAGATATCCAGAGTGTTTGCTGTGCCTTGTTCACTTAAGATAATGTCGTCAATGCGGTGGATTAGTGTGGTGGCCCATGGAGTATGCGTGATTATGGTCCCTCTTCTTCTAGAGCGTATTATGACAACGCTGCAAATGTTGCTCTCTGGTATGACCGTGAATGACAGGTACTGCTGTGTCTGGGGATTACGCTAACAGTCATCATCCCAAAGTACCTCCTCTGGGCTTGCATCCGGAATTAGTAGTGCTACCTGGTTAGATCTGAGCGACCCATAGCCATGCTCCAAGATTTGTTTTGGTTCTGGCCCAGGTGCTCAGGCAGTTTAAGTGGGGTCATGATAGGATTAACACTTCTGATGCATCAGCTCTTTGATAGTGATACTGACTTCCGAGCTCACAAGGGATGGTGGGCGGAGTGCTTTTCTCACTTTCTTAGTAAGAATAGAGTGGTCAGTCCTAAGGCCTGTAAGCCAGGAACGAAAGCTGCTGACAAACTCTGGATTCCTGTCAGAGGTTTCTCCAAGGCTCTTTCTCTTGTAGTAGCTTTTTGACAAGGCAAGGATGTATTATCGATGATATGGTTAGTGACTCTTATATATGTTTCTAATAAAATTCTAGGATGAGGGAAATAGACCCAAGATAAATCTATGGTTGCATTGGGCCCACCAAGATTCTAGGCCAGTGCCTCTTACACTGTCTTTAGGAGCCCCACTCTGACTGGTAAAGCACATTTTGGGTCCCCAGATCTTAGTGTCAGTTCAGAGATGGTGTTCAGTAACTTTTAGAAGAGTTTTGTATTACCCTTTCTACAGGCTACAGTAGCTATAGATCCTGAGGTGATAACAGATCACTCTTGGGAAAAGCCTTGAAGGAAGATCAGCAGTCTATCTATGGCTATGTGGCCTTTTTTGTTTTATTATTTAAATTTTTTAATGTACATTGAGGTTTTGCCTACATGTATGTCTATGTGAAGATGCCAGATCCCCTGGAACTGGAAGTAACTGTGAGCTGCTGTGTAGGTGCTGGGACTCGAACCAGGGTCCTTTGGAAGAGCAGTCACTGCTCTTAACCACTAAGCCCTGCTTGTGGTCTTTTAATGGGTCATGATAATCTTACATTGAATCCAATGTGTTCTCTGTTTGTCTTAAAACTTCTCCGTGAGCTCAATTGGGTTATGTGATAATCAAGAACAGTGAGAACATGTGTAGCTCAAATTTTAGTTGGTCTTAATAATCAAAACCCAGAGTCAGGTATAGGGGTTAATTCTGAAGATCAGTGAAGCAGAGAGGCCAGCCACTAGAGAGTTCTTTTACTTCTATCCATGTTCAGACCGAAGGGGTGATCCTCACACTGCGTCTGTCTCCACCAAACCTCAGGCTGCCCTGAACTGTCTTCCTCCGCCGTATAGCCCTCTCTCCACCCAGCCATATCACTCCTGTCTCCACCTCCTTAGGAGTCGTTTTATTGCTATTTTTTTTTTTGACCGGTACTATTTGGTTTTACCCAAGTCTCTGAGCTATCTGGTCTCTGGTTCTTGGTCACCCAAGCAGTGTTGAGTATGGGCTTCATCTCATGGACTGGACCTTAAGTCAGATCAGACAGTGGTTGGTTACTTCCACACACAAATTTTGTGCCGCCATTGCCATGGCATTTCTTGCAGGCAGGAAGCTTGTAGATCAAAGGTTTTGTGGCTGGCTTGGTGTTTACATTTCTCTCTTGGTAGCCTGCAGAGTATTTTACCGTACTGCAGACACTAGAACTGGGGTGAATGTTCTGTGTAGGCACCAGCGTGGCCTCTCCACATACGGTCAGTTGTGTGGTTGTTGTCTTCAACAGTGGTCCTTGTCGTCAGTTTATGAAGAGCAACCATTGTCTTGGCAACAGCCCGAGGTGTTTGGGGATTTCCATGTGACCCCACTGGCCAACAACTCAGTTGAATATAATCTAGTACCAGTACTAGAAGCTTTCATTGGTGACAAGAAATGACCAGCTGGGACTCCATTTTCCTCATTATTTGGAGACTATTTATTAGGAGCGCCTTCATATATTTTAAGAAGTTTCCACAGTGCTAGGTTTCCATACCACTCCTCAAATGCCCCTCAGTACTAGCTGCCCCTCCCAGCATTCCCTTTCTGGGTCCTGTCTCAACCTGATCCTCCAGTTCCCATCTGCCCAACCCCACTCTCACTCCATCCATAAAATCTATTCCATGTCCCCCTCTCAGAGAGATTCATGTGCCCCTCCCATCCCTTTCTTTATACCTCACCTCTCTAGGTCTACAGATTGTAGATTGGTAATCATTTATTTAATGACTAATATCCACGTATAAGCGAATACATACCATATTTATCTTTTCAGCTGTGGGTTACCTCATGCAGGATGATTTTTTTTCTAATTCCATCCATTTGCATGAAAATTTCATGATGTCGTTTTTACAACTGAGTGACACTCCATTGTGTGAATGTACCACATTTTCTTTATCCGTTCTTCTGTTGAAGGACATCTAGGCTGTTCACAGCTTCTGGCTATTCACGAATAGAGCAGCAGTAAACATAATAGAGCAGTGTAGGATGAAGCGGTCTTTGGGTATAGGCTCGGGAGTGGGATAGCTGGATCTTGAGGTAAACTGATTCCCGTCTTTCTAAGGAACCACACTATTGATTTCCATAGGGACTCTGCAAGTTTGCACTCCCACGAGTGGTGGAGGAGTGTTCCCCATGCTCCACATCCTCACCAGCATGAGCTGTCACTGTGTCTTTGATCTTAGCTAATCTAACAAGTGTATGATGGAATCCTGGAGTCATTTTGATTTGCATTTCCCTGATGGCTAAGGATGTTGAACATTTCTTTAAGTTTGAAGTTGCTTGGTTCGAGTTGCACCAAGATATTTTATATTATTTGAGACTGTTGTGAAGAGTGTTGTTTCCCTGATTTCTCATAGTCTACCATTTGTATATAGAAGAACTACTGATTTCTTTTAGTTAATCTTGTATCCTGCCACATTACTGAAGGTGTTTATCAGTTATGAGCCCCTGATATTTGCGCCGTGGACTCTGGTCCTCCAAAGAGCCAAGCTGGTGTTAAGAACCGCCAATTCTCTTGACTGCTGAGCTATTTTTTCAGCCTCATAATGTTATTTTTAGTTTACTAATTGTGGTTTTTCCTGTTGTTTAAGGTTCCATGATGGAGTTTGAACATTACCTCAAGAGGTTTCATATTTTGGATTAGTTAATCGTCTTTACCCTCTGCTGGGGACTTTGAAACTTCGGATTCAGTTTCTGTGTCCTTCAAGACATTACATGCAGAGATTGTACCATGGACTGCAAGGAGAGCTGCCCGAGTGTGAGCATCCCCAGCTCTGATGAACACAGAGAGAAAAAGAAGAGGTTCACGGTAAGTGCATAGCAGGAAGCTTAAGAGAGTCAGTACAGCAAATGTTTCCACCTCTGCCTGTGTTCTTCCTAACTAGGAATCTGCCTCCCTTCCTCCATGTGTCCAGGTTCTGCTTCTGTTGAATGAGCTGTCCTCACAGAGCCCTCTTTGGCTGTTGTAAGGAGGCTGCTTGTTTGTCCCGGCCGCCCAGAACCGAAACAATCACACAGAAACTGTATTATTTAAATCACTGCATGGCCCATTAGCTCTAGCTTCTTATTGGCTAGCTGTTCACATCTTAATATAACCCATTTCTATTAATATATGTGTGGCCATGAGGCTGTGGCTTACCAGGTAAAGTTCCAGCATCTGTGTCCAGCAGGGCTCCATGGCTTCTCTTTACTCCACCCTTCCTCCCAGCATTCACTTTAGTTTTCCCCACCTAGCTCTTTCTGCCCTGCTCTGCTATAGGCTCAAAGTAGTCCTTTATTAACCAATGGTATTCACAACATACAGAGGGGAATCCCACATCATTTGGCTCCTGTAACAGTGATTGTCTTTTTTAGTGCAGATTTTTGCCTATTTGCCAGTCCCTTTGGGGAATTTTATGAGGTTTGCACGCTCTCTCGTCAGATGTTTGTATACAGACGCTGTTTGTACACTGTTAGTTTGTACACACTGTTGAGTGCTGTAGACTCCTGAAGGCCTTGAGCCCATGGTAAAGACTACTGTCTTGAAATTTCCATGGTGTCTCATGGTATTTTATTACTTTCTGCCACATTTTAAAATGTTTCCTTTTTCCTCTTTTCTCACCTTAAAGGTAAAAGCCTTCCTGATTTTGTTTTTTGTGCCACAGTATTTGCTGGAGGGAGGGCTTTATAAGCAATAGGCACAATGAGTTTGTGCTAGTAGCGTTATCAGTGACTGTTACTGGGACATAAGCTCTTTAAAACCTTGTGTGTGTGTGTGTGTGTGTGTGTGTGTGTGTCTGTGTGTCTGTGTCTGTTTGTGTGTGTTCCTGTAGCATATGTGCACATATGGTCCCATAGAGGATCCTAATCCTAACCATAAAGGAGTCAGATATTCTCAGGTGTCCTCCTCCCTCTCTCTGTACCTATCCCTTTGAGGCAGAGTCTCTCCTTGAACCTGGGTCTCTTGTTTTCTTAGTTACTAAATCTCTGCCTTTCCTCAGAGATTGAATTACAGATGTGTGCAGAACACAGCCTGTTACATAGTTCTAGGATACAAACTCAGTTGCACATGCAGTTTTTTAAAAATAGTTTTCATTTTCTTTATGCATGTATGTATAATATATATACATAGATAGATTAGATAGATAGATAGATAGATAGATAGATAGATAGATAGATAGATAGATAGATAGATAGATGCCTGCATGTATGTCTGTGTACTGACTGTTTAGTGCCCTCAGAGGCCAGAAAAAGGATCCCCTAGAATTGGAGTTTACAGATGGTTATGAGCTGTCATGTGGGTGCAAGGAGCCAAGTCTGGGTCCTCTAGAATGCCCCCATGCTGAGCCATCTCTCCAGCCCTACAACAGGTCACCATGACCTGAACCACCCCTCCAGCTGAGAGCAGATGTATCCTATTAGTATAGCGAGACACACTATCATGTTTAGTCCCAGTGCTCCAGACAGGATCGTTAGAGCTTTCCTGCCCTTCTGTCTCTGATCTGGTCTTTGCTGAAAGTCCCAGGCTGCTGTGCAATATGAAGATGTTTGCTGGACTTCAGCTCTGTTCTCTACTTACTTCCACCCAGGTGAGAATGCCCAGGCTGTCTTACTCTGTCATCCTGCTTGAGCACGCAGCCATACCGCGGTCTGCATTTTGGTTTGATAGGAGGAAAGGTGTCCATTTTCAGAGTATTCGTGGAGTAAATGTCTCTGTGGCTTCCTTCTTGTCATCCCTGCACATCTGTAATGTTCCAGCTGTTAGTTGCATTCTAGAGAATAGCTGTGGCTGACGTGATACAACCTGGACTTCTAACCGGTGTTTTAGCTGCCCTCTGCCATTGCGGGGTGATGAGAATATCTTCTATTGGTGATGACTAGGGTCTCACGGGGACCTTGGCTAACGCAGTGCTTTTGCTCTCAGTATTGCTCATCAGACCCCTTTTGGGGCCACCCCCTCATCTGTAAATCTGTAACAAGTAGGTCACTGGATCCTTGCCATTGAGCCCTGTGACAAGTGACTTTCAGCTCAAATCCATGTTCACATGGGAGTTGAGAAGAACTGAAATCCTAAGCTAACTACTCCAGCCTTATTAACTTGCAGAAGTAACCTCAAATGGTAGCTCGTTCTCAAGGTCCTAGATGTGGTCACTGGCTTTATTCTGCCCTCCTAAACAAACACACCTCCTGCGTTGATACAGAGAGGTTGGAGTGTGTATCTGACTGTTTGTCTCCCCTTAGCCTCTAGGTTGCAAAGTGTGTTTATCTGTGAGTATGTGTGAGAATGTGTGTTTTAACAACAGTATCTTAAATAGTACATGCTTATTAATACGTTTATATAAGCGTATTTTTAGCAATGCCACCTTAAAGGTCAGCAAGGACTTCTCTCTATCTTGGATTAAATGTGGTGTGTATGCGATATATTCCTTCCTTTTCTCCTTGTTCTTACCGTTGGGCCATTTTGTCCTTCCGGAACTTTGCCTCCCATCAAGTTTGGCAGATGTTCCTACTGCGTGGACGGTGGATTAAGTTAGGTGTCCTTTGCTCTTTTCAGGGAGAGAGGTTTCCACACAGTCTGTGAAAGTCAGGAAGCCTCTGCCAGGGCCTGGTATGTCTGTGCTGTGCCCTGGTTTCAGAGTTCCTGTGAAAGTCAGCTTGTTCATTTACTTCCGTCAGACGCCCAAGTGTTTCCCCATTGGAGGCTTTGTGTGTATGTAACCACTTAAAATACAAAATAGCACCTCCACACTCCACGCTGCTCTCGTTGCTGTCCTACTTACCTTACCTAATATGTAAGTAGCCGTTATCAGCACTCACTTAATATATTTTGTCGTATTCTGAATGCCTTGCCTGCTGAAATGCAAGGTCATTTGAGGAAGGACTTCCTTCGATATTGTTTCATGAGATCTTAAAATTGAGTTAGTGTAGGTTTAATGAGAATTACCTGGCTGGAGAGATGGCTTAGAGGTTACGAGTACTGGTGGCTCTTCCATAGGACCTGGGTTCAACTCCCACTGGTGGCTCACAAGCATCTCCAACTCCAGTTCTGGAAGATCCAGTACCCTTTTATGGTACACAGATATATATGCAGGCACTCTTACACGTAAAATAAAAAATTTTAAGAATCTTGGAAAAAAATTTTTTTGATCTGAAAATTTCTTTTGGTTTTGCCCATTCATTTTATTGTTGTTGTTAAAACTTATTTAATGGCGTGTGTGTGTGTGTGTGTGTGTGTGTGTGTGTGTGTGTGGTTTACTCCAGAGACTGTCCTGAACCCAGACTTGGCTGTGGTCTTGGCTGTAGTTGGGTATCCAAGGGAGACAGCCCTCCTCCCTCTTCTGTATCTTCACCAGGAAATCAGTATGAGGGTCTTAAGATGCCCCTGTCACATAGACCAGGGTCTGTTCTCTGTGTTAGGGCTGCTTCCATATCTCCTAATTAGGAGACTCGACGGCCTGGTGCTTGGCCGAGTCTCCTCTTTATTGCTGACACAAACTCAGTAGTTTTGCATAGTTTTACCTGTAAAGGGATGTCCATGATTATTTTCTGAAAATAACAAAATTTTCCTAACATCTGAAGTGTGTTTACACCATGAACTAACAGTTGACTCTAAACCAGCTCTCTGACTACTCAATAGTTGCAGCTCCAGGGCCTGAGCCATGTTGTGCTTCATCTGAGTAACACATGCCTTGCCGGGCGACTGGTACCAGGGGTTTTGCCTTGCCTCCTGTCATCCTTCATTGCTTCTCTCATAGAAAGATACAGCTTTAATATGGATTTATAGCCAAGGGCCCTGTTAATATGGCCACTTATATGGTATATCACAGAATGACAGAACTATGTCTTCCTCAGAGTATTATTTAGTATGGACGTGTAGATGCAAATTACCTACCTTTTGTGGAATGGATGATTTGTACGCATCTGTGTGGTTGTCTGGGATGAACCTGCTTTTCTCTGACACTGAGAGACTGTGGACACAGGTGTAGGAAATCACCTGAAGCAAGACAAGTCTAGTTATCACTATAAAAATTGGGTTTATAACCCAAGTCCTTCACCAGAAACTCTGTCTTCATATACTTTAGTTATTGTTATCTTCTTGTTAGAAATGGTAGCATCTTTGGATTCTCCAACTCTTTCCTCACAATTCATTGTAGAATGTGAACTTGTGTCTTTGGACTGAACTGTGAAAGTAAATTCTGTACCTGTTGCTGATTTAATGCCAGGTCTGATATATAGTGGGAGGAAATGATACGGATTGTAGTCAAAGTTGTACAGTGTTTTGATTAAGTAAATCAACTTTTTGACTGACATTTTCTCACATCTAGTAGGGGTTATAATTCTGCTTGCTTCATAGGATTGTTGCTCATGATTAAACGAGGCTGTATATGAAGGCATTAGACACGTTTGTACAATGGCGTTAGGAAAATGTAAGGATACGATTTTTATTTGAAAAATAGTCAAAGATGGCCTGGAGGAAAAGAATTAGTAGTAAGTGTTTATGATGGGTCAGGGGTTGCTTTTGAAAACACTTAACATTTCAAGGCCTAGTAAGCTGGTAAGTATGAAAATGGAATCGGTTAGGTCTGTAGTTCTTTATTCTTAGGAAAGAGAATATGAGGCAAGAGTGGCAGAGCGTTAGAATTCAGGTAGCTCTGATAGGGAGCACATTCATATATCAATGGTTATTGTGAAAATAACAGAACTTTCGTGACAGGTCAGTGCTGTGTTTTACTGGAGCTACATAGTCAAGTGCTCCTTTCTTGCCTTATTTGTAATGAGGTCTTCAGGATGGAACACCTTTCAGATTGTAGTTTGCATTATTGTGTGTGTGTGTGTGTGTGTGTGTGTGTGTGTGTGTGGTTAAAGCTTGTTACAAAGGAGGCGTTACATAACATGTAAAATGTGAATGCTAAATTATCCAAGAGTAAAGAGGAGCTAACATTGCTAGGACAACAGCAGAGAAATTGATAAGATGAAACATGTGCTTCACTTGGCATGCTTTTTATTCTTGGATAATCATGCGAACAGAAGCCAGTTTCGCAAATATGAAGACAATTTTATGTATTTAAACAGCCAATGGTTTATTTGCAGTTAAAATTTGTTAAATTGCATCACTTTCTTTTTCTTTCCACAGGTTTATAAAGTTCTAGTGTCAGTGGGCAGAAGCGAGTGGTTTGTCTTCAGGAGATATGCAGAGTTTGACAAACTTTACAATACTGTAAGAGACCACATTATTTATTCTTTCTTTGATTTCTTTTTGGTTTGTTTGTTTGTTTTTTGAGACAGAATTTCTCTGTATAACAACTCTGGCTATCCCGGAACTTGCTTTGTAGACCAGGTTGACCTCGGACTCAGAGATCCCCCTGCCTCTGCCTCCCAAATGCTGGCATTAAATGCAGGCGCCATCACCTCCTGAGTAACTACATTTCTGTTTAAAGCTAAACACCTGAGAAAAATCCCATGCACTGAGAAATGTATTTGAATGAGCAAATCAAGACAACTTTCCAGTCAAAAAAGGGAAAGGGATTCTTCAAAAGCATCTTAATTTATTGTCTTTATGTGAAATGTGGGAAGACAGACAGTTCTACATGAGTAGGGAGAGACGGAGGTGAGGAGCTCAAGGGCATTTCAGGGTCCCATGACGCCAGGCGCCAGTACTTGTGCCAAGTAATATGGTATCTATCGAGGCAGTTGCGTTCAGATCTTCAACTCTAAGCCTGAGATCTCAAAGGATCGGCCCACACTCCTCTTCTGTGTCCTTCTTAGAAGTCGTCAGTTCTGGGTTTCAAGTACTAAATGAAATGAGTGTTGCCTTTCCAGCAGTCCACTGGAGTTTGAAGTCTAAGTAACTGAAGCCATTTTTACCCATAATCCAGCTATTAAATAGTTCACAGTCTGGCACCTGTAGTCACACGTGGTTTATAGCGAATGCAGTGAGACACCAAGGCATCAGAGCAGACTCTGCTGGTGCTGACTCTGGTGGAAGATGCTGTCTCAGAAGTCTTAAGATGCTCGAGCCATGTCTCTTGAGTCCGTCACTGCAGAAGCCTGGGTTAGAACAGCTCTGAGTCCCAAGCTTTGGTTCAGTTATGGAAGACAAACAAGTAAAAAAACAGTTGTGCCTTCAGCTCCATGTGTAAGTTCTTAGCTCTCTCATGCCATAAAAGGTACTGGTCTCCCAGTGTATATAATGAGTAGATTGCTAGGCATCTCTAGAAAATTCTCTTTATACTTGGAAAGGTAATTTTTCATTTCTTAATCCTATCTTCTGATCTTAATATGTAAATCTTGGGGCTAGGAAGATAACCCTTTCCCTTGCTGCTCCTGCAAAAGGGTCACAAACACCTGGAACTCCAGTGCCAGGGTTTTCATTGTTCTCTCTGGCCTCCAAGGGCACTGCACACACATTACATGCACACGTGTGCAGACACAAGTATAATTCGAGAAAATATGTAAATCTCTAGGGTTTCATTTGTTAGATTTTTCAAAAATATGTTAAGGAAGTTAAGGTGGTCTCAGCTACAAAACAAACTGTTTCCCAAGTGGATTGAGAAGAATCACAGTGTCTCTCGGTTTTTTCTGAGTCTCACTTTATTTAGCATGTCACTGTATATGTCCTAAACAATACTCAAATGATACACTAATTGAAATGAACTTAAAAAAAACTGTTCTACTCCTGCATTGCTGGTGGGAGTGTAAGCTGCTACAGCCCCTTTGGATATCAGTATGGTGATTCCTCAGAAAATTAGGAAACAACCTTCCTCAAGACCCAGCAATACCACTTTTGGGTATATATCCAAAGGATGCTCAATTGTGCCACAAGGACATGTGCTCAACTATGTTCATAGCAGCGTGTCCCGTCTGTTTATGTGACCAGCTAATAAGTCTGCTAAGTGTCTTCCAGTTTATGTGTTTCTTATGGGGGATACCATTTGTTTTTCCCTCTTTTGGTCTGGGATTTGCTGCCTATAGCATGCAATGATTAATACATTCTTTTATTCTTTGTGTTTCCTATTAATTGCCAGTTAGATTTGTACTTGGTATGCTTGTGGATTTCCTATTGCAAGCTTACAACTTGACTGCCCTTTGTTTAATTTATTTCTATATACAGTAAGTGCTCAGAATAGATAACAAATGGTTCCTCAATAAACGTCAATTTTCCCTCAAACGAATTTGATAAACAAATGTATTAGATACTAATAAGGAGCAAGCTAGAGTTGAGAATATTGAAACCAAAATTAATTCTCGTTCTCTGTAAAGTATTAATAATCTGTTGCTGTAGACCAAAGAGAGCACATTTCTTCAGAGAAAAGGTGAGTAGCACCTGCAGAGCCTGGGTACCATTTTCCAATCTCAGTGCTTAACGAATATGATCTTCTTTAACTGCCCAACAAAATCTGGAAGGTGCTCGGTTAGCCTATCCCCATTTTACAAATGGGAAACAAGTCCCAACACAGACCTCTCCAAGGTCACATACTGAACAGTTACTGAACAGTTTCATGGGACAAAATAGGATGGTTAGTCAGTCTGTGGTGTTTTATTCATATATTTTAGTATTTTATATCATGGCATCATACTTAAAATATGTCTTATAAATTTTCCTATTGTTGTTGAGGGAGCTGCAGGCTGCGTTCCTGCCGCCCCAGCTCCCGGATGCCTGGCTAGCTTATGCCCCGAAATAACAACACACAAACTGTATTCTTTTAAACACTGCCTGGCCCATTATATCTAGCCTCTTCTAGGCTAATTCTCACGTATTAATTTAGCCCGTTTCTAATAATCTGTGTAGCACCCCTAGTTGCACTTACCGGGAAAGATTCAGCGTGTCTGACCTGGCAGCTTGCTTTATCACATCTGGCTCTGAGAGGAGCTGCATGGTTTCTGAGCTCACTTCCTCTTCCTCCCAGCATTCTGTTCTGTTTACTCCGCCTATCTAAATTCTGCCCTATCAGATGGGCCAAGGCAGTTTCTTTATTAGCCAATGACCTTCCTCCATCATTTCCCCTTTTTCTGTTTAAACAAAAAGGAAAGGCTTTAACTTTAACATAGCAAAATTATATATAACAAAACAGTTATCAAGCAAGAATTACAGTTACAATATTTACATCTACTTTATCTTTTATCATAACTAAGGAAAACTATAACTATCTATACATTCTTTAACTCCATCAAAGACTCCAGAAGGATATAATATAACCTAAGCAAACAAGAAATAAGCAACTTCCAAACTCTAGAAATGACAGAGACATCTCGCTGCCTGGACAGTCACCCAAAGTTCCTCTGTACCGTTGGGGCATCCATTTTTGGCCGACAAGCCCATAGTATCCAGAGACATTTTCATGAAGCAGGAAATTTCAAAGGCAGTTCACTCACTATCTGCTGTGTGTCCTCCAGAATGTCTCGCAGACTCTTTCATGAATCAGAAACCCCGAAAGATCATCTCACCTTTAGGCAAGTTCAGCAGTCCTCTCTCTGAGGGTTCTCTGTGTTCAGTTTATACAATAGTCCAGGCAAGAGTAGTTTCTTGCCCAAATGGCTAACCAACTCCATAAGGAGCCTCTTCGATGCCCGTCTTCCTCTTGAAGTAGATTGGTGCTACCAGGAGCAGACATGGCTCATTGTCATGAAAAGCCCTAAGTTATTAAAACATTTAAAATGCCATATTCTATAATCTTTGAAAAATATGAAGAATGCCTATCTAAAATATATCTATGCACATCTAGAAAATCTAACGTGACTACAAGCTTGACTATTATTAATGATTATCCATTAACAACCTATATACATTACATTTTTACATGAACTACACAATCACAATACCTTAATCAATATCAAAAATACATATACATATAATAAAATTGGCCTTAAAATCCATACCAATGCAAATTATTCATATCTATATCATATCTCCCTTTAAATATAAAAGAACATTTATAAACAATATTTGGGAATATGGGCACAGTTATTTCTCTCCAAACTGCTTCCTGCTGAATGGGGGCGCTGTTATTTAGGTCTTTTATGGTATAACCTGTGTGCTAGGTTCATCTCAGTTGGCAGTTGAGTGAAGTAATTTTTTGAGGGTGTTCACAGCAACCCTTCAGGAGGGCATGGTCCATCACACCACATTGGGATAGAAGCAATCCACAATGTCTCATCCTCTGAAAACAAAAGAAGAAACTCCTTTCCAAAGCATCACGTCCTTAGATCCAAATTTTAAAGTCAAGGTATTTTCAAAATATCTATTTTGGATTAGTTCAGTGGCATTTATAAACAAATATCTTTTAGCAGTTGTTGCTCCTTCCTCAACATTCAAACAATTCAAAGAGAGCATAATAGCATACAGTATCAAAATTCTCTGTGTATTTTCCATCTTTGTGCAGCTTTATTTTAACTCTATTTTGTTTATTTTTACTTTTATTTTTTGAGACAGGTTCTCTGTACATCTTTGTCCTGGAACAACTCTGTAGACCAGTCTGTCCTTGAACTCTCAGCAATCCCTCTGTCTCTGCCTCCCAGGCATTGGGATTAAAGGCATGTGCTACCACACCTTGAAGTCACAGAGGTCAATCTACCTCTGCCTCCCAAGTGTTGGGATTAAAGGTGTGTACTACCACACCCAACTACTCTCTTTCTTCCTTTTTTTTTACTTTAAGAACTTTAACTTTTAGCCTGCATATATTTTTAACACACTGTAAATCATTTAGAAGTTTTCTTTGTTTTTGACGCTCTTTACTGTATTTCTCTCTGTTTTTCTGACCACATGAGTCTTTAATTTACGGAGCAATATGGGTAAGATTAAAGCCGTGGCTTTGGCAGCTAGATCCAGCCCATTCCTTAGCTTTCCAGCCTCATGGCGGAAGTACCGGTTGTAGCCATGTTTATTGCCACAAGTCTATGGTGTTTCAAGGACCCTGCCAGCAAGGAAACTGCAGCATTCTGCTCACAGACCACATTCAGTCAGACTACCTGCTTGAGTCTAAGTCAGAGTTTGCCCTGGCAGGACGGCCCAGAAAACCGGCATTTTAAAACAGCACAACTTTTTTCCTGCATGAGTTCAGCTTTTCATCAACACCGTTTAAGTGTTTCGTGGCTGGACCTCTTAAGAGCTGCAGGGTTTTGCAGCTAAAGCTGAGTCAGGAAACCTCTATTAGATGAGAGTGCTTACTACTTGCCTCTAGCAGGCAGAGCAGACCCGAGAAATTGCTGCTACCAAGAAAACATGCTTTACTCTTTCCCAAGCTTTCTCAGGCTTTCAGTGGATTCAGTTGTCCACATGTCTGGGCGCCATTCTGTTGTAGGAGCTGCGGGGCTGCATTCCGCCACCCAGCTCCCGCCACCGGCTAGCTTTACCCGAAATAACAACACACAAACTGTATTCTTTTAAACACTGCTTGGCCCATTAGTTTCAGCCTCTTCTCGGCTAACTCTCGTACCTGGACTAATAATGTGGGTAGCACCCCAAGGTGCACTTACCGGGAAGATTCTAGCCTACGTCCACCCTGGGTCAGAGCTTCATCGATTGCGTCTGCCCGGGAGAGGGGAGCATGGCCTCTGAGCTCACTTCCTCTTCCTTCCAGCATTCTGTTCTGTTTACTCCACCCACCTATGTTCTAAGCTATGAGGCCAAGCAGTTTGTTTATTACTTAACCAATGAAATCAACAGATTGATATATGACACTCCCACATCAAGCTCACAGAATGCTGTTTTTAAATTTTAGTTGAAGAAACAGTTTCCTGCCATGGCTCTGAAGATTCCTGCCAAGAGAATATTTGGTGATAATTTTGACCCAGGTAAGCAAAAGCTCCGTGGTCTAACTGCTGAGCTCTGGTTGAAGTTTTAAGACATAGGCCATGTGTTCACTGAAGAATATAATCGTTCAGAACTTTCTGCTTTTTGGAGACAGAATCTTGCTATGTAGCCCAGGCTGGCCTCCAGCTAGTGATCCTCCTACCTCAGCCTCAGGCACGCACTGTTACACCTGCTTTGCCCATGAGTCTATGATGTACAGTCTGCGTCACTGCTAAGAAGGTGTGTGTACGGTGTGTTAAGGGTAGATAGCAAACGCCTCTCTGACAAAAGACAACTTTTAGTGTCAAGACTCCTCACTCCTAGAAACATGAGTGCTGTGGGCATTATCTCTGCTCTCTGGCCTCTGACAGTGAAACTTCGTAAAACCCTCGTCCAGTTCAGATTACATGTGCGGATCTTAAGTCTGTAAGCGTTTACTCCACAGATTACCGCTTTGTGCCTGTGTGTTCTCCCATAAACGTTTCGTGATAATCTCGTAGGCTGACGGAAATGTGACTGCTGGTCTGTGTGTCTCTTCCAGATTTTATTAAACAAAGAAGAGCGGGACTGAATGAGTTTATTCAGAACTTGGTCAGGTATCCAGAGCTTTACAACCAGTAAGTACTTTCCCTTTCGTCTAAAGCAGCAGTGGAACCATCTGTGGGCAGTTTATACTTTGTGTGCAGTGTTACTGTGCTCCTGATGCTCTCGTCCGCTTTCCCTGCGTCCCACCCTTTGCCTTCCCTTCGCACGTGTGTGCTGTCCTAGCAGGCTTTCTCTTGCCGGGATAGGGCACTGGGACCTAAAACAACTTAAGGAGGAAAGGTTCTTCAGCTCACAACTCTCGGGTCACCCTCCATCACTGAGGGAAGGCAGGGCAGGAACTGAAGCAGAGGCCCGGGAGGAGCACGACCTACTGGCTTGCTCAGCCTGCTTTCCCATATGCCCAGGAACACCTGGCCAGGAAGCTCCACCCCAGTGAGGTGGGCCCACCCACATTAGTTATTAATGAAGAAAATACATAGCAGACTTTCCTACAGGCAGACATTTGAGAAGGAACTTTCTTGATTGAGAATCCTCTTCACAGATGAATCTGGCTTGTTTCAAGTTGACAAAAATACCAATCAAGGAGTGGGAATTTTATGGATTACTGTTTAAATAAGTTTGTATTATGTAGTTAAAACCTCTTGCCAATTGTTTAATATTATATTTGTTTCCATCGCTTAGAAAAGGACCCCAGTGTCGGCTACGTTGCGAAGATTAAGCTAAATAAGTGTTAACTGTGTGTTCCAGCAGCATGGGCAGTTCCACTCCCATCCTCCCCACCCTCTGGATCTTACCTTTCTGCTCCCGCTTCTGAGACTGTCTATGAGCCTTGCCTGAGCCCTGCAGGAGGCAGGGTGGTAATACTACATCTGTCCCATTGGGGCTGAGCACTTATTCTCTTTCCTTGGATCACTTGTGACAACAGATGTTTTATATACACATGCACTTTATAAGTAACGGTCTTTCATTCAGGATAGAAGAAACTTCTAGAACCCCATGAACAAATAACAAAGAGGTTTCTTTAAAAAAAATTTATTTATTTATTATGTATACAATATTCTGTCTGTGTGTATGCCTGCAGGCCAGAAGAGGGCACCAGACCTCATTACAGATGGTTGTGAGCCACCATGTGGTTGCTGGGAATTGAACTCAGGACCTTTGGAAGAGCAGGCAATGCTCTTACCCTCTGAGCCATTTCTCCAGCCCCAACAAAGAGGTTTTAAGTTTAATTTTTAGCTGACATTTTCTTTTCAAAAAATGAGACACTTCGTATTTTCTAGGGCCTATCTTTTGTTAAAAAACAAATTACCTACTTTTTATTTTAATATCAAATTATCTTAAAATACAGCATATGAGTCAGATGTTAGATAACAAGCGTATCATGAGCATTTACTGCGTGCTTATTGTTGCCTTAGGGAAAACACACTTTAAAATGGCTTCATTATTCCTGGTGACATGCATGTGATCCCTGTACTTGCAAGACAAAGGCATGAGGATAAGAAGTTCAAGATGAATTTGAGCTGTATTTGACCCTGTCACAACTTCTCCTTGGCCCCAAATAGCTTTGTTCTGACAGTGAAAAGTATTTTTAAAAAGAACTTCATGAAAATGTGATTTTAAAACTATTTAACTGGGATCCAGTCTGTTCATGAAAAACGTGGCTTTAAAATTATTTAACTGGGATCCAGTCTGTTTCTCTAGCCTTTGGAGGAAAAAGAGTTTTTAAAAACAAAACGAACAAAAAAATATTGGCTTAATAATGGATCCCAAAGCAAAACAATGACATGTTTGACTAAAGCCTAAACTTGTGAGTAAAACTGAAAACCAAAATACACAAAAATTTGCCTTGATAAAGAATGATGGATAAACGCACTTACCTGAGAGCAAGCCAATGTGAACACTGTACACTGAAGTAAAAAGGAAACTGGGGGTGTAGAGATGGCTCCGTAGTTAAAGCACTGGCTGTCCTTGCGTCTGCACAGTGGCTTGCAACCATCTGTAACTCCAATCTTAGGTGATGTGACGCCCTCTTCTGCATGCGTGTGGTGCGTAGACAAACATGCATAACTGAGCTGGGCACCTTATTTGTATTAATATTATTTGTACTGTGCACAGGCCAGGCATCACTGGTCACTTGGTCCAGGCACCTCTAAAGCCACTCACACACCTCATGTCAATTTCCTTTCTTTTTTCCCCACGATGTAACCACAATTCTGTTTTTAAAAACATAGATTAGTGTGCCCTGACGTTAAACTTTTTTTGCTTTGTTTTCCAAGACAGGGTTCCTCTCTGTAACAGCCTGACTATCCTAGAACTCACTTTGTAGACCATGCCGACCTTAAGCTCACAGAGATCCTCTTGTCTCTGCCTCCCAAGTGCTGGGATTAAAGGTGTGCACCATAATGCCTGGCCCCAAACTAAATGGTTTTGATTTCAAAATATTGGGGCTAGTTAGATGGCTTAGTGGGTGAAGCCACTTGTCATGCAAGCCAGGCCGCCTGAGTTCCATCCCCAGAACCCACATAAATGTAGAAGGCCTCTGACTTCCACATGTTGAGCCATGGCACATTCTGTCTCCTCCTCCATATGTACAAATAAGGAATTTTAAAAATACTTCAATCTGCCTTACAAGTCAAAATGCAGCCATGGTGCTAAGCTTCCTTTGGAGCGCTGTCTGCAATGCATGAGAGTTGTGGAGTGAAAAGTTGGAAGCAATGGAGTAACTCTTGGTGCATCTGTGTGACAAGGAACATGTATTTGGTATATCAGTGTGGCAAAAGCATGCATTTGGTACATGTGTATAACAAGGAACATGCATCTGGTGCATCTGTGTGACAAGGAGCATGTATTTGGTTCATCTGTGTGGTAAGAGCATGCATTTGGTGTATCTGTGTGACGAGCATGCATTTGGTACATCTTTGTGACAAGGAACATGCATTTGTGGCAAGAGCATGGTTTTGGTGACTGTAACAAGAGCATACATTTGTTGTATCTGTGTGACAGAAGCATGCATTTGGTGCATCTGTGTGACAAGAGCATGCTTTTGATGACTATAACAGGAGCATGGATTTGGTGTATCTGTGTAACAAGAGCGTGCATCTGTGTGGCAAGAGTATGCATTTGGTGTATCTGTGTAACAACAACATGCATCTGTGTGACAGCGTGCATTTGGTGCATCTGTGTGACAAGTGCATGCATTTGGTGCATCTGTGTTACAAGAACATGCATTTGGTATATCTGCTTTACAAGAGCATGCACTTGGTGCATCTGTGTTACAAGAGCATGCATTTGATGTATCTGCGTTACAAGAGCATGCATTTGATGCATCTGTGTGACAAGAGCATGCATTTGGTGTATCTGCATTACAAGAGCATGCATTTGATGTATCTGTGCTACAAGAGCATGCATTTGGTGCATCTGTGTGACAAGAGCATGCATTTGATGTATCTGTGTTACAAGAGCATGCTTTTGGTGTATCTGCATTACAAGAGCATGCATTTGGTGTATCTGTGCTACAAGAGCATGCATTTGGTGCATCTGTGTGACAAGAGCATGCTTTTGGTGTATCTGCATTACAAGAGCATGCATTTGATGTATCTGTGCTACAAGAGCATGCATTTGGTGCATCTGTGTGACAAGAGCATGCATTTGGTGTATCTGCATTACAAGAGCATGCATTTGGTGCATCTGTGTGACAAGAGCATGCATTTGGTATATCTGTGTTACAAAAGCATACATTGGGCGCATCCATGTGACAAGGAGCATACATCTGTCAAATCTGATTGTTGCAGCCTTTAACACACAGAGAAATGCTTATGAAGTAATTTGAAGTAGGAAACACAAGATAAAAATGTAAGTACAGCACAACCAAAATTGTGCAGAAAAATCAAGCTAATATAAAATATAAAATTGGAGATCCCTTTTCCCACGTTGACATTTTTCTAGATTCTCAAAAGTACAGAATTCAGTGGTTTTCAGAATATGCGCAGTGCTGAACACCTGCCATCCGGGTCTCCCTCTGCCACTGGAAAGTCCAATCTAGCATTTCCATTGTCTCAGCAAGGAAAACACTTGATAGCCGTTCCTCTCCTTTCTGTCTAAAGAGCTGTCCGTTCTAGGCATTTCTTTTGAGTGGACCATACAATATGTGTCTTCTTTTTCTTCCTTTGTTTATTCAGTATAATGTTTTGAGATTTATCTCTATTGTAACAGGTATAAATATTTTATTTCTTATTGCTGAATCCTGTTCAGATACATGGCTTAACCACATTGTGTTTACCCACTTATTAGTTGATGGACATTTTGTGGCATTTCTCCTTTTGTAATATTACAAATAATGCTACTGTGAATATTCATGTATGAAGTCTGAAGAAATACATATTCTTAGATTTTGTGCATGTAAACCTAAGAGTGGATCATTAAGATATGATGTTTAACAGTTGTAAATTGCTTCTTTTTTAAAAGTATTTTCTATTTTCGTGATTTTCTACAACAAATATTAATTGTATTGAGTTGTTAAGACCATTCCTGGAGCCGGGAGGTGGTGGCTCACACCTTTAACCCCAACACTCTGGAGGCAGAGGCGGGCAGATCTTTGTGAGTTTGAGGTCAGCCTGTGTTGAAATAACCAGACTAGCTAAGGATAAAACAATTATATTTTATTTATTATAAGGGGAAAACTCACGAAACAGGAAACGAGAACTCCAAGCACAGCAATGTCCCGCGGGGGGGGGGGGGGGGGGAGGCAGACACGGAGGTGCACACCTTTTTTTACCCTGGGTCCCAGAGAAGCCACGCCTTAACTAAGACCCACCTCTTAAAGATTATTGGTCAACAAGGCTTTTCCCATTAAGCCTGGTCTAGAAAGTGAGTTTCAGGATGTCCAGGACTACACAGAGGAAACCCTGTCTTGAAAAAAACAAAACAAAAAACAAACAAACAAATTCATGGAAATGAAAATCCCTATAGATGTATGAACATCAGGATAGCAATTTGACCGTTTATTGGGGTTTTCATTGTCCATGAATGGTCTGCTTTAATTTTAGTGTTCCCCCACACACACACAGCATCAGCTTGAGTCTTTGTACCTGTTTCATTTTACTGTGGAGATCTACTCTAATGTAGCCCTGAATCTTGGGAAAGTCTGCCTCTCATCTGTGGGTGTTAGTGAATACACAGGGGAGCCAGCCATCTCTGCTCACCATTGTGCCGGAGCACCGCAGGCCACACTCCACGCAGAGTGTTTAGTTCTTCTCATTGCTGGCTGCCAGCTGGTGTTCCCCGTTGGCAGTTACCATAGTTGGCTTACTCTTCCTGGTGGCAGGTGGCCCTTTGCCTCCGTTTGATTATGAGAGAGGTAAGGTTGTCTGTGCATGGGGTGTCGTGTTCCCCACTCCTACGCCGTGGCTGTTTAGAAAGGAAATGTCTGGGTCCAGGAAAAACGTATTCGCAGTTTCTCCAAGTATTGCCAAATTTCTTTTCAGGAAGGTTGCTTCATCCTCCAGCTCACCAGCGGCACACGAGCTTGGCCCTTCCCACTCCGGGTGACATTCCACTGCCCTGATTTTGCTAGTTAATGAATGTGAAGTGCGTCTCAGTAACAGTTTCTATTTGGATTTCCTCTTCTGTGAAGCATCTGCTTGAGGCTTCGCCCGCTCCCCTCTTGGGAGCAGAACTTCTTGACTCCTGTTATAATAATGAATAATCCGTTTTGTAGTTTTCTTGTTATAGTTGCTAATATGGTGGTTTCTATTTCCGTTTCCTTTTGGAAGGGAGATGTGCCGCACACATGCTGTTGAAGTAATAAGGTAATCTTTGTTTTCAGCCCAGATGTCAGAGCCTTCCTTCAGATGGACAGCCCCAGACACCAGTCAGATCCATCGGAGGATGAGGATGAAAGAAGTGCTCCGAAGGTAGCCACCGCAGAGACGCGGGCTTGTGCGAGACCAGCGTTGTGTGTGTGCTCGGCTTCCTACACTGTGGAACGCCTAGAAACAGTGTTGCACTATTTACTGAGTATTCCCCTCTTTTATCTTTTCGTGTAGTATTGTATGATTCACGTGTGTGGACATGTGTATAGAAGTGCGTGTGTGTGTGTGTGTGTGTGTGTGTGTGTGTGTGTGTGTGTAGGCCAAGGTTGATATTAGGAATCTTCTGTGGTACTTTTAGCATTTTACTCAGTGAAGCAGGGTCTGCAGTCAGATCTCACCAACATGGCTAGTCTTGCTGGCAGCTTGCTCTGGGGATCCCGTCTCCACCTTTGAGGCTAGAATTATAGGTGAGCCACCATGCCCACCTGATATGTATGTGGGTTCTGGGGCTCCAGACTCCAGTCCTCTTGCTTTCTCTAACTACTGAGCCATCTTCCCAGCCCCCGTCACTATCTCTTACAAGATACATAACAAATCATATTTTTATAGTAAAAAGCATAATGCAGGTTGTTCTTAATATTGAAATTAAATAGAACAAACTTCTTTGGGAAACTATTATTAATATTCTCGTTTGAGTGCTGTGAAGAAAGAAAATTACAAAATATAAATCAGGGATCTGTATGTAATGTAAGTAGAAGTACAAACACTACATGATCTTGGAAAGCAGTTAAGCAATGTACGTCAAATATAAAAACTACTCACTTAGGAATTGATATAGATGGGCTAATCTGTCACAGAGAAAAATACATGCTTTTTTCAGCATGATCATGCTTGTTCTAATATGTATTTTTAAAGTAAATTTGGCTTACTAGTATATGAAATCAATATATAAATGTTTATGCATATTCACATTGAAATATAGAATCTTTATAAAAGATACACAAAAGTGAAATGAAATGTATAAATATTAGCATACCTGTTGGCAAGGGTGTGGATAAAAATCACCTGTCTCCTACTTTCCGTGTTTTCCCATTCTAGGCTGTGCTCTTAATTAAAGACAAGATATTCAAATAGTTCCTTAAGGAGTAACGTTCATGTAAACATGACTTTCCAGACTTAGTCTGCTACTTATATAAAAGTGTGTTGATTTAGATTATTGAAGAATGTGTTTGTCAAGAAATTTCTAATTGCATTTATTTATTTGAGTGTGTATTCATGGGCATGCATGTGTGGGCATGGGTTTGGAGGTCAAAGGACAACCTGTGGGAGTTGGTTTTCTCCTTCCACCAGATGGGTCCCCAGGGAATTAAACTTGTTACAAGGAGATCAGGCCCTTTGTTCCAGCTGCCCAGCTAGCTTACACCCGAAATAACCACACAGAAACTGTATGAATTAAAACACTGCCTGGCCCATTAGCTCTGACTTCTTATTGGCTAATTCTTACATATAATTTAATCCATTTCTATTAATCTGTGTATCCCCATGTGACTGTGGCTTACTGGAGATTCTAACCGGTATCTGTCTCAGGCAGAAGATCATGGCATTTCTCTCTGCCCTTCTTCCCAGCATTCAGTTCTCTCTTCTCCACCTACCTAAGTTCTGCCTTATCAGGCCCAAAGCAGTTTTTTTATTCATTAACCAATGAAAGCAACACATGAACAGAAGAGCCTCCTACACCACAAACTCAGTTCCTCAGGCTTGGTGGCAGTGCCTTCACCTGCTCTGCTTAGCTACCTCACCAGCCTGATTACTAAGAACTTTTAAATCACCAAATGAAGTTCATAGCTAGAGGAGTTCGTGTAGCTATCTAGAACTAAAACCCTTAATTTTATTCTTAGGAACAGTGCTTTAACCATTGAGCCATCTCTCTAGTGCCCCTCACCCCCTTCATATAACGCAAAAAAATATAAGTCAAGGGAAATCAATTAACGGAATCTCAATTAGTTGTCAGTAAATCTTACCTTACCATCGGTGCAGTGATGGATATCACCTATTAGCATGATAGGTACAGTGAAACATTGTCTAATTTACATTTGACCATTTCAGGGACATGCTCCTCTAGGAAAATCATTACCAAGTAGTAAATATTAGCTGTGTATTAATATAATTTGGGGATAAATTGTCCATGTTGTTTAACCCACACTTTGTCTTTTTGCATCTATGTAAGAAAAATCCTTCTAAAGGAAGAATGTCAGTGAAAAGAACATAGGCTAAAAGAATCAGTATGTGAATTTATTTTGTAGTTATATTTTAGGATTCTGCAAAACACTATGATTTAATCTGTAAAACACTGTATCATTTAATCCTGCATTTAATCTCATGTTAAATTAAACCAGAGCAAACCTCATTTCACGAACCAGCATATTTACAGATTGATCAGCCTTGAGTTGCACTACTGTGATTCGTGTATTCCTCTGGGGTTTGAAAATTCATTGCGTAGAAGTTTTTCATATCGACATATTAGATAGCAAATGAATTAGGGTTGTAACTTTAAGGTTAGCTTTACTGTTTTTAAATAACAAACCTGCTTCAGAACGTTTGAAGGGTGAGAGGGTTTGCCATTTATTTCTATAAAGTATTATGTTTCCTGGAGATTATAAATCTGAACTTGATTTCAATAAAAATATGATAAGTTTACATGGAATATTATTGTAAAGATCTGTGTACTAAACACACATACAAGTCATTTGACTTCCTGAATGTATAAAGAACTTGCAGGTGGATGTATGGGAAGCAGGCTTCATTTGCACTGACTTTTGTGACAGCGTCCACTGTGGGATGGGCTTGAGACGCAGAGGGAGAATGCACGCCCAGAGGACCTGCCCTGATCCCTTGTACCTCCAGAGAAAACAGGTGCCCCATGACAGGATCACTAAATCCAGCTTGTGGAATTTTGAGTTGAGTTTTGAGCTCTTGCTGAACTAGGATCTTTTGACGTTAAATTGTTTTATGGCATACCAGGCAAATAAGGATTTGCTGCTAAGTTGATCCTGGTTTTTAATTTACTAGGTCTAAAATTTTGGAACTTCTGTACCTGGGAATCCGATAAAGTCCTGTTGTGTTTACTTTAGAGATAATTTTATCAGGGGCTGAGAGAGAAATCAGCCTGCCAGAGGGTGAACCTGAGTTTGGATCCCTGGCGTCCAGAGGAGAACTGAGTTATGGAGGTGTAGCTCCTGCACCTGGGTGGAGACCCATCCTGGGCCAGCTATTCTGACAGAAATGCCGAGCCCCAGGCTCAGAGATAGACTGTCTTTAAAAAAGGTGTTTAGAAACAAAGGAGGGTACAGTCAGTCTCCTGCCTCCACACCGTACTGAGACTATCTACTATTCACAGCCATCCCTACCATCATTCTGGCTGTAAATGCTTCTTTAATAAATCTGCAAACAATTAGCCATCATCACCGGTATTTAAATGTGGGAGTGATTCCTCACACGAAAGTGAGTTCAGTGCTTGTCTCTCCTAAGCAACTGTGGTGACTTCCTCGGTTTTCTACCCAGATTAAGTGTTGTTTCTGGATTATCTTTTTCCTTGCAACTGCTCTTGAAAGTCACCATGATAAAACAGCTACTTATATTGAGAATATTTCAAGAACTTTAGATTCCTTTAACATGTATTGTCTGTTGTACAGTTATGTACTTTCATGTCAAAGCTTCCATTGACTGATATGTTAGACACTAATGAGAACACTGTTTTCCCTCTCTAAATAGACACACTCTACCTCACAGAACATCAACCTGGGACCAACTGGAAATCCTCAGTAGGTTTAACTTATTTCAACTTTTAAGAAGTGCTGTTTTGAGGATGTGCATTTGTGTGAAGTTAGAGCATTTTAACGGAGCCTGTGGAGTGTGTCTGTGTGACAGTGAATATAATGCTGCCGTTTGTTTCAGAGCTCTAGGGAGCCCACTAAAGGCTGTTTACTGTGCGTGTTTGCTTGTGTGCGTGCACACAGTCATGGAACGTGTATGGGAATCAAAAGACTGCTTGTAGGAGTTGATTTTCTCCTTCTACCGTGTGGGCTCTGGGGTAGAATCCAGGTTGTCGGGCTTGGTGGCATGGAGAATCAGGGACTTACATGGGAAACACTGGAGACTTCTCTCTACCAGAAAGCTTTCTTGGCCTCTTTACTAGGTGCTGGCAACTAGTACCTTGATTTTCAGAATTACCCAGTACCTAATACTACTCGAACTGACGTAGTTAAGTTTCTTCACCACTAGCAGTGGTTAGGTTTGGGAGGAATACAACTGTCTTAGAAAGAAGCTCCTTTGGGAGAGACAGCTGTATCTATATATTATAATGCATGTAAAAGTTTGCCTCCTTTTTTCTCTTAGAATAATATTGAAGTACCTCTTAGGTGTTTAAAGGGTCTTATCTAGTTTAGTTGGGAAGGAGCTCCTATTGCTCTTAACAAAGGTGATGTACTAGTATAAAAGCTCGAAAAATCTTGCCCTTGGATTTTGTCCCCCAAATTAATCTGTTAACTTAATGAGATACAGGAAATATTTAAATGTTTATATCTTAATTTCTAGAAGACTCATGTTTTTCCATTGTTAATTTCTTTCAGTGCTAAACCAAGTGACTTTGATTTTTTAAAAGTTATTGGAAAGGGCAGCTTTGGCAAGGTAAGGGTTTTGTTTCTTCATGTTCCCATTCTGTGATTAAGCACTTTAATGAGTTTCTGATTTGCATGTTGAGTCATGGGGTTTTTTTGTTTGCAAGATATGGAGTTAATATTAATATCTTTTTTCTGCCAAGCCTTGACAGAATTCTTAAGGAGACAAGGTGTGTGCTGAAGTTCTAAGTTGAAGTGTGTTTGTCCAGCATATATTATTGAGAACTTAGTGTGTGTCAGGGTTCTATTGAGAAAACTGACTTAGTGTGGCTGACAGCCTTTTGGGGTGAGTAGTTTATCAATAAATACACTCACGTCAGTGTAAATGACAATGGGGCGGTATTGAAATGAAGAGGGCGCATTGACAGGACCGCAAGTGGCTGCGTTGTCAAGAAACTTTCTGAAAACATCCTTTGTTAATAGAGGCTAGAAGGACGATGTGAGCATCTCCTCGAATCATATAGGAAACCCTGTGTGAGACCCTGCTTAGTCTGAGCGCATCAGACCCATCACAGAACTGGACAGCCATGCTGAGAAGGGCCACGTTGCCAGGAAAAGGGTCATAGGTGAATTTATCTGAATCACCAAATATATTCTCTTTTTGCAATTTAAAAATCTGTAGTAAACATGAAGATGTAGTTGTTTAATTATATTTTCTTATCGTTGTAGCTGTTAGGATCGTCCGGTTTTCTGAGTTTCTTTGAGAGCAGAAACTGACCGCACTCTGTGTTTGTTTGTTCATCTAATGCATAGTGATCACGTGTTATATTCTGGGCTGTGCCCAGTGAGAAGTGGGTGAAAACTCTCAGTAATTATAGTTTATCAGAATATTATAGATGATCTGCCATTAAAAACACAAATGTTGCCGGGCAGTGGTGGCGCACGCCTGTAATCCCAGCACTTGGGAGGCAGAGACAGGCGGATCTCTGTGAGTTCAAGGCCAGCCTGGTCTACCAAGAGAGTTCCAGGACGGGCTCCAAAGCTACAGAGGAACCCTGTCTCGAAAAACCAAAAAAAAAAAAAAAAAAAAACCACAAATGTTGACAAACATCAAGGAGTTAGCGCCAGTCAACCTGTACAAGTCAACCCCCGCCCCTCCCTCTCTCTCTCTCTCTCTCTCTCTCTCTCTCTCTCTCTCTCTCTCTCTCTCTCTCCCTCTCTCTCTCTCTCACTTACACTCTCCCCCTAAAAACAACAAACCATTAGCTGGATATGCTGGTGCATGCTTATAATCCCAAATAATTATTAGGGAGGCTGAGGTGGAGCGTTGTGAGTTCAAAGCCAGCCTGGACAGCATAGCATGATGTCATCTCTGAAACAGCAAAATAAAAATACTGGGATTTTTGTTGTTGTTTTGGAACTCTGCTGATGTCTAGAATCCACAGAATTGGTTCTTGTGTATAAAATGAAATGTCAGATAACTATTAATCTTTTTCCATGTGGGTATATAGCCGATATTACAGTTTAATGAAACCCTGGACCCAACAACACAGTGATCTGCAAGACCTCCTCCAGCATCTGCCTTGCATTCCTATATGAATAAGTCTGGTTTTAGATGCTATGATTTGAGTTCTGTCTCCAGACCTGTTTTCTGTTCACCGGTCTGCTTGTCCATCCTGGCACCTGTGCTGCGCTGTCCTGACACTGTGACACTGTAGCCTGATGGCCAGCACAAGGCCATTTCTTCTTCAGGATGACATTCTTAGCCTTTCCCATGTCTGCATACATTTTAACATCATGTCTACTACTCCAAAACATACATGGAATTTAATTTGGATTACATTAAATCTGAGATGAATTTGGGGGGAGAATTAATGTCTTTATGATGGTGTTATATCTATGGACATGGTATAACCTTTTCAATAAATAGACATTTAAAATCTTTTGGACATTTTATAATGTCCTAAATACAGTTTTATACCTTATTTATTTAAATTTGTTCTTTGGTGGTTCTTTTTGAACTGTTGAGAACTTGTTAGTCATTGATGCTGAGTGTATTTAGGACCTGCGACACACTGAACAGGAACACATACGCACCAGGAAAGGCATATACATGCATGCTCTAGACATCATTATTTATAAGTGGTTTATCAAGAGTATATGCATTATAATAGAATGCTCTGTGTGATAGCATAGAGCATGAAATCAAGACTATATATTATAGTATAAATATTATATAGAGTGAAAGAAATGAAAAAAAATTTTATCTGTATAATTTTAATTGCATAATTTTTAAAAGTGGAACTTACTAGTTATTGCAGGTTAGGACAGTATGTTCTAACTTTGAGGAGCTGGGTGGAGTCATGACTGTGATGGGGCAAGAGGGGCTTCCGGAGATTCGACTTGTTTTATTTGACCTATGTAGTGTATGTACGTCTGATCACTTTATAAAATCTTAGCAAGATTTGTGTATTAATACATATAAGCTGTGTTTGATAATAACTTCAGATTCTGTAAAGCAATATAAACACATACATTTCAGTAAATAAAAGTCTAACACACAAAAAAGGAAGCAAAGCAAGCAGGGCCCTGGCCTGTTTGAAAAAACAGAGTGTGAGAGTCAGCTGAACTTGGATGTGGCCCTCTAGAGGGTCTGTCCGCTCTTTCCAGGGTGTGGCATCTGTTCTCCTTCCATCTGTTGTCACATTTGACAGCATACTAAAGGAAGAAAACGTTGTTGGGAGATCAGAGTCTTCTGCGTGCTGGAGTCTTTGATGTATGCTCTAAGAATGCATTTGAGATGAGCCAGTGTATCTGAGAAAGAAGGGTCAGGCAGGTGGGAGTTACCAGAAAAAGGGAAAAAATAGAGAAAGGAAGAATGTTTCTCTGCCCAGTGCGGTAGAGAATGTAAAAAATGAGGAATAGCAGTTGGGCAGAGGACATTTCATTTCAAGGTGTTTTGACTCCATCTCTATGAATTCCAAACATTTTAAAAATCAGTCGACTTCTTTTGGAGAGAACTTTGGGTAGCACGCTTCTCACGCACCTCGTGTAATACGGTACACTTGTCACGACAGAGCGCTGTTGGTGCTAGTATTAACACACGTGCATTGTTTATTCCGACTTTGTAGCTTTTACCTTCTCTTTTCCACTTAGGCTTCATGTCTGCTTGGCTTCTTCTTGGCTGTCAGTTTCTAGACTTGCCTTGCTTTTGATGACCTTGACCGTTTTGAGGTCTGGTGATCTTGTGTGCTGTGGGAAGCCCCTCTGTCATGCTGCTCTGATGTTTTCTCATGTTTAGACTGAGATTGTATGTTTGGGTCAGAAGACAATGGAAGTTCTAGAAGTGTGACTACTAGCTCATGTGCTAAGACATCTCAGAATGCCTTGGGACATGTCATTTATTAATTATACAACTTGATTTATAGTGGTCTCAAATACCTTACAGTTATGGTCATGTATCACTTAACGGAAACGTATCTGAATAGATACATCCTAAGCGTTTTTATCATTTGGAGGACGCCACAAAGTGTGCTCACACTAACTTAGGTATTACAGCCTACTGCAGATCTAGGTCATGCAATGTATACCCTTGTCTGCATGTCAGTCATTGACCAAAACACTGTCACGTGTGTAGCATGACCTTGACTATGTCTCCCTTTTCTGATACAATACCCTCTGTTTTCTAATGTATACCCACAAGCCAGACCATTATCAAAACACAGTGGTCCATATTATCTCTGACTTCTTGTGGATTCAGAGCCTGCAAGAGAAGCCTTCATAAAGTAGCTGTGCGTTTTGTTCACTGAAAAAAATTAACCCCCCCCCCCGCCCCCAGTAGCCATGAAGTTCATAGCTCCAGTATTTTCTCTTTGTGTATTCACCTGTGCATATCAGGGTGTGTGCATAGTCATCAGAAAGCAAATTGTTGGAGTTCCTTCTTTCTGACCTCAGGGGTCCCAGGAATCAAAGTTGTCATCAGGCCCCGCTTCAGTGTTCTCTAAGCAAACTCTTCAGGGCTCAAGGCTGACACGAACAGAAAGTCCTTGAGTGGTGTATATTTGGTTGACTAGTAAAAAAATCTCAATTCCAATTTATTATGTAACAAATAAATTATTTCAAATAATCAAAACCCTTTTTGTCTTATTAAAATGTCTAAAACAAAGTAGAATTACCAAAGTAAATTCAGCACTGTTCAGTCTTCAAAACAAAACATAGGCTCCTGCGGACTTCCTTTTTCGAAACTGTATGAACCAGTGTGTGTTGACAGGAATACCTGTAAAGACTTCACCTCTTCAACTGTTTGCAAATCTAACAGGTTCTCCTTGCAAAACGGAAACTGGATGGGAAATTTTATGCTGTCAAGGTGTTACAGAAAAAAATAGTTCTCAACAGGAAAGAGGTAAAATCAAGTAGCTCTTGTTTCTCCTGAGCCTGTTTTCTTTCTCCGCAGTTGTTTTCTGGTATATAATACAAATCGGTATTTTGCTTTCTTTCCAGCAAAAACATATTATGGCTGAACGCAATGTGCTCTTGAAGAATGTAAAACATCCATTTCTGGTTGGATTGCACTATTCTTTCCAAACAACTGAAAAGCTTTATTTTGTTCTGGATTTTGTTAATGGAGGGGAGGTGAGTTTTATAATTAGCTGTCTCATACAGACAATGGCTAGAGAAAAAACATAGCTTGAAATCTGAAAGGTTCTTATGTAACCTTTGAGCTGACAGCGCTTATCAACAGCTGTTTGTAGCATGGAAACAGCGTTCTACAGACCACATGCCGTGCGGGACACAGAGACTACAGGCACCGTGTGTGGGTGCATCATCAAAGCTGGAGCTCAGGAATGCAAACTGCGATGTTAGCATAAGACACGATGTGTAATCTAGATAAGGGCTGCTTCAACCGCTGCCTCTAAATGGTAGCTCAACACGTTACTTTCTAAAGGGATCAAACAGTTAATCAGTGAGGTGACCTCCGCATAGTGAAGCCAGCGTGGGAACGGCTTCATGTTGTGTTGTTTCAATGTGTTAAAGATTCTGGCAAGATCTCTCTCAGAGAAGATATTATTGTTGTTCGAAACAGGGTTTCCCTGTGTAGTCCTGGCTGTCCTGGAACTCACTTGTAGATCATATTGGCCTGGAACTGAGAGAGATCCCCACTGGTCTTTGCCTCCCAAGTACTGGGATCAAAGGCATTTGCCACCACTGCCCAGCGAGAAATGATTTTTTTTTTTTAAAGAAAAGGATCATTGCCGGGCGGTGGTGGCGCACGCCTTTAATCCCAGCACTCGGGAGGCAGAGGCAGGCGGATCTCTGTGAGTTCGAGACCAGCCTGGTCTACAGAGCTAGTTCCAGGACAGGCTCCAAAACCACAGAGAAACCCTGTCTCGAAAAAAAAAAGAAGAAAAAAGAAAAGGATCATTTTAATCACAGAGACCTCTTGTAAAACCTCCTATCTTTACAAAGAAATCATCTATCCTTCCATCTCAGCAAAGAGAAAAAAAATGTTCCTTGTCACTGTGCTTCAGTTAACTATAGAATAAAGGTAACATAAAAAGAAATATAAAATTAGGCTCAATCAATAGAAAAGTGAAATTCAGAGAAGGTAACTTGGTCTGTTTTACTGCCTCCCTGTGTCTGAAATGTTGACGGGAGCCTCCTAAGCAGATGAGGGACCACGTTCCTCCTTTATCTGTGCTTGCTTCATGGTGATTTAGGATTTGCTTTGGGCCCTTTTTGCACAGTGGGCGTTGTTACCTGAGCAGTGCAGATAGAAGGAGGCAGGCTTGTCATCTCCAAGAGGAGCTTCGCTGGGATAACTGGAGGTGGGGGGAGAAGTGCCGTAGAAGAGACTGGTGGGTGGTAAGTGAGGCTGGTAGTGGGTAGACGCAGACTGTGGTTTGCTGTTGTTGGTTTTTCTTCTTTTAGGGCACTGTCTTGTTTTTGCTGTTTTGAGACAAGGCCCTGCTGTGTATATAGTTCTTTCCAACTTGTCTGTGGAGCCGTGCTGGCCTTAAACTTGTGGCAGTCTCTCTGCCTCAGCCTCCTGAGTGCTGGGCTTATAGGCTTGTGCCACCAGACCTGGCTCTGTTTGTTTGGGTCTCTCTAGGTAACCTAGGCGGTAGGCCTCCAACTCAGCCCCCCGCCCTACGATAGGCCTGTACCACTGTGACCAACTCTTCTGCTGTCCTTGCCATCTTTGCCTCCTGATACTCATCCCTAACAATCTTGACATGAGATATGGAGTCTTTGTGTACTACTCAATCTCTTCATTAGAACCAAGTGAAATATCAGAAAATAAGTTATGGGATGCTGGGCAGATCAGCCTTTCTGAACTCGTTTCCTCATTGATTCCCTGCCTCAAGACTATGGGGAAGATTAAATAGTACATGTATATGAAGACCTCGGCATAGAGCTTTTGATTTGCGTCCGGAGGCCCAGAATGCTAATTACACGGCCACATCAAAGTTGTAGGTTTTCCTTAGTAATCTTTTCTGAAGTGGTTGTCAGGAATGGTGCAGACTGTGCCCTTGAGATCTGAGAGGAGGCAGCAAGGACTGTCAGAGATGTGCTCTGAAGACAGGCAGTGCAGTAGCTGCATGAGAGGTGAGGGGCAGGAGATGAGAGATCGTGCAGGGCAGCAATCAGATGGCTCCCCTCGCTCAGACCGTCAGAAGCAGTGTTTCGTGTACTGCCGTGTGACTGATGCTGATGGCTTCCCTCGCTCTTGCAGCTCTTTTTTCACTTACAAAGAGAACGGTCTTTTCCTGAACACAGAGCGCGGTTCTACGCTGCTGAAATCGCCAGTGCCTTGGGTTACCTGCACTCCATCAAAATAGTGTACAGGTGAGTCATGTGTTCCAGTCACATGGAGAATACCTCTCAAATGCTTCATTTCACACAGTGTTCAGACTTTTCTTTTCTTTTTCTTTGATGTAGAGACTTAAAGCCAGAAAATATTCTTTTGGATTCTGTGGTGAGTGTTGTCTTCTTAAACATCTTGTAGGGTTCCATTGTTGTGGTTCTGCAGAGTAGGAAGAATGTCTTAGAGGTTCCCCACTGTATGACTGAGTTTCTGTAATGTTCCTGAAGTGACACTAGGCTTTGGGGAGGAGACCTGCTCCGGTTTTTAAGGGGACAAGGTTGAAAGAAGAGAGCCCACAAAGATAAAGGACTGGCATGGAGGGCCCCTTGTGATGGGGTAGTTCTGTGTCCTGACTGTGGTGAGAGCTGCTGCAGCACACACACATTGCATAGCACCACACACATGCACACAGACACACACACATGCATGCGCACACACAGGATGTGCATCTTCAAAATAACGACACCAAGTAAGGTCAGTATTGTAATTAGCAGTTTTCTTTTTTTTTTCTTTTCTTTTTTTCTTTTTTTTTTTTTTGAATTTTTTCGAGACAGGGTTTCTCCGTAGCTTTTTTGGTTCCTGTTCTGGAACTAGCTCTTGTAGACCAGGCTGGCCTCGAACTCAGAGATCCGCCTGCCTCTGCCTCCCGAGTGCTGGATTAAAGGCGTGCGCCACCACCTCCCGGCTTTTTTGTTGTTGTTGTTGAATTAATTAGCAGTTTTCTACAAATGATAGTTTCTTGCTTGACATGAAACAAAATGTCAGCATTGGTGTATGCTGGATGAGGTTACACTCTACTGGTTTTGCAATTTTGTTTGTTTTTGTAGTTATTTTAAAATAAAAAAAGGTTTCAACATTATGAGTTCAGGTCCAGGGATGTAACTCGGTGGATAGAGTGATTGCTTAGCATGCCGGAAATCCTGGATTCACCTTACTGGGGGGGAGGAATGGGCACAGTTGCACATGCCTGTAATTCCAGCCTTGAGAGGTGGAGGCAGAAGGGTCAGTAGGTAGTTCACGATGTCCTCCACTAGATAATAAACTTAGGGCAGCCTGGGCTATGAGACTCTGGCTCCAGAACTAAAAAGAATGGGCTAGCAGGGTTACACAGTGGGTGAAGGACACTTGCCACAACCCGCGCTCAGTGTCTGGGACCCGCGGTGGAAAGAGAGCCCGCCCTCGAAAGTTGTCCCCGACCTGCACATCACGTGCCTCTCTTTCCCTTTCTCTCTCACTTGTGTGTGTACACATGCACACACACAGACACATACACGCACTTCTCTCTCTTGTGCATGCACACGTGCACACACACAGACACATACGCACTTCTCTCTCTTGTGCGTGCACACGTGCACACACACAGACACATACACACTTCTCTCTTGTGCATGCACACGTGCACACACACAGACACATACACACTTCTCTCTTGTGCGTGCACACGTGCACACATACAGACACATACACGCACTTCTCTCTCTTGTGCATGCACACGTGCACACATACAGACACATACACGCACTTCTCTCTCTTGTGTGTGCACACGTGCACACATACAGACACATACACGCACTTCTCTCTCTTGTGCGTGCACACGTGCACACATACAGACACATACACGCACTTCTCTCTCTTGTGCGTGCACACGTGCACACATACAGACACATACACGCACTTCTCTCTCTTGTGCGTGCACACGTGCACACATACAGACACATACACGCACTTCTCTCTCACTTGTGTGTGTACACATGCACACATACAGACACATACACACTTCTCTCTTGTGCATGCACACGTGCACACATACAGACACATACACACTTCTCTCTCTTGTGCGTGCACACGTGCACACACACAGACACATACACACTTCTCTCTCTTGTGCGTGCACACGTGCACACACACAGACACATACACACTTCTCTCTCTTGTGCATGCACACGTGCACACATACAGACACATACACGCACTTCTCTCTCTTGTGCATGCACACGTGCACACACACAGACACATACACACACTTCTCTCTCTTGTGCATGCACACGTGCACACACACAGACACATACACACTTCTCTCTTGTGCATGCACACGTGCACACATACAGACACATACACACTTCTCTCTCTTGTGCGTGCACACGTGCACACATACAGACACATACACACTTCTCTCTTGTGCGTGCACATGTGCACACACACAGACACATACACACTTCTCTCTCTTGTGCGTGCACACGTGCACACATACAGACACATACACACTTCTCTCTTGTGCATGCACACGTGCACACACACAGACACATACACACTTCTCTCTCTTGTGTGTGCACACGTGCACACACACAGACACATACACACTTCTCTCTTGTGCGTGCACACGTGCACACACACAGACACATACACACTTCTCTCTCTTGTGCGTGCACACGTGCACACACACAGACACATACACACTTCTCTCTCTTGTGCGTGCACACGTGCACACACACAGACACATACACACTTCTCTCTCTTGTGCGTGCACACGTGCACACACACAGACACATACACACTTCTCTCTTGTGCGTGCACACGTGCACACACACAGACACATACACACTTCTCTCTTGTGCATGCACACGTGCACACACACAGACACATACACACTTCTCTCTCTTGTGCATGCACACGTGCACACACAGACACATACACACTTCTCTCTCTCTTGTGCGTGCACACGTGCACACATAAAGACACATACACACTTCTCTCTCTTGTGCGTGCACACGTGCACACACACAGACACATACACACTTCTCTCTCTTGTGCGTGCACACGTGCACACACAGACACATACACACTTCTCTCTCTCTTGTGCGTGCACACGTGCACACATAAAGACACATACACACTTCTCTCTCTTGTGCGTGCACACGTGCACACACACAGACACATACACACTTCTCTCTCTTGTGCGTGCACACGTGCACACACACAGACACATACACACTTCTCTCTCTTGTGCGTGCACACGTGCACACACACAGACACATACACACTTCTCTCTCTTGTGCGTGCACATGTGCACACACACAGACACATACACACACTTCTTTCTCTGTCTTATACACACTCACTTCTCTTTTTCTTTCTTGTGCTCTTTCACACATACATGCATAATTAATAAAGAAATGTTTGTTTTTTTTAAGTTAAGGAGCTAGAAGGATAGCTTATTGGAAAGAGCACCTGATAGACTTACAGAGGACTCAGGTGTGGTTCCTGGGACCCACGTCGAGTGGCTCACAGCCATCTGCATCTCTAGTTACAGAAGATCTGATGCCTTCTAGTAGACCCAGGCACACATGCCTACACATAAAATACAAAGTTGTCGTATTTAAAGCTTGCTAACTCACGTCTATGCGTTGCCTCATCTCACTGCCCTGTGTTTGTCAGGGACATGTTGTCTTAACAGATTTCGGGCTTTGCAAAGAAGGAATTGCTATTTCTGATACCACCACCACCTTTTGTGGGACACCAGAGGTAAAAACTATGTCTGATTGTTGATGTAATTTATAAGATATAAATGTCACATATTCAGAAGAGGTGAAATACACTTCCTAGAGCCTCCAGCTTCCTGGAGATGTGAAGCGAACAGTGGGAATCTTCCATTATGGATCTGAAATGCCCCAAGACCCTTTTGAATGATCTGACAGACATAACATGCTTATTTTTTAGTATTAAAAATATTTCTTGAAAGTCATTAAACATTTAATTATATTTCTAATCTTTCTAGAAAGAATTTCAATCAGTAAAAATGTCCTAAAATTCATTGTGGGGGTAGTTGCATGGCACTGTGACCATGCTGACTTCATTGAGCTGGACACTTTAGAGAGTGTTGGACAGTGTGTCCAACTGTCTTATCACAGCTTCGTTGTATATGAACTGTGTCAGGGCTGGAGACACGGCTCAGCAGTTACGAGTACTTGCTGCTCTTGTGCAGGCTTGGGGTTCACACCCAGTACACACGGTGTGGTTCACAACTATCCATAACTTCAGTTCCAGAGGATCACACACCCTCTTCTGGCGTCCAAGGACACTGCATGCATGTGGTGTACATACATATATGCGGGCAAAATATACACACATAAAAATTAATTAAATCTAAAAATAGTTTTTAAATGATCTTAGCAGATACGGAAAACATTTTATAACTGCAGTTATAAATATTATAATTGGTCTCAGTTCATTTTTAATAGGTGGTTGGAATATTCTGTAAAAAGTCATTTCCTTAACAAGAAAATAAATCAGTAGATATGAAAGAAACTCACAAATGAGTATTTACCAGGGTGTATCTCATTCTCATGTTTTCAGGGGAGAATGCATATTTTTTTCAATCCTTACAGTTTGATTTAAATCTTTCTGTATACATGTATGAAAATGTTATAACCTTCATTAATATAACTAATGTTTGTGAATTTCTTTACAAATTAAAATAACTTAAGCTTTCTAAATTGGCTTGAAAATTGATTACTGTAATTCCTAATAATAATGGTCACTATGAGCTCAAAAATTCAAGGCCAACTTTAGTAATTCATCTGTAAGAGCAGATGAATTCTTTAAGTGGAAACATTTTAAATAATAATTAGATGGGTTTTGGGGGTTGTTTGTTTTGTTTTGTTTGAGACAGGGTCTTATTTAGCCCAGGCTCCTCCTCCAAGTCCTGATCCTCACGTCTTCCTTCTTAGATCTAGAATAGCAGGCATGTACTGCCATGCCTGTCTCGCTTCTGAGATAACAAGCCTAAGGGAAGACCGTCTTCCAACACACACTCAGCATTTTGGTCTTCTTTTCTCTGTGGCCCTAATCTCTGGATAAAGTGCCGTGTTCTTGTATTTGGAAGTGTTCTGGTTGATGTCACTGTGACAGAATGAGAATGTAAATCTCATTGAAAATCTAGATACTATGTTTTTAGTATGAGCACCCAGAATTTGTTGACTTTGTCTTCCGCTCTCATCTTTTTCTGTAGTACCTTGCTCCTGAGGTGATCAGAAAACAGCCCTATGACAACACTGTGGATTGGTGGTGCCTGGGTGCTGTTCTCTACGAGATGCTGTATGGGCTGGTAGGTATTTCCACTGCAGTATTGATAATACAGTAATCAATAATCTCAGGTGCGTAGATGAGATGGTACCAACAAAGCAGTATTGGCCTTGTCAGATGAGTTCAAAACCATATTAGGAATATGCCTATGCAGAAAAACTTTATTACTTTCGGGGGGAGGGATTTCAAGTCTTGGTTTCTCAGTGTAACAGCCCTGGCTGTTCTGGAACTTACTTTGTAGAGGAGCCTGGCCTTGAACTCACAGAAATCTGCTCACCTCTGTCTCCCACGCGCTGGGATGATGAAAGGTGTGCGCTACCAGGCCCAGCACCTATCTACCGTTTCCGTGCTACTTTAGTTGTTTTCCTTCCTCTGGCAGTTTTAGAACTGCCACAGTCTTGACGTGGAATTTCCTTGTTTTCTTTGTTTGTTTACACTAAGCATCACCTGCCTAATTTCAAAATGATGGGAATAAAGTTTTCAATAATAGCATATTATTATTGTTTTAAAAGATAGTAGTACCTTGGGGTTTGACCTTCCATTCTGTCTTTATGGGATTGAATTTCTGCATGCATTTTCATCTTGTATATCACTGGGTATCACCCATTTCCCTTCTCCGAAAACATGGCTTAAAATATTCACTGAAACAAAATTATGTTTACTGTGCAATTGAATTCCACAGTTTTCAGTAAGACACTTAAGACTCTCCAGAGCCTTAAATGGATGTTTTATTACTACACTTGGAGATCACTCCAACTAGAGCAACCTGTTCAGGCTTCTTAGTTCATATATCTTCATATTTATGCCAGTATACTAATTTTTCGGGGGGGGGCAGAGCTCACAGTACTGGGGTTACAGGCATTCCTGGCATTTTATGTAGGTACTGAAGATCTGAACTCAGGTTCTCGTGTTTGACATCAAGCACTTTACTGACTAAGCGATCTCCCTAGCCCCTAAATTTTGTTTTTCTTTGGCCCCTTTGAAGTTATTGGGGTTGCTTTCTAGGTACTTTCTATGGCCGTCTAAGTATACAGCAGCCCCATGCAGTGACCTCTGAGGTAGCAGCCAGTGCCGGCGCTAAGTGCACCATCATCAGTTAGGGAAGGGAGAAGAGAGAGAGGAGAGAGAGACTCACTCCTACAAAAATGGAGCTCAGTGAAGTTGAGCATATTCTAGATTCCACAGAAGAATAGACACAGGCAGCTGTCCTTCCCTTGACTGTGGATGCCTTGTTAAAAGTTGCTTTTTAAGTAATGCTGGTGACAGTGGATTTCAGATAACCACTTAATACCTTAACTTTATTTAGGCACTAATTGTCATCTAGATATGTCAGAATCCTTTGTATTTCTTTGAAGGACTTAGAAGTATAAAATAAGGTTATACTTTAAAAGGTAAAATTTTTGTCTTTCTTACAAAAAAAAAAAAAGAAAACTGACAAGGCTGTAAAACTCCCTTAACTTTAAATATTATTTTTATTTCAAAACTTTTAGCTAGTTAATTAGCTGTAAGGCGTTCCCCCAATACTGTAATCATCACACGTACTTACCAAGGAACAGCATCTTCAGGTCTCTATCTATTTCTTTGGTGACTTTATTCTCAAATCTTAAATCATTTGGCATTTGATCTGTCTGGAATGCCTGTTTCCATTGACTCTGTCATCGTACCTCTGTGTCTTAGTCACTGTTTCGTTGCTGTGGAGACACCGTGACCAAGGCAACTCTTCTACCTGGGACTTGCTGACGGTTTCAGAGGCTTAGTCCGTTGTCATGGTGAGGAAAATGGCACTGGAGCAGTAGCTGAGAGCTGCATCCTAGTCCACTGGCCAGGAGACGCTGGATCTGGCATGGGCCTTTGAAACCTCAAAGCCCACCCCTAGTGACATGCTTCCTCCAACAAAGCCACACCTCCTGATCCTTCTAATCCTTCACAGAGAGCTCCACTCTGTGATGACTAAGCAAATGTATGAACCTACGGGGTGATTCTTACTCAAACCACTGTGTTCTGATATGGTCAGTCATTGCTTTCTGTGAAACATGGTATTACAGGCATGGGATTTAAAACAGTCTACACACAGCTACTGGAAGGCCTGACCCTATTTCATCCCGCAAGCATGTGTTAAGCTAGACAGTGCACCAAGCTTTAGAATCTCTGCCACAGACTATCTACCGTATTCCCCAGGAGGGCCATGAGTTTCTGCAACTGTCAAACCCAACTGCTCTCTAAAGAGCAAACCCAAGTACAACACCTTGGTCCTGGCTGGCCTGGAATCCACAGAGGTCCACCTGCCTCTGACGTCGAGGACTCGATTACAGGAGTAGGCCACCTCGGTGAGCAGTCCAGCGTGTTTTCAACCATCTGCACACAAGTCACTAACCTCTGTTGCTTTGGGTTTTTCCCCAGCCCCCTTTTTATTGCCGAGACGTTGCTGAAATGTATGATAATATTCTTCATAAGCCCCTGAATTTGAGGCCAGGAGTGAGCCTCACAGCGTGGTCCATTCTGGAAGAACTCCTAGAAAAAAACAGGCAGAATCGACTTGGTGCCAAAGAAGACTTCGTATGTATCCTATTTCTGAGTACCGATTGTTAAACTTATTTAAAATTTGGAGATAAATCCTTATTTTATTTGGTGTTAATGAAATAGTTGTTATTACAGAGTTGAAGGGGAGGGGCATTCTTGCCTCCAGTTTCTAGTTGTGTTTCTGTGCTTTAATTTAGTTCTGTCTTCATTTGATCTTAGTGACTATTGCTGGATACCCGGTGTCCAGTTTTTGCATTCTGTTGCTTCTTGGTTTTCATTTGTGACAGTTTCTTCTCCATCTTCCTTTATGAAGTGTCCTTTAGTATGTTTTTTAACAACTTTGATATTTTTGTCAGTTTAATTTTTTTTTTTAGAAGAAAGTTTTACTACTTAGCTCAGAATCTAATGCCCCTGCCTCAGGCTCCAGAGTGCTAGGATTGGAAATGCATGCCATGCCCAGAAGTTTTATTTTTTTGTATCTTGTTGTTACTGTTTGTTTTGTTTTAAGACAAAGTCTGTATTGTGCAGGCTAACCTCAAACTTGCAGCAGTCCACCTGCCTCAGCCTCCCAAGTGCTGAGATTATAGAAATATGCCACCACACCCAACATGAGAAATTTAAAATTTTGTTGCTACATAATACAGACATTTCCCTGAACTTACAATGCAAACTATCCAACTCATAAGCTTTTGTGGGGTTTAAGGCTATGTAAATGTTTAAAGCATTTTCTCTTTGTGTTTTAGTTGTGAGCCTAGCCTTTAATGGCTGAGCCATCTCTCCAGCCCAGAAAACATTCTCTTTATTAATAACATTTTAAGGCGCTGGAGCAGTAACTCAGTCCTTAAGAGGGTTGGTTGCAGTACATGTAGGCCAAACACCCATACATAAAAAATAATAAAATAATAAATTTTTAAGAATTGCTTTTGAGACAGGGCCTCACTATATGTGTACGACCTTTGCAGGACTTGAACTCACTAAGATCCACTTGCTTCTACCTCCCCAGTACTGGTATTAAATGCATATGTCACCATTCAAGCCCAGCTTTAAAAGGATTTTGTTTTGTTTTGTGTTTTGTTTCTCGAGACAGGGTTTCGCTGTAGCTTTGGAGCCTGTCCTGGAACTAGCTCTTGTAGACCAGGCTGGCCTCGAACTCACAGAGCTCCACCTGCCTCTGCTTCCTGAGTGATGGGATTAAAGTTACATACCACCACTGCCCAGCTAAAAGGATTTTTTTAAAAGTACCACTTTTCTGTATAAATAACTTTAAATTTCTTTTCTTTCTTCCTTTCTTTTTTTTTTTTTTTGAGAATTTGCTGACACCCCCATGAGATAATTATGAAATCTGCCCATTGTTTCAGATCAGGGAACTCAATTTGCTCATGTTATCAATATTATGTTAACATGTCACAAACTGGTAAGAAACATGAACTTGTCAACTCCTTTTCCAGAAATTTGTGGAGGCTGTTTTCAGCCTTCAACTTGAACTATGTGGACAGTAGACGCTTCTGCTGCTACCCTCGCCCCCTATTTCCTGCTGGCCGTTCAGTGGCTGGCTCTGTCATTGTCTCCCTCAGTCTTGTTCATGTTCATAACTGCTCCATCCCTTCACTGAGTTCATTGTCAGAAATGGCAACACTAGATGAGTCTGGCTGTTGCATCCTGGGCTTCTGAATAGTGTTGAAGAAAAAGTTTCAGGTTGGGATTCTAACAGTGCAGGTGTGCAGTGTTGCGGTCACAGGTTGGGGTTTGAGCAGTGCAGGTGTGCAGTGTTGCGGTCACAGGTTGGGGTTTGAGCAGTGCAGGTGTGCAGTGTTGCGGTCACAGGTTGGGGTTTGAGCAGTGCAGGTGTGCAGTGTTGCGGTCACAGGTTGGGGTTTGAGCAGTGCAGGTGTGCAGTGTTGCGGTCACAGGTTGGGGTTTGAGCAGTGCAGGTGTGCAGTGTTGCGGTCACAGGTTGGGGTTTGAGCAGTGCAGGTGTGCAGTGTTGCGGTCACAGGTTGGGGTTTGAGCAGTGCAGCTGTGCAGTGTTGCGGTCACAGGTTGGGGTTTGAGCAGTGCAGCTGTGCAGTGCAGTGTTGCTGGTCGCGGGTTGGGGTTCGAGCAGTGCGGGTGTGCAGTGTGGCACACTAACAGTAGTTTTAGTAATGACAACATGTAAGTACTAAAACTACTGTTTTAATTTTCTAGCTTGAAATCCAGAATCATCCTTTTTTTGAATCACTCAGCTGGACTGACCTTGTACAGAAAAAAATCCCACCGCCGTTTAACCCTAATGTGGTAAGTCCATAGTTTTCTAAAATAGTGAAAATTACAACTGTGATTTTGGAGATGGACCCTCAAAGCTGACCAGAGTCAAAAGGGGTTGGTCCCTAAGTATTTTTGCAATCTGTCACTGAGAGGGTCCTAGCTCAGGGGTAGAGGACTTGCTAGTGTTCCACCAAAGGGAAAAAAAGAAAAGAAAATGACAACTTGATGGTGATCAATAAGATCCCGGTTAGATAAAGTTTCTTCCTACATAGTAATCATGAAATGCTTCTTTGCAAACATCAAAAGGGTGATCTTAATAAAGAGATGTACACTAAGGAGCCATTATCTTTTCTATCCATACTACAACATTCAAGTAATGATAATAATGTTTTTCCAGGGACAGATAAATATGTGTGTGTGGTCTATGTACATATTTGTGTGAATGTATATATATGCTTGCATGTGAACCGTGCACCAAGGTCAAAGCATCCTCCACAGTCTTGTGCACCATAGCTTTTGAGGCAGGTTCTCTCACTGAACCCGAGAGCACTCATTTCAGCTGGGCTGGCTTGCCAGTGAGCTGCAAGGATCCACCTTCTCTGCCTCCCTCCTCCCTGGTGCTGGAATCACACGTGTGTAACACTGATCTGCCTGGGACATGGGTCCTGGAGATTTGAACTCTGGTCCTCATGCTTGCTTGCCAAATACTTTTATCAGTTCAGCTGTATCCTTAGCCCCGGGCAAAATCATTTAATGAGAATATAGATTGTCATGTCTTTTCTAGAAAATAGTAAGAGTGTTATTAAAATATCATGTTCATTTTAGCTAAACTAGTGAAAGTAGTTCACCTAAAGATACATTTTTAAACAAAAGGCCGATCAGAGATGTGTTTGATAGAAGTAACAGCATGTCAAATTTTAGCAACTAATATATAGTAATAAAGAAATTGTCAGTAATAATGTTAGTAACCTCTGGTAGCTTTCTTTGTAGAAATACATATTTTGTATTTGGTCATCGTATATAACCTGCTCCTCAGATGACTTGTGAACTTACTACTATCAATGTTCTCGTTAATGTATCTGTTTATAAGTGAGTAAATGGACAGACAGTCACAGCTGAAAAGTGACAGTGTCAATATTCAAGTCTGGGTGGGATTCCAAAGTCATTGTTGTGTGTTTGCGTGGGGGTGGGATTCCAAAGTCATTGTTGTTGTTGTTGTTGTTGTTGTGTGTTTGAGTGGGGGTGGAATTCCAAAATCGTTGTTGTGTGTTTGCGTGGGGGTGGAATTCCAAAGTCATTGTTGTTGTGTGTTTGTGTGGGGTGGAATTCCAAAGTCATTGTTGTTGTGTGTTTGCGTGGGGTGGAATTCCAAAGTCATTGTTGTTGTTGTTGTTGTGTGTTTGAGTGGGGGTGGGATTCCAAAATCGTTGTTGTGTATTTGCGTGGGGGTGGAATTCCAAAGTCATTGTTGTTGTGTGTTTGTGTGGGGTGGAATTCCAAAGTCATTGTTGTTGTTGTTGTGTGTTTGCGTGGGGTGGAATTCCAAAGTCATTGTTGTTGTTGTTGTGTGTTTGTGTAGGCGTGGGTTTCCAAAGTCGTCGTTGTTGTGTGTTTTTGTGGGGGTGGGATTCCAAAGTCATTGTTGTGTGTTTTTGTGGGGGTGGGATTCCAAAGTCATTGTTGTGTGTTTGCATGGGGGTGGGATTCCAAAGTCGTCGTTGTTGTGTGTTTGCATGGGGGTAGGATTCCAAAGTCGTTGTTATTGTGTGTTTGCATGGGGATGGGATTTCAAAGTCATTGTTGTTGTGTGTTTGCATGGGGGTAGGATTCCAAAGTCGTCGTTGTTGTGTGTTTTTGTGGGGGTGGGATTCCAAAGTCGTTGTTGTTGTGTGTTTGCGTGGGGGTGGGATTCCAAAGTCGTTGTTGTGTGTTGGCATGGGTGTGCATGCACGTGAGTGCACATCCCTGTGAAGGCCAGAGGAAATCCTTGGTGTCATTCCTTGGGCATCATCAGTTTTATTTTGTGTTTTGAGACAAAGACCCACTGGCCTGAAATGAGGCTGACTGAGCAGCTGACCAGGGTTTGGCTGCTGCACCTCCCCAGTGCTGGATGACACAGTGTGACGCAGGTTCTCCTGTCTACAGAGCAAGCGCTTCAGCCAGTGAGCCGTTCCCTGCCCTAATCTCCTCATTTGATGTTGCTGTGAAACATAGAGGAATGAGGGCATTACTTCAAAAAGTCTCTGTACTTTGGCTTGGCTAAAATTCAGATTCTGTGCATAATAGCTGTGATACTTCACATCTGCCGACACAACAGTATTTTTATTCTGACTTACTTTCTGTAATTCAGAATTGATGCTTTCAAAAATGACTATTCTGGTAAGGATAATTTTTGTCCTGATGTTTACTTTGGGGTTAGAGAGGCTCAATCCCCCATTCTAACTTCACTGAAGAGGAAACAGGCGTGTAAGAAGAAGGTAATCTTATAAGGAATTGTAGCTGACTACTCTCATAATCAGAATGTGATGACGGTTTTTGGTGTGTTTATGCCTGTCTGTTTTGGGTACATTGATTTGCTGGAGACTGGTGGTGTTAAGCAGGGGCTTTACCATTGAGATAAATCTCCAGCTCTGAGATAAATCTCCAGCTCTGAGATTATTTTTTAAATAAATTAATTCTGTTTTATGTGCATTGGTGTGAGAGTGTCAGATTCTCTGTAACTTGAGTTACAGACAGTTGTAAGCTGCCATGTGGTAGCTGGGAATTGAACCTGGATTCTCTGGAAGAGCAGCCAGTGCTCTTAACCTTTGAGCCATCTTCACTCCTCTGAAATTATTAATTTTTTGTTTATTTTTTATTTATGTGTGTGTGCACACATACATGTGTGTCTGAGTGTGCAGATGAGTAGCACATGCATCCCTGGTGCCTGATAAGGCTAGAAGAGAGCATTAGGTCCTGGAACTGAAGGTTAAGGCCATTGTGAACCATCTGAAGTAGATGCTGGGGACCAAACCTGGGTCCTCTGCAATCCTAATATACCCACTTTTCAATTTTCTTGAGATTTTATTTATTTTTCTTTTATGGGTAAGTATATGAGTGCCTGAATGTATGTGTGTGCATACATTTCGTGTGCATACAGGTCTCATGGGGGCCAAAAGAGGGTGTCAGATCTCTTGGAACTGGAGTTACAGATTGTTGTAAGCCACCATATAAGTGCTGGGACTTGAACCTGGTTCCTCTGGAAGAACAGCCAGTGCTATTTTTTATTATAAGTTTTTTAAATAGGATATACTTTGATCATGCTTTCTTCCCATATCCTCCACGCCTTTCTACCCACCCAACCTTATGTTCGCCCTCCCTTTAAAAAAACAACACACAGTCAGCTGGGTTTAATGGTGCACACTTTTAATATAAGCATTCAAGAGTCAGAGGCAAATGGATATCTGAGTTCAAAGCCAGCCTGGTCTACAGAAGGAGTGCCAGAGCCACCCAGAGAAACCTGTCTCAAAAAATAAAAAATAAACCACAAAAACAAAACAAAAAAGCAAAGTACATGCATGTGCGCATGCATGTACACACAAATGGGACGAATGAAAATCAAAATGAAACCAAAGACCAGTAGGACCAAAAAAGAAAAAATGCCAAAAGCAAAACGAAACAGAAAGTCTGCCAAATAGTCTTGTTTCAGGAAGACAGTGTTTCCTTGTAGACACCCTTCACCTCTGACTCTTACAGTCTTTCTACCTCCTTGTCTACACAGATCCCTGAGCCTTCAGGGAGGGCTTTGATGAAGACATCTCATTTAGGACTGGGTGCTCCAAAGTCCCTCACTCTTTGCACACTGTCCAGTTGTGGGTTTCTTTGTCAGTGCCCATTGCTGGGCTTGTGCCCTTTTTTAAATTGTGTTATTTCATTTGTTGCTATCTAGTTTCTTGAGTTCTTTATATTTTTGATATTAGTCCTCTGTCAGATGTGGGGTTGTTGAAAATCTTTTCCCATCTGTAGGCTGCTGTTTTGTCCTATTGACGTTGTCCTTTGCCTTACAGGAGCTTTCTAGTCTCATGAGGTCCCACTGCTAATTTTCAATCTTAGTGTCAGGGCTACTGGTGTTCTATTCAGGAAGTGGTCTGCTGTGCCAATGAGTTCAGGCTAATCCCCATTTTCTCTTCTAATAGGTTCCATGTATCTTGTTTAATGTTAAGGTCGTTGATCCACTTGAACTTGGGTTTTGTACAGGGTAATAGATATGGGTCTATTTGCATTTTTCTACATGCTGACATCCAATTAGACCAGCACCATTTGTTGAAGACAAACATAAAAAGAACTTTTCAGCACCTCACGAAACATTATCCAAAATTGACCACATGTTTGGTTACAGCGCAAGTCTCAGCAGGCACCTCCTCCTTTCCCTGCAGTCTTTTGGGTTGGTTTGGTTTTGGAGACAGAGTTTCTTTGTGTAGACATTGCTATCCTGCAACTCACTCTGTGGACCAGGATGGCCTCGAACTCAGATTCACTTGCTTCTGCCTCAAAGGGGTGTGTCACCACCACTTGGCTTCTACCCTTATTCTTTAGATTGGGGGAAATCATCCTCTATGATTTTGTTAAAAATATATTTTGTGTCTTTGACATAAATTTCTTCTCCCTCTATCCATATTTATTTGTAAATTGATCTTTTTGTAGTGTCCCATATTTCCTGCATGTTTTCTGCCTGTAATTTTTTTTTTGAGGTTTAACATTTTCTTTGACAGGGGCTGGAGAGATGCTCAGTGGTTAAGAGCATTGCCTGCTCTTCCAAAGGGCCTGAGTTCAATTCCCAGCAACCACATGGTGGCTCACAACCATCCGTAATAGGGTCTGGTGCCCTCTTCTGGCCTGCAGGCATACACACAGGCATACACACAGACAGAACACTGTATACATAATAAATAAATAAATAAAATATTTAAAAAAAACATTTTCTTTGACAAAGCTAATCCTTTCTTCTACCTTCTCTTCAACCCCTGATATTCTTTCTTCCATGTTTTGTATTATGTTTGTGTTGTGTAACAAGGCTTCTCCTGGGGAAGTACAACAACACATCTACTTACCCCAGACAGGGAGCCCATGACAGAGCAAACTACAGATGCCACCAAAGTCCACCTTGGTGAGGCAATAAGTTTTATTGGGGTTACTTACAGGAGCATAAATGACTCAAAGATAGCGACATCACTAAAGCTCACCCCAGCATAGGCAACATCTCACAAAATCTGGGAACCCTGGAGCACACTGCACTGCACAGCCTGCAGGCTACTCAACAGGTTAAAGAGCATGCCTTCCGGAGGCTCAGTTGATCTAAACCTGTATAAGGCAGCTGGCTGGTTTCTGATGCTTCTGGGCCACTCGTTTGGTCTCAGCATCTTCTCTGCAGCTTGACTTCTTTATTCTGAGAGAGGGGAGGCATACTGAATTTGGTCAGTTTCAGGGACTTCCTGAAGCTATTTTGAGTTGTTCACCTTCCTGCTTAAGGAGTTTCCCTGTAGGATGGTATGCTTCAGTCTTGGAAGAAACCATTACACAACACTTGATGGAGCTTACCTCTGAGGATTTTGTTTCACATCCTAAATATTTCATTTACAGATTTATTTCAATTTGCGTTTTCTTTAGTTAAATTTTTATTTCGTGTCTGGAGTTGTTTTCATTATTTCATTGAACTGTTTGCATTTTTACAGACTTTTAAAAAAATATTTATTTATTTATTTATTAGGTATACAGTATTCTGCCTCCATGTATGCCTGCAGGCCAGAAGAGGGCACCAGACCCCATTACAGATGGTTGTGAGCCACCATGTGGTTGCTGGGAATTGAACTCAGGACCTTTGGAAGAACAGGCAATCCTCTTAACCTCTGAGCTATCTCTCCAGCCCCCATTTTTACAGACTTTATTAAGGGATTTATTCATATCTTAAACTCTTTAAGGTTCTTATATTCATAATTGCTATTTTGGCTTGTACAAGTCCTTGACTTGTACTTCCACCATATGCATTTTCCAGGGCCTGCTGCTTTTTGGTGGAGACACATTGTCTTTGCTGTTTATGTTTGTGTTTTTGTGCTGGGATCTAAGCATCCACGTTACAGTGTCTGAGGTGCTTCTTGGTGTCCCTATCTGCTCTTGGCTCTGTTGGGTCAGAGATCTGTTCTTTTGGTATTGTTGCCCTCGCTGGATACTGAGCAAAAGCCCTGAGTCTCCGTCAGAGAGTCCTGTGGCTAGTCAGGGAGTGACAGAAAGGAATGGCCTTGGAGGAAAAGCTTTGAGGGTTGGTGAGAAAAAGCTAAACTGGGTCTGCTTTGTAAGATGAAGCCCTCAGGGAAGAGGGACTCCTGCTGCAGAAAGAACTGAGAGTAAATCTGGAAAGAGTGTTGTAAGAGTGCGGGAAAGATTGACCCTAAGTGGTGCCGGTGTTTTCCTGACCCAAAGGAACGGAGATGACTTTGAAGAGAAGACTGACAGCTGGAGAGAAGGGGCTAAGCTGGGTCTGCCCACAGCCAGTACTCTTAGCCACTGAGCCATCTCTTCGGTTCCTTTTCTATTCCTTTTCATTCCAAAGTCCATAACCCTAGAGAACTTTGTAGTCTGAGGGAGATTTTCTTACATGGGAGAATTTAGCATTCCAAGTTCATTCCCTTTTGGCTGGTTGAGTAGTAGATTTACAGGGCCAACTGATATCCAGAGTTTATTTTCTCTGCTCTGAGTCCCTATCTTTGTAATTCAGTTGGACTTCTTGACCTGGGCGTGAAGGATTTCCCTTCCCTGTAGAGCAGAAATAGCCTGGAGGCTTTTACAAGCCCAGCACCTGAGTTTGCAGCTCAGTTCCTCTCTGTAACCGAAGTTAAAGGGAAGGTTCAGTGACTTCGCAGCACAGGAGAAACACTGCCTTGGAGCTAAGCCTTTACCTTGCTCATCTTACTTTCCCATCAGCCCATCCCTCAGGTCTTGACAGCTAAGGGTGGCCTCACCAAGAGCTTGATGACCATCTCTGTAGCACAACAGAGTCACCTTTCACTTTTCTTAAAACAGCCTCACTTCCCCATTAGAAAGCATTGCCCATCTAAACTTGATAAGCTGAACAGGCAAGCTCAGAGCAAAATACTGCCCTGGAGGTGATGTCTAGAGAGAAAGGGGGAGCTTCGCGCTCGCGCGCACGCATGTGTGTGTGTGTGTGTACACATGTGTGTACAATAGGCAACGCTGCTATACTGGCCTTTCTTACCCTTATCACTACTCTCCCTACTTAAGAGTAAAATTTTTAACTTTTTTTGTTTGTTTTTGTCATTTTGTTTTTAATTTGATTTTTGTTTTTTGAGACAGGGTTTCTCTGTAGCTTTGGAGCCTATTCTGGAATTGGCTCTTGTAGACCAGGCTGGCCTCTAACTCACAGAGATCCGCCTGCCCTGCCTCCCAAGTGCTGGGATTAAAGACACATGCCACCACCCAACTTTTCACTTCTTAAAATAGACAAATCTCACCTTAATTATAAAAGTGGGGCAGGGATAGCAGAATAATAAAGTAGGGGAAATCAAAGCTTGTCAGGGAAAATATGCAAAGTCATAAAGACATTTCAATGAACTGAGTTAATAAAAGAAAAGCTAAAGTGAATGATTTCTGTGCTTTTTGGTGTTTTAGGCCGGACCAGACGATATCAGGAACTTCGACACAGTCTTCACGGAAGAGGCGGTCCCCTATTCTGTGTGCGTGTCTTCTGACTACTCCATAGTGAATGCCAGTGTTCTGGAGGCAGACGATGCATTTGTTGGTTTTTCTTACGCCCCTCCTTCAGAAGACTTGTTTTTGTGAACAGTCTGAAGTTCAGAAACCATTGGGCAAATAGAGCCTGTGGAGGAGACGGAAACGCCGATTTGTGTGAATATACTCAACTATGTATAACAGTGCCTCATTTTTACATGTAATGTTGAAAACTATGAAATACATATTTTCTGCTGTAAGCAAGAAATAGGGCATTTCAAAGAGCTGAGTTTTGAACTGATTTGTATTCTTGTTTATTAAGCTTATTTTTAAAACTTTAAAGCTATTATTATTCTTAGCATTAACCTATTTTTAAAGATGACTTTTTGCTATTGACTGTTTTTTCCCTGTTAAGTTTACACTAACACATCCAAGATAGACTGTTGTTAATAGTCTGTTACAGCGAAGATAAGATGCATTAATATCTTTATACTTCTATGACTTTTATCATAGCAGAACTATGCAAATGGTACATGGGAGTTTAAGATGACGTCACTGTTTAGAATTTGCTTCTTGGTGAGAGTCGGATGCAAAGGCAGGTTGATGGCTACTTACGTGCAGCCCCTGGAAGGCAGAATGAAATGAGATCTTTGCTTTTGAAACGCTCCGTTCTCACCCATGCATCACGGCTCCTCTCGAGGAGAAGAAAGGATTTGATGGGTCGAGTTTTCGGAATCCCCAAGGAGATGAGAAGTATAAAAATGCTGCCAGATGTTTTTAGTGGTGCCAAAAATAAATGTCTGTCATATATTTATATTATGTTTTCTATTTATGTTCCTTTTGACTCTTTGAAGGTTTAGTACACTGTTGAGTAGGTCTAAACCTTGGTGTCTGTTTTTGCAAATAGCTATTTCAAAACTGCCTTCCTAATCGATCAAGTTTTTAAAATGACAGGAAAAAAAAGTAGGTTTCTATAATGTTTACCTAATTATGAATTAAAAAATAAAATAGCAAACCTGGGTCAGTGTAAATGTATGTCACCTGCTGCGCTGTAACGAAAGGTAACAGTGGTTTAGCAGATACATGTTCAGTACATATTCGTTTGGTAGTCACAGGGGTCACATACACACGGCCTCATGAAGGCTAACAAGAGTATTCTCTACGTCTAAAGTGCACACCTGCCTCTAGTATCCTCATGCATCTTAGAAAGAGTACAGAAAGCTGACCTGAAATCACATGTAAAATAGTGTGTGCATCTGTAATGTTGGGTACAGAGAAACTATTTAAAAGGGGGTGCTTAGCTTGGGATCCCAGTTCTCAGAGGACAGTTTTTTCAGGCCCTTTAGAGAACAGTATCCTGAGCTCAGCTGCACTAAGAACTAACTTCCTTTGCACGTGTTTTCTCGACAAAGATCACAGAAGAGTTTCTCACCAGTACCTGCTGGCTTAGATGTGGTCAGCAGAACTGGGACAGGCAGCACTTGGCTTTAGCAGGTGGTGTTTCTAGCAGGACACTGGACCCTCCTTACAGATGAAATGTTCCGTCTACACTGTACATATTTGATTGGGGGCACTTCTGTAAGACTTTACACAGTTTTTTGTTGATTATAAATCAAGACAAAAATTGTACATGTATGTTTTTTTACTTATATCTCTCAATTAAATTGCCAAAAATTAAAGTGCAGTATTGTATTTTTAAGAACAAATTTTAGATTTTTAATGTTTCCTGGATCACAAGAAGTACAGATCTATGTAGTATAATAAAATTATCAGAAAGATTAATGATCAACATCTAATTTCTGTTGTTATTTGAAATTAAAATGAATTAAGTGAATTGTTTTATTTTTTCAATATTTCTAATTATTTTTTATTTATTTTCCTTTTATGTACATTGGTGTTTTGCCATGGGTGTCAGGTACCCTGGAACTGGAGGTACAGACAGTTATGAGCTGCCATGTGGGTGCTGGGAAATGAACCCAGGTCCTTTGGAAGAGTAGTCAGTGCTCTTGACCACTGAGTCATCTGTGTAGCTCCAAAGTGGTTTGTGTGTGTGTGTGTGGAGAGAGAGAAAAGCTATAAGTCTTAGTTAAATTATTTAGGTAGACATGAATTACTGGCTTATTTTTATATTGACATATATGGGTCAGAAAACAACGTTCCAAGTTTCTTTTCTCCCATCCTGTGAGTCTTTTCTTAAATATCTGCCTTTTGAACAGTGGCTGTGTTATGCTAACTACAGAAACAATCTCAAAGGTCTAAATAAGGACTAGCTACAGTCGGAAGTTAGCCCAGCTTGCCTGTTTGTTTCTAGGGATGTCTTTCAGTGTAACCCAGCCTGGCCCCAAACTCAAGATCCTCTCTGCTTGGCCTCTATCTACGATTGTGACTTGTTACTTGGAGCATCTTGAAGTAAGAATTTGTTCTTTTAGGCACTGGCCTCTAAAGGTAACTTTTTCTTCCTTGTTTTGTTGCAGATCATTCTCCTGAGAGCAGTAAAGGTTTGTTGCTAGGTGGAGGCCTCTTCCTAGTTGGGGGTCTCCCTGCTGGAGCCTGGTGAGGTAGGAGAGGCTTAGTTTACTTCTGGGGCAATCGCCTTTACTTCCCCAAAGTCCCTCCTTCTGTATTTTCCTAGGGAATTTGTTGTACCCATGAGTTTTGAGAACACAGTAATATGAAACCAAATCATGAGTTTCTGGGGTCTGAGTGTCTTGAAACAAGTCACATTGTGTCAAAGGAATTAACAGGCAAAAGAGCGGTAACACCTGGGATATGTATAAGAATACTGGGCGGGGCTAGAGGGCAGAATCCAAAGTTAAGAGCACTTGCTGTTCCTGCAGAGGTCCTCCTAGGTTGGTTCCCAGTACTACCTGGTGACTCTAAATAGCTTGGCTCCAGTTCTAGGGACTCCGACCCCCTCTGGCCTCCTCGGGCACCAGGCATGCACATGGTGCACATCCTCACATGTACACACAAAATACAAATCTTCCAGATTTTAAAAAGTATATAGGTTCGGGAGCTGGAGAGATGGCTCAGTGGTTAAGAGCATTGCCTGTTCTTCCAAAGGTCCTGAGTTCAATTCCTGCAACCACGTGGTGGCTCACAACCATCTGTGATGAAGTCTGGTGCCCTCTTCTGGCCTGCAGACATACACACAGAATATTGTATACATAATAAATAAATAAACAAACAAACAAATAAATAAATATTTTTTAAAGTATATGGGTTCTTTCCTACTTTTCATATTTATTAAAATGATATTAAATGTTCTTCACTTCGCTGATAGAATTCCAGCTGGAGGTTTATCTCATTTACGTCGCATGTTTCTAATCAAGCAACTATAATTGTTCGTTTGCTGTCTTTCAGACACATTCCTTAGTGGGTAACAGATTGTATGCAGATAACTTTTCAGGGTGGGCAGGGTAGCTCAGCGGGGAAGGACACTTGCCACCAAGGCTGATGACCTGATTTCCGTCAATGAAACGCACAGAGTGGGAGAGAACCACAGTTGTCCGCTGACCACCAGGTGCACCGCATACACAGATGTAAATTTTGAAAACGTTTTTCGATTCTATAATGTTCGCTTTTATACAAGCAAATGAACTAAGAAAGGAAAATGCTGCACTATCTTCAAATACAGTTTCTGAAAATTTGACCAAATTGCGACAGTAGAGAATAATTTTAATCAACACTCCACCAAAAAAGCAAAGATACTGAGAGTCGTTCTACAGCAGTGAAGTGCTCAAAGAATCCTACAGTCAAAAAGGTAACCACCTTTCACATGTGGTTGGTTACAGGATGAATGTTAAGGCAGTAAGGTAAGCCGCTCTTTAGCCCTGCCCACCAGAACCACACTTATTTGGCGATTTCATTGTTTCTCACACCCACTGTACTCTGAGCAATTAATAAAGAGAGGTATTCAGTATTTCTACATTAGTTTTGGTTAAATATTTGTGGGAACGTCTACAAAGAGTTGTCAATATTTAAATGTTTTTGTTTTAATAGTTAACCTGTGGAATGCAGAAGGTGGAAATACAGTACCACAGACCACACAAATGGCCAATTGGAATCACTGTTGGTATTTTTCAGTTCTTTTTAGATAGTAAATACAGCCTTGCTGTTAGGTTTTTCTGTGATCCAGTGGTAGCAATGAGTCACTCAAAAATCCCAGCTTATGGGCCAGCGAGTTAGTTCAGCAATAATAATGCTAGCCACCAAGCCTGATGAGCTGAGTTTGAGACCCAGGACCTACATGATGAAAGAGAATTGACACCTCCAAGTTATCCTGTGACATCCACGTGTGCTCTGACATGAATACACATACACAGTAAATGTCATAATTTTTAGTTACAGCATATGATCTGTAGGTATTGATTAGTGGTAGAATGCTTGCCTAGTATCCCCAAGGTCCTGGGTTCGGTTCCCAACATATATGTATACATATATGCACACGTTAGTTTACTGTGTTAATGATCTGTTGATGTTGATCACTAATACTTGTTATCTATTAACTTTAAAGACTTTTTAAAATGTTTATGTAGGGGGCTGGAGAGATGGCTCAGTGGTTAAGAGCATTGCCTGACAAAGGTCCTGAGTTCAATTCCCAGCAACCACATGGTGGCTCACAACCATCTGTAATGAGGTCTGGTGCCCTGGTCTGGCCTGCAGGCATACACACAGACAGACTATTGTATATATAAATATATAAATAATGATAATATATAAATAATATAAATAAATAAATATTAAAAAATAAATAAAATGTTTATGTATATATACACCACATGTATGCAGGTGTTATCAGAGACCAGAAGAGGGGTCAGATCTCCTGAGACTGGAGGTACAGGCACTTGTGAAGGATCTGACATGGGGTGCTGAACTCTGGTTTTCTGGAAGAGCAACAAGTGCCCTCAACTACTGAACCATCTCTCTAGCCCTGATTGTTAATCTTAACTGAGAACATTAGCTCAAATACAAAAGAAAAAGAATCTGAGGTACCTTCTGATGAATGGGCCAGTAGCTGGATGATTTCACCAGTTACCTGGATTTTTTTTTTTTTTTTTGGTTTTTCGAGACAGGGTTTCTTTGTGGCTTTGGAGCCTGTCCTGGAACTAGCTCTGTAGACCAGGCTGGCCTCGAACTCACAGAGATCCGCCTGCCTCTGCCTCCCGAGTGCTGGGATTAAAGGCGTGCGCCACCAGCGCCCGGCCAGTTACCTGGATTTTTTTTTTACCTGGATTTTTTTAAATTTATATTGATTCCTTCAGAATTTCATACATGCGTAGAATGTATTTTGACCTTATCCATACCCAACTCTGACATCCTCCCTCCCCCAAACTTGCCCACAACACACATGTTCCTCTCCCAATTTAACGTCTTTTCTTAACCCACCAAGTCCAGTTGATAGAACTAATACATAATGTCTGCTTTTTGGTGCAGTTGATTGGTCTTTTGATCGAGACTGTTAATTAGTTACTTCTAATCCCTGACATGTTGATTTCGTGGTGTTTGGTGTTTTTCCTCTTCTCTCACTTAAGTATTATTCTAACATGGGTTGTCTTTCCTGGGACTGCCGAGGTGGATTCATATTTCCCTTTGGTCAGAAAGATTTTGTGATTTATTTTCTGCTGAGCTGGCTTAATGGACATTCAGTTCCTTTAGCCTATTTTTATCATGGGAATTTTTTTGGTTTTTCTTCAATTATGAGAAACAGCATTGCTAAATATATATGTATCAGTTACTTTTCTGTTTCTGTAATACAGCATCATGACCAAAGACTACTTTGCAGAAAAATTTATGTTGGCTTAACATTTCAGAGGGAGGGTCAGTCATGGTGGGGGAGGCAGGGAAGTTGGAACAGGAAGCTGGCTGGGCACATTTTCAGCTGCACACAGGAAGTAGAGAGGGAAGTGGATGTGGCACAAACCCTCAAAGCTCACACCCAATCATGTACTTCCTCCAGCAGGGCTGCATATCCTCAACATTCCACAACCTCACCAGAGAAGTCCATATGGAGACCAGGTATTCAAATACATGAACCTGTGGGGGCCACCACAGTACAGTAGTCTGGCTGACAGTTGTCATTCAGAACTTGAAATGCATCTGCCCTCCTGGTTTTTAAAGTTTACTTGAATAATCTGCTATTCTTCTGATGTGCTTACCTATATATGTTATAGGCTTAGCGTTTCTCTCTTGGTACATTTTATATGTTAGTTCTTTTCATTCAGTGTTTTAATATGAGGAGAGGAGGTTTCATTTATTGTTTTGGTGTCCTGAGTCCCTCCTGTAGCTGAACTGGCATTTTCCTAATACTGGGCTGTTTTGATTTTTTGAAATTTTTTTTTTGTACTTTTAGACTGAGGTGGTTCTTTTATACCTATAACCATAGATTTGGTATTTCCAAATGTCATATATATCTTGAAATCCCCACTGGTAACCTTTTTACTATTTTATCTTTGTCTTTGTTGGATTGTCCTTGTTCTTCCCTCTTGTCTTCAAGCTCGAATATTCCCTTGAGCTGTCCATTCTATTGCAGAGACTTTCCACATAACTTTTTATTTCAATTGCTGTTTTTTAAATTTCCAACAGTTCAGATAAGTTCTTCTTTGTTTAATTCGTCTTTCATATTACCCACTGCCTTTCTTACTCCATTCGGATATGTGTGTCTTTGAACATATTTATAATTGTTGGAGATGTTTCTGTCCCACCAGATCCCACAGCCATTTAGTCCCAAATAAACACACAGAGGTCTACATTAATTATAAACTGATTGGTCTATTAGCTCAGGCTTCCTCTTAACACTTATAATTTATATTAGCCCATAATTCTTGTCTATGTTAGCCACATGGCTTGGTACCTTTTTGGCGAGGCAGTCACATCTTACTTCCTCTGAAGCTGGGTCACAACTGCAGACTATTTCCTCTTCCCAGAATTCTCCTGTTCTCATTGCCTCGCCTCTACTTCCTGCCTGGTCACCACACCTATACTTCCTGCCTGGCTACTGATCAATCGGCATTTTATTAAGAATAATACAAGTGACAGGATAAAAGATCATGTCTCACAGCATATAATTGTATTTGCTTTCTCTGGGATTTCATCTAACTCGGTCTCACTAGATGTCGCAAGCTTTATGTACATGTGTGCAAGACTAAGTGACTATATGTGCCTCGCATAGTGCAGTGGCCTGCAGAGGCTAGATAAGGGTTGGGATTCATCATGAATGCTACAAACCAAGCCTGTGTTCTCTGCAAGAGCAATAAACACTCTTAACTGCTGAGCCTTGTCCCCAGGTTGATGATCAGGTAGAAATGAAATATGGTAGAATTGAGTTCAAAAAATAATTCCTTAATCTTGGTGCTCAAAGTACGTGATATAAGCTCTGTATTATTCCCTGAGTAGGATATTGACTGGGAGAGCAGTCACGACCGCTGTTTATTTCCACTGTGCAATGCCATGCTGACTGTAGGAACCTGGAGGATAAACAACAAGGATGGTATGGAGTAGACTCAGACGTTAGTTAATAAGAGTGAAAGAGAAATGGGATCTGTAAGGACAAAGATTAAATGTTTAATTTGAAGAAGAAAAAGTCCAGATAGGTAAATTAGCTGGGGAGGGAAAAGGGATACTGTTAAGGTCCACAAATTTTAGACATTGTTAAATCTGTGGAAAGTCATGATTAAGTAAAAAAGGGAATGGGTAAAGAGGAGAGAAAGAAGAAAAGACATAGATACAAGAGGGGGAGCTTATGTGGCTGAAGACTGTAGTAAGGAGCACCTTAAAGTACACTGGGTGGAGAAGCAGTAATCCTAGAGCAGCTGAGTGGTACACAACAGAAGAGGCATGGTGATACTTCTGGGCAAAACTGGAGTGATTGACAACAAAAGAGCCACTGTGATACGACTGTGCAAAAGTGGAAATCAAAATATAGAAGATACAAAAACGTATTTATGGAATGAATTGGTTACGCTGTTATGTCAGGTTGAAAAGTTCTCATATCCCTCTGGCTCTACCAGATCCACATGATGCAGGGGGTTGGGAATGACAAGTGGAAGTCATTGGCCTCTGCAGCCTGTGTCCCTGGGGTGCTGGCATGTGGGGAAGGAGACTTGGAAGTCTATCCCTGGTAGTTCCCTCAAAGCTCCACCATGGCCTCTGTTGGTCCTGTAGGTCCATCACCTAGATTCTTTTCTCTCCTCCCACCTTCATCTTCTGATTAATTCATTTTGTGATCTGAGATGCCTGTAACATTCTGAGAAGTTGCATTCAGATATGAGAATACCTAATCCAAGAAGGGAAACGATGTTTAATTTCCCTACTTCAGAAGCTTACATCAGACTTCATTCCTTACAGCACACATCTACCCCACATTCAAAACTGGCCGTGAGAGTATGGGCACGGTCATTGTCAGTGTGTGCTCAGTGAGTAGAGACGTGGTGTTGTCAGTGTGTGCTCAGTGAGTAGAGACGTGGTGTTGTCAGTGTGTGCTCAGTGAGTACAGACGTGGTGTTGTCAGTGTGTGCTCAGTGAATACAGACGTGGTGTTGTCAGTGTGTGCTCAGTGAATACAGACGTGGTGTTGTCAGTGTGTGCTCAGTGAGTAGAGACGTGGTGTTGCCAGTGTGTGCTCAGTGAGTAGAGACGTGGTGTTGTCAGTGTGTGCTCAGTGAGTAGAGACGTGGTGTTGTCAGTGTGTGCTCAGTGAGTAGAGACGTGGTGTTGTCAGTGTGTGCTCAGTGAGTAGAGACGTGGTGTTGTCAGCGTGTGCTCAGTGAATACAGACGTGGTGTTGTCAGCGTGTGCTCAGTGAGTAGAGACGTGGTGTTGCCAGTGTGTGCTCAGTGAGTAGAGACGTGGTGTTGTCAGTGTGTGCTCAGTGAGTAGAGACGTGGTGTTGTCAGTGTGTGCTCAGTGAATACAGACGTGGTGTTGTCAGTGTGTGCTCAGTGAATACAGACGTGGTGTTGTCAGTGTGTGCTCAGTGAGTAGAGACGTGGTGTTGTCAGTGTGTGCTCAGTGAATACAGACGTGGTGTTGTCAGTGTGTGCTCAGTGAGTAGAGACGTGGTGTTGTCAGTGTGTGCTCAGTGAATACAGACGTGGTGTTGTCAGTGTGTGCTCAGTGAATACAGACGTGGTGTTGTCAGTGTGTGCTCAGTGAGTAGAGACGTGGTGTTGTCAGTGTGTGCTCAGTGAATACAGACGTGGTGTTGTCAGTGTGTGCTCAGTGAATACAGACGTGGTGTTGTCAGTGTGTGCTCAGTGAGTAGAGACGTGGTGTTGTCAGTGTGTGCTCAGTGAGTAGAGACGTGGTGTTGTCAGTGTGTGCTCAGTGAGTAGAGACGTGGTGTTGTCAGTGTGTGCTCAGTGAATACAGACGTGGTGTTGTCAGTGTGTGCTCAGTGAATACAGACGTGGTGTTGTCAGTGTGTGCTCAGTGAGTAGAGACGTGGTGTTGTCAGTGTGTGCTCAGTGAGTAGAGACGTGGTGTTGTCAGTGTGTGCTCAGTGAGTAGAGACGTGGTGTTGTCAGTGTGTGCTCAGTGAGTAGAGACGTGGTGTTGTCAGTGTGTGCTCAGTGAATACAGACGTGGTGTTGTCAGTGTGTGCTCAGTGAATACAGACGTGGTGTTGTCAGTGTGTGCTCAGTGAGTAGAGACGTGGTGTTGTCAGTGTGTGCTCAGTGAATACAGACGTGGTGTTGTCAGTGTGTGCTCAGTGAGTAGAGACGTGGTGTTGTCAGTGTGTGCTCAGTGAATACAGACGTGGTGTTGTCAGTGTGTGCTCAGTGAGTAGAGACGTGGTGTTGTCAGTGTGTGCTCAGTGAATACAGACGTGGTGTTGTCAGTGTGTGCTCAGTGAATACAGACGTGGTGTTGTCAGTGTGTGCTCAGTGAATACAGACGTGGTGTTGTCAGTGTGTGTTCAGTGAGTAGAGACGTGGTGTTCTCAGTGTGTGCTCAGTGAATACAGATGTGGTGTTGTCAGTGTGTGCTCAGTGAGTACAGACGTGGTGTTGTCAGTGTGTGCTCAGTGAATACAGACGTGGTGTTGTCAGCGTGTGCTCAGTGAGTAGAGACGTGGTGTTGTCAGTGTGTGCTCAGTGAGTAGAGACGTGGTGTTGTCAGTGTGTGCTCAGTGAGTAGAGACGTGGTGTTGTCAGTGTGTGTTCAGTGAATACAGACGTGGTGTTGTCAGTGTGTGCTCAGTGAATACAGACGTGGTGTTGTCAGTGTGTGCTCAGTGAATACAGACGTGGTGTTGTCAGTGTGTGCCCAGTGAGTAGAGACGTGGTGTTGTCAGTGTGTGTTCAGTGAATACAGACGTGGTGTTGTCAGTGTGTGCTCAGTGAATACAGACGTGGTGTTGTCAGTGTGTGCTCAGTGAATACAGACGTGGTGTTGTCAGTGTGTGCTCAGTGAATACAGACGTGGTGTTGTCAGTGTGTGCTCAGTGAATACAGACGTGGTGTTGTCAGTGTGTGCTCAGTGAATACAGACGTGGTGTTGTCAGTGTGTGCTCAGTGAATACAGACGTGGTGTTGTCAGTGTGTGCTCAGTGAGTAGAGACGTGGTGTTGTCAGTGTGTGCTCAGTGAATACAGACGTGGTGTTGTCAGTGTGTGCTCAGTGAATACAGACGTGGTGTTGTCAGTGTGTGCTCAGTGAGTAGAGACGTGGTGTTGTCAGTGTGTGCTCAGTGAATACAGACGTGGTGTTGTCAGTGTGTGCTCAGTGAGTAGAGACGTGGTGTTGTCAGTGTGTGCTCAGTGAATAGAGACGTGGTGTTGTCAGTGTGTGCTCAGTGAGTAGAGACGTGGTGTTGTCAGTGTGTGCTCAGTGAGTACAGACGTGGTGTTGTCAGTGTGTGCTCAGTGAGTAGAGACGTGGTGTTGTCAGTGTGTGCTCAGTGAATACAGACGTGGTGTTGTCAGTGTGTGCTCAGTGAGTAGAGACGTGGTGTTGTCAGTGTGTGCTCAGTGAATACAGACGTGGTGTTGTCAGTGTGTGCTCAGTGAATACAGACGTGGTGTTGTCAGTGTGTGCTCAGTGAGTAGAGACGTGGTGTTGTCAGTGTGTGCTCAGTGAATACAGACGTGGTGTTGTCAGTGTGTGCTCAGTGAATACAGACGTGGTGTTGTCAGTGTGTGCTCAGTGAGTAGAGACGTGGTGTTGTCAGTGTGTGCTCAGTGAATACAGACGTGGTGTTGTCAGTGTGTGCTCAGTGAGTAGAGACGTGGTGTTGTCAGTGTGTGCTCAGTGAGTAGAGACGTGGTGTTGTCAGTGTGTGCTCAGTGAGTAGAGACGTGGTGTTGTCAGTGTGTGCTCAGTGAGTAGAGACGTGGTGTTGTCAGTGTGTGCTCAGTGAATACAGACGTGGTGTTGTCAGTGTGTGCTCAGTGAGTAGAGACGTGGTGTTGTCAGTGTGTGCTCAGTGAATACAGACGTGGTGTTGTCAGTGTGTGCTCAGTGAATACAGACGTGGTGTTGTCAGTGTGTGCTCAGTGAATACAGACGTGGTGTTGTCAGTGTGTGCTCAGTGAGTAGAGACGTGGTGTTGTCAGTGTGTGCTCAGTGAATACAGACGTGGTGTTGTCAGTGTGTGCTCAGTGAGTACAGACGTGGTGTTGTCAGTGTGTGCTCAGTGAGTAGAGACGTGGTGTTGTCAGTGTGTGCTCAGTGAGTACAGACGTGGTGTTGTCAGTGTGTGCTCAGTGAGTAGAGACGTGGTGTTGTCAGTGTGTGCTCAGTGAGTACAGACGTGGTGTTGTCAGTGTGTGCTCAGTGAGTAGAGACGTGGTGTTGTCAGTGTGTGCTCAGTGAGTACAGACGTGGTGTTGTCAGTGTGTGCTCAGTGAATACAGACGTGGTGTTGTCAGTGTGTGCTCAGTGAATACAGACGTGGTAGTTGCCAGTGTGTATTCTTGGGTGTGTGTGTGTGCTCAGTGAGTAGAGACGTGGTGTTGTCAGTGTGTGCTCAGTGAATACAGACGTGGTAGTTGCCAGTGTGTATTCTTGGGTGTGTGTGTGTGTTCAGTGAGTAGAGACATGGTGTTGTCAGTGTGTGTTGGGTGGTGACTAGAAGAATCCCAGGCTGTGTTAGTTTTGTTATTGCTGTGACACAATAGTAAACAAAAGCAGTTTAAGAATGAGTTTGCAAGTGTTGGAGGGTGTTCACCTTTCCTAGCACTCAAGAGGCAAAAGCAAACAAATCTCTGTTGAGTTCAAGGCAAGCCTGGTCTACAGAGTGAATTCAAGGACAACCAGGGATACCCAGAGAAACTCTGTCTCAAAAAAACAAACAAAAATTAAAAACCTAGTGAGCTTGTTTTTGCTCAGTGTGTGGGAACAATCTGCCCTGGTGAAGCAGACATACATGGTACAGCTGTGGTGGGAAGCAGGTGGTTCCACTGGGTCTTCAGTCCACAAAGAGAGATGTGGTGCTATCTCCCATGCTTTTCCCTTTCGTCAGTCCACAAGGCATTGCCACCCATACTCAGGGTGGCTCTTCTCCAGTTCTCATAGATCCACCCGGACTCATGTTTCCCTGATGACTCCAAATCCCATCAATTTAACAATCCAGATTAGTCAGTACACATAAGAACACAAAATGATGTAAAAATATTATTTGCCCTTTTTGCTGTGTTGTTCTTCATACTGGTGATTTGAAACAGTTGTGGATAAGATCTCTGCATCATCCATGTGAACCAGCAGCAATAGTCTTATACCACCAGTATTATGATCGTTGTGACTTCCATTGCTTTGCTTTTTACTTATATTAAAAAAGGAAAACTGGTCAGGTGGTGGTGGTGCACGCCCTTTATCCCAGCGCCCCTGGAGGCAGAGGCAGGCAGATCTCTGTGAGTTCGAGGCCAGCCTGGTCTATAAGAGCTACTTCCAGGACAGACCCCAAAGCTACAGAGAAACCCTATCTCAAAAAACAACAAAGGAAGGAAGTTGTCCCCAAAATTTGGAATCAGTGTGTCTAAATAGGTGTCTGTATTGTCATGTTCACAACCATCAAGTTAGCAAAACAACCTGAGAGTCAACACAAAACAAAGTAAGTGTGCTGGTGAAAGACCTGGATAAATCCAGGTTCGTGTGTGTCGTCCCCCCCCCCCCCACCAGCAGGAAGAAAATAGCCAAAAATGCAAGCAGGAAGAGAAGGGTCAAAAATCTAGGATTAGCCAGTTGAGTGACTGTTTCAGGAACTAGCTGAAGATAAAGTTTGATTGTAATCTTGAGAATAAACTTGAGAAACAGGTAGTTTCCCCCTTGTGATTGTCATTGTAACGTGTTTTAAGAACTAGCTGATTATGACCTTGGGAGTGGTGCTGAGAGGCAGGGGGTTGCCCCCTTGTAATCTTCACTGGTATTTTCGGAATTTTCTGTGACTTACTCCCTGCCAATTCTGGATCCCTGGGCTGTGGTTTCTTCCCTTAAAAATCGGTTCCCCGGTGATCACTCGGGGTCGAACTCTCGCCCTGCGTGGGTTATGAGTCTCGGCCCCAGTGCACTGGTTCCCGTCTCATCTCATCATTAAAGCCTCGTGTGATTGCAGCAAGGACGGTCTCTCATGAGTTACTGGGGGGTCGTGTTCCCGAGACTTGAGTGAGAGTCTCCCCAGCACTGGGGGTCTTTCACTGGCACATGATGTATGTGGGACATACTGCTTAGTTTAATCTTAATAAAAGCCTCTCCACAGAGAACTCCAATCAAACCAGATTAGACCGAATTAAAATGCCCATGTTTAATAAATGCAGCCCTCTTGTGTGGACCAAGACAGCAAGGCAGGAAGAGGAGCCCAAAACAAACCTGAAACTACAAGTCCCCTTTTCTGGCTGTGGGAGTGGTCCTGACCCTCCCTGGGGGAGAGGTCAGCGCTTGGCAGGCTGGGGGAACAGGGCAACTCCCAGGCCAGGGGCTTCCAATCATCCAGACTTCTTGAATATAGGGGTGTTAGAGGGCTGGGGTGATGCCCCCAACTTAATATTACACATATGTTATTTAGATATTTATTTCCTCCTGAGTGAAACCTTTTCCCGGAAGAGGAAGGAGGTTTGCTATGCCAAGTAGTACACTCGAGCCATGACCATTTTTAGTGGTTTTGTTGTTTGGTAAAAACTTTTATTGACCTTTAATTCTCATTCTGTTTAGGAATGCACTATTAGCTGGATATAGTGAAATATATCTATATGCCTGCACTTGGAAGCTGAGGCAAAATTGTGAGTTCAAAGCTTGCCTATGCAAAAACGCCCAAGACAACAAAGGCTGTATGATTCCATTTTTGAGCTCTGGAGTAGCCAGTTTCAAGAAGCCAGAACAAGGTTCTTGACAGGCACTTGGGAAAAAGCTAAATGTGTACGGAGTTTGGGAAAGATGAAAAAAGTCCTGGAAATAGTGTCATAGTTTCGCGACAGTGTGAACTTAATACCAGTCAGCTTCCACTCAAGAATGGCTAAAATGGTGCATTCTGTTATTGTGTATTTTATCACAATTTTAGGGAGAAAAAAAAATCCCCTACCCAGTATCAGTCACTTTCTCTTCCGCTCCCTTTCCAAGTCTTAGGTAATCATAAATTCAAGTACATGTTTGCCTATCCTGGATCATACAACACGTGACATTTGTGTCTTTCAGCTTGCACAGTGACTCAAGAGCCATCCATATGGTGCGAGCACTTCTCTTTTTAATCTGAAGACTGTTGTGTTGTCGTGCGTTGCTATACCACGGCTGTTTGACACTAAAGCGTTCCGGTCAGGACAGTTAGGAGCAATAGCTTGAGCTTCCACGTGCAGGCGTTTCTGAGGACTCATGTTTTCCGTTCTCTTGGAATTGGCCCTGTGAGAGTCTACCTCAGTGTTTCCAAAGTTTACAATGCTATTTCGCATCCTCATCTGCAGAATTTGCTCTTTTGTTTTTTAACACAGATATCAAACGTCCTTGTATTATTAACTAACGCAGCAGCGCTGCACCGAAGTGGTGCGGGTGGGACTGGTTGCCCTGGTGACGGGGGGCGGAGGTCCCGGCAGACTCCGCCCCCGCCAACGGTCGGTGGGGGGGAGCGCGCGTGCGCAGGAGACCCGCTGCAGACCGCGCGGGTCCTGAGGCTCAGGTGGGTCACGTTCCAGAGGTGGCCGGAGTGGCCGGGCTCTCGGGACCGGGTCTCCTGAGGGGCTGCACGACCCGCGGTGTGTGAGCCTTGGTCTCCTCAGCCCTGACAGGAGGGAAGACTTGTTCCCGTCGCCCCGCTCTGTGTCCTTTCCTCCTCATAATTCCCTACTTGTAAATGCGTCCATTCCCAAGACACGAGTGTGAGTGTGAGTTGTTTGTGTTTTGTTTTTCTCTGGGTAGCACTGGCCGTCCTGGAACTCAGGTTGGCCTTGAACTCGGGGATTGACCGGCCTGACTGCCGGCGGAGGGCTGGGATAAAGGCGAGCGCCACCGTTCCCAGCAAGACTTCTCAGATGACAGTTGAGCTCTGTGCCCATCTTATGAAGCCCCTCAACGCCAGATCCAATTTCTCATCGCCCCGATTCCTACCTGGCTGACTGCTGCTTGAAAACTCGCTTGTTTTTTTTTTTTTTTTGTTTGTTTTTTTTTTTTTTTGAGACAGGGTTTCTCTGGAGCTTTGGAGCCTGTCCTGGCACTAGCTCTTGTGGACCAGGCTGGCCTCGAACTCACAGAGATCCGCCTGCCTCTGCCTCCCAAGTGCTGGGATTAAAGGTGTGCGCCACCACTGCCCTGCGAAAACTCTCTTATTTGGAGGTACTGGCCTTGGGCATTGCAACTGTTGATTTCAAATCAGGGTTTTGCTAAGCAACTCAGTTACCCAAGAGCTCCTACATAGCCTGAGGCTACCGAAACTAGCTTTTAACTGTCTGTCCAGCCTCCTGAATGTGCAGCCACGACCTGGCCTCGATTTAATAGTTTCCTCTCTCTTGTACAGGTTGGTCATGAGGTCCAGAACAGTCTTTAAAATTCTAGAACTCTCTGGGCAGTAGTGGTGGATGCCTTTATCCCAGCATTCACTCAGGAGGCAGAGGCAGGTGGATCTCTGTGAGTTCGAGGTTACCCTGGTCTACAGAGTGAGTTCCAGGACAGCCAGGGCTACACAGAGAAACACTGTCTCAAAAAACTAAACAAACAAACAAATAAAATTCTAGAATTCATCTCCTCCAACCCATTTTGTTCAATATATCCTGGACTAGTCCATCCATCTCTTAGAAATACAACACTAGTTGAAAATTGATTATTGCCTGTTTGCTGTTTCAAGGTAGTCTCCAAATAGACAACAGGAAGAAGCTAGTTTCCAAAATTTCAAAAGTATTCTGAACTTCAGGTACTAAGTGGGTGAATTCAATGACTCAAAATGGGATGTTCGCCAGTATCTTTTGAAAACTCTACCCATTTTAGTAATTCCTACTGAAAGCCAACTTTGTTTCTTTGTTTGTTTTGATGGTGCTAGGATTGAACCCAGCTTTGTGTGTGCTAGGCAAACTCTCCAGGATAGCAGTTTGTATTTAGGGTCTCAGAGAAACTCGCTTTATCCCTTCAAAGTAGAGTGCACAGCTTTTCTGTTAGCCCGCTATCATCAACCATGGCCCATACATGAGGATGGCCAGATTTTGTGAAGTATTTCCCTTACCGTGTTCTGTGGTCACTGGCATGGTTATACTTCTATTACAAGTTATCGCATGGTTGTTTGCATAGCTGCTGTACTTGCTGTAGGCTTAGAAAGGATAGGTCTGACATTGTGTATTCCTGGTGCCTGGGGAAAGTGGGTTAGCCAATAAATAGTAGGTATCAACAAGTTGATAATGATTTGATACATGGATAAGTCATTATTTCTTACTTCTCTAAGTTGGATTCTTTGGAGGCATGTGCCAATCTTAATGATATCATTCCTAATAAACCTCCTAAACGTCACAGGGACTGTTAGCATATCTTGTTTCTAACCAGTGTTTTCTGCTCAAGTTGTTTATAGCCCCCTCGGGTCCCAGGGATCAGACTCACTCCCCAGACTTGGCAGCAAGCTTCTTCACCCAATGGGTCACCCCAAAATGAATTTATGACACAATTTGTACCCCATTCATCCTTCAGCTGTGCTTACATGGGATGATCATCATCTAAAATTATTTGTTTCAATTTTCATTTTTTTGGAGTGCTTGAGCTAGAAAGACATTGGAGTATCCTGTTAAGTTTGTGGTCTTTTAACTTACCTCATAACTAAATATTTATTAAACTGTTATTTGAGGATGGAAGTATGACTCAGTGGTACATAGTGGTACATGCTTGCTTCTGTGGGGTCTGGGTTTAGTTGGAAGGTTTTGTTTCTCCTTCAAGTGGAAGGATTTAGAGCTGGAAGGTTTACCTAGTTGTATTCTCAACTTTAAGTTTTAAGAATTTGTGAGTTTTATAGAGGTCTTCAAAAGTAAGCTTTACTTTGTTTCTAGGTTTCCTCATTCTTTATATGGGCTTCAGCACTTGTAATCCCTTCCAGCTGTGGTTAACTCGCTAATAACAGAGGAATATCAACAAGGAGACAATGACAAATCTACAAATGAAAGAGGCAGCCCTTGTCTATCTTGACAGAAGTGGGGGCCTTCAAAAGTTTATGGATGACTGCAAGTCCTACGATGGTATGTCAGCAAAGGTGGCTGACAAGAACCTCCGACAAGTTCCCACACATGTCTGTCCTGACTTTCACATTTATGTCTTCACAGATTCAAAACAAAGTTATGCTGTTTATCGGTTCAATGTTTTAGTAAACCCCTCTGATGTTGTCGAATTAGATGCTGAACTTGGAAATCACATTTTACACCATCCCTTAAAAGCTGCTCAAGTTTTTCAATCAGTAAGTTAAGGAAGAAATAATTCCCACATCCAATGGAAATTTTGGTAACTTGTTTGCTCATTTGAAATCATAGGTCTGCTTCGTTGCTGTCAAGACTCTCTCCTTAATTGGACAATTACAGACTGAAACTCAAGTAAGTTTTAATTAACTTGAAGTTTTGGAAACTCAGGTGCGGATTTTCAAAATAACATATAAATTAATGTTTTCACACATTTATTTCACATTTCTGGGGCTGGAAATGGCTCAGCAGTTAAGAGCACTGGCTGCTCTTCCAAAGGTCCTGAGTTCAGTTCCCAGCAATCACATAATGGCTCACAGCCATCTATAATGGGATCTGATGCCCTCTTCTGGCCTGCAGAACACTCAGACATAAAATATAAATAAATAAATATTTTAAAATAGAATACATTTTCCAAAGTTCAATATGCAGTTTTCTGTGTCAGATTTTCTTATTTTTATACATTTATTTGTCATTTTATGCTCATGCTTATCCCATCATTGGTGTCTGTGGGTCAGAGAACAGTGGGGAGCTATCCAGGTTTGCTCTTCTACCCTGTGGGCTCAGGGGATGGAGATGAGGTCAGGCTATCAGTTTGCGCAGTAAGAGCTCTTGCTGCTGAGCCATCCCACAGGTCTGTGCATGTGACGTTCATTGCTGTATCACCATATCTGACAGAACTATGAGAAGGAGGAAGATTTGTTTCAGTGCCACCCACAATCAAGACAGGTCTTCCCATGACTTACCCACCCATGTTCAGGGTAGGTGGCTTCCCATGGTTAATCATCTCCTGATAATACCAGTGTACTCTGTTAATCCCTAGATGCTACTGAATCCAAGTTGACAGCCAACATTAACCACAAATATCTTAGTATGCTTCATCTTTCCCATATAACCTATCACTTTTAAGAGTAAACATTTTTATAACCATTTCAAAAGTAGCCAGAAGTAAAGAAGTTAATACAATGGACCTCCACGTACCTGTCCTTCAGACTCAGTGATACAGTGTATGTGGTCACTGTTGAAATAAGGGCAGCGGGGCTGCGTCCCCGGCACCGGCTGCCAACATGGCTAGCTCTAGCTTATGCCCTGACATAATTACACAGAAACTGTATTCTTTTAAACACCGCTTGGCCCATTATATCTAGCCTTTTCTCGGCTAACTCTCGCACCTGGACTAGCCCATTTCTTATAATCTGTGTAGCCCACAAGCTGGCTTACCAGGAATGATCTTAACCTGCGTCTGCCTGGAGTGGGAGAATCATGGCGACTCCTCGACTCAGCTTCTTTCTCCCAGCATTCTGTTCTGTTTACTCTACCCACCTATGTTTTAACCTATGAGGGCCAAGCAGTTTCTTTATTGCTTAACCAATGAAATCAACAGATAGAAAGATGACCCTCCTCCATCAGGTCACCTGTTTTTATCTGGACTATTTTAAAGCATACCCCAGATGTCATGTATCTCACCCAAGCATGCTTCAGTGTCAGCTTCTAGAACCTGTTGTTTTCTTATGTAACCACAGCGGCATCATCACCTTTCTTGATACCATCTAATATCTAGTCCCCATTTTAATTTTTCCAATTTTTATCTGAAGAGTTTGTTGTTGTTGTTTTGGTATGGTTTTGAGCCCACAAGGCCTGGATCCCCCGACCCTGAAAAGAAAGACAAATCAATATCTAAACAAGGCTTGCACATTGCGGGGGTTTCTTCTGTACAGCTTTCTGAGCCTTCTTCAGCCTGGTGCTTCCTTTTGTAACACTGACTTTTTAAAAGAAGCTGGTTAATTATCCTATAAAATATTATTAATCTGGATCTGTTTAATTACTTTCTTATGATACTTTATGTTATTTCCCAGTGTGTGTGTGTGTGTGTGTGTGTGTGTGTGTGTGTGTGTGTGTATATATAAAATATAAAATAAGACATGACTCTGAGGCTTAGGTCTAGATTCAACTCATTTTAACAACATATTACATGGTGCTATGTATTCCATATCTTAAGAACATAATGGATGTTTCAAGGAATTGTTTATCCCGGCCGTCCTGCTAGCTTAGCCCCGAAATAACCACACAGAAATTGTATTCATTAAACTACTGCTTGGCCCATTAGCTCTAGTTTCTTTTTTTTTTCTTTTGGTTTTTCGAGACAGGGTTTCCCTGTGGCTTTGGAGCCTGTCCTGGAACTAGCTCTGTAGACCAGGCTGGTCTTGAACTCACAGAGATCCGCCTGCCTCTGCCTCCCGAGTGCTGGGATTAATAGCTCTAGTTTCTTATTGGCTAATTCTTACATCTTGATTTAACCCATTTCTATTAATCTTTATATCGCCATGTGGCAGTGGCTTACTGGGAAAGATTCTAACCAGCATCCATCTCAGGTGGAGGATCCATGGCTTCTCTCTCCTGACTCTGCCTTTCTTCCTCCCAGCATTCAGTTCTGTCTTCCCCACCTACCTAAATTCTGCCCTTTCAGCTAGGCCAAGGCAGTTTCTTTATTCATTAACCAATGAAAGCAACATACAAACAGAAGGACCTCCTACACCAAATGGATACCAATCTTAGTGATGTCATAGTTGATCAGTGGTTCAGATGTTACTGTTATGATCCCACCGTTATAAAACTTCTTATCAACTTTCACCTGATGGTTTTTGAATACTGGAACCTATTATTTTGTTAGCAGTTGTATTTGTTTTATTTTTCTAATTTTCCTACCCTTTCTGAATTTATTTTTTTTAAATATTTATTTATTTATTATGTATACAATATTCTGTCTGTGTGTATGCCTGAAGGCCAGAAGGGGGCACCAGACTCCATTACAGATGGTGGTGAGCCACCATGTGGTTGCTGGGAATTGAACTCAGGACCTTTGGAAGAGCAGGCAATGCTCTTAACCTCTGAGCCATCTCTCCAGCCCCCCTTTCTGAATTTATTATCTCAAATTATTCTATAAAAGAAACTGTCTGGCCTGGGGATATAGCTGGGTAAGACAGCATTTGCTTAGCATGGGCAATTTTAGTCTCTAGTGCTGAAAAAAAATGAAAATGAAAATAAATTATTATTTACCATTATTTATTTGGTTACATGAAATAGAATTTGTTTGGAAAAGGGAGGATAAATATTTGGTTATTTTCCTTTTTAAAGTTTTGAAGAGTAATGGCTTGAAAGCAGGTAGTAACTGTAATAATGACCAACATTTCTCCTCTTTTTCTCAACAAGAGGAATTGATGGACTCTTTAGTTTGTCTGCAAGTAAAAGCACTTGTCCCTGAGTGACTACCTGAATTCAATACCTAGGACACACGTGGTAGAAGGAGAAAACTGGTCCCCAGATTGTCTTCTGACCTCCATATGTGTGCTGTGGCATGTGTGTGTGTGTGTGTGTGTGTGTGTGTACAGTAAGTACAATTTGTTAAAAAATTTAAAGAAGATGCCCCAGTGCCATCTCCTGTATTTTCTGTCCCAGACTTGGAATCACTAATTTCCTACTGAAGAGCTCTGATTCCTTAAGTGAGAATTAATACTTTGAGATCACAATGTGGGCACTAAAGTTCCCAGTGATAGCGGGCTCACATTGTTTTTAGTATACATATCCAGAGAATGATTACTTTTACAGGAAAAATAGTTGATTGTAATACTTTTAACTAAAATGCTATAGGATTTGTGTTTTAAACTTCATGTTTTATCTGGTTTAATATTTGGTACATAACAACAATAACAAACTGCATACTGTTCTTACTATATGATAAGGCAAGTCAAATTGGATCACAAGTTTTATTAATAGCCGTTTTTTGTTCTTATCAGATCAGTATTGTGCTGAAGTTAACACACTTACCAGCCCTGCCAAGTTATAGTCTTGACCTTTGTGAGTTTCCACTTAGTTATACATCTCGGAGATTTTATATGATGCAAGGAATTGTGATTGCAATGACAACTGTAACCAAGTACACACAAGGTGCAAGATTCCTCTGCTCAGATGAAGTCTGCCCTCTTTCCAAAGGTCTGTGTTCAAATGGGAAATGAGAAGCCAAACTGTTTCCTACCAAACCATATTTAAATTGGTGACTAATCAAAGTGAAATAAACGGAGATATTTTGGTGTCTCTTACCGCTTTTATGTTTACTGTGCATAATCTTGAAGCAGTCTTTTCCTGCACTCCACAGTTTAGTCAGTGTTACATTATCCTGGAAGAGCGAATGAGAACTGTTTGCTCATGCAGTTTCTGTGTTTGAAGTCTAACCTAGTCAGCCTTTTTTCTGTGAGACTTCTTTCCCACTGACCCTCAAAACTGGTTGAGTTGGATGTTTCCTCTCTCCACTCTGAACTCTGCAAATGATGCCATATACTGAAATTATGTTTCCCAGCCACACACAGAAATTGTGTGTTTAAATGCCCATTTTACTAGTGCCTTAGCACAGTGCTTGGAAAGAAACAGCCGTGTTGCTAGCACTTGGGAGGCTGAGACGGGGTTCATATCTCACCAGGGCTACATGGTGACAACCTATCCAAATAAATAAGTAAAGCATGCAATAAACATTAACTGGTAATTTAAATGATTGAAAATAGCTAAATATGAGAGCAGTTTAGCTCACCACTGTTTTCTTTCAGGATTTCAGTATATAAGAGTCCATGTGCCTGGTGCTACCGAATCTGCAACAGTAAGAAATGACTTTTTGTGTAGTCTGTGCTCATCTTCACTTCAAGAAGACAGAAAATTTAGAGTACTTGGTGGTAAAAAAAAAATTACCATTTTGTGATAATTTTCAAAACAGTCTCTTGTATTTTAATAGGAAACTTAAACTGAATATGTATTCTACTAACAATGTTTTTGTTCTTTACCTTAAGATAAACAGATAGTTGAAATCATTACCACAAAAGCGCTTCATGCTTTTCAAGGAGATTGTAAAAAACAGCCATTTAGGTTTCAGTCACTTAGTATTTTCCTAAGAGGTATGTAAAATTCTGTTTGAATTCACAACAATTTGCTATAAAATATGGAATATTGTTTATGCTCACATATAATCATATTGACAGTTCAAGAATGGAAAGTCACTTTTTTCTTTTATTTATTCTTATTTCATACATTACATTCTGACTGCAGCCTCCCCTACCTAAACTCCTCCCAGTTCCCTTATTTTCCCTACCTCCCCCAGTTCCACTCCTCCTCTGTTTTCCTTCATAAAAGAGCAGGCCTCCCAGGGATATCAGCCAAACACAGCATAACAAGTTACAATAAAACTTGGCACAAACCCTAATATCAAGGCTGGACAAGGTAACCCAATAGGAGGAAAAGGGTCACAAGAGAAAGCAAAAGAGTCAGAGACAGCCCCACTCCAGTCAGCACCAGGGTATGGAAAAAAAAAATCCACAAATGCGGTGAGGGCTAGACTTTTCTAGCTGATGGGTAAATAAGGAATAACATACTTTCTGATGGTAACTTTCTCTTTTACTTCATCTTAAATAATCCTCTCTGAGAATGTCTGTCTCCACACAGCCACATTCTTTACATACAGCTACGTGCCTCTCTTTACATGCATACATCTCCATGCACGTAGCCTAAATGGTGAGAGTTCTCAGACAGAAAGCAAACAGTTGACTGAACCTTGAGCTTGTAACACAAACTGAGGCTGGGACTGTGTGACAAAAGTCAGTTGCTGAGAAAGTTATGGCTACTAAAGTCGCTTCAAGCTCTGACCTTGAATTAGCAAACACCTGGGGAAATGACCTCATGAATTTTTCTCTAGGGGCAACCATAGATATTCATCTCCCGGAGCAACCAGTCTGCTTGGAATTTGTTCTGAAGTCTAAAATTAGCTGTCTTTGTGACCAAGAAAACTATTGCTTTCCTATGTCAGTCTGAATAATGAAAAATATCATAGTGTTATTTCTGTTCACCAGAGTAATACAGATAAAGCAGAAACCACCTGCCTGACCATTCACAGCTATATGTGCCCAATAGATGGAACACATACATGAGATAAACACACACAGTGGGAAAACACCCATAGCAGTTCTTAGGGAAGGAATGAAGTGGCACATGAGAGAAATTACAGACAGGAGCAGTCGGTTTCCACAGCCAGTGACCCCACAGACTTTCCCTAGTGGGTCTGCCCGCAGTGAGTCACTTGTCTGGTAGGTTGGCCTGTTGAGTACTAGTTATCACCTGTGGATTACTCCCACGGCGGCTGTCAGCACCCACTCCAGTAGTCTTTATCAGGAGTTACCAAGTTGCAGGGGCGTGGCCTCTTTATAGTAATGATACCACACTGTTCTATAAGTGTGTACTTTGTGTTCATATTAGAATATGGAGCCAGGTGTGGCAGTGTGTGCCTTTAATCCCATCGCTCAGGGGTACTCGTGAGTTCAAGGCCAGCCTAATCTACACAGCAAGTTCCAGGCCAGCCAGATCTACACAGTGAGACCCCACCTCAAAAGAAATGTATTAAGATATGAACATCATAAAAGAAGAGATTTGGGATTTTGCTGCACATAGTAAATATTTGTTAAAGATGAGAATGACATTTACGTATGGCTATTTACTGAGAACTGATGAATAAGTGCAAGGAGCTAAGTGTCTGCCATGGAGCAGGACATCACTCACAGGATCAGGCACCAAGGGAAGAAGCTAGAGCTGGGACAAAAATGGAGCTTTACCTTTTTCATTGAGCTAAAAATTGAGAAATTAAAAATATTTGTTTAGAGAGATGACTCTAGTAATTCCGCATCCTTTGTTGTGTTTTTTCATTGTTTAGTTAGCTTGAGATGTTTAGTGCTTGTGTTCAGGTGTGAGAGGGGAGGTAAGGGAGAGAAAGGGTGTGTGTGTGTGGTATTTGTAGTATATGTACTTGTTCCTGTGGCCATGTACATGTCAGTACTGTAGATCCTACAAATCTCTCTCTCTCCACCCTGTTCTTGAAACAGGGTCTCTCACAGAATGCGGTGCTCATCCAGTGTGCTAGCCTGGCCCCTGAGCTCCAGGAATTGCCTGCCTCCCCACTAGACCACTTAGCACTGAGGTTACAGGTGTGCTCAGCCCAATAAAGTGCATGGCAGGCATTCTGTGCTGCCGTGCCCAGCTTTTTACATTCTTTAGCATTTAACCAAAAGATGTTTTATCTTATACAGAATGGTATTTTTTCCTCTTGACTGCATTGTAGGTGAATATTTAATTAACCTAGTTTCTGTATCACATGCCTCTTGAAGTTAATTCATATTACTTATAAATGTTAACATACATCAGCAATAAAATGGCCTTGGTTTCCATTGTTGGTCCATTGCATATGGATACCATACTGAACAAAAGTAAATGCTTCACTACTAACTGGGCTACTGAATGGTCACTGTTCCCAGATATGTGAGCTGTACAATGATATGCAATTTTCATTTAGTAAATGCTATTTCTTTTGTGTTTAATAATCACAGATGAACTAGTGAATAAAATGAAAATAGGAAATGAATATAAAATTATTGGAATTCCAGTCTGTATCAAAACTTCACAAACTGCTGTCTGTGTTGAAGCAAATAGTATCACTCCTTACACAGCAAAAGGTAAGCTGAAGCATATATGTTAACATACACGTTAAAGTCCATGAATTCAACAGTGTTGCTTACTTTTGTGCTAGGCTTTTTCCTAAGCAGTAGAAACACAGTAAAACAACATCAGGCTGTCTCCTCCTAATTTATATGGTAGGTGGTCAGACAGGTGGCCACTAAGCCAAGTGTGGGGATACGCACACATGTAACCCCAGCACTTGAGAGGCTGAACACAAGCTTAGACCAGCCTGAGCTGCATAATGAGATGCCACTCAGCTGGAGTCATATAGCAGGGCTCTACCTCCAAATAAAAGACACAAAACTATCCAGTGGAACAACCCTGCATCCGAGTGTCATTAAGGAAGGAAATAATGTAATTACAATCTTGATGGAATTGAGGACCTTTCTTGAACTAAATCTTACATGGACTTTTTGTAAGTTAACAGTGGGAAAACTGTCTCTGACATTTTTCTGAGCATGGTAGTGTATACAGATCTAGTGCTTGGTGGCAGAAGCAGGAGGATCATGAGTTGTAAACTGAGACTGTGCATTTGTTTCCTCTCTGCCCAGACCCAAGTAATCACACAGAAACTCTATTAATTACAACACTGTTCGGCTGATGGCTTGGGAATATTCCTAGCTAGCTCTTACATCTTAAATTAACTCATTTTTATTAGTCCATGTATTGCCATGTGGCTGTGGTGTTCCCTCATTTTCTACATGTCTTGTTTCCTCAGTGACTGGCTGGCTTTACTCTACTAAGCTTAAACATTAGCTAAAACAGCTTTATTCATCAACCAATAAAAGCAATACATATACAGGACATCCCACATCAATGAGTTCTTGGTCAACCTGGGGTACACGTAGTAAGAAGCAGAAACTCTTTCAGGTTACCAAGAGTTAAGAGATTCATTTGTTCAGTAAGTTCAAAGTAACTGCTGTGGTCTGAGGAAGAGATCAGTAAGCACTGCCTTTTTCTTTCCTGAGTCCTGGAAGAGAACAGATATAGGCAAGGGGACTCAAATATCACCTTCCTAACAACCAGTGTCCCTGAACAGCTCCAGCATGATTTAGCATTACCTAACTACAAATGGAGAGCAGCCCTACCTTTTCACTTGCTTCCTGTCTCAAAAGCTCGTTAAATTTGAATAGAGTGGGAAGTTAAGAATCTGCAGTAATAGAAGCCCAACTTGAATTTAAAGGCAACTGAATTCTAGATACTTCAGCTTATCTTGGAGAGAATTCTTAAACAAAAGAAACTCTTGAAGAAAGCAGCATAAATCAATAATTTGGTGATCATTTTCAGAACAAAACTGAAATGTAGGTAGAAAGTGATTTCCTGTGTCTACAGATTTAAGCACTGGTGTGTGACAAGAGTTAGCAGGCCTTCCTGTCCATGGCATGTATGATTAGAGGAGGTCTCTACTGTGAGAGCAGCCCAGGCAGAGAGCCGGGACAGCCATACCGAGCTTCTCTGTCATTTACCATCCTCAGGAGCTGGATAGGATCAGGGTGGAGAAATCTGAGAACGTTACACAGTGTTTTCAAAGAGAATATAAATCCTTCAGAGCACGACACCCAGTGTCTGTGGGCAGGAGAAACACTGTCAAGGGAGAAGGAATGATTTGCCCTAGTTCACAACCATTCGTGTGGGTGCATGCGAGGACTGAGATACAAAATGACGGACAAGCACGACCACCAATCACAGCATAATAAAATTTGAGTATAGTACATTAGAAGAACTGTATCTTAATATTATTTTTGACAAATGGAATCAAATATCTGTCATTTTTATTTTCTTTCAGTTCCTTCAGGAATTAGTGACAACTTTAGATGTCTCCTGTCCTTGACTTCTGCTTCATGTTGGAAATTCACGGCAGTACTTGCCAATGTCTTTGCATCACAGATCATCCCTCCTGGGACTTACAATTTGCTCAAACTCTGTTTGCTGATGAGTCTAGTACAGACAAGCGATGGCAACAGGGACCCACAAGACTGCCTGGATATTTTAATTATAACCACTGACACTCTGCTTGTAGATAGGTAAGATGTGTGCCAGGAAACTCTCAAATTATATATTGCTCTCAGATTGGTGTAAATTCTTTCTACTGATATTACTATGATTATTTAGAATTCATCCGAATACTAAAATGTTTAAATAGTTATTAAGAAAGTTCAAAACTTTTAAAACATGCATTTAGAACTAAAATATTTGGTTTTAATATTTTAAGAACCTAACCTTAAAATTCCAACCATTTCCCCAGTCAGACCTTTACAGATGCGTCCCCAGGCTTCCTTGCCCCACACTCTTTAACTTAGGATTTCACTTTTATCTTCAAATAATCTTCCATCTAGGATTCAGCAGCCATTTTCTTATTTTTCTGACACATTCCATTCAGTGACACAGGTTCCCTATATATTGCTCTGATAATTTATTTCAGTCTTTCTTCCATTTCTTATTACCATAAGATAATTTTCCTGCTCCTTTCTTTTCTTTTCTTTTCTTTCCTTTTCATTTCTTTTTTCTTTTCCAAGACAGAGTTTCTCTGTGTAGTCCTGGCTGTCCTGGAACTCTCACTCTGTAGACCAGGCTGACCTTGAACTCGTAGATCCACCTGTCTCTGCCTCCCAAGTGATGGGATTAAAAGGATGCACCACCACGCCTGTCTAATTTTCTTCTTCTTGAATTGACATTAACAAGTGTTCTCTTCTGAGTACAGTCATCTTGTTCAATGTGTTTTTAGGATTGATTTGCTTGTATGAGTCAGTAGTTTGTCATTTTTATTGAGAAGTCCATTAATATGAGTATGTGCAATGTTTTTATTCTTCTCCTGATGACGGGTTGTGCATGTGTGACTATTATAAATAAACGTCTGACTATTTTAACTTTTTTTGGTGATAGGAATCAACCCCAGGGCTTGGTGTGTAGTAGACAAGCCCTCTACCATTGAGCTGCATGCCCATCCCTGCTGTAACAATTTTTGTGTAATTTTGTGGAATGTTTCATTTTCTTGGATAAAGACCTGGAATAGCATTGCTGGGATGTAAGGTTGATGCACATTTAATTCTATAACAAACCACCAAATGGTTTTCAAAATTGCTTTGGCTATTTTACATTTCCACCAACAATGTAAGGATTCTCTTTGTCTCTATCCTTACCAATATTTGGTGTTGTTGGTCTTTTCTATATGAGCCCTGGCAGCACAAGTGAAATGGTACTCAGGACTCCAGCCAGCATTTCTCTGATGTCTACTGAGTTAAGTTGTTCTTCGTGTGTTTGCTGAGCACTTGCATGTCGTGTTTGTGCTTTCTCACTTTTTAGGTAAGTTGTTTAGATGCACTTCTGTCCCATGAGCAGACTGAGATTTCTTCTCCAAAAGCTTGCTATTTATGGGTTTCCTGAAACATGTCTGTGATGGGCAGACACTTCAACTTTGAGGAAGCCCAATTTATTTTCTCTTAGGTTTCATGTTTTCTGGGTTCCAATTAGGAAAATTTTTGCCTACCTGAAGGTCATGAAAATTTCTTGTTTTCCTTTTAGAAGTATAATATTTTGGCCTCTTGTCAGGTCTCTTCTCTATAATGTGTTCATGTTGTGGCAGGAGTGCACATCCCACAGAGTACACAGTGGGGGGTCAGAGGGCGACTCTGTGGTGTTATCTCCTTGCACCTTAGCATGTGTTCCAGAGATTGAACTTAAGTTGCCAGGCAAGTGTCTTTACCCACCAAACTGTCCGACTGGCCCTTGAGTTAATGTTTGTACGTGGTGTAGAGTGTAGTGAAAATTGATGTTTTTCCCATGCAGTTTCATTAGTTAGAAGACTTTCCTTTCTTTATTTAATGATTCTATTACCATGTTTGTCAAACTAAGTGTAAATCTATTTGAACTTGATTTTCTGTTACATTTTTTTTTGTGTTATACTTAGGCCAGTAGTACACAGTCCTGATTATTCAGTCTTGAAGTCAGGCAAGGCAAAATATTAAGACCTTATCTCAAAATATATAAGATATTTGCAAGGTAATGGTGGCCCAAGCCTTTAATCCCAGCACTCGGGAGGCAGAGGCAGGCAGATCTCTTTGAGTTCGAGACCAGCCTGGTCTACAAAGTGAGTTCCAGGACAGCTAGGGCTGTTAAACAGAGAAACCCTATCTCAAAAAGCCAAGAAAAAAAAAAAAGCTGTATACCACCTCTAAAAATCCTATTTTAAGTAGTTAAAGAGTAGAAATGGGCATTAAAATGTTTTAAAATGAAATAACCTCCCAATGTGATTTAAATATGATCCACAGCTTAGAACCGTTGCTCATTTCAGTTAGAAGTGTTCCTAAGGGCCGGGCGGTGGTGGCGCACGCCTTTAATCCCAGCACTCGGGAGGCAGAGGCAGGCGAATCTCTGTGAGTTCGAGACCAGCCTGGTATACAAGAGCTAGTTCCAGGTCAGGCTCAAAAACCACAGAGAAACCCTGTCTCGAAAAACCAAAAAAAAAAAAAAAGAAGTGTTCCTAAGTCCTCTGTTACATACCCCGCCTAATGTTTAGAGCCTTGTGATGCTGCATCCTCTGAACACATGCTCCGGCATCTGCCTGTCTACATCTAGAACACTACCTGGGTCTTTTCGCATTGCATGTCTGTGTCTGGTCATCATAGATGGTTGTGTCAAAAAGCTACAGTTTTTGTGGTAAGGATTTTAAAGAAGCCACATTAGACAGGCTTTTCACTGCTGTGGTAAGTACACAAGAAAACCAATTCTCAAAAGACAAAAGATTTATTTTTGCTCACAATGTTAGGCTATCATTTACATGTTCCATGCTGTGGACCGATGGTGAGGCACTAGGTGATGGCAAAGAAAACAGCTCAGCTTTCGGCAGACAGGAACTAGAGGAAGAGAGACAGGGAGGGGCCCAAGACATGGTCTATTTTTTCAGGGAATGCCCATAGTGACCCATTTACTTAAGAGGCCCCACCTCCTAAATCTGCTATCATACTGTGGATCTATGGAGGTGAATCCACTGATGAGGTAAGAGCCACCAGGAGCCATGTACTTCACCCCAGCCCATAATCTAACCAACCCCAACACATGAGTGCTTGGAGGATGTCCCAGATTCACCATCACACTAACATTCCTTTCTCAGAATTTGTATTTCAGAGTTGAAGGTATTGAAGCAGTTAACAGTAATATTAAAAACAAAAAAGATGTAGCAGGAGTTGTCATGGTACAGAAATGGCAGGAAAAGTCAAGATAGGACACTGACAAACCTAAGGGACAAATCTGCAGTATATAAAGAAAATAATCTATAAAATGACAATCCAGTTCAAATATTGCCTTCCTATAGCTTTCTCTGATCCCTTTCTTAGAGGCATAATTCTTCCCTCTAGGCATCCCAAGAAGTTATTTTAGAATTATTCCATTGTAAGTTATTTCTCTAAGTCTCTCTACAACGTAAATTGTTCAAATAAAATACCAGCTTTCATATATGTAATGATAGACATTGTATTGAGTTAAATTTAAACAATGTTTCTGACATGTAATGAATTCTGAAAATCAGTTCTTAATTATCATCAATGGATAATTTGTTTTTCCCTAGACTTTTGAATTATAGCATGAATCTTGTCTCCCGTGGTATACGTCACCCTGTCTCTACTGAAGTTTTTCCTACTGTGTCTAGAAATAAATATGGAACTGGAGCAGTGAGCATTCAAGCCGGCAGTGCTCTGCTAGCTAAGGGTGGGGTCTGCTTCATAGGAGACCTGACATCACATAAGAAAGACAAACTCGAACAGCTTCAGTCAGGTAAACAACCCTTTCTCAGATTATTCTTCCTATTTAACCTCACCTTACCACTACCAAGGAGTCATTTAACAGACGAGATGGCACCGCACAGGGCCTAAGAGATAAAAATTAGAAGGAGAAAAAAAAGGCCAGGTGGTGGTGGCGCATGCCTTTAATCCCAGCACTCGGGAGGCAGAGGCAGGCAGATCTCTGTAAATTCAAGGCCAGCCTGGTCTACAGGTCTACAGAGTGAGTTCCAGGACTGGTTTCATAGCTACTGAGAAACCCTGTCTAAGGGGGAGAATTAGGCCAAATGCCATTTCTCACTTCAACTTTAGAAATAAAATAAGAATTTAATTTGCAAATGCATTGTTTCAGCCTTTACTCTGGGTTCTAATACATGACTTTCTTTGGGGCCAATTTTCTTTCTTTTTGTCTTATTGCATTATGTAAGACTTTTAGCACAATGTGAAAAAGAGTTGTTCTGATCTTCAGGTTTCTCACCGTTAAGTGTAATGCCAGCTGTGGGGTGTTTGCTGTTGTTTTAGCTTGAAAACCTATGATGAAGAGATTTTCTTCTATTCCTATTTTGTCAAGACATTTTATTATGAATCAGTGTGGGATTTTGTCAGATCTTGTTTCTTACATCTATTAATTTGATTGTATGGTTTTTCTGCTTTACTCTATTGATGCAGTAGTTTATATTGATTTTGTTTTGGGGTTTTGCTGTTATATTTTATGACTGACTATGAATGTTTTGCTGATCACCACATGTGTGCCTGGGGCTCCCAGAACCCAAAAGGCGGCATTGGATCCCCTGGGACTGGATTTACCGACAGCTGTGAGCCACCATGTTGGTTGTGGGAATAAATCCAGGTGTTCTGGAAGGGCAGCCAGTCTCTTAGCTATGTAGCCATCCCTCAAGCTCCACATTGATTAGTTTTGTATTCTGTACTGGCATAGCTTACTGAGACAGGCCCTGCTTAATCAGAGTGTGAACTTTCTGGAAAGGTGCAAAAGACTTGCCTATGTGTGTCTGGACAGTCCAGCCTACCAAAGAAATCTGCCTTGATGAATAAGTGCATCTCCTAGAGGTCACTGATAGAGCATTTGATGGTTTACAGGCAGCCTCACTCAACCAGAATCACTTCCCCAACTCCTGTTTTACTGAGTTCTAAATTTAAGAAATGCCTCGCACAGGACAGAAGCAAATCACCCCTAGAGAGGAAGTGTGCCTTTGAAATCTCTTGGTTCTTGTCCTTATTGGAAATTTTGAAGGTTTCAGTAAACACTGTCAGACCATGGGAAGGAGGACTTTGTTTAGGGAGAGTCTGACATTCCTGTCAGTGTACAGAGAAGCTACAAAATAGTCTTACTTTAGCGGGTGTATTAGTTACCTGGCCTCTTGCTGCAACACAACACCTAAGAAAAGCAACTACGAAAGGAAGGGTCTGTTTTGGCTCTCAGTTCAGAGTAGGTCCGTCCAGCCAGGGAAAGAAGACGGCAGCTCACGGCAGCACTTTGCATTCATAGTCAGAAAGCAGAGAGGTGTCTATGCTCAGCCTGCTTCCTGTGTTCCTTTCCAGTTACTCAGTTGTGTGCATGCATAAACGTAGTGCTTTGAGTGAGGATGGCCCGGTAGGCTCACACATTTGAATGTGTGGCCCCTGGTTGGTAAACTATTTAGGAAGGATCAGGAGGTGCAGTTTTCTTGGAAGAGGCGTGTCACTTGGGGTGGACTTTGAGGTTTCAACAGGCCAGGCCCAGACTCACACACTCTCCCTTCCTGCCTACTGGCCAGGATGTAAGCTCCCAGCAGGCTTGCCTGCAGCCTGCTGCCATACTCCCAGCCATGAGCGTGGACTAATCCTCTGAAATTGTAAGCCAGCCCCAGTTAAAGCTGCCTTGGTCACAGTGTCCCTTCTCCGCAATAGGACATAACTAAGACATGTGGGATGTGTGCAGAATACAGAAAGTTTCCACAAGTCAGTAATTTCCTCTTAGGCTCAGTGATAGAGTGCATGCTTTTTATAACTTTAGGCTGGGGATGCAACTTAACTGATAGAGAGCTTGCCTAGAAAACCCTAGGTTTGGTCCCCAGCACCACATACAAAAAAATAATTTTTAAAATAGCTTTAACTTTGAAGTTGTATATTGCAAGGAAAGTCAGTGAGATGGAGGAAGCACACCCATGCCACCTTCTTAGAGCACTTGCGGTCTCTGCGAGCCTTCCTGACACAGTCTGCTCTCGCTTTGGTTCTCAGTGACTCTTCATTGGTTGTTGTGAACTGCGGTCTACTCCCTCCCGTCCCCTCACCTTGAGCCGCAATCCACTTGTAGGCAGATTTTTCTTTGGGCCACCAGCTCACAGATAATGACAGTATACTTATGGTTAATTATGAAAGCTCAGCCGATATCTTAGGCTTGTTTTTAGCTAACTCTTTTAACTTAAATTAACCCGTTTCTATCAATCCATGTGCTGCCCCGAGGCTCGCTCACGCCATCTGCACACAGTCCAACCTGATTTCCTGCCTCCTCTGTTCTTCCCATGTCTCCACCCTTCTCCTTCCCAGTGTCCTCCGTGCCTGGAAATCCTGCCTACATATTGGTCATTCAGCTTTTATTAAACCAATCAGAGTGACACTTCTTCACAGTGTTCAAAAGCTATTATTCCACAATATCCAATCCCTTACCCTTCCTTATCATGAATGCAGTTCATATCCTTACCATTCTTGACTGAAAAAAGAGGGTCTGCTGTCCATTTGAATCAAATCATTTCCTACAGAATAGGGATTTTCTATTCTGGACATTTCATATAAATAAATAAATCCTTTAATATCTGGCCATCTGTGGCTGCCTTCTTTAATTTAGCAAAAAATGTAGTTTATTTCATTCATGTCATAACTTGTATCAGTATTTCATTTTTTCAGTTGAGCAAAGTTACTTAAGATAAACATGGTGCAGACACCTATAATCTCAGCACTCTGGGAGCTAAGGTGGAAGGGTCCTGAGTTTAAGACCAGTCTGGGATACATAGTGAGTCTGAGGCCAACCTGAGCTACCTAGAAAGACTCTTCTAGAAACCATACAAAAATGATGGTGAGATGGCTCAGAGGGTAAAGGTGCTTGATACCAGCTCAGTGACCTGGGTTTGATACCTAGGAACACATGCTATAAAGAGGGAACTGACTCCCTCAAGTATTCCTCTGACTTAAACACACAAACTATGACCTGCACATAAGCGTGCTTGAGTGCACACACACACATACACACACACACACACACACACACACACACCTAAATGAATACATAAAAATGAATACATAAATGTAAATTTAAGAAATACAAAAATATACATTCCTTAGGAGCTGCCATTTCAATCTTTTTTGTTTTGTTTTGTTTTTCGAGACAGGGTTTCTCTGTAGCTTTTGATTCCTGTCCTGGAACTAGCTCTTGTAGTCCAGGCTGGCCTCGAACTCACAGAGATCCACCTGCCTCTGCCTGCCGAGTGCTGGGATTAAAGGCGTGCGCCACCACCGCCAGGCTGCCATTTCAATCTTTGTACAATCTTACGGCATTAGGTCTGTGGTCATTTGGAAATGGCCACCATGAGCTCACTCAGATATTTGGGAGTCTGCTTCTCAGTTGATGGACAGTTGGGAAGGATTGGGGGGTGTTGCCTTGCGGGAGGACTGTGTCACGGGAGTAGGAGTTCAAATGCCAGTGTGAGCCCCAGTCTTGCCCTCTCTGCCAGCTGCCTTTGGATTAGGACCTAAAGCTCTCAGCTACTCTCCAGCACCGTGCCTGCCTGTGTGCTGCCATAGCAACCAACCCCCTGAGAGTCTAGGAAAGCCCTAATTAAACGCTTCTTTTTTACAAGAGTTGCCTTCACAGCAACAGACACTGAGTAAGACAAAGTACATTCATAGTCTTGTGCATCTATTTTCACCCTTCATTTCCAGAATGGTTTGATCGCCCCAAATACAAACTCTATACTCATTAAATGATAACTAACTACCTATTCTCCCAGACACTAGCCCCTGATAATATCATTCCATTTTCTGTCTTTGTGAACTTGTCTATTAATAGAATTCATTCTTTGGATGAATGTATTGACAGATACAATATATTGCTATATTCACTTTATGCATATTGTGAATTATTCACTATGGTTATTTGTCTTAGTTACTTCTCACTTGGCATAATAAAATACCAGACCAAGACAACTTAAAACGAAGCATTTAATTTGTAGCTTATGATTGCAGAGGGTTAGAGACTATAGCCATCATGTTGGGAAGCCTCTAGGGACTGTTCTCATCTAAACCACCACAGTACTAGTGTACAAATGCTTGTTTGAGTTCTAGACTTGGCTCCTTTGAATATATCCAAGAGTGGAATTGCTGGATCACTTTTTGGTTAACCATAGATAGAACTGTGTTAAGAGGGAAAACATCAATTGTACATTCCAACCAGTAATGCATAAGTGCTATGCTTTTTCTACATCACTCCTATTACATCTTATTTGTAATGTTCTAAGAAAAAAAGTATAAATATAAATATAAACCTACATATAAAATACATTTAAAGGTAAGCTGTTCATAGTTGTACCTTTAATAGAAGTATTTTTCCTGCTTTTTAACAGCATGCTAGCTTTGCTTTACACTGGGCTCCACAAATTTTATAACTAGTTCTGCCTACTAGAATGGCAAAAAAAAGCCGGGCGGTGGTGGCGCACGCCTTTAATCCCAGCACTCGGGAGGCAGAGGCAGGCGGATCTCTGTGAGTTCGAGACCAGCCTGGTCTACAAGAGCTAGTTCCAGGACAGGCTCCAAAACCACAGAGAAACCCTGTCTCAAAAAACCAAAAAAAAAAAAAAATAGAATGGCAAAAAAAGAAATTCAACAGTTGACAAGAAAAACTGTTGAGATGTGGAACCTCTGAGTTCTTGTGTATTGTTGGGGGAGTAGCAAGTAGTGTAATCATTGTGAAAATTGCGTAGGCAATTTCTATTAGGTTAAATATTTACAATTCACGATAAAGAAAAGTATAACGTGATAGCCATGACTTGAATGGGTTGAGACCACCTACGAGAGTAACAAACCACACTTCTGGGTCTGTCTGGAAGTCACTCCAGAGAGGATAAATTAAGGAAGAAGGACTAACCCACTTCCCCTGCAGCTAATACGCACAGATCTCTCTCTCTTCTTGACTACGGTGAAGTGAGTCAATGTATCCATCATGTCCTCCCCTCCATGGTGGACTAAAACCTCTAGAACAACAGCCAAATGAGTCTTCTCTTGAAGTTATTTGTATCAGTTTTTTTCATAGTTACAGAAGTCTAACATATGAACACAAAAGAAATGAGCCGGGCAGTGGTGGTGCACGCCTTTAATCCTAGCGCTCAAGAGGCAGATGCAAACAGATCTCTGTGAGTTCGAGGCCAGCCTGGTCTACAAAGCAAGTTCCAGGACAGCTAGGACTGTTACACAGAAACCCTGTCTAGGGAAAGAAGAAGAGGAGGAGGAGAGACCATTAAATGAATTAAAAGATTAATTTGAAATCCATTTGGGATTTCAAATGGATTTCAAATTTACAATCCTAAAAAATAAGATTAAAGTGTTGATTGGTTGTTTTGAAGTGTGAAGGAAGGATAAAAGTATGAGTAGGGTATTTCTAGATTTTGTTTGGGTTTTAAGTGGGACAGGGCTTTGATGACTTTGGTTTGAAATACACTTGTCACAGATCATATTCTTTGTCTTCTGACATTTCCTGATGAATGGACTGTTTTCTATCATTTTTTCTTTTTTTTTTAATTTTTATTTATTATGTATATAGTGTTCTGGGCACCAGATCTCATTATAGATGGGTGTGAGCCATCATGTGGTTGCTGGGAATTGAACTCAGGACATCCAGAACAGCAGTCAGTTCTCTTATCCTCTGAGCCATCTCTCCAGCCCCCTTTCTATCATTTTTTAAACACATAAAAGGACATTTACTGAGCTGGGAATGTGGCTCAGTTGAGTCTATGCCTAGCACATACACAGCCCTGCTTTCTGTCTCAGGCACTGTACATTGTGCTTGGTGGAGGAAGGAGGATCCAAGTTCCAGATTATCCTCCACTCTAGGGCGAATCTGAGAGCAGCCTGGTCTAATGAAAGCCTGTTGTGAGGGTCCTAGTCCTCTGCCTGTTCCACCCAAATGCCCAACCACAGTTCTGGCTTGTGCTCTCGACTGGTGATTCTCAGACAAATAGCTCATATACAGACATAATTTTCAAATAGTTTTCTTACCTTGTTCTTTTTTATGGTCATTGCTCTAATTTTAGTACTATCCTGTAAAGCAATCAAATTTACTTGTGTCTTCACTATCTGTTTAGATAATAAAATTCCGCATGACGATGATTTGTGAACATATAGGATATCTCCTAGCATGACAAAAGCGTAAGAGGTTGACGGTAGCAGCTGCTAGTGTGTGCTGGCAGCACTGACACCTAGGTAACGTGCTCCCGTCTTCTGATGCAGCTTTGGAGAGCAGAAGCACCACAGTCTTCATCCCAGGAAAGAAGTTTGGGGATGATATCGACCAGCAGATGACTTTCCCTGTTCAGTGCAGTTTTTGGTCTTTTGTTGATATGGATTCATCTTCAAGGAGAACTGTGCAGAAAACCAGTGCTCCGATTGGTCAGATGGTAAGGACTCTGAATGTTTTACTGTGAGAATATTGTTGAGGAGGCCACCTTCCTGTAATCCTAGAATGTGAGGCATGGAAGCAGGAAGAGTACAATTCAAGGTTATCCTCATCTACATAGTGAGTTTGAGGCCATCCTGGTCTACACGAAACCCTGTCTCAAAAAAAAAATGCTTTTAAATGTTTCTCAGAGAACTGTTAGTCTGTCTTCATATTCTCCCCTTCCTACCTCTTCCTTCTTAGGCATCTTCCTCTTCTTCATCCTCATTTCCAGGTAAGGCTTCACTAGATAACCAAGGCTGTGCCGTAACTCATTGTTCAGCCCAGAATAACCTCAAACTAGGAATCCTGTTGGACGATGAGAGCTGGGGTGCAGGCATGCACTCTTATATCCAGCAATATGACTTCAGAATGCTTTTGTTATTAATGCGTTTATATACTTTTACTAGAAATTACAACTGAATAATGATTCAATTGTTTAATAATAGTTTTAATGTTTGTTTTTGTTTTATCTGAGCGACATCTCCACCCCTGAGTTTTCAGTCATGCAAATTAGATGTCTAGTCAGTAGACATTTGTGTTTGAATAGTGAAGTCCTGGGGGATGGGGGGGGGGAGGTCAAGGTTGGCCCAGATGTCTTCCTCAATTGCAGTCTACCTTAGTTTTTGAGACAGAGTTTCTCTGGAACTCCCCAGTTTAGCTGACTGTCTCTCCAGCAAGTTCAAAGGCCGTTCCTTCCTCCCCAGCACTGAGAGTCCAGGCCCCTGCTGTGGCACTCAGCCTTTCTGGTGGATTCTGGGGGACAGAATTCAGCACCCTCATTCAGCAAGCACTCTACCAACTGTGCCCCCGGAGGGTTTAATAAACAATATATAATAAATACTCAATAAGGACGTTCTTAAAAAGTTGCTTTCCACAAGTTTCACGTTTTTTCAGAAGTTGCTTTAAACTCTAGTTAATAATGAAATAATCCTTGCATAAGTTAAATAGTATAGGAATCTATTGGGTTAACTATTTCCAGCTAGTTAGCTTATTGTTTGCCCTACCTTTGGTGTATACAGGATTGCAGTTTGATTCCAGCTAATCTTGTGGAGGCATTTGGATTGTTGATTAACTGCAATGAATCATCTCCTTGCCACCCACTTCTTCCCACTGTGCAACATACTTTAAAGAAAGCTATGGATCCCGAGGGGTTGCTTTATTTAGCTTCTAAAGAGTTCACAACTGAAGATTTTCAAAAGGTAAAGGTAGATAAAATGCTTATCCAGAATTCCCATTTCATTGATTCTCAATTTATCCATTTTTAATTTTTACATTTATTTGTTTATATAGTGTGTGGGGGCACAAGTGTACCCCAGTGTACACCAAGGTCAGAGAGTAACTTGTAGACTGCCGTTCTCTCCTTCTACCCCGAAGCTTCTGATGGTCAGGCTCAGCAGCAAGTGCCTCTACTCACTGAGCCTTCCTCAGCCCCATTTCTTAATTGAAATAGAAGGTTACTTGAGCATCATCTTTTTCTTCTTCTAGGATTTTGTTTATCTAGTTGGTTTTTGTTTTATTTAATCTTGAGACAAGGTTGTATGTAATCTAGGCTGGCTTGGAACTCACTATGGTAGCCAAGGGCAGCCTTGAACTTGATCCTTCTGCTTCTGCCTCTCAAGTGCTAAGATTACAGGCATTTGCTACCATGCTTAGCTGGTGTTCTTTTGGACCAGCTTGCTTCCAGATTTTGAACATTTTAAGTACATTGTCTAGAAAAAAAATTAACTGACCAGCTGTGTGAGGAAACTTTAATGTTAAGCTTATTATTTCTACTACTATCCCAATATCTATAGCTTTAAAAAGATCAATGTTGCAGGCCGTGGTGGCACATGCCTTTAATCCCAGCACTCAGGAAGCAGAGACGTACAGATGGATCTCTGAGCTCAAGGTCAGTCTTGTCTATAGAGTGAGTTCTAGGACAGCCAGGGCTACACAGTGAAAGCCTGTCTCAAATAAATAAATAAAAATCAATGTATTAAAATAGAATATTTCTATAGAAAGTTAAGCTAGTCCATGTAAACATACGTATTCACATTTCATGCCTGTGGAGTTTCCTTTTAAAGAATCTATTAACTGAGAAAGAACCAAGATCCGTGACCCGTTTAGGGGACAACTTAAGTACTGAGCTTTCATTGCTCTAAATATATATGGAATTCAGAATAAAATATGAATATAGAATGCAAGAATACTTTAGGAAAAAGATGAGAATTTAGTTGGACATTAAGAAATATCTTAAAAGTTTTATAGTAAGAATAATGTGTTTTAAGCAGAAATGAACAATAAAAGCAAAGACATAGAAGTAGAAATTAATATATTTGGGAAGGTGTGAGAAAATTGGCTTGCCTGGAGAAAAAAAGTATTATGGAATCTTAGGGCTTTAGCAGTTTGCAGAAAGTCTGTGAGGCTCAGATAGAAGAGAACAATTGTGAATATTATACTATTATAAAATAGTATAAAAATGGAAATCTATGTGCTGCACAGATCAAAGAACATAAAATTTGCTGAGGACTGGGGATGTAGAGAAGAAAGGGTTTGGTGCCTAGTGTGTGATAGAAAGTGTTCTTCTGTCATTGTCTCAGGGAGGGAGGAAGCAAGGCTAGGCAGAGGTTAGAGCCCAGCTGTGTGGCCTGCCGAGTGCTGGCCTCTGCAAGCCAACAGGAAGCTCTGAAGCTGAAGGCACCCCTCAGAGTTGTTAGGGGGACTTCATGAAGTCACCCTTAACTTGTGCATTCATTGGATTTATGATGTGGGCTGTCCTGAAGCAGTTCCTGCAGGGGCTGACATCTGGAAGAACACTCCTGGGACAATAAATCCTTTCTGAAAGACAATAGAGGTGACATCACCATGCCACTGTAGAGTAAAACAGAGAGGGCTACTGTGTTGTCATCATCCAGTTCTGAGGCCTGGAGAAAACTGCAGAGCAAAGACTAGATGCATCCAGCCCAGGATATAGCCGTGTGCTTCTTAAAATAGAGAAAACGGGGTGCTGATGTAGCCCAGCAGTACAGCCCTTTCCTAGCTGGGTATGGCCCAGGGTTCAAACCCCACAATACCAGAAAAACCAGGTGTAATTATAGTTAATAGCATCCTAGTAGTGGTTGATGTTTCCTTTAGGTCTTATGAATTTAAAAAAAGAAGAAAACAGCTAAGATAGTAAAGTCAACAAAAAATCTGAAAATTATGTGATAAAGTAAGGATTTAAAGACCTGAGAATTATAGACAAAGAAGAGCAAGCAGGACTGAGAAGGACAGTCTTAACTGTTGTGTTTTAGAATCATTCTCTGGCCATGGAGGTGGCTCGGCTTGCTGTCCAGCCTGACCACCTGAATTCAGTGCCCAGAACACGACACTCAAGCCAGGACACATGCACGCTACCCACATCCTCAATATATACGTCAACTTTTCAAAAAGAATTATTCTCTGCTCAGATCTGCCTGAGTCATCAGGACTTACCTTTATTGTAGTAACACGGTACCACCTCAGTGGTGGGGATGCAGTAGTCATAAGGAAAATGAGAGAAAGGTATGAAGAAATAAACTGCCTAGGAATTTAGCATTCAAAAGAGACATGAGCTCCAGGGAGAATTTTCTCCCATGGGAGCACAAAAGTCATCCAGTCGTTCAGCCCAGTGCATAGCAGACTCCTGCACTATGAGAGAGGCTATTCTAGATAAGCTTTCATAGCTCTTACAAGCAGAAGGGAATGACTTAAAGTCCTTAATGACTTGGAAATGGCCCAGATATTTATTTATATTTGATGTAAAGCTTACAGAAACTTAAAAATCGGATGTCATACACTTTGGAATTATGAATCCATAATAAAACTAAATCTCTTTAATTTTTTTATATTTTTAACTTAGCTCCTGGCTTTTGCACAGAATTTGAATATAGAATTCAGCTTGGAGGCAGAACGAATGATTCACGGCTATTATCTAGCGAGTCGCAGAATCAGAGCAGACTCTATACAGGGGTCAAAGCTGTCAGCATCTGCATTAAAATACTTGTAGGTATTCAACCCGGATTGTATGACCAAAATTGACTTCTAAATATGAATTTAATTAACTTACTTGTTTTTTTGTTTCTCTGTTTGATTTATAGTTGGTTGGTTGATTATTTACTTTGTTTCAGAAGAATTTAAGATGACTTAATGACTTCCTTTGTTATATTTTAAGTCATTTGCACCACTAATAATTCCTTTCCCTAAATTGTTTTTATTGGATCCTCCGTACGAGATATGCCTGAAAAAAGTCCAACGACTTCAATGTAAATGATTGCTTTTTAATATGGTTGTTTGTGTTCCAAGTATGTTATAGTTGGGTCTAAAGAAACTTTCCTATTAAGTAATTTATTTAATATTCATATGTGCATATAATGTGTTTGGCTCCAATCCACCTCCATTCCCCCTCCTCCAACTCCTCCCTTCCCCATACAGACACTACACTGTTCCTTGCACCTCTGTGTATTTATTTATGTATTTAGCATGGTGTCAAGGACGGAACACAAGACCTTCACATGCAAGCAAGCACCCTACCACTAAGCCATATTCCCAGCCTTGTTCCTTGTACTTTAAAACACTTTAGTAAATATGCTGCTATTTTTTAAGAAGTGAATAATGAATAATTCTTGTTATAAAAATTTATGAACATCACAAAATCTAAAATGAGTAATGCATGCTCCTAACACTATCTATACCTAGCTGTCTACCCAGAGATAAAATCATAGTTAACAGTAGGGTTTTTGTTTGTTTGTTCACTTGTTTTTCAAGACAGGGTTTCTCTGTAGCTTTTGGAGACTGTCCAGAAACTAGCTCTTGTAGACCAGGCTGGCCTCGAACTCACAGAGATCTGCCTGCCTCTGCCTCCTGCGTGCTGGAATTAAAGGCATGCGGCACCATCACCCAGCCTGTTAACAATTTTAATGAATACTTCCAGAAGTTATTTTTTTAAATATCAGCATAGGCTGAAGATGTAGCTCAGTCAGTAGAGTGTTTACCTAGCATGCACAAGTTCCTGGGTTCAGTCCCCAATCCCACCTAGAGTGGGTGTGGTACACACCTATAATCTAAACTCTAAGAAAATGGAGGCAGGATGTCGTCCCAGCTACTGAGTGAGCTAAGGCCAGACTATGCTAGGTAAGACCTGATCTCAAAATAAATAAATAACAGCAAATATACAAATACATTTTTTAAATGTGTGTGAGGGTGTGTGTGCTCACATGTAGAAGCCAGGGAACAGGCTCAGGTGTCATTCCTCAGATACCACCCACCTTGTGTTTGAGATGGATCTTGCCCTGGCCTGGCACTCACCAAGTAGGCTGAGGTGGCCGGCCAGCAGTCCCCAGGGATTGGCTGGTCTCTGCCTCTCACTGTTTGGAATTACAATCCTGTGCCACCAGACTCAGCTTTTCACACTGCTTCTGGGACTTGAACTCAGGTATTTGTGTTTGTCCAGCAAGCACTTTACCCACTGAGCTCCCTCTCTAGGCATGTATGTGAGTGTGTACATGTGTGTCTGCACATTGGTGTGTGTGTGTGTGTAAATATGTATGGGGGGCAGCAAGGAGGCCAGAGGTGATGTCAGGTGTCAGTCACTTTCAGAGACTCTGAACGTGGAGCTCACTGACTGGACTAGACTAGCTGCTGAGCAAGCTCCAGGGAGCCTCCCTTCTTCCTTCCTTAGCAGCACCGGCTTCTTCACGTGGGTGCTGTGGGCCCTCAGGCTGTGGGGCAGGCACTTCAGCAAGACTGAGCTCTCTCTCCAGCTCATTCAAATCAGTATGTCGAAAACAAACAGAAACAGGCAAATATATTTTATATTGACAATAGGTGCATTCTGTTTGCCCAAATGAAATTATACTTTTAACAGTCCTACCAGTCACACTGTGTTGTGATATGTGGTATTATGATGTGACTTTAGTATAATTTATAGTCCCTTTTTGATAGGCCATTATTTCACTCGATATAGTAAAATACAATCTCAAATTATAAAGATCAAAAGTAAAATAATCCAATAAACAAATTAATGCAGTATTTTGTTATAACTGCAAAATAAAGTAAAATACTGTGTAGACAGCACCAAGAACGGATCTACAAGAGATGGATAAGTTTAATCACTTTCTTCAATTATATTATTTAAATAAAGCTGAAAATGCAAGAGGTAAGTCAAAGTAAAAATCAAATCCTTAATAAAAGTTTCAAATACTAATCAGCAGTATGTAATAAAGTCATAGTTATAATACTCAGACAAACGATGCTCTATCAGTTTTGGAAGTTCCGATATCTCATGTTGTCTTTTGTCTGTAGTAAAAGATACTCTTTATTTAAACTTCTATAACTTACTTTAAAATGACTATTTTGATCAAAAGTCAGGCAGGGTTAATTTTAATATAATGCAACTTTTTCCTATTATATGGACAAGTACTGAGAGTGGAGAGGGGTTTTATGGACTTGCACGGTAAGAGCCCTCCTACCCCGAAGAGTCCTGAGCCTTCAGTCCCTCTTCTATAGAATAGCCATCTCTCCTTTTGTGAGGGTTCCACATGTGCATTCGGGATTTTGAATGAGAACATTAGGGTTACAATAATCAGATATATTTTAAGCTACATTGAGAGACCATCACAGATTTGAATTATGATCTTCATCTATCAAGAGAAAGGTTAGTAGAATAAACATGAAGTCTCCAACTAGGTTCCCAAGCGCTCTAGTGTGGGAAGAGGCTAATGCCACTGAAGATGAATGGCATCCAGGAGACTTCATTCTGTTCACGATTAATATGAGCAAACATGGAATGTGACTTATCTTTTGAGATTTAGGCTGTATTAATAGAACATGTATGAAGAGCAAGAGAATGATAACTCTACCTTACCTCTGACAGTCAAATAAGACACACAGTACCAGATTGTAAAGGTTAAACAGATCTGGTCTTAAGGGAAGTAGCTGGAATATTGAAAAGATGAAAATTATGTTTCTCCAGATGTGGTGGTGCACATTTTTAATCCCAGCACTCAGAAGGCAGAGGCAGGTGGATCTCTGTGAGTTCAAGGCCAGCCTGATAGCAACTTCCAAGATAGTCAGGGCTACGTAGAGAGACCCTGTTTCAAAAAAAATGAAACAAAAATAAACAAAAAGTAAGTTATGTTTTATGAGACATTTTGTGTGTGTGTGTGTGTGTGTGTGTGTGTGTGTGTGTGTGCATGTGTCGCTTAGGCTGGAACCCAGGGCCTCATACCTTTGAGCCATACCGCTAGTCCTCATACCATTACAGGTACTGAGATATTTACCTCGGAAAAAAGAAACTGTGGGCATCTATAAAAGTTACCCGAGTATGTAAAGAGTTGTCACATTTTGATCTCCAGCTCCCTCAGGTCCCACAAACAGAAGAAAAGACCAATTGGGGGAAACTACAATGACTCTTATTTCAGTCCAGATTTATATAAATCCCGTGGGTTACAGAATTTTATCTTATTTCATATCCTCATTATACATACACACACACTCACACACTCAACGTTAATTTATGCCAAGTCATCCAGTCAGCAAATCCTACAGACTCAACTTGAGTTTCCTGACTCTCAAATCCAACAGTCATTTGAGAGCCTGACAAGGAGGAGAGGAGGTGCTTCACGGGGAGGAGAGCGGTTCACGTGTCTAAAGTAGTAAGTCATTCGGGGAAGTAGTGAATGGTCACGTGGGTTCAGAGACGACAGGGCGATGAGCAGTTCAGAATGCTGTGCGCAGAATTGGCTTATGTGACAAGAACTGTGAACTGTAGGATGCCATGGGGACTCTGGACAGGCGAGGAGCTGATGGAAGCACCAAGCAGCTATGTATCTATACATCTTACATACCTATAGAATACTTAGTTACGTTTATTCCCTCTAGTGTATATTTACTGAAGCAGAACTCAGCGCAGGGGATGTGGAATGCTAAGTGGAAGTCAATTTTTTTTTTTTACAAGGCAGGATACTTCCTTCTGGCACAATTTATTAAGTTGATGGGGAACAAATAGCTTAAAAGGAAAACAAACAAACAAGAAAACAGTATGGTGACCGCTAACACATGGCTCACGTCATGTCTTAGTTGGTTCCTGTTTAAATATGTAAATTTTTTTTCTTGTAGATTTGGAGCTAAATATGTAAATTTTTTATAATACTAACATGTTTTTATTAACTTCCATTTTCTTTTTCAGAGTTTCTTTATCTGAAGCTCATGCTCGACTGAACTTAAGGAATAAAGTTCTCAAGGAAGATGTGCTGATTGCAGCCTTATTGTTTGAAATGTCTCTCACGTTGAAATATGGTAATTCACTAATAATGATTCCTAAATAGTCTTAGATTATTATTATTATTACCTACACTTTAAATACTTCAAAGTAATCTTCATTGTTATTAGATAAAGCGTACCTGAATTTGAACATTTGCTGTTTATAGGGGAATTTCATATTTTTCCTTGTTCAAGACAGAGTCTCACCGTATAGCCCAACTGGCTGGGAACCCAAACCGTACCACCCAGCCTCTGAGTACTGGGCCTCCAGCTGTGGCCATGCTGCTGGGTGGCAGTGCCATCTGACAACAGACGTCTGATTCTGTATGATTGCTCTCGGGGACTTCTGTGAGACTAAGCCTCACCACAAAGCCCAGGCTCACCTTTAACGTGCCGTGCTCAAGCCTCAGTCTCCTGTGCTGAAAACAGCAAGCGTTCCTAACCTCTGCTGACCAGTCCCTTTCGCTCCCAGACTAAGCCAAGCATTCTTAACCTAGGATCCCTGGAGGCCTCAAGCCCAAGAGACCTATAAATCGTTATCTACAAATTCGTGCGTGTCCTCTACAAAGGACATAGATGGAAAGCTCTAGGAAGTAGGTTATGGAGTTACTGATTACTAGAAAAGATTGTCATCCTGAACTAGTTTAGACAGAACACTGGTTCCAACAAATACTAATAGTAGGGATATGTAAGTATTCTAATTTGTCTTATTTTACTTATTTTAAGGCCATATTTTTTTCAAATCAGTTATTTTCTATACCATAAAGAAACGTGCTGCAGCCAGGTGGTGGCGCACGCCTTTAATCCCAGCACTGGGAGGCAGAGGCAGGCGGATCTCTGTGAGTTCAAGGCCAGCCTGCTCTACAGAATGAGTTCCAGGACAGCCAAGACCACACAGAGAAACTGTCTCAAAAAAACTGAAAAGGAAAGAGGAAGGGAGGAAGGAAGAGAGGGAGGGAGGGAGGAAGGAAGGAAAGGTGACATCAATCTTACATAATTGTTAAGGTATATTGGGGTTTTGTATTAAGGACTCTGCGATAAACTGTGACTACATTGTAAAGACGGCACTGACATACTTAAGAACGTATTTAAGGGAAGTAAAAAGATGTCCTCTTTAATTCCTTTAGCTGATGAATTTCAGTTAGGTGTTTGTGATTTTTAACTCTGTAGTAATACAGTGTTAAAACGTTTCATAAATATTACTTCACTTTGTATTAGTTTTTAAGTTTAGCAAAGTGATGTTTCCTTATGGAATTTTCTACATGTCATTATACTTTCTTACTGTCCTTACTAAGTCCCTTCCCCACTGCCATCCCCATACCTCGTCCTCACACTGCTTCTTCCCCACAAAAGAGTAGAGAACAGAGTGAGGTAAATAAGAGTAGGAGGTAAGCAAAGAAAAACAGTGAAGGACAAGCAGATCAAAGAAATGTGGGGAAAGGAAGAGTGCAGGATGGAATGGAGGGAAGCTAAGACAAGAGGTTATTTTTAAAGGGAACAAGATTTCCCAATTGCGAGAAAGATGGTGTTGGGGCAGCTTCTGTGTCCTTGAAACTGACTCAGCCAGTTCTGAGTGGGGAGAGGGGTCAGCTGAATTTACACAGTGGAGATGAATGCTATGGAGAATACAGAACTATGTGTTAAGAACTAAGGAGACCCTTATAAGAAGGAGTTATTTAACCTCAGGGGCGAGGTATCCAGGTAGAGGGCACTGCAATCAATGTAGGTGCAGGGTGACTAAAAGGTTGCAGACCAAGCTGAGCAGACCAGTAGGTTATAAGGAAAATGGGGTCAGAGTAAGGTAATTAGGGTGCTGGTCCTAGAACAAATGGGAAGAAACTAAATGTTTTACGAGACCGAATATCAACTATATTTTGGAACAGTTGTCTTTGGTGAATCTTTGTTGAGACAGGGTTTCTGTGTAGCCTTGGTTATACTGGAACTCACTTTGTAGACCAGGCTGGCCCTGAACTCACAGAGATCCGCCTGCCTTTGCTTCCTGAGTACGGGAATTAAAGGTGTACACCACCACTGCCCGGCCAGTTCAGAACTTTTAAACATTTATTATATGCTGGGACGAAAGGCATGTGCCACACCCAGGTTGTCTTTAGTGAAAGGTTGGAATTATAGGGACTATTGTCATACTCCATGCAATGGTAATGCAAGCTTTGACTAGGTCAAGAGTAGAAACAGAAATTAGTGAAAGATGGACCTTGGATGCAACATCCAGTCAGCTTTGCTAATGAGCTATATTAGGACCTGGACACTGCTATTAAAATTACGATTGCATCTGCAAAGGCAGAGGTTGGAGTGGTAATGGATGTGTGGCTATAGAAATAGCCTGGACTGGACAACTGAACATTGAAGATAAGGAACTAAGTGGGAATGGGGCTCTAGTTGGAGAGGATGTGTGATCCAGGAATGGACTTGCTCTCAGTGTAAACTCTCAAGTGTTTATAACATATAGTAAACCACTGATAGCACAGTCATCAACACTGAGCATGCTGGAGAGCAGCCTGGGGAGTGTAACACTGACCCAAGTGGAGTCATGGGAGCTTAAGTCTTAGGAGGCGAGGATCCAGAACCAGGGTGAGTGGCATATACTAAAGATCATTTTCTACTTAAAATATATTTCAATCAGCCAGATGTGACGATCCTCTTATTCACAGCACGCAGAGCAAGAGCCTGCCTCAAAAAAGACCAAAAATTAAAAACTTAAAAGGACCAGATTCTAGTCAACTGTTCAGAAGACAGGATTTCTTCTCTGTAGCTTTGGAGTCTGTCCTAGAACTCACTCTGCAGGCTAGGTTGGCCTCAAATTCAGAGATCCACCTGCCTCTGCCTCCTCAGTGCTGGAATTAAAGGCATGTGCCACCACTGTCCGGCCAGTTCAGAGGTTTTACACATTTATTTTTTCAAATGTTTTCCACTTTTAGTTTTTAGGTCTGGTTTACACTGTTACTTTGTTCTTCATTTAGGGGCCAGTGCATTCTGTGTCGCTCCCAATGCACTGTTTCCATTCGAACTGTATAATGAAGAGTATTTAGAGCAAAGAGACCTCTACCTGACTCAGTGCCAGCAGCAGCTCCAGCAGTTTATCGCCACATGTGGACCTGGGACAGCTCTCTTTTCTACTGATGAATAAAGCAATCTGAGTGAAGGGTTTCTTCTCATGCCTGTCAGCCTTGGCTAACTGTATGAGTGACTCTGGAGTCATGCTCAGCTGGGTATGGTCTTGAGGTATCTAGTAGAATGCCATTCAGAGTACAAAATGTGGCCCCTCCATAACTAACAAATGATCCAAGTATCCAAAACCAACACAATTTTTTTTTAATTTACACATTAAATTACCAAGGAGAGTCACATCAAAACTTCCTGGTTACCCCAGTGTATCAAAGATAAACACACAGTAGAGAACATAGCAATGTGAAAAAAGGTCCCATCTACTCCCATCAGGTAGATGCCATGCTTGTTAAGTTACAAAATTGAGTTCAAATCACTGCAATTTCTATAACCCAGTGCCTAATGTAAAGCCTTCTGATAGTTTATCAAGGGCATTATGGATATATTGCTTTATAAGCCCAAGTATGAAGTCAAGGAAAGATGTGGACTTCTTACGTATACCCTTTATACAACCAATGACTGGAAAGACCTCCTGGGGGCCAATGGTCTTCCTGCCTCCAATTAGCTGGTCTACAGTGCCTGACTTTTGTATTACTAAGTATTGACTCTGATGAGCAGGTTAACGACAGTGCATACAAATTAAGTCCTGTTTGTGCTTTTTCATGTGAAAGGTAAACCAACCTCCCTCAACACACACAGTACCTCTCACAACCAAAGTCTAGCATTAGGAATATCTCCCCCCCCCCCCCCCCGCCAGGGAACAAACCCAGGGCCTGGTGCCAGTTAAGCAACCACTTCCTCAGCCCTTAATACAAAGGCTTTTAAATGCCCCAAGTCATCAGAATGTTGATGTGTTCTTATGCTATTTACTAAACCCAGGAACTCAAGAGGCTAAAAATTTAAGTCTTCACTCGAAATTGGTTCAGACTTGTCAAGTGACTTCCTACAGTGTACCCTGGCTACTATACCAGAGAGACTGCCGAACACTGTCCTCTACAGTGTACCTCAGCTACTGTACTAGACAGACTGCTGAGCACTGTCCCCTACAGTGTACCCGGGCTGTGGACAAAACAAAGCTCAAAAGACATACATTTTAAAGAAATTACTACCCAAACAGTTAGCAACTTATTTCTACATAATTTATTGTTGATTACTATATCAAAATTCATCATTTGCTTCTGTTCACGGATTCTTGACCAATTCTTCATTTCATCATCCACAATGTGTGCTGCACCTTCCAAAGGAAAAAGACAGTGAGAACCCCATGGTATTTTTCCTCAAGCTCAAAAACTAAGTCCGGGTATTTATCTCAACAGCCTTTGAAAAAATGTCAAGGAAACAGACATTCAAATGTGATTTGAAAAGGAACTGGTCCCAGTCCCTGAGTGTTATCAAGAGATGTGACTGAGCAAACTTACCAAAAGTGTTTGTAAACATCACAGCTCCTGAGGTGGGACTTTCGCCTGCAGCTACCTACATGCTGGATAAACAGTACACCGGTTTCAACAAACCATCACCTTGGTAATATGCATTATCTCTACATTGCTGGCATCTCAGTCTTAAGAGTATTTCTTCAAAGACACCCTCAGCTGGGTAAACGGCAAACTCTAAGTCATCATCGTGCCAGCTATTAAGCCACAGCAAGAACCGGCCCTATGTGTTGAATAGGTTCTTAGGTATTAATCAAATCACACACACACCTTAATATCTGTACCTGTCACTGGCAACTGCCGTCCTGGTGGCTTATTTAAATCGCGTTCTGTGACAAGTTTCTGGAAAACATTTGTCCAAGCACGTTCAAGAGGCAGGTTTTGTTGCACCTAAAAATTAAACATTTGATTGTGAACTCATTTGTTACTTCCACATTTAACACCTTCTATGATTGTGCTGGCTAGTGAGTAGAGGAAGCCTCAATTGAGAAAATGCCTGCAGTGGGCGTAAACCAGTACGCAATTCTTCACGGCCTGTAGGCTCTCATCTCTCACCCCCTTCACTGAGGCAGTACTGATTTAAGAAAAGGACGGATCCAGAGTAGCTAGCCTTTGCTCACTAGCCTCGGGGCTTACAGGTGAAAAAGCTAGAAACCTAACTACAGTTGCGCAGACCAGCACAATTAAACAGCAAAGGGAATGGCCAGGATCACAGATGTGTTCTACAGACTCCAAAACACTAAATCACAGTGCCAGTTACTGGAGATGATTTATTAAGACTGTAAAACTCAAGATGTCCGCAAATTTTGCTCCAACTTCAAAGCCTCGTTTAGAGCGTACTTACAAGACCTAAAACTGACCGTCTTGATATGAGAGACAATACATCCCACCGCTATCAAACTGTAGTACAGGAAATAGGTCACTCACTTAAGAAGCCTGAAATAGGCTGCACCGTGGCTCTTCTGGTGGACACAGTGCAGGCCCAGCGAAAGCTGCCGCCAGGAGCGGCCGCTCCTTCCCGCACTTCGATGCGTCCTGAGGCGCAGGCCTTTAAGTAAGGGCCGCCAAGGGCTGTTGTCCCCCGAGCTCGAGCAGTTCAGGATCTGCAGGTTATTTTAAAGCCCGAGCGCGCGGGAACGCGAATGCAAGCGGCCGCGCAGACCAGGCCATGTGGCCCACCGTACCCGGTGAGGGACCGACGCCGTCAGCTGGGTGCCCCGCTCCGCACCGACGGGGTGGACAGACCGCGGGGTTCGCACCTGGAAGAGCCCGAGGACAGGCCGGGTTCCACAGGCCCGGGCCTCCGCCGCCCGCCATGCTGCACGAGAAGCGGGCGCTCCCGGACGCCGCGCGGAAAGGAAGTGAGGAGCTCGCCGCAACCCTAAGGCGCTCTCCAGGCCCCGCCTCTTCCGGGCATTCTCTAGCCCCGCCCTCGCGCCTCTAGTGGGGCGGAGGGAGCAGTTTGTGGGCGTTACTGGGGCTCAGGAATATTTTAGCTAGAGCTTTTGAATTGACTTTGCAAGTGAATAATGCTTTAAAATAGGACAGTCTCCCAGTCCTGGTGCTTCTCTTGGTCTTCTAAATTCTCATCTACTTCTGTGTTTTAAAAACTGCTGGTATTAGCAAGCCCATGTAATTTTTTAAAAAGATTTATTTTACGTGTATGGGTGTTTTCTCTGCGCGTGTGTATGTGCACCACCTGCGAGCCTCGTGCCGACAAAGTTCAAAAGAGAGCGTTGGATCCCCTGGAAGTGGTTATATTATAGCCAGATCTGAGGCAACCTACTGTGTGGGTGTTGGGAACCTAAATTCTGGAATCAGTATGCACACATACATGCGTGCACACACACACACACCCCGACACACACATATTCATCAATACACATTCACCATCATATGTGCACACTCACACACACACACACACAAATTGGTCGTTAGAAAAAAGGAAAAGCTGTTAACTACTTTGATTGGCATTAGTAATAGAATTTTTCCTTAGTAGTCACAGTCACCTACTGTCTTAGGGTTTCTGTTGCTGTGATGAAAAACCGTGACCAAAAGCAAGTTGGGGAGAGAATGAGCATTTTTGAATTACCGTTCCACATGACTTCATCACTGAAGGAAGCCCGGACAGGGAGGCACGGAGGACAGAAACCACGGCAGAGGCCATGGAGGAATGCTGTTAACTGGCTAGCTCTGCTTTCTTTCTGACAGAACCCAGGACCACTGGCCCAGTGGTATCCCCACCTACAGTTGGTTGGGTCCCCCCATCAATCACTAGCTCAGAAAATGCCCGACAGGCTTGCCTACAGCTGACTTTCTGGAGGCCTTTTCTCAGTTGAGGCTCCCTCCCTCTCAGACTACCGTAGCTTGTGTCAAGTTGCCGTCAAACTAGCCAGAGCAGTTACCTTGCTTATGAACAGGTTATGATTTACTCTTGATTTTCTTGTGTTTAATTTTTTTTATTGGGGTTCATCATGGATGTGCTCACATGGAGGCCAGAGAACAGCTCTGTGGACTTGATTGTGTCACCTTGGTATGCACTCCTGGGCTGCTCAGGAAGGCAGGCTGCTCAGTAAGAACCTTTATCTGCTAAGCCATCTCAATGGTCTGAATGTTCATATTTTATCAGTCTATCCATCTCAGTCATTATACTTGAGTCCTGGCTACAAAGCATTAGGCTTGGTACCACAAAAAGAAATGTGTATGATTTTGTCTGAAAGATATACACAAAAAAGTAAAATCACATTATTAAATTGGTAAAAATCAGGCCATCTCTCCTTTAAAGGGAGACAGGGAGATGGCTTGATGGGTAAAGAACTTGCTGTGCATTGGGTAATTTTTGTCAGCCTGACACAACCTGGAGTCACCTGGGAAGAGGAAGCCTAGAGTGAGGAATTGCCCTCATCAGATTGGCTGAAGGCGTGTGTCTGTGGGGCGTTTTCTTGTCTGATGGTTGATGTGGAAGGTCTAGCCTGCTGTGGATTGTGCCGCCTCTTGGCAGGTGGTTCTGGGTTGTATAAGAAAGCAGGACAGTGAGTAGCATCTGTTTGTGGTTTCTGCTTCAGTTCCTTCCTTGAATTTCTGTTTGGGATTCAGTGATGAACTATGATGTGGAATTATAAGACAAAACAACCCTTTTCTCCCTAAATTGGCTTTGGTCAGTGTTTTATACAAAGCAACAGAGAAGCAAATCTGGACAACATGCAGTCCCAGTGCTCTGAGGATGTGAACACAGGAGGATCCCTGGAGTCCTGTGGCTAGACAGTGACAGAAAGCCTAGGTTTTAAAAACAGGACCCTGTGAGATTACTGCTGACTTCGTTTAACAGTTACTGGTCAGCCCCTACCGACCAGGGCTGTCTGTGAGACAGCCTGTCTCCCAAAATAATCTGTCTTGCTTGAGCAAACAATTCCAGGAAGGAAAGATTGTAGCAATCTTCAGGAACTCGCTGCTGCAGTGTCCGACCTTCGCTATTTGAAATAGTTTTACCTGTTGAGGTCAGACTCAGGTTCGTTTTTTGCCTTCTGTGTTTTTACTCTGGGCTCTGAAACAGGTTAGCTTAATCTGTGAGTTCTGGGTTCAGTAATACTCTGTCTCAAACAAGTCAGGTGGAGAGTAGTTGAGGGCTACACCTGAGATTCATTTCTGCCCCCCACATGTAACACACATATGTACATACACACATGCATACAGACATACACAATAACTAAGGCGGGGAGTGATTGAGAACTACACCTGAGGTCTGTTTATGGCCTTCACACACAGATAACACATGCATACACTAAACAAGATGGAGAGGGAGAGTGGTCCATTTCTGGCCTCCACATACATGTGTGTTACACGTATACATACATACATAATAAATAAGATGAAGAGTGGTTGAGGATTACACCTGATATTGATGACTGGTCTCTGCATGTGTGCACACAGAACATGTAGACACACACACACACACACGACTGTGTGAAATCATAGGCTCCCCCCACCCCAATCTGTTCCCACCCTCTGCAGCATCTCTTCAGACAGTTCAGACAGAGAGCTGATAGGGCAACACCTACTGTGACCTAGCAACACGCTCCCATGCTCCCAAGCTCCCATGCTCCCAACCCTTCAGCACTCCCCACCATCCACCACTTGCTCAGGTCCAGGGTATCTTTGATGGACAATTTTGCTCTCTTGTCTAGTGCCGTCTGCATCTGTGACTCCTACATCTCCTAGGCTAGATCACATGGTGTGGAGCCCCCAGCCCTCCGGATCACGTGGTGTGGAGCCCCCAGCCCTCCGGGTCATGTGGGTCAGAGAGAACTTGCCTTTGTTTTTCTTGAACTGCAGGTTCCCTCTCCAGGACCCCATTGCCCTCTCTGTGATGTTTGCTGTTATCATCCTCCGAATAAACTTCTTCTAAAGGGTAACTCTCTCAGTGCCCTTCTACTATACCCAACAAGGCTCTAAAAATCCATCTAACGCTGAAAAATTTGTGTAGAACCTAACATAGGAATTTAGAATCTTTGTCTTCGTCCACAAATGCAAAGTTGTTTCTTCTGTGGAGCAGTAGCCAAATTCATAGACTCATTCCTTGATGTTGCACCGACAATGTGTCCAACAAACGCATCTATGTGAGCAGCCGATGTAGAGCGTAGGAGGAAGTGAATTTGCAAGCTGAGCTGGTAGAAGCTAATGCACAAATTGAACAAGGTCTTAGTGTCGCTTGGTGCTGGCCAGGTAGGAAAGTCTTAGAGGCACACATGAGGACGTGTTCTCCTCTCCCCTGTTCCTATGGGACAGCCCATAGCTTTCTGTTGGCTCCTCCATGCTTAAGTTCCCAGGGAACGCACCAGGCTCTACTGCCAAGAGATAGCTGGGCCAGAGTTAAAGAATTCTTTTTTTAATAGATTTTTAATTAAAATATAATTACAGCCCTCCTTGCTTTCCCTTTCCTCCCTCCAGCCCCCCAAGCATTCTTTGTATATTTTTGTTGTGGAGTAGAATATCTGTATAACTATGTAACGCTGTGTTGATTTTGTTTATGCTGCATTTGTTGAACTCTGTAGAGATGTTTTGCTGTTTCGCTTTGCCTGCCTAAGGTACTAGATTGGTCTAATAGAAAGCAGAATGACTAATTTTAGGCAGAGGAAGGACAGGTGGGGCTAGTGGGCAGAGAGAAAGGGAGCCAGGCAGCTAGCCAGGGGCAAGCCAGCTGACGTGGAGGAAACAGGGAAGCTGGATGGACAGTCATAGATGAATAAACAAGCCTCAGCACAGCACATGGAATAGATGAAAAGAAAGAAAGCTAGCTAGAAACAAACCTGAGATAAGGCCAAGCTTTATAATTAATAATACGTCTCCATGTCATGATTTGGTGACTGGCAGTTCAAGAAAGCCTGCTACATATTTTAATATAATTACCACATATGATGCACAAATATATTCTTACAGTCTGCATCTTTTCATTCTCTTAAAAAAAATCTCTTTGTATTAAGAAGAGATTTATTCTCCCTAGCCCCGCAAATGCCTGAGCCAGGTGAGAGAACTGGCAGCCCTGGGGTCATAGAGGTGGAAGAGCTGTCCCTGTCCCCAATCAGCTGTAGCACTAGGGAGAGCAGGCCCTGCACTTCACATGGGCAGTACAAAAGAGCCAATCCTGATGGCCAAGGTGTGGGTGAGCCAGCCCTAAAGTTGTGAGCATGGGAGAGCTGTGCCCATTACTCATCTGCCCAGTGGCAGCATGGGGGAGGGGGGAGACACCCCCACCCCAGCCCATCAATGCCTGAGGCAGGTGGGAGAGTTGGCCCTGCACCTTAGCGGCTGCAGCACTCAGGAGAGTGGTTCCTACACCTTGCCTGGCCCTGATGGTGTAGGTATGGGAAAACAGGAGAATTGGCTCTACCCATTGCACATTCCTGCAAGGTGAGTTCCTCACTCTGGGAGTGAGGACAGGGAAGAGCTGGCAGGTTGACCCACCCTGCAACTACCCAGGCCCAGAATCAAGGGTTATGAGTTGACCCACCCAAATAAGCACCCCATCTGTGACCTGCTGGAGCACATGCAGGGTCCTTTCTATAGGACCCAAAGCTGCAGGACCTCCATGACACAGGGTAACAACAGTGAGGGTCCAGCATCGATAGAGTAGCAGAAGCCAGAGGCCTCAAACCAGACCAACGACTCTTTGTAATGAACACTTGCAAGTAAAGATGTGTGAACAAAAGGGTTTACTGCGTGACTCACTGTACCGCACTACAGCTTCCATGATGAGACAGAGTTTTCCTTTTTTCTTCTTCTTTTGTTCTCTTAAATTTTTGTTTTATTTTATTTTGGGCAGAGGACAGATACAAAGGGATGGTGAAATGAATGGGATGCATGATGTGAAAGACACAAAAAAAATAAGGAAAAAGAAAGTAAGAAAAAGAAAACACATTTATTCTATTATTTAGTTTTGTTTATGTGTGTGCACACATGAGTGCAGGTGCCTACAGAGGCCAGAAGGGGGCCTCTGATGCCCCAGCAGCAGACTGGGTGAGTGTGGCTTTGATTGTTGCAGGTGTTTGTCATAACCATCATATGACTGTTGAGGGTCGTCCATTCAGTAGTGAAAGACTCACCTTAACTACATTCCCTGAACCTCATAGGTACCCTTGTGAATGAAAGGCAGAAAGAAAGAGGAGAGGACACGCCTGCTCCTAGGTGTGGTGGAACCTGCTGGTTCATTGTAAGTATGTGGGAGAGCATAGCCAGAGGCGGGGACATCTGGGAGAGTTCAGAGTGGACATGATCCATCCGCTCAGCCACGTAAGGAGAGAAGGGAGGGGAAAGGAGAAAAGGGAGAAGGGAACTGGATGCAGCAGCCAAGAGGGCAAAGAAGTGTTTAACCAACACGTCTGGAGTATATAGGGAAGAGTCTCTAGGGAAGAACAGAGAGAGTTCTGGGGTAGAGGGCAGGGTATGCCAGTCATAACCTGTAAGAGGCAGGGTCTGAAGGATGCTGGGAGAACCTGGCGTGAAGGTCTATTTGTGTATGTTAATAGGTATCTCAGCCCTTTGTCCCAGTATTTGAGACTTACTATCCCAGCCTCTTTGTTCATAAGAAATGATGGGGGGGGGTGATCTATGACTACTTTCTGTTGACAATGGGCTTCGGTGTTGGGAACCCAAGAAAGCTGGGATGCTTGCCAAGGCCGCGAGAACGTGTTGTTTTGCTCACTGTCCAAGCTCTTCAGGGCCATCTGGGGTTGGGGAAGCACAGGCCAAGCTGGAGCAGACTGTGAGCCTGGACCACCTGGGCAGCCACTTTGGAGCCGTCTAGGACGCAGATTGTGAGGGAAGGCCGTGAGCTGGAGCACTCTATAGTTAATTTAAAATCTGCTGGGACGGAAGATTTTAGGGATTTTAGAAGATTTTAGGGTGATGAGGTAAAGTTACAGAGTTTAGGGAAAACTTTTTTTTTCTTAGGTGTACATTGGAAACTTTAAGGTCACCGTGAGGCAAAGGGAAAGATAGCTAAGGAAAGTGTTAGCGCCAACAGCTGCTCATATAGCCATGTGCAAAAACAAAATGCAGTTGGGTTCTTAACCTTACATGATGAACAAAAACTGACTCGAAGCACATCAAAATCTGCTTTACAATGTGTTGCTTTATACCCTCAATACAGCATGTGAGTGGGAACTCCTCAAGTGAGCTCTTCTGCAGGCACTGGCTGACCGGAGCCTCAGTGCTGCGGGGAGACAGAGAGACGGGAGTGCTGCAGGCCTACAGACTCATTCCTTTATCTCAGGCTAGCTGTAGCCCTCCAACACAGCGATTCCTTGGACAGCTCTCTGCCTGAACTAACATTTTATAAGGAATAGATCAAAAAATCTTTGGAATCTATTACCTTAGCAGACCACTGGCTTACACTGACCCGGAAGCTGAGAATGTCATCAAATAGTATCTGAGAACTATAGAAAAATTCTCCCCATCTCACTGTAGCACCCTCCTTTAGTTCCACTGCACAAGAAGACTATGGCCAGTGTTTAAGCCAAATTTGAAGCAAGTTTTATTAATACTGCCCAGGACCATGGATCCACATCTTAGGTTCAGGATTCCCAGAGTATGGCCCTAAGTTACATGAGTCAGGGTCTTTTAAAGATAAAACCCACAAGGATACGTACTTCCCACCCTTGTCCAATCAGGGATAAACATACGTCCTGACATACTTTCTGCTATGTCCCTCTTGCCTGGCGTGATCAAGCACATACCATGTACCTGCAGCAACCAAGCTTGCTTACATGTTATCTTACATGATCAACAGCCCCCGGCATTCCAGAAAGTTATCCGTCCCTGGGCAAGTGGGGCTTACAGGTTAGAGATGCTGTTGTTATATGGATCTCTTAATTACAGTAATTTAAACTTAAAATACCGCTCTAGCCATCACATCAGGAAAAGAATCCGGCGTCCTCCAGCAGTAAGAGATCTGTGGGGCTGCTGGTCCCGGATTTAAGTATTATAGAGCTAAAAAACAACTCTCCATTGGTAATAGAAACCAGAATTACTTTTAAAAGCTCACTGTTTGGTTGGGTGTAGTGGTGCATGCCTTTAATCCCCGCACTCTGGATGCAGAGGCAGGGGAATCTCTGTGAGTTCGAGAAAAGCCTGGTTTACACAGTAAGTTACAGGACTAAGTACAGAGACACTGCCTCAAAAAAGAAAAGAAAGAAAAGAAAAAGAAAAAGAGAAAAAGAAAAGTAAAGTAAAAAAGGTTATTAGTTCTAGAAATATATGAGATATTATTTTTCTCCACATGGCCAGAATCTGTAATCGGTACTTCCACATGTAACTCCCATTAGTAAATTAATCCTTTTGGCCACCAGCCCTTGCTCACAGTGGTGAGTGACTGAAGACCCGCTAGGTCTTCTAACAGAACACTGGTGGGAACCGGTAGGAACCGGTAGGAACTAGATGTAATAGCCACGTCCTTGTGCTCTCTCCTTCTCAGTAGTAAACACGTCAAAACAGAGTTGATGCAAGCGAACTATAAATGCCCCCAGTCAGAAACCCATGACATTCCTGTGTAAAGTCCTTTCGCCCTCCAGCAGGATTATTTTGAATCATAATATTGACATTGAGATAATCATAGCATTTATATATTTTGTTCAATTTAAAATTCCAAATCTGTGAAAAAAAATACATCAAATTGTCAGCAAATAGGGCATTGATCTGGATGAAATTTGATGCTCAAATACTTAAAGCACATGAACTTTCCTGAGATAATTTTGCTGAAAATTATCTAAATTACTTATGATTTCTGTCTGAATCTAAAACAGCCATGTGGTTTAATTGTCAATGTGAAATACAAGGACTTTTCCTTCCCTGTTCAACTTAACTTTCGTATTAATAAGCTTTGAAAACAACTACTTAAATCCCACCACGAGAAATTCTCAGCCTAAGGAGATGTCTTAAAATTGCTCCAACTAGCCAAAGGGACTGGAGGGGAAGTTCTTAGGGGAGCGCAGGGAACGTTTTCTTTTTGAAGAGACACATGCGGGAGGAAGCGGCCCCTCTCTCGCTGCCTGTTCTCATCTGTGAGAGGATGCCTGGAGTTGCTGCCTGGGACTTCTGCAAGAGGGGAATGGACCTCCGAGAGCAAAGCATCCTAGAGACCCTGCTAGGTCACTAGACGAACTAGGGTTTACTGACCACAGAGCCACCAGCGTCGGCTTCCTGTTATGTGAAATAATACAGCTTTGGTCACTGCTTTAAAAAAAAGTAATTCAAGAGTGATTACATAGTCAAGAATATAAGTAACTGAAAATTTTAAGCTAAGGTTAAATTAAGGTTATTTATACCTCAATCATCGTCTAATATAAATTATGTCCTGCAATTAACATCCCATTAAACCTCCAGTGAGTTACAATAACGAATTAATGACTCTTTTCTCAAATCTTGCCAGTTTCCCTTTGAAAGGACAATAAGCATGCTGTTCTCGGAAGTCTCTAAGGGAAAATGGAATGATTGACAAGGCCCATGGTAACTGAAAGGAGCAGTTAACTGGAGGGCATAAGACTGCAATTAGCTGTGTGGAGAGTGAGCTCCAATATCCTCCGCGCGTAGATTTACACACTTGTTGCCTTATGCTATGCATGTATGTCAGAGAAGCCTTGCCTGCCTCCCAGAGGGCGTCAGGCCTTGGGAGCACCCTCTCCCGAGAACATGGAAACTTGGCTCACTGGAGAGGAACACACCCTGCCCGTCTACTTGTCAGCCACAAGGGGCACAAAAGCTAACAGCAAGCACAGTTTGCAAGGACAGCAAACAGCAAGGCTGCTGCGATCGCTCAGGCAGTAAGATGGTAAAAGTCACTGCAAACCTGGTGATATGAGTTCAATCCCACGAGTCACGTAAAGGTGAAAAGAACTACCGACTTCCTCCAATTGTCCCCTAACTGCCACACACACACACACACACACACACCACGGCACGCGCACACACTAACACTACTAGTAATTTTTTAAAATTGTAGGAAGAAGAAAAGCAAGTGTCTTCTGCTCCACGAGTCATCCGTTTAGAATGACTCATGAATCTTGCTGCTCTCAGTTTGAACATTTCACATGTAGGCTCCTTTTGCATTCTCGGTAACAGCTCTCTGTCAATTCCTGTTCCGTTTTCAAACTCAACCTGGCTGAAACATTTTTGTTCCCCGATATTTTTTTTTTTTGAGACAGGGTTTCTCTGCGGCTTTGGAGCCTGTCCTGGAACTAGCTCTGTAGGTCTCGAATTCACAGAGATCCGCCTGCCTCTGCCTCCCGAGTGCTGGGATTAAAGGCGCGCGCCAACATCGCCCGGCTGTTCCCCAATATTAAGTCTCTCTGCCGATGCAGTAAATCAGATCACACCGAATTAAAGTCCAGGTTTTAATCTGAGCAAATCTTACGCCCTCCAGTTAACTGCTCCTGGTCCCAGGGGAAGAGAAGAAACCAGAAGGGTGAACCACGAGGGGAAGTCTGTGGCCCAGACCTTAAACCCTCCGCAGGTGGAGTCTCTGTTTGGCCAGCTTTCTTTGGAGGGGTCTGGAGAGGGCAGCTCCAAGGGAGGGCCAACGCTTCGTACACACCCCAACACCGGCTACCAAGTACTTCGCATTGGTGTGAATGCATTGAACTTCCATTGGTGTGGGATCCCCCGGAACTGGAGTTACAGACAGCTATAACTGTGAGCTGCCATGTGGGTGCTGGGAATTGAACCCATGTCCTCTGGAAGAGCAGTCTGTGTTCTTAACCACGGAGCCATCTCTCCCGTCTCCTGGTTCTTTTCTTATATCGGGCTTATTAGAATGTGATCTAAGTTGATTCCCTTTTCCTCAGTAGTAGAATATTAAGACAACTAAGTGAGACAAATTTTGCAAATCCCAGGACCTGGAGATGCTGACGGGCACGAGAGCCTGGGCACACTCAGATTGAGGGCATCCTCCCTCCCCTCTTCCTGTCCAAGTCACCTGGCACACTGACCGATCGTCCTGAACTATCCTTGGCGTAAAATTGCTGCTAAAACAACAATAGCAAAAGTTGGATGTGGCCCTGGTTTTGATCCCAAGCATTGCGAACAATAAAATAAACAAACGGCAAGACTGATTGGCTTAAACTAACCAACAGTAACACTGATTGGTCCCAAAATAAACCAGCGGCAATACTGATTGGTCCCAGCTCTACAGCGCCGGCCTGCTTCTGATCCAGACTCCCTCAGGTCTCAGGGCTAGGCAAGTCTGTAAATCTAAAGCTGTGTCTGCTGCCCTGTTGATTTGCGTTTACTATGAAGTTGAAAGATAACTGCACTTACGCTTCTGTTGTGTTGTGTTTTTAACTACATTTTTTTCATGTTTTGAATCTTCTGGTTTTGCTTTTTATAAACCACAAAATTCGGGGGTTTTGCCAAATTTTTCATAGAGTATTTTTATTTTTCAAAATTGATTTGTGGGATTTCTTTATATTCCTTACTCTGAATAGTAATCATCAACGAACAACTAAGGCTTTGTAAATGGCCTCTCCTCATCTCTGTTATTGTTCAGGATATTCGGGGAGTCTTGAGTTGCTGGGAAAGCGATGCTCTTCTCTCAGCATCCAGATAGCTCCGCGCTTCTCCGAAAGGTTTCTGACAGCCTTCCAACCTCACGCTTGTTGTTTTGTTTTGTTTGAGACAGTGTCTCCTCCTGTAGCCTTGACTGGCCTGTAACTCACTCCACAGACCGACTGTCCTTGAAGTCGCAGAGATCCACGCCTCTCTGCCTCCACAGTGCTGGGATTAAAGCCACACACTGTCAGCGTCCAACTCTTACTGCCTCGTTCTAGACTCTAATGTCCAAGTTGAGAATGACAGTCACTTATTCCTCTCTGTGAGGATGAAATGAACTCATCCATGAAGGAGCTGCCCATGTTCCCTCCACGCATCCTTTGGAAGCGACATGTCTACTTAGGAGTTAACATATGTGAGAAGGTGAAGTCCTTTTGGATCTGTCTTAGTAGCTGCTCAAAGAAGTCTTAGTCTATGACAAACAATGAAAATAACTACATGGTATAAAAAAATTGTAGATGGCCAATGGCTGATGAATAAACACACTGGATGGTGGCTAGTTCTGTGTGCGTGTGTGTGTGTGTATGCATGTGTGTGTGCACACACACGGTAACTCAATCAAGGTATGAAATTGGAAATTGAGGAGAATAAGGGCATACATTGATGAATGTGACTCTTACTGTAGGGAGTCTAAACACAGAATTGCTGAGTCAGCACGGGTCCAAGGTACGTGTTGAGAGTCACTGATAAACCATACATAAGGCAAGTCATATTCCAGTCACCCGCAGTTCTCATCTCTGCTCTCACGGAGCAGAGTAGAGAGCTTTTGTTTGCGAGATCCTGGCACCGGAAATACGTCAAACTGATGCTTTACTGTTGTTTCTGGGGATTTAGGTAGAGAAAGTCTCACTGTGGAACCCCAGTTGTCCTTGACCTCTTGACCTCCTGCTTCCACCTCACAAGAGCTGGGTTGTCAGCCTGTTTACCCGCCCCCAGCTTTGTTGTCTTTTACATTTTTCCCAACATAATATTTTTATTGATTATGTGGGAATTTCACAGCATCCAGACAAATCACAATCACTTCCCAGTCCTCCCAGGTCCACCCTTGTGAGCTCCCATCCCTGTTTTAAAAAAAGAAGAAATGAAGAAAAAAGTCCGTATAATCACTGGAGGGTAGCCAAGCTCCCATTGGTCAGCCCCTTACAGAAAACTGAGTCCTTCCTCTCCAGCACCCCCACCAGAAGCCATCAAATTGTGGAGAGCTACATACACTTCAGCATCCTTATCAAAGAGTTCTCTTTGAGGGCTGGAGAGATGGCTCAGAGGTAGATAGCCCTGGCTGCTCTTCCAGAGGTCCTGAGTTTACTTCCCAGCAACCACATGGCTCACAACCATCTGTAATGAGATCTGGCATCCTCTTCTGGTGTGCAGGCATACAAGCAGACAAAGCACCTATAGACATAATAAATAAATAAATAAATAAATCTTTTTTAAAAAAGAAGAGTTCTCTTTGATGGCTTCCTTTGGGGAGGGTTAGGGTGGAGGAAGTGGTTGTCACAGAAGCCTATGTCCCCTTTTCTTTATCGTGCACCTGCAGTCATCGATACCACTGCATAAGGAGCGTTTTTGCTTTTTACAGTCAGCAGGAGCACGGTGCCTGGACTTCTACATGGTTTCCGGCTACAGCGCGGACCACGAACATCCACGTGGTCTTCAGCATGGCTTCCTGGGAAAGTACAGGACATGCAGGATTTTCAAGGAGGTCCAATCCAGTAAACTGGTCTGAGTCCGCACAAGTTCCAGGCCACTGCACCCTACCTACCGACCCCACTAGACGATGCTCCGTTGCTCCATCAGCTGCAACCTTCTCTCACACCCGGCACCAGCTGTCGTGTTTCTGGTTCTGACTCTTTCCACCTGCACTGCTCCGTTCTACCCTTCCCACCTCTCCATCACGTATCCGTGCGGGTCGCACAGTGTGTACAAGTCGTTTGTCTGGTTCGAGGTTTCTGGTTTCCGACACACCATCGATACCGGAACATGGTGAGACTCCACTCGGAAATTCTGATATCCAGTTGGTCAGCCTGGGTCCTGCCTGCCCTCCTGCCTCCAGGGTTTCTCTGTGGAGCTCTGGTTGTCCTGTAGACCAGCCTGGCCTTGAACTCATAGATCCACCCACCCCTGCCTCCCAAGTGCTGGGATCAAAGGCATGAGCCACCACTGCCCAGCTGGTCTTTTACATGTTTATTTCTTTATTTTAAGTGCTTTTATGTAACCAGCCAGAAAAACGTTAGCTTTTGGTTCCTTCCTACAAAATATTAGCTGTCTGATCTTTATGAATGGCTTCTTCATATCATCTGTGGAATTTTTGTGCTCATTTTTTTTTGAACACTAGGATGGGTTCATATAAAGGAAACAACACTTTGATTTGTCGCTCTTTCTGGTTTCCTTCCAGATCTTTGGACTTTGGTCTTTGTTTGCTTGTTGTAGAGAAGATGAGTTTGACTATGTTACTACACCTGACCTTGGATCTGTGAGATTTAAGGGGTCCTCCTGCTGCAGCCTTCCCGACAGCCAGTATGATATAGCTGCTGCCACAGCTGAGAGTCTTTGTGTGGTGAATTTATTTTTGAGTCAGAATTACACATCTCTTCTTCACACGATGCCTTGTAGTTCTGTTTATGTGCGCACGCTTGTTGGGGATGCTAAGGTACTTATGCCCACAAAGTGCTAGGAAACCAGGAAAGTTAAACACAGCACAGTGGTCTCTCCTCAAAGGAGAAATTACCTGGTTTCTGCCCACAAGGTTAGGAATAGATATTGTTAACAGTCTGGTGACCTGTGTTAGGTTGGGAGCGTAGGTCCCAGTCCCTTGTATCTATCCCAGTTCCCAGGCCTGGTCTGGACTTCAAATCCCGGCAGGCCAGGTCCTGACCCCTCCCTGGGGGTGGGGTCAGGACCACTCTCCAGGGTACTTAAGTGATCCCCCAAAAGAACACGTGGTCTCCCTTTCTTCCTCAGGGGTCGCATTCCTACGGCTTCCCCCTCGGGGCCACCCGAGAGTGCAGATCTCCCATTAAACCTGGATATTTCTTAATTTGGCTTGATTGGGAATTTTTGCGTCGTCAGAGAACTCGCTTAGGAAATATTCCTAACAACCCCTTTGCTCTCTGTGGAAGCAGACCTCACCTAAATCCCCCAGAATGTCTATCCCAGACCCTACCCTCCCCAGACCTTTATCTTTGGCTCGCAGATAACGGGACCCAACCTTAGGGAAGATGTCAACGTCCTTCAGGGCCTGCTGACCTCTGTGCCAGCTCAGTCAGAGACCACACTATACTCCAGGCCCGTTAGCCACAGAACCCACTCTCGTGGTCCACCCCTCCATGCGCCAGCCGCCATCTTTACCTCTTCAGCTAACTGAGCTTGACTGACAGAGGAGACAAGCCTGATTTGCTGCCTCCGCGACTTGGGCAGGGTTCACTTATGATAGCTGAGAGGAACTGGGGGAGATGAGAGAAAACACCACACAGGGTGCCAAACAGTGCGAGATCTGGAGCAAAAGGTGCTGTTCCCAGCTGGACCTGGTGGCGATGGCACTAAGTCAGTGCCCTCAGCCCCAGACAGACAGTGAGCAGGCAGCAAGGAGAGTCAGGTGCACTTCAGACTGCCGTGGTAAAGTCCAGGCTCAACCACCCACCATCTAGGTAACTCTGGCAAGTGCGACGGGCTCTGGGCTTTTCTAGTCATATGTGAAGGTCCACGGAGGCCCTCAGCAACATAAATCTGCATGGATATGTCACAAGCGATAAGCTTAAGTCAAATGGAATGCTGATTAATTAGGTTATAAATAATCACTACAGATAGTCTGTCTCTGCCCGTAACTTGGCTAAGATAACCATACCATGCTGGCAATGTGAGGGAGATAATGTAGTTTTCTTTGTGTCCTCGTTAACTAAAGTTCCCAGAAGGAAAAAAAAATTGAACCTACATGTGGGTCTCCTTCCTCGGATGGCTGGCCACCAGTTCATGAGGCTGGAGGGAGAAGTGGGGAACAGGACGGTGTGGCTACAATGGAGATTAGCCCTCTGGGACATGACTTTAGTGAGACAACTCACCTTATTCCAGAGCATAGGAAATATATGGGATTGGGAAGCCTGGGAGAAACCCTGATTTGTATTAAGTGGCATGCTCCTATTCTAGAGCTGGATTAGTGGAAGTATAACCTTACCAAAATGGCCAGAGCATTAACCTAATTACCATGTGGGCAGCAGGGGGAAGGGCATTTGCGGGGCTCTGTGACAAAGATCATCCTTGATAAGTCAGGCATCCGGGCCTAGAGACACCCTCATGATAAAGTTAGTAAGCTAGATCAAGCTGAATTGGAAAAGTAAAAGAACAGGTTTATTTGGAGTAAAGAAACTCCCGAGTGAGTTCTCTAGCACCAGAGATGGAGGCAGGAGAAGGCAAGTGCTTGGACTAAAGTGAGGAGCTTAAATACCCTGGAGGCAAGGGGTGGTAATGTGTTCTCTATAGGCTGGGTTTGTACCTGAGTGTGGTATGCTAGAGAGGGGGTCTTGGGCTACTGGCAACTTGAGGGAAGGAGCCACCACAGTTGACAAGAAAGCAGCTGTATTTCTGGTGCCTTTTCTTTGTGAGAGACTTTCTGAGAGGGTGTGGTTTGGAGAGAGAGGAGCGAGAGAGCAAGAGAGAGAGAGAGAGAAAGAGAAGAGAGAGAGAGAGAGAGAGAGAGAGAGAGAGAGAGAGAGAGAGAGAGAGAGAGAGAGAGAGAGGCTTTCCAGATCAAGCAGGAGTGAGCTGGAGATTTTCAGCTGAACATCTGACCTTTTTGGACACATGGGCACCAGTTCAAATCTGGCTACTTCCAGTTAGCAGGGTACTACGTGGGGTGGAGCAGCAGGGCATCAGTGGGCTCATGCTCAGAGGGAGGTATGGGTGAAGAAGCATCCCAAGATTTCCAGCCAATCTGTGCTCCCGAGCCACGGCTGCTCATATTTGACTAAGCTGTCTCATTGTTTTTGAGCTGTGAGCTGTGCAGTTTGTAATGATGTCCTCTCTTTGATTCTGTGTGGTTCTGGGATCCCCAGAAGAGGAAAATTCCAATGTTTGTCTCTGTCAAACACGCAGTGAAATGAACATAGAGGCGGCCAGGTTTGTTTTCCTCTCGGCCGGGTTTCTCTCTTTGAAGCAGTCACTTTATTATATGATATATAAGTTCTTTGAGATTTCCATGAAACCTGTTTTGATCATACCCACCTTCTCTGCCCCAATCCTCCCAGACCCACCTCCCCTTCTCTACCCACCCAATTTCGTGTTCCCACGCCCACCCCCCAAACAAAGTCAATTTGTACTGCCCAAATATTCTTGAATGTTTGGCCTTTCTGTGGAGCTGGTTGGCTTATCAGAGCTTCCCTGTCAGAGAAAACGGCCTCCCTCTTTCCCAGCAGCCAACAACTGCCAATCGTTCCTCAGAAACCGGTGGGAGGACTCAGCTGGCTGTCTACGTTCCCTTTCTCTCCCAGCATAGATAGCTTAGGGGAAAGTCCAGCCTCCAAGGACGTGGAAGGGAGCACAGGCCCCTGGGTTCTCTGTCTTCCGGGTCTGTACTGGGCTTGGCCTGTGACCATCTGGTCCCTAAGTTGTCCTGGCACTTTCTGCTGAGACCCTGTGCCCTATTTACAAACTTCTTGTGGCGGTTTGAATGAAAATAGCCCCCAAAGGGAGTGGCACTATTAGGAGGTGTGGGTTTGTTGAAGTAGGTGTGGCCCTGTTGTAGGAAGTTGTAGTAGTAGGGGCGGCGGGCTGTATCCCCAGCACCCGGCCGCCCACATGGCTAGCTCTAGCTTATGCCCTGAAATAATTACATGGAAACTGTATTCTTTTAAATGCCGCTTGGCCCATTATAACTAGCCTTTTCTCGACTAACTCTAGCACCTGGACTAGCCCATTTCTAATAATCTGCTATAGCTCACAAGCTGGCTTACCAGGAATGATCTTAACCTGCGTCTGCCTGGAGTGGGAGAATCATGGCGACTCCTCGACTCAGCTTCTTTCTCCCAGCATTCTGTTCTGTTTACTCCACCCACCTATGTTTTAACCTATGAGGGCCAAGCAGTTTCTTTATTGCTTAACCAATGAAATCAACAGATTGATATATGACACTCCCACATCAGGAAGTGTCACTGTGGTGGTGGGCTTTGAGGTCTCCTGTGCTCAAGCTATGCTCAATGGGACACAGTTGCTGCCTGTGGATTAAGATGTAGGACTCTCAGCCCCTTCTCCGGCACCACATCTGCCTCCATGGCACCATGTCTCATCATGATGATGATGGACCAAATCTCTGGAACTATGAGGCACCAAATTAAATTTTTTTTTACAAGAGTTGCCATGGTCATTGTGTCTCCTCACAACAATAGAAACCCAAACTAAGACATTCCTTTTCTCAGGGCCCCCACTCTGCTGCCCTCTAAGTCTTGGCATGCTGACCCGCAGCAGCTTGCACCTGCTAGACAAGCCCCCCAGATGTGTTCTTCAGTATCTGAAACCTGGGTACCATTCTCGCCTTCCACTAAATCTAGGGTTTCTAGGGTCTGGTCAGTTCTGGTCCTCAATCCCTCCCCACCTCTTCTTGTTCTACACAAGGCAATGGCAGCATAGATTGGCATATCTCACTGCTGCCTCTCCCTTCCAAGGCTTTGACCTGTTTTCCCTTCCCCATCTCTCTTTAGGTTAATTCCACCTTTAGCCTTGGCCTTGCTTTCTTCCTCCCTTCCTTCTTCCTTCCCCTTCTTTCTACCTCCCTCCCTATCTTCCTTCCTCCTTTTTTTCTCCCTACCTCCCTTCCTTACTCATTCCCTTCCTTCCTTCTTTCCTTCTCACTTCCCTTCCTTCCCTTACCTCTTTCCTGCCTTCCCCCCCTTTCCTTCCATGTGTATTGCATATGTGCACATAAATACATGCGTGTTTGAGTGCAAGCATGATAGGGGCATCAGAAGACAACCTTGAGGGTCGGTCCCCACCTTCCACCTATTTGATAAATGTCTCCACCACGACTGGCTCAATGTCAGTTTACCACACAATAGAATTGCCTTAGTAGGCTCCTCATCAATGAACTGTCTTGATTACGCTAATTGACGAGAGCAGACCCACCCTGACTATTGGTGGCAGTTTCTGGTGGTTTTCCAGATAAACAAGGGTTTGACTAAGATGGCTCACCTTTTGTTCTCTTGCCCTTCCCTCGTGTTTCCAGCTGGCTCACCTTGCTTTCGTTCTTCACTGACATCAGGCCCAGCTCTTCTAATCTTCAGTGGTGGACGAATGACAGCTGGCTCCCCTGGAGCTTTCCGGACGAGACTGCTCAGGTCCCTAGCGTTGTGGACTGAGCAACTACCTGCTTCTCAGACTCTTAGGTGTGAGACACCTGTCATTGCTATTTTAACGCAAGCTGACTTAATACATTCTTTTTTAGTTTTAATTTTAATTTCATTTTATGTGTATGAATGTTTTGCTTGCATGTATATCTGTATACCATGCATGTGTCTGGTGCCTGCGGAGGCCAGAAGAGGGCACCGTTTACTCTGGAGCTGGAGTTACAGATGGTTGTGAGCCACCATGTGGGTGCTGGGAATCAAACTCTGGTCCTCTGGAAGAGTATTCAGTGCTTTTAACTGCTGGGCCATCTCTCCAGTCTCAATAAATTTGTCCTGTATATTTATCCCATTAGTTCTGTTCCTGTAGGGAACCCTAATGTTGGGTTTCTAATTGTTCATTACTGTGTACGTCCTTCAGTATCCAGAGATTCTCCCGTCTCAGTGTGACCAGCACTTGACCCCTGAGCCACCGCTCCTGTCCATCTTGGCTCTTATACACAGACGGCAACTTTGGGGACTTAGAAGTCGATTCCCTCCCTACTAAAGTTCAAGAGTCTATTTTGTTGCATATTCTTAAGTTTGTATTTTCTTTCTTTCCTTCCTTCCTTCCTTTTTTCCTTCCTTCCTTCTTTCTCTTTCTTTCCTTCTTTCCTTCTTCCTTCCTTTCTTCCTTCCTTCTTTCCCTTCCTCCTTCCCTCCCTCCCTCTTTCATTTCTTTTCTTCCCGAGGCAAGTTTGTGTTATGTTAAGGTTTTATATCCTCATTTACTCTAGACTCTGGGTGGACCGAGAGGACCACGTGTCACTGGTAATTGTTTGTAGGCAGATGCTTCTTTCCCATAGCCGCTCTCAAATAATCACACAGAGGCTTATTATTAATTACAATTACCCAGTTAGCTCAGTTGATATGGCAGAGCATGAGACTCTTAATCTCAGGGTCGTGAGTTCGAGCCCCATGTTGAGCACCAGCTGAAACCTTAACTAATTATTCATTATCAAAAAAATTAGGAGTCAGATATGGGGTAAGAACCTGAAGATCAGAGAAGCAGGGGAGCAGACATAGCTTCCTACCTCTTCCATTCCTTCCTCCAAAAAGGTCTGAGATCCTCTCTCAGCCACGCCTTCCTGCTTCCTGTCTCCTGTTCGTCTACAGTCCTCCAAACGTCTATGGTTAATTTTTGTCAGCTAGGGGCTAGCTCTGCCCTCCGACTCCAAGCAAACTTTACTTGTCAAAACACAAGTATCAATCAAAATATCACCCCACACTTGTTTTGTAGACCAGGCTGGCTACGCACTCAGAGATTCACCTGCTTCTGCCTCTCAAGTGCTGGGACCAAAGGCATGGACTACCCCACCCAGCTTGAAGTTTGCGTTTTTTCAAGGTAGGCCATGACTGCATATTCTAGGAGGAATCTGTCCTTAAAGGCCTTCAGTTAAGAGGAAGGTAGATGAACTAGATAGTTAGAGATAATGCAATTAGAAGTCAGCTCTCCCCTCCACAGCAAACTCCAAAGCTGTCCACACACAGGTATTCTTCTAGGTCCTTTTCTAGAACCAGTTTTGTCTTTCCCTCCTTCAGGGATCCAGAGTGATGGCTCCAGCCACTGCAAGGCATTGCCCAATGCTGCAGGATGAAGAAGACCCTAATCCAAGCAAGATCTGCATCCCTCGTGGCTACAGGTCTGGCTGGGGAGGTTAAGGGAAGAGAAAGACCATTGTTTACTGAGCAAGTCTGTGTTGGGGTAAGGTGTGTCCATTACCCTCCTCACCTACCCTAGACTTTGGGTGGATGAAGGAGAGGAGCATGTGTCGCTGGATGGTACCGCTTTCTGGATCTCTCAGGCTAGGTGTGGCCTGAAGCCATTACCTTTGGAGTCTTATTTTAATCTGCCTCATGTGTTTCCCCACCAAATGCAAGCACACCTGTAGCCTGACTGGCAGGAGCTCCCCACCATTTGCTTTCCCTTGGCACTCCTGTCCCTGATGTTGTCTGTGGATTTTCACTTAGCTGTTATCTGATGTCATGTGACTCCAGCACCCGGTTTACAGCAGCGAAGTTACAAATGTGCAGACTGGAAATAATCTTTGCCAGTTTAAAAATTTTAACTTCATTAATTTTTTGGTTTCCCATGATTTGTTGACTTGTCTACATAGAAAATTCAGATGTCTTATTTTTATTTTATATATTTTTATATATAAGCATATATTTTATTTATGAAATATATAGCTTATATATTTTTAAAAATTAAACCGAGTGATTTGGGCATTTATTGGAAAACTAAAATGTTTGAAACTGGCTTCCATGGAGTTCTCACTGTTTGCAATGGGCCCTGTGTCCTATGGCCGGACACAAGGAGGGAAGTGGGATGGTTCATCTCCAGAACATACGTGGTCCCCAGAGGGCAGATGTGTGTGTGAATCACGTCCATATGCACAGGAAATGATTATTGACATGATCCCTAAGCATAATACTCGAGATTATTCTCCAGCTTGTAAAATGTTATGGCATAACTTATTATGAAGCATCCGAGTGACCGATGTGTCTTTCGGTGAACTGGTTTCTCTGATGAGTTGAAACCAAGACTGTGTAAACATAGAAAGGGAAACCCATCTGGATTTATGTAGTCAGGCACGGATGTTCCCAACCGCACCGCCTTGCCAGCTGTGTGGTGCACACAGCCTGCAGGGAGCAAATCTATGGGATTTGAGAATTATACAGTCTTTTTTAGTAAAACAGCCACACATAAGACCACCAGCTATCACTGACACAAGTACACAGTCATTTCTTGGAGGTATACAATTTTATAATATTCCTCTCGAGTTCTTTTAAAAATTTTGGAACCTTAGTCGTTTGGTATTTTTTAAGTTACAGGAACAAAGAAAAAAATAAAAACTGCAAAGTGTGCTGCTTCAAGAAAAGACCACAACATTATAGCGCTAGTGTGGCTGTTGTCTGCAAGGCCTGTTGGAAACCCTCCAGCAATGACTTTAAGAAAACAAGAACTATTACCAGATTAGAGCAGAATCGACTGTTTCAAATAAAGTGTATGGTTGATATAATTTGGGATAACACATAGAAAAGCACATTTTGACAAAGCCACCTCCCCAGACAGCTAATATATAGTTTTGGATCAGAAGCAATCCGACGGATAATTTTTTGCCCGCTATGATGAGCAACAAGACAGTTGTAGAGACAAGCAGCAAACAGCACGTCGTATCGGGATGACAAATCTGATCCTCCAGTTGGTGAGGGATTCACGTGGCCACTGCAGAACAATTTTACCTGCGACCGTTCCTCAGATAGGCTCCAAGAGGCACAGAAGCCTACGGGAAAAAAGATTAAGTAACTTATGACCTGAATTGTCTGCTCGGCTCCCTAAAATTGATCTAATGCCTGAATACTTTCTTTTTAAATGAAAATAAATGGTTCCTCTCATGAATATATAATGAGGCCTTCGAGAAAAAGAAATTGAATACTTTAAACTAAGAAACAAATTCAACTAAAATAATTAGCTGTGCATTTCAATTGGAAGTTATTTTTGCAGTTTTTTTATTTTTTGTTTTGTGTTCTTTTTCAGCTTTGTCTTTGGTTTGTTCGTTTGTTTTGAGACTGTTTTGTGTGTGTGTGTGTGTGTGTGTGTGTGTGTGTGTGTGTGTGTGTGTGTATGTATGTAACAGCTCTGGCTGTCCTGGAACTTGTTCTGTACACCAGGCTGGCCTCGAATTCACAGAGATCCTCCTGCCTCTGTCTCCCCAAGTGCTGGGATTAAAGGCATGCGCCACCACATCTGGCTCCCTTATAGTTTCTTTTAAGCTTTTTTCAACTATCCATGAACCAATAAGAAAGTCACTGTTCAAGTTAACACTAGCTCCAGATTGCTATATTTAGGTTTTGCTTTGTAAAGTTTTTTTTTTGCTTTATAAAAAAACCACACAGCCATTCTTTGCTATCAAGCACTGTGAACAAGAGAATAGTCTCTTTCCTTGACACGAGTGAGCTGAGGCGCAACTGAACTTTCTGCTTCATTCCTTTCTATCGCTGTTTTAAACAAGTGTGCGCAGATATTGTCCTATTTTGAATGTGAACTCTCCTGCATTGGCTCTTAAGGGAGGTTGTGGATGCAGGACTTAGCTGGCCTTTGAGGGTGGGTCTTGAAGGTTTTAGATATAACCTGGCTGCAACCAGGCTGTGCTTTCTGCTCCTTGTTTGCAGCCTGGATGTGAAAAGCTGCCTCAAGTTCCAGCCCCCATGACCAGGAACCAGGTCAGTCACACGCATTCCCTATGACCGTGGACCAATAGAAACGCTCTCACTCTTACGTGCTCCTGTCAGACAGTCGGTGACGAGATGAGAATGTTAAGGGGCACATATACGTTTTAATGTAGCTTTATTGGTGATTAGTTCATATACAACGAACTCTAATGCACATACTTTTTATGGTCAGAAAAAAAATAAAAATAGTTCTATTGTTGAAAAAAAAAACTAGTTGTCTTTCTGAAATGGCATTTTTCTGCCTCCAAATTATCATCATAACGAAATTTTAAATTGGGAATTCCAGTGGGAAGGCTGCATGAAGTGAAAGACTTTAACTGAGGATTTTTTTGTGTGTGCAGATTATGGGGTAACACTTGACCCAAATATATCAGTCCTTGTCTTATGCATCGCTTTGAGGCTATCATGGTGAAGACATGAACACTGAAGAACTGTCTATCCTCAGGAAGATTCCTCACATACCATGTTCAAGTTATACAAAGACAAGTGCAAATTTAACAGACTAATTTTCAAATTTTATCTTAATAATGCTCATTATTCTGCATCATGAATTAAAGCAGCCTGCCCTTTTGAACTTCTGGTTAAAAAGATTGAACTTCTTTGAGATTTTCTAATCTTCCTAAAGCTGTTAGTACATTGAACATTTTGATAAAGCTTTATGATATACACTTTTTGGACATGAACACATTTATAAACAGGTAAATGGAAATTGTAACATGAATTCTATTAATTTTAATAATAGAAACTTGGAATCAGCTATTAAGAGGTGAAAGTTAAAGGATCAGAGAAGCAGAGTGGCCAGCCACGGGAGAGTTCTTACATTTACCAATGCTCAGATCAAATGGGCGCTCCTGTCCCTCCGAATCCTCACATTGCATCCTCAGACTGAATCCTCAGACTGCCTCCTCAGACAGCATCCTCAGACTGCCCTGATCTCCTGTTTCTTCCCCCTTATACTCCTCTCTCCACCTAGCCATATCACTCCTGTCTCCACCTCCCTAGTGCTGGAAGTAAATGCATGTGATCCTAAGTGCTGGGACCACCTTTGTGTGAGCTCTGTTTCTCTTTCAGAGAGATTCAATGTTGTATAGCCCAGGGTGGTCTTGAACTCACAGAGATCCATCTGCCTCTGTCTCCCAAATGCTGGGATTAAAGGTTTGTGCCACCACTGCCTGGCCACTACAACTAACCAGTGGCTTAGCTCTGCACTCTGATCTTCAGGCAAGCTTTGTTATAGCATAAATAAAATATCACTACAGGAAACGAGTTACGACATCAACGACAAGGTTCTATTTAATAGGATGATTTCGAGAAGTAATAATTTGCACTTTTTTTTTTTTGGATTTTTGAGACAAGGTTTCTCCGTAGCTATTTTTGGTTCCTGTCCTGGAACTAGCTCTTGTAGACCAGGCTGACCTCGAACTCACAGAGATCCGCCTGCCTCTGCACTTTTTTTTTTTTTTTGAGGCAGCGTGACAGCTCTAGCTATCCTAGAACTAGCTCTGGCTGGAGAGCAGGCTGGGCAAGGGGCGTCATGATAGGAGGACGAATAGTAACAGTGTGTCATGGCAGGAGGCAGAACAGCCACAGTGGGTCAACCACACCTACCTTCTGCTGCAAAGAGTTAAAATTATGAAGACAGCCGAGGCTTGAGAGGATGAGCCCAGCTGCAGACCACAGGGAGTACCGACACGGGAGGGGTAGGAGCATTGTGAGCTGGGAGGCCATGAGAGAAAGACCACACTACCCAGTTTGTTCTAAGCCACTCTTGCTGTGAAGACAATAAACCACGAGGTTATAATTCACTACAAACAAAAAGAAATTCTAATTCCATTCCTTATGATAAAAACTATGCTTCCACCTTCTATACCAATAAAGTGACCGTAAATGACCAAGTCAAAATCATATTTTACCTTTTTTCCTTAATGTTAAGTGAGTGGGTGAATGTAGTCACAAAACTTAGGTGCACGAACCATTGTGTTACACACTAACGTGCAGAAAGCAAAACGACGTGTAGACATCCAAAGGGAAATAGTCTCACTAAAATAAATAAAACATACAAGCTATTGGATAAAACCAACGTGGGCACACACTGAATCATCTGCAGCAGGCTTGGCTGTCATGTGATTTTAGCTTCACTGCTGCAGGCTACAGCAGAACTGAGCTGAAAATAATTGGGATTTGACTGTTATAGAAGTTCAGCCAAGTTCACTAATATGTCTCTTTCCTTGCCAATCTCAAACTGAGTTCAGCAACTTTAAAACTGGGTTCTCAAGAAACGAATGACTTCACAGATGGAAGGGGTGTCATAAAGCAAGAAGGGGTGAAGAGGACATGTTGGCAAAGGATGAGGTGGATGTCTCAGAGTTATAGTCCACTCTTGGGGTTCAGTATATTTCCCCAAACACATGTACTACTCATGGCTCTGGCCGTATGGGAGTTCTCAGAGATTTTTCCAACTTTCTAAAAGCTGTTAGCATATCTAAAAACTTAATTAATATTATACAAACCTATAATGTAAGTCAGTCACATTTCTTAGGTTTTAGAACATTCGTAATGACAAGAAGTAAAAACTAACATCGTCAAGAGCAGGGCTCTGCTAACTTTTTCATGGGGTGGTTTCATGTTATTACACTCGTTTGCTTTGTTTGTTGTGTAGGGTGTACACCATCATGTGACAGTTAGAGGACAACATTCGAAGTCAGTTTTCTCCACTGTGTAGGCTGTGGAGACGTGGAGACTGATCTCATGACGTCAGGCTTGGAGATGAGCACTTTTACCTGCTAAGCCAACCCAAGCTGATTTTCCGGTAGTCTCTTGCTGAACACAGAAATCTCGGTACAGTCAGACAGACACTCTCCGAGCCTGTGGTGGTGTGTGGTGCTGGTTCATATGGAGACAGACTCAAGCCTGGGTTTAGCTGTGTCCTTAGCTTCTCTCACGATATAGTCGCTGGCAGAACTCCCGAATCAGTGCTGAGAACGCTACTTCTTGGAAGGCTACATCTGAGCCCGCCTAACTCTCCAGGATGGCAAAGAAGATAGAAAGGGTGACGAACCCCACACCCAGGAACACCTGAAACCCTGTTCATATTGGCATGTATGACTACTGCCTTTCACGATTGGTAATACAAGTCAGGTCTTAATATTGACCAACCACTTGAAAGATGGTCACACCCTGTATGGTCACATCCTGTTTCATAAAGAAAACCATTTCTAATATTCCATATACATTTTAAAAAGATTTTATTTATTTATTATGTATATAGAGTTCTGCCTGCACGTATGCCTGCAGGCCAGAAGAGGGCACCAGATCTCATTACAGATGGTTGTGAGCCACCATGAGGTTACTGGGAATTGAACTCAGAATCTCTGGAAGAGCAGCCAGTGCTCTTAACCTCTGAGCCATCTCTCCAGTCCCCATATATATTTCATATTGGGAAAAAAATAACCACATACAGAAGTTACTGCAACAACCTTTAAACACACACACATACACACACACACACACACACACGCATGCAGGCAGGCACACACACACACATACACACACACACACACACACACATACACACACACGCACGCACGCATGCAGGCACACACACACGCACACAGCTCAAGAGGATAAGGATCTTATATACTCTAACTGAAATGGCCAACTCAAAGCACACACTGGCTTTCACAAAAAATTAAATACTAATATAAACACATTTTATTTATTTATTTATTTATTTTGAGACAGGGTTTCACTGTGTAGCCCTGGCTGGCCTCAAACTTTTTATATAGAGAAGCCTGGCCTCAAACTCAGAGATCCACTTGCCTCTGCATCCTGGAGTCCTGGGATTATAGACACACAACACCACGTATCTTATTTCTTAAAACTAGAAGGGCTGTATTCCCATCAGTTTTTACAGAAAATGTGAGCATTCTTTGGGTGTACTATATGCCTTTGTGTGGCTTTCATTTTTCCTAATAGCTTCTCTCTACTATGCAGCAGTAACAAATGACTAAATAAGCTATATATATATTTATATAGGGCTGATTATTCCATTCCACATTTATTTAGTTTGACATTCAACTACAGGTTTTAATGTAAACTTCAAAAACAGTATTTGTTATGTCCAATGTAATAAATACATAATTATTCCAGTCTTTAAAAACAACAGCAACCACTTCTACCAGAGCCCCCAGGAGACAGCCTATGGCTGTGAGGCCATTGGCATGTTGCTCTGATTCGCCTTTTCTCCAGAGTCAGAATGCTTCAGAAACTGACCAGTAGCGCCGATATACAATCTTGATCGCATGGGCCACTTCTGAAAAAAGAGTAAGAATCTGAAATTTAGTCTTTAGACATACAACATAGGTATATAATATCTAAACTTTAAAACACAGTAATGTTAGTGAGGCACTACTTAGCTGGTAAGGATGCTAATTACAAAGTCTGGGACAAGATGAAGACTGTTTAGCAATAGTAGCGACACAAGCAAAGAAGGCTTTGATATAACTGTATAAGTAATACACGCGTGTTTGAGAACTGCAGGAAGTTAAGGAGAACAAATATTGCTGATGTAGAAAGTCTACCACTATTTTAATTCCAAGGTAAGCCTAAAACAAAATTAAGTTTAAAACATTAGTTCTAAAGAAGCAGCGCTCAGTTATATACAAAGTAAACATTCAAGAAAGGTATTAACCAGAAAGGACTAGGCGGCCCCGGGCAGCAATGGCCCCCGGGCAGCAATGGCCCCGGGCAGCAATGGCCCCGGGCAGCAATGGCCCCCGGGCAGCAATGGCCCCGGGCAGCAATGGCCCCCGGGCAGCAATGGCCCCCGGGCAGCTTCGCAAAGCAGCCCATTTTCTTTAGTTTGGGTTTCCTGCCTCGTGGTGGGTGACTATAGGTGGTGGTAATGCACTTTATATCTTCTAACACGCACGAGGCAATGTCTACAAAGATGGATGTGAGATTATTCTGATTTGGACATCACATAATACACACACTCTGAAGCCCAGCACTGTATCTCACAAATATGTGAAATTTTCACACGCCAGATGAAAATAAGAATGACGGTAGGTGGCTGTGTGATATTCTCAGGAAAGTCACTTTTCTGTGGCCGCCAAGAAAGTTCTATTTCAATTTCTCCAGCTGTGATTAGCGAATACAGTCCTGAACGGTTTCTCTCTACTAAGGTATATTTATTTTATTTTCTGCTTGCTTTAAATCGCATGTGTTACAAGTCCATAGGCTTGCATATGAAGTAATATACATCAGCATGGCATCTTCATCTGCAAGCATATGTTACTATATTTTCTTCTATATTCTAAAGTACACTTGAAATTGTGTCGTTTTGTTTAAACTTTGAAAAATTGAGCAATTAACCAGAACTGAACCTGAAATTGAAGACCTTTAAAAATGCCCTTATTCTAATTAAATGAACCCAAACAACAAGACCCCACAGTTTTCAAATTCTTGCTCATCGTTATTATGGACAATGGATTCCCACGGGACCTGGCAATTAGCAGATCTTCTGTGCGTTTTCCCCTGAGTTAAAGGTCTGGAATACACACACTCCTGATCTGGAGAATTGTCCCTCTGGGCCCCTAGTGCCGACTGAAATGCCTAATTTTCCAAGCGGATAAAAGTGGGTTTAAGTCATGCTGCAAAAGTCCTTTTTTTATTTATTTACTTTTATTGTATATGCACTGGTGTTGTGCCTGCAGGTATGTCTGTGAAAGTGTGTATCTTTTGAAGTTACAGTGTTGAGTTGCATATGGGTGCTGGGATTCAAACCTGGGTTTGAAGAACAGTCAGTGCCCTTAACCACTGAGCCATTTCTCCAGCCCAGAGCTCGAGTTCTTAAAACTGTCTTCCAGTTTAACGCACAGAACCCAGAGCCTTGCAAATGCTAACCACGAGTTCCACCCCAACCATGCCTTGATACTCTTAAGTCTCTAATCATTTTAACATGTCCATAACATTGGTAAAAAGGATTGATGATTCAAAGCAACAGACAGGACTATCTGTTTAAATATCTCTAATAATTTCTGAGTACTTAGTGCTCAGTGATTTCAGAACACCCACTCAGGGTTATATATGATAGTTTATAGTGAGGCTTTACTTAACCTGAATTTAAAAATGCTCAGAATATTTTATTACCTTCATATTAAGGACAGACTTAATGTTTAAAAATTTCTACAGTGTCCCTAAAATAGAGGCAGGCAATCTTCAACTAAGTATGTAAAATTTCTGTCTTCTGAAACTCCACAGCTTGTGGTTTAGACTGTTTTTCTTAATAAATATAATATTCTTCTTTATAGTAATATACTGCAATTTATATTTTCTAGCTCTATATTGTATTCATTTAGGGCAGGGATTCAGTCTGTCTTACAGTTGTATTCTCTGTCCTAGAGCAGAGATTTCTACATAGTATTAAACCAAATGTTTGATATTAAAACACACTCGTTCCCTGTTAACTATCATCAATTTCATTTTTACGAGATAATCTTTGGCCTTCTAGAATTTTCTCTGGGTTTAGAAATTTAGATATTATGGACATTGTCTTTTAAGATCGGACATCAAATCAGATTGGTTTTCCGGAAACAGTTGTGTCTCCAGAAACGTTTGGCACATGGGTCAGGTATGAGGCTCGCTCTGCCCCTTTCCAGCACGGACCTCTCTAGCGTTTCCCATTCAAGAAAACCGCGGGGGACACTGGGGAGAAATACTTGACCTCTTTCTAAATTTTATCAACTGCAAGGGAGGCATTGGATTTCTCCTTCTGGCCTTGAGTCTTAGTGTCTAAATAAACTTTGTCGAATACATGGCAAACATCAAGTCAAAGAAATCTATTAGTGGGATATTTGAATAGCGTTAGTCTAAAATGATAGTAATACAACATTCTTAATTGTAATGGGCGACTTTTCAGCTAGTATGCTATAAAATGTAGGGACAGAATGGGTTCCATCGTTACAAACATTTCACTTTTTCCCACGTACTGTTTGAACTGCTTTCTCTACCGCCGCGTCAACAGCGTTTTCACAGAGAGTTTTCTTAAAATGCAGTCCGTGATTTAAGTACAAATAATGTTAGAGAATGGGTTTTATTCAGTTCAACAAAATGTAACTCCTCATTTTTGTTACTCAATAATTTATTCCTCATTTTTGTTACTCAACAATTTATTCCTCATTTTTGTTACTCAACAATTTATTCAATGCTTAGATGCTTAAGATTACATTCCAATATAGTGTATTTGTGCTCATTTTCAGAACAGTGGGACAGAAATGTGAACATTTGAACTCAGCGAACACAGAGATTCGTCATTTAGAAGTGAAAGGCGGACCAAAGGAAGGTTCAAAATAAAATCCAGAAAAGATGATGTAAAAGCTGCCACACTCATGACCTACTCATGGAGATGTAACAAAATCGTGCAAAATGGTTTCTCTTGGCTAATTTGAATATAGACCAATTCACTCAACATACATGCCAATCTAATATGACAGTTACATGAAACATTACCGGGGTTTTCTAACATTGTTGATAGCTGTCTAGTCTATTTAACTGTGATTGAAATTTTACTCTATGGGAATGTAGAATGGTCTCATTTGTTTATTTTATTATTATTTTGTTACTGATTTTGACAATTTTTTGGGTTTGTTTGCTTGGTTTTGTCTTTTTTTTTTTTACAATTACTTAGGGGCAAAGAATTAATTTCACTATTCCATTTAATTCATGAAGCCTTTGGAATAGTTCAAGAAAAAGACAATAGGAATGTAATATGGAAGTTAAGACACTTGACTCTTGAACTTAGATGTTACCAGTAGTTAGTATGAATAACAGCTTCCCCATCTGAGAGAAAATCTTTAAGAGGTTGGAGAGATCCAGGAGCCCAGCTAGGATCAAACGCCCCAGTTTCCTGATTACAAACTGTCATGAACCAGCCTAGTGTATTGGGGACCTTGTCACCATCGCCTGCGGGCCCAGGTGTTTCTGCCTGAAGGGGAGGAGTGCCAGCTCCGTGGCATCTGTTTCCGCGGTGACAGGGTAGCTCCCGGGGTTCCACCCCGGGTGTTGCCTACCTTAACTGGGTGCAGGTAGCCATCGCCTCGCAAGGCGCCTAGTCTGGGGTCTCCCGGAACCTCGCTGTCGTCCTGCAGGCTGCGGGTGAGGTGGGCGATGTAGGTGGTGGCCAGCAGCAGCACGTCCAACTTGGACAGCTTGGTGTCGGGCGGCACCGACGGCAGTGTGCGCTGCAGCTCCAGGAAGGCATGCCGCAGGGTCTGCACGCGGCTGCGCTCCCGAGCGGCGTTCGCGGCTGCAGGTCGGCCACCCCCGGAGCGCGCGACGACCCCGCCGGAGCCTGTCTGCCCTGCGCCGGTCCGTCCCGGGCTCGAGTCGCGGGCCGCGGCGGCCGATGGGGCGGGCTCGGCACTGCGTGGGCTGCTGGCGGGACGACCACGCTCCATAGCGGCTCCGGCTCCGGTTCCCGCGGCGAGCACTGCAAGGGAGCAAGGACGGCCGTGAGACCCGGCGTCGCAGGCTCGCCCTCGAGTCCCCAGTGCCGGGCGGCTGCTGAAGGCGCACAGGGCTCAGCCTCCGGTCCCCGCAGAGACATCCCGCCCGCCCGCCCGCCCGCCCACGCGGGGAAATGGTGCTGCGGGGCCCCCGCCTCACCTCGGACTTGCCTCCGCACCTTTCCCCGCCGCGGCCGTGCAGAGCTCTGCTGAGCAGTGCTAGGCGACCAGGGACGTCGAGCAGGTCACTCCATCCCCGTCCAGCCTCTGCTGCCGCCTTTTATGTCGGTTCCCAAAGCCAGCAAGTGGGAGACTAGCACAGTCACGTCGGCCCGAGACGCGCGCCCACCCGAGCCCCTAGGCTAGGGGCGACAGAGTCGCGGAGCCGCCCCCTCGGCGGACAGACTCGTCAATCAAACCGCTTGGGGGTGGGACGGACACCTGGCCCCGCCCCTCCGACCGGGAAGCGGGACCCCTCGGTTCAGTTCAGCTTGGCTTTCCCCTCGAGGAGCGTCTCCGCCCGCTGTTTATGCAGTAGAACCCTTCCTCGGGACACCGTGACCCAGAGACCCCGCCATCGCCCCCTTGCTGTCTTCGCACCTGCGCTCACCGACTCAGACCGATCTGGGAGAAACCTGGGTCCCCGCGTCTGGGTCCCAGCTCTGCAGCCCGCACCGGCCTTTGCGGCGATCCCAGCTGCAGCCCAGTCAGACAGGCTCTAAGCCGGGGGCTCAGAATATCAGCTATAAACTGTCTTAGAGGACACTGCTCCCTTGAATATTCTTGAATATTTTCCAGCAGATGTCTGACTTTTCACGTCGGGATTACCAAACTGCACTACTTACACTGCGATGAACCAGACGTGTTGAACTGGTTCGTGAACTAGGGTGATTCTTAGGCAGTAGCTTTAGAAAGCACGCCCAGATTCCCTTGATTCAAGGACTCGTATGGAATAAGAAACCACACCGTATTTCCTGGTAAATTTTATTTAACAACTAATAAAGTAAATAGATCCCGGAATTCACACACGGAAAGTCTCGGATTCAATAAAGAAACAAATCAAACAGGAAGGTATACACCGAGATAACCGCTCTACAAACCCTCACGCCACGCTGTTGCCTAGTTCTAGGACGAAATCAAATCACGCCAGGCTGAACTGACTCCTTTTCCTCACACAAATGTTCCTTTACTTTTGGGTTTCGGAGGTGAGGTTCGTGGATATCGCTTTTTGTTACCAAGCTTTCAGACTCCTTCAAGGACATATTCCTGTATTTTCAAACAAAAACAATATGCGCCAGTGTTTAATTGACATATAATTGACTTGATAGGAAAAAAAGAAGACGACAGACATAGAACCCAGGACACACTAACCATTGGTAAAAGTTCATAGCTAGTCAGGGTTTAAAAGAAAGCAGAAACAGGACATTTCCTGCTTTGAGAACTACATGGAAATAAAGAGGCCGGTTGTGACCATGCAGAAGTGCCCTAAGCTTCCGAAGTTTGGCCTTACATCTCAAGGTCTCTGTCTAGCCTGGTTCGTTGCTTTCCTGCTGCCCTTGTGTGCCCTAGACAGCTGTGGGACAAAGGGCTGATGTCACAGACCGGACCGCCTAGCCTAGCCGTTTGGTCCCATCTACGCTACTGTAGGCAGTCCAAATTCCCGAAAGAAACTAGTATTTTCAGTCGCTTTAAATATAGGTAAGCCTAAATCTCCACTATCACATAACAAGTAAGCAATGGGAGCCAAATGGCCCTTTTCATTTATTGAGTACTCTTTAGTATCTTCTTCTCACTTCGCCTTTACAAAAACTGAGGATTTTATAGTTTGGAGGATAAGGGTTCTCAGGGATTGGGCAACACGTCCAGTACCATACCTAGTAGATGGCTAAGGCGTGGGTCAAACCAAGTAGATTGTCCCTAACGTTTATGGTCTTTGCCATACTATTGAGTGTTTGCATGTTGCAAAACAGTTTGGTGCCTATTATTAAGATGCATATTTTAGATTGATTGACACCTTATCAGCAGTCCAAATATATGTTCATAGTATTTTTTTCTCTGAAGTTCTTAGTTGTCTAGTTTTCCAAAAGAACGCAGCAGATATTCATTGAGTGTGGTGTAAGTCTTAGAATTATATTTTAGTCTTTTAAATATGCCAAGTTGTAATGTTAAGGTTGTCTTTATAAAATGTCAAATGGAAAAACGAAAGCATATTTAACAAGTGGTGCTGGCATAACTGGATATCAACATGTAGAAGAATGAAAATAGACCATATCTATCACCATGCACAAAACTCACGTCCAAATGGATCAAAGACCTCAACATAAAGCCAGCCACACTGAACCTTATAGAAGAGAAAGTGGGAAGTTCACTTGAATACATCAACACAGAGAACTCCTTCCTAAATATAACCCCAGCAGTACAGACACTGAGAGAAACAATTAATAAATGGGACCTCCAGAAACTGAAAAGCTTCTGTAAAGCAAAGGACACGGCCAACAAAACAGAACAACAGCCTACAGATCGGATAAGATCTTCACTAACCCCACATCAGACAAAGGCCTGATCTCCAAAATATACAAAAAAAAACTCAAGAAATTGGACACCAAAAGAACACATAATCCAATAAAAAAAATGGAGTACAGACCTAAACAGAGAACTCTCAACAGAGGAATCTAAAATGGCTGAAAGACACTTAAGGAAATGCTCAACATCCTTAGTCATCAGAGAAATGCAAATCAAAACAACTCTGAGATTCCATCTTACACCTGAAAGAGTGACCAAGATCAAAAACACTGATGGCAACTTATGCTGGAGAGGTTGTGGGGAAAAGGGAAAACTTCAGCATTGCTGGTGGGAATGCAAACTGGTACAGACCCTTTGGATGTCAGTGTGGCGATTTCTCAGAAAATTAGGAAACAACCTTCCTCAAGACCCAGTAATACCACTTTTGGGTATATATCCAAAGGATACTCAATTGTGCCACAAGGGTATGTGTTCGACTATGTTCATAGTAGCTTTGTTTGTCATAGCCAGAACTTGGAAACAACCTAAATGCCCCTCGACCAAAGAATAGATAAGAAAAATGTGGTACATTTACACAATAGAGTACTACACAGCAGGAAAAAAGACATCTTGAATTTTGCAGGAAAATGGATGGAGCTAAAAAACATTTTGAGTGAGGTAACCCAGACACAGAAAGACAATTACTACATGGACTTACTCATAGGTGGTTTTTAAACATAAAGCAAAGAAAACCATCCTACAAACCACAATCCCAGAGAACTTAGACAACAATGAGGACACTAAGAGAGACTCACATAGATCTAATCTATATGGGAAGGAGAAAGTAGAAAAAGACAGATCTCCTGAGTAAATTGGGAGCATGGGGACCTTGGGGGAGGCTGAAGGGGGAGGGGAGAGGCAGGGAGGGGAGCAGAGAAAAACGTAGAGCTCAATATATATAATAAAAGCTAAAAAGTACAGGGCTGGAGAGATGGCTCAGAGGTTAAGAGCACTGACTGCTCTTCCAGAGGTCCTGAGTTCAATTCCCAGCAACCACATGGTGGCTCACAACCATCTATAATGAGATCTGTTGCCTTCTTCTGGCCTGCAACCATACATGCAAGCAGAACACTGTATATGTAATAAATAAATAAATCTTTTAAAAAAAGTACATATCACATAGTAGAGAATAAAATGTTTAAACATTTTATACTATACATATATTTTGTATCTATTAAATAAGTTAATTCCAACTATTTCTCTTATTATTTAAGGAATAACTTTTAGCTCATCTGGTGGTTTAATCCCAGGAGGCAGGCAGGCAGGCAGATCTGTGAGTTTGAGACCAGCCTGATCTACATTTCAAGTTCCAGGTCAGCCAGAGCTTTACAGAGGGATCTTTATCCTTTAAGTGTATAGTTCAGCAATCCTGGGGAGATGTATACAGTACTATAACTGCCATCAGAATAAGGACACAGGACGCCCCAATATCTGCAGCAATTCCCTTTTCTTAGTCGACACTCTCTCCCGTTAGTTCCTGGCAAGCCCTGATCCATTTTCTGTCATCATGGATCCCCTTCTGCCAGAATATCACACAAATAGAAGCACATAGTAGGTCTTTTCTAAAGTCTAGCTACTCTCACCAATATATTTGAAACCCATTCATGTTGAGTGGTTCACTCTCTCTCATTGCTGAGTAGAATTTTTAGTAGGAGTGTGTGTGTGTGTGTGTGTACATATATATATACATATACATAGATACATTTGTCTTAAATATTTAATGATTACAAATAGACCATTCTAAACACCCAGGTACAGTTTCTCTTGAGTACAGATTTTCATTTCACTAGGAAAATGTAACTTTACAATGCAGCAAATGATTGTGCTAAGGGCCTCCTGATTTTGCATCCCAATTTTTAATGTATGAGTTCTAGCAGTTCCATATCTAATCGGTATTTAGAGACTATTTTTATTTCTTTTTATTTATTTGTTCATTTTTCAAAACTGTTTCTCTGTAACAGTCTCAGGTGTTCTGGAACTTTGTAGACCAGGCTGGCCTCGAACTCACAGAGATCCACCTGCCTCTGCCTCCCAAATGCTGGGATTAAAGGCGTGCGCCAGCACCTGACTTGTTTTAATTTCTTATCCATTCTGATACGTTATTTTTCTTTGTGCGTGTGAGGCAGGGTGTGTGTTGATGTTTGGTGTCTCAGATAAGATTTCTCACTGAGCCTTGGCCTCATCAATTGGGCTAGGTTGGCAGGCTCCACCCCTCGCGCCCCCTAGCGGTGCAGTGTTGGGGAGCAGGCCTGTGCTGCTGTAGCTGGACTTCTGTGGGTGCTGGAGATCTGCACTCGGGCCCTGCTGGTACGGTAGGTATGCACTTTGCTGACTGAGCCGTCCCGTCTCTCCACTCGCTCTAATGTGTTATTGCAAATACAAAGACTGAGCCAATATTTACTTAAATCTAGATTTTACAACCTAGAGCTCTTGCTTGCCAGACATTCTCATTTCACAAGTCCATGCATCCCTGCCCCAATTGCTCTTGCCCTGAGTGACTGCAGGTGCCTTTAACTGCGCAGGGAGGCGCTTGTCCATTCATTTGAGTCACCGCCTCACCTGTCTGCCTTCCTGTTCCTTCCTAGACCCGGGACTATCAACAGAGTCCTTGAGAGCTTGGCTATTTGAGTCAGAGTATTCTTTTATTAAGAGTTCTAGTATTTAAAAATTGTTTGAGCAATGAAGGTTTAGATTTCAAAATAGAAGCCTTTTAAAATGGTAAGGAAGAGTTATGTTAAATTAGGTTTCTTTCTTTCTTTTTTCGTTTTTGATTTTTTTGAGACGGGGTTTCTCTGTAGCCTGTCCTGGAACTAGCTCTTGTAGACCAGGCTGGCCTCAAACTCACAGAGATCCGCCTGCCTCTGCCTTCCGAGTGCTGGGATTAAAGGTGTGCACCACCACCGCCCGGCTTAAATTAGGTTTCTATAACTTGGTTTATAGAGTAAGCTATTGGCAGTGCTGAAGCCAGAATTTCCGAATGCTAGCTTTGTCTGTTAGAACAGAAAATCTTTTGTTGCTGCCTCCTGGGGATGCATCCTGCTCTCTAGAGAATTCTTTGAGAACTACAAATCAAATGTTAACACTCTATCTCCACTACTGGACACACAATGTTTCTTTGCACATAAAATTAAATACACTGAAGGAAAGATGAACAAAACTAAAGGCATTTGGACTTTGTGAACGTGTTTAGGTGAACGCATCCTAGAGTTTTAGGACTAACACTATTCCTGCAGTTCTGAAAACTCTTTCTGAAGTGCATAAATCTGTTGTTACAACTGCTCAAAAATACCCTTCCCAGCCCTGAAAGCCAGACAGTTAAAAACTATTAGAATCTACTTTTAATTCAAAGGCTCTTAAATACCTTAAGCAGGTATTTCATAAATAGTTAGCCAAAACACAGGGGGCATATTCCTGTGAATTACAAGTCCCTGGGATGTGTGTCCCCTAAAGATGTCTGAAACCTAGCATAGCCTAACCCACCTGAAAAGGTATTTGTACATTAATAAAATGCATGCATGTTTCTACGGTTATCGGCATAGTACCCGTTAGCCTTCTTCATGGTACAGTGGTGCACAGAGTTCTCGGCGGAGCTTAGGAGCAGCATACATGGATTTAATGTCTATTTTTAAATCACCAGGGTTCAAGCTCCCCCTCGCATGTTTGAAAAGGGAGGAAACATCTGTCAGAAGCGCTTACCGTGACAAATACGGAGGAAAGCAATAATGTGTACCGCTCCCGTTTATTTAATACCATACGTTATTTTTAATTGAACAGTAAAGGCATTTGTTCGGAATCGGCCTTTAAATAAAGAATAGTGTAGACCTAATCTTTAATTAAAGTGCACTTTGATAGCATCAAGTTCAGTTTGAGGGTCACAACAACGTCCATACGTCTGCCTTCTCTCTCCCTGCAGGGAAAGCAGGCTTGTGTAAATATACACACGTAGACAGCATGCATTTATAAGAGACAGGGAAAACATTCCCGTCTTCGGACACATGTTGCTTCGCCATGCTCCGCTTTGCATACAGGAACAACTCCCAGGGTGCAGAGCCCTCGAGGAGTGGGCACAGATTGTTGCTTTTGGAACCTGTACTGTTCCCTACCTCTCTGCAGGCGCCTTACCTTGAACATTAAATATAGCTTGTAAAAATATGTTAGGGACGCCGGCTCATTCTCACCTTTAAAATAGTTAAAGGAAAGGGTTGCTTGGATAGATTTTCTTAGAACTGAAAATCTGATCTTTGTGTTTGTGTTCAGACGGATTTGTTTGCTCTGTGTGTGTGTGTGTATGTGTGTGTGTGTGTGTGTGTGTGTGTGTGCTCGAGCTAGGTAAACACATCATGCTAGGCAAACATGCTCTACCATTGAGCCCACACTCCCGGCCTAATTATTATTTTCCAGGGAAGATGTTTTTAGAAATTTTTTTGCATTCTTTCTTTTCTTTTTAATGATTTATTTATTTTTATTATATGTGCATTAATGTTTTGCCTACACATATGTCTTGCAAGGGTGTCAGATCCCCTGGAACTGGAGTCACGGACAGTTGTGAGCTGCCATGTGGGTGCTGGGAATTGAACCTGGGTCCTTTGGAAGGAGACAATGCTCTTAGCCCTTGAGCCATCTCTCCAGCACCCAGGCCAAATGATTAACACTTTGTTTTTAGTATTTTACCAGTCTTCCAACTTTAACCTCACTGTCCTTTAGGGTTTTTGGTGGTGTTGTTGTTTTTTTTGTGTGTGTTTTTGACATTAACTTACTAAAGATTGCAGGGCTGCACTCATAGATGAAAGTGCTGGGCCAAGCGTTCACCTTCTGCCTTGTGTGTGTGGTATAGCTCAATTAAAATGAAAATTACATATATGAATCATGATATGGAAACAAAAATGGAAACTAGGTCATGAAGCAAATAAAAAGGTCCCCTCCCTAAATTACTAAAATTCAAGCAACAGGCATACCTAAAAAAAAAACAACCGTTTTATGATGCACTTTGAGGACATTTCATGATACAGTTGGTCACCTTTTATTAGAAAGAGATGTAACTAATATTACCATCCAATCAGACTTAAATCTTTGGAGCCACTGAGAGCAATACATGGCATGTTTTCAGAGAAAGCGCTACCTGAGGAAATAAGAAGAGTCTAAAAGGGAACATAACATTTTCCCCCACCGGATAAAACTGAAAATTCAATTGGACATGATCAGTTTCACAAGGTGGATGGAGCTCCCACAGGGCCCTTGTTCTGGGTTTAGGACAGTTATCTTCGCAGCAGAGAGGGAGCTGTCAGATGAAGGAACGCCTTTAGCCCTGGGGTCTTGGTTAGGAGAGTGAGAGGAGGCCATCACTCCCAATGACGTGGACTTTGCATGTGGATAAAGAACATGTGTGGTGTGCCACGGCTCACTACAGATCCAGTTCCTCCGTGTTAATGTATAAAATGCACCAACATTGTTTCTTGAGGCTGTGTATATTATCCCTGTTTGTTGTTTTATCCATCTTGTGGCATAGCGCCTGTCGTGGATGTTTGCACACTGTGTGAAGATATATTGCTGTGATTGGTTAATAAAGAGCTGAACAGCCAATGGCTAGGCAGGAGGTATAGGTGAGACTTCTGGGCAGAGACACAGGAAGAGGAGATGAATCTAGGCACATAGGAATCACCAGTCAGGGCAGAGAAGGCAGGATGGTCAGTATGGAGGTACAGAGAGATGAGGTGTTGAGCCCCCAAACTGATCGCAGATTAAAAATATGAGTTAAATTAAGTTACAAGAACTAGTTAGGAACAAACCTAAGCTAACTGTGCTTTCATAATTACTAACAAGTCTCCATGTCATTATTTGGGAGCTGGTAGGCAGGACAGAAAAAGGTGCGTTACAACCAACAGTACTTACGGAGGCCCTGCACCTAAGTCTGCATTGCAGGAGTCCTGAGCTGCCCTGTGGGGAGGCGTAGGACAGGGAGGGTTCCAGTACTGCTCACAGGGCTTCGTTGGTGAGCTTGGCTAGAGATTGTCGAGTCTAGAAGGGACTCCCATATGATTGGGGAGCAGCAAAACAAACACGGGGTTGGCCATAAGAGCAAAGGAGGGCTGTGCTGTGGCCTGATGTGACACTTGTCTTCTGTGACTGAGGCCCTTGGGTCATTCCAAGAGGGAAGGGAGACTGAACCAACCAATAAGCGGAAAACTAAAAATAAATGGGAAAAATGTTGAAATAGAATGTATATACAGGGAGTTTGGGATTTAGCTCAGTGGTAAAGCGTTTGCCTAGCAAGCACAAGGCCTTGGGTTCAGGAGGCAGAGGCAGGCGGATCTCTGTGAGTCCGAGACCAGCCTGGTCTACAGAGCTAGTTCCAGGACAGGCTCCAAAGCCACAGAGAAACCCTGTCTCGAAAAACCAAAAAAAAAAAAAAAAAAAAAAAAAGGCCCTGGGTTCAATCCTCAGCGCTGGAGCGGGGATTAAAAAAAGACAAAATAACAAAAAATATCAAAATATAGATTGTGTTAGTATTTCTTTGGCTAACGATGCCCATAGCACTGCCAACATACACAACAATTGTGGCAGACCTGGCTCCCCACCTGGTTTGTAAAATACGTGAGATTCGGATTGTCTAATTTGATTTTATTTTTTAAAGACAGGATCCTTTTTTTAGCTCAGGCTGGTCTTGAACTTGTGTAGCTGATGACAGCCTGGAACACCTAATCATCCTGTTTCAACCTCTGGCGTTCTGGGACTGTAGTCCTGCCTTATCATAGCCTGCTTCTTGTTTGAACTGTTCATGTTGTGTTGTTTGATGTATGGGAAGTATATATTTTAGAATAAATGAAGTTATTTCCCAGAATGGGGTAACTTTGTATAAAAACAATGCCATCTTTTTTTTTTAAACCCAAATAGCTGTTTTCTCACTAGGAGGTTCATAACAGACTTATTCAGAACTGAACTGAGTATAGAATCAAAGCTTGGAGTTCAGACTCAAACTTTTTCTCATGAACCCCTTAGGGGTGAACGAAACTTCTAGTATCTTCAGAGAGAGCAGGTTCAGAACGTGTGGCTCAGAGCAGAGGAAAGCGTTCTATCGACTCCTCTGGGCTCCTCTCTCTACCCCATCTGCCGCACCTTCATCACCTGGGGCCTCCCCTTCCCTGAGAAGAGCCTTTCCCCCTGCCTTTTTACCTCACTGCATGCATCAAGTCAACTCCCAGCTTTTCCAGAACCATTCCCCACCTGCGCAGTCAGATGACGACCAACACTGAAGTTGTGCCTGAGAACAGATGGCTGGGAGGACCCCTCTACATGGCTACCCCGTTCCCCTGAAAAAAGAAAGACCAAACATTTTGAAAGAACCTACCCCATGTCTTCAGTAATTTTAGTTTTATCTTCTTGGGAACATTCTGAAGATGGATTTGCACTTGCTAAGTATCTCTGTGCATCAGAGAAAAAGACTACCTTTGGTTTACCCACCTGCGGGTAATAAACAGGAACTATGTGATGTATTGTTTCAAAGTTACCTGTAGCATACAAAGAATTAAAAGCATCCTGCTTTGAAACTAATTACTAGATCATCAAATGACATATATTAGTATCTTAAATTATATGTTATAGAATGAAGTTAAACAAAGACAAATAAACCCACATTGAATCATTAACAAATTAATAATCAAAATAAAATACAGACTTTTATATAGAAAAACCATACAGAAAAGTTCAAAGATCTTATAAAGAAAATGGACATTTTAGCATTAACATAAACATCCACTGACTTAAATTTATTCTCAAAGTAACCTTTAGGCATGGATCGGTCATGTTGTTGGGACATGCTTATACTTTTACTTGAACAATTATCATTTCATATCACCTACGGTTTCCAGCGTGATGTCCCTTCTAGTGGGACGGCCTTGTTTACCCCTAATTCCGACTGCCGGGGTCTACACTGGGCAGATCACAAATGCCTCAAACTCCTGCTCCCAGTAACCTACACTCTTGTGGCCCCCATGGGCACCTGCACACACGTGTGTGCACACACACAAACATGAAAAAGAAATGGCTAGAGGACTAGAGAAGCACACATCTGTGACAATGCTTACAGGCACAATTAGACTCTCAGGCCTCCTAATGCGGGGTGGATCTGTGATCTGATAGCATTCTGGGGAGATGGTTAAAAAGTAGGAAGCAAGGCTTGAAGTAGGTCACTGGGGACATGTCCTGAGTGACTCTAACTTGCCCTGACTTCTTTCTTTGTTTCCTTTTCTTTGTTCCTGTCTAGAAGTGAAGAACCACGTCCAAAGACCACTCTACTGCCACAGTGCTTTGCCTGCGCACAATGCTGGGGCAGCCATGGGTGCAAATAGCCCTCTGCCATTATGAGCTGAAATAAATCCTCCCCTTTATGCTTAAACACACAATGAAGGAAGTAACTCACATGGTTCTTCGTCATCGCTAACACCTGCTGCTTTTGTTTTGTTTGAGACTAGGTTTTGTGTACCTGAGGCTGGACCTGAACTCCTGATACTCTTATCTTCTCTCCTAAGTGCTTTGATTACCATGCTGGATGTGTGTGTGCGCGCGCGTGTGTGTTTTACCTGCCCCTCCCCCCCAACTCACACATACATACATTTCTTTTTTTTTTGTTTTTCGAGACAGGGTTTCTCTGTAGCTTTTGGTTCCTGTCCTGGAACTAGCTCTTGTAGTCCAGGCTGGCCTCGAACTCACAGAGATCCGCCTGCCTCTGCCTCCCGAGTGCTGGGATTAAAGGCGTGCGCCACCACCGCCCGGCTACATACATTTCTTTAAATAACAGCTGTTCTGGCTGATGTGAAGACTCGCCGTCATGACTACTGAGTCAGTATCTTCATGGACCACTAACTTTATTATGCTGGCCATTTTTAATGTCTCTTCAGAAATGTCCACTCAGGTCCTTAGTTTATTTTGAAATCAGGTTGTTAATATTTCTTTGTTATTGAGTTGTAGGAGTTTCTTTGTCAAAATAACTCATGTTGTGGCTTCATTTGTGCAACTTGTGGTGCCTGTTGCTCTAGGTTTGTCTTTTCTTGGTTTCATACTGTTTTGACTACTAAATTTTGTAGTATATTTGAAGTCAGAAGCTATGGTGTCTCTAGCTTTCTTCTTCCTCAAGATTGATTTGGTTATCTGTGATCCTTGTGGCTTTCTATGAACTTAGAATGTTTTTCTTATTTTTGTAAAAGCTGCCATTGTGATCTTGACAGGGAGTGCATTAAATCTGTAGATCACATTGGGTCAGACAGATATTATAACTTTTAAAGTCTTAAGTTTGTTTCACAAACATGGAATGGCTTTTCATTTGTGTCCTGTTTAGTTTCTTTTATCATTGCTTTCCAATGTTCAGAATACAGGTATTTTACCTTCCCAGGTGGGTTTATCTCTGAGTACCTGACTCTTTGGATACTTTGGTAAATGGGGCAGTTTTCTAACCTCTATGTTAGATACTTTATTGTGGGTGTTTCATATAACCTTAACGAGTGCATTGTTAGTTTTAGACACACTAATTATAAAGAGATTAATTAGGGTTCCTTTGAGAAAATTAAATGATTAATTTCAAAGGTTGTAGGCTTTAAAGCACATTATAATGCCTATTATTTCACGAAATTTCATTGAAGAAGTTAAAATTCACTTAGTTGTCTGTGTATTACAAAAATATTTGAAATCTATGAAGACAAAATGAGTATTATTTTTAGCATAGGCCTAGTTTTGGGGTAAAGGCTGATGTTTAATCCCGTGTGTACTTCAATCTTAATAAGGGTTTTTGAGGTAATACTGAAAGCCATAAAATGCTGAAGTGTGTGTGCGCATGTGTGTGCACGTGTGTGTGCGTGTGTGTGCGTGTTTGTACGTGTGTGTGCATGTGTGTGCCCGTGTGTGCGCATGTGTGTGTGCGCGCGTGTGTGCGTGTTTGTACGTGTGTGTGCATGTATGTGTGTGACAAGAAACTGAAGCCAGAGCTCCACACACGGTGTCTACCACTGAGCTAGCATGCCCAGCCCTTCCTTATTTTGAGACAGGATAATTTGCCCAGGTCGGTCTCAAACTTGAAACCTTCCTGCCCTAGCCTTCTAGATATCTAGGAGTACCAGCGTTCACCAGTGCTACGCAGGGCAACAAGGTTACAATACAGCCAGGGGGAAGAACAACAGAAGTGTCTCCTGTGTGTCTCACAAGTCTCGGACCGTGAAAAGTGCGCATGGCCAGCACAGCGTCCGTCATTGACATACTGTCCCCTGACCAAGTCCCAGTTCTCCTGCATGGTTTTTCATAGCCCGTATTCAGGGGCGTGATACAGCAAGATCACCTCCATGCCTTTCCACTCCCATCCTCCTCACCTCAGCCTGTGCCCCGGTGTCCCCTCCCTGGGCCTAACAACCCTCCAGGATGCTTCTGTTCTTTTCATCCAAGCTGCCGAGAAGAGTGAGTTGTGGGCAAATGCTGCTGTGTGCGGAAGAGGCTTGCTCCACTGCAGACTCTGTGGGGTCAAGTCTAGTGGGCGTCCTAATCCGGCAAGGCAACTGTTACATTACTCTATATCTAGTTGTACGAGTTAGGCAAAGGCTAGTGTGTCCTTGCTAACGCAGCCATAGCATATTATAATCCAAACATTTAGGCTTTAGCATGTGTGCATAAGAGGACCAGCCACAGAGTGTAGGTCAAATACAGTTAACATTTTTAATTTTAATATTTATGTGTTTATCATTTTGATTTTTTTTGAGAGTCAGTTGCCTAGACTGTATTGGAATTCACTGTGTAACTCAGGCTGATCTTAAACTTATTGTGATCCTCCTGTCTCAGCTTTCTGAAGGCTGGGATTATGGGTGTGAGCAACTACGTGTGACGCATTTTAATTTTTTTATCCTAGTGACAAAAATTGATTATTTGCACTAATGTTAACTATATAGTGACATCGGTTTCACAATTTATACCTCTACTGTTTTCTCACTCATGCAACGGATATTACACACTTTGCTGGACCAGAAGGTCGGTCTCCCTGAACTCATGCTATGACCATGTATGTGGCTGACACAGGCACAGCCAATGTGAACCTAGTGCAGGGTTTGTTCCTACTGGTTACCATCTTCATTGCTGGCAAAAGTTCCTAGTAACTCCATGTACCTCTGTTGACAACTAGGTAGCTGAATACACTTCCAATGTCTAAAAGCACCACCGTAAAACCCTGAGCTCCACATCCCTCCTGTCTCCCGTATTTTTAGACACTCCCTCAGCTGGAGGTGGTGGGCAAGCGATGGGCACTTACTTATGTAGGAGTCGCTCCGATCCTCATTCTTACTGCTCCTTTTCTTGCTGACTTTCTTGGCATCTTTGGATGCTTTCCAATTCATTAGGAATTGTCTTTCCAGATTTTTTATTTCTTTTCCATCAAGAAATTCTGGAGAAGATATGAATGTTAAAAATACAGTACCGTCAGACGGTAGTGGCGCACACCTTTAGTTCCAGCACTGAGGAGGCTGAGACAGGCAGATCTCTGTGAGTTCAAGGTCAGCCTGGTCTACAAGAGCTAGTTCTGAGATATCCTGGGCTACACAGAGAAACCCTGTCTTGAAAAACAAAAAAATAAATGATATACAGTATGTATGTATAAATATTTAAATAAAAGTATATACTTCTGGCTTATAGTACATGTTACATTGTAAGCTAAAATAAAGTCCTTCTTAAAAATACCTTAGACATGCTAGCTAGCTAGCTAATCTTATCATTCCAAAAGTTGAGGCAGGACGATTACCATGGGTTTGAGGACAGCCTGGCTACTAGAATGAATTCTAGGCTAACCTGGGCTACAGAGGGAGAGCTTGTCTCAAACAACAAAAATAGCAGTGCCAGGAATGGGTTACATCTTGATTTGTTGCCAGAGAGGCACCATGGGAGCTCCCAAATGTCACAGGCTGCTGGTTGCTCTCCGTGAAGAGACGGTGGGCTCTGCTGCCAAAGACGCTTGCAACCTACACGTACGTACATCACCAAACATGGAGCAGGTGAGCCAGGGTCTGCCTAGAGGAGGAATATAATCCTATCCCAGCTACAAACGCTCCAATGGCAACCTGCCCTCAAGGTGCGCTGGTGCAATAGTGGCACAAGTGTTGTGGAAATGACCAACCACTCTCTGATGGCCAAGGACCTGCAAACGGACAGGCAATGGGCAGGGGGAAAACTAAATTCTATTGCTCTGCTAAAGGATAAAGGACACAGCCATAAGATGACTCCTAATGGCATTCTGCGATTTCAGTGCCTTGTTCAACCACCATCAGGAAGCTTCTTGCAGTATATGAAACTAACAGAAAAGACACACAGCTGGACCATGCACCAGGTAAAGTCTCCCCGCGAGGGCTCAGAGGTAAACGCTGAAGAGGAGGCAGAGGTGCTGGGTGACTCCAAACTAACAGAGGCTCCAGACACAAGAACAGTGCACATGTGAACGCACAGAGACCGTGGTAACATGCACAGGACCGGCACAGATCCAAGGCCAACGGGGTCCTATCACTGAATTGCGGAAGTGGACATGGGCTCACCCCACTACTGAGAAGCTATCTGCAACTAATACCTGCTGGGAAATGAAAACTCAGTTTTCCTCTCAATGAACCTCTCTGGATATATTAACTGCCCTCCAGGATAGGTCCCATGCCCAGGGCTACAAACACAAAACAAACTCAGTGGTACTTTGAATCATTTTTGCTTTTAGAAATCAATAGACTTATCCCCATGCCTTTTACAACCTTGTGTATGGAGAAACGTTTTTGTTTTTGTTTTCCTTTTTGGTTTTTCAAGACACAAAGTTTCTCTGTGTAGTCCTGGCTGTCCTGGAACTCTCTTTGTAGATCAGGCTAGTCTTGAACTCAGAGATCCACCCCCCTCTGCCTCTGGAGTGCTGGGATTAAGGGTGTGCGCCACCACTGCTGGCAAAAAATGGTTTTAAATGGGGGATTTTGTTTTCTATTTTTCTTCTCTCCCTCCTTTATCTCTCCCCCCTCCTTCCTTCCTGTCTGTCTGTCTGTCTTACAGAGTTGAAGACTAAACCCAGGGCCTGGTGAGTGCTAGGCATGTAACTCCATCACTGAATCACATTGCAGCCCCTATTGAAATTTTTATTTTTTGAGTTGGGGGTCTCACGATATAGCTCGTGCTGTCCTGAAATTGGTATGTAGATTAAGCTGCCTTTGAACTCACAATTCTCTAGCCTTCTGCCTCCCAAGTGTGAGGATTAAAGGCGTGTGCCAACACACCAGCTTTATATTGGAATATTCTTACTCATTAAACATTAATTGTATCCACTTTTTCCCCTGAGTAAAGCAGACCAGTGCAGCTGTGTGTGGTATCTGCAGAGCAGAGTCATCTGTGGAACTTTTAAGACATAACACCATTCACCTCTGTGTATTTATTATTTGTTCCCTGTCTTTGTGGGCTGTGTATAGCTCCTGTATATATATTTTGAAAAAAAAATGTTTTTCACTATTTGACCTGCTTTTCCCCACACTAGAGAACCACTGAACTAGCATTATGATTAACTAGCTATGAGTTCTGAAGTCATTTTGTCATGTTTTAGTTTTTCATTAATTCTTATCCCCAGGGTTCTGCTCCAGGAAACTCTCACAAGGCTCCTCCGTGACATGGCACTGCCCGTCGCTCTGATGCTATGTAACTTTGGCTCCACCAAACAAGTGTTCTGGCCCCTTTTCCCCAATCGAGGGTCGACTTAGGAATGTTATTATTTGTAAGGATTTTTTTAAAGCAACTCCCTAGCCCCCTTTCCAATGAAAGGGACACCCACGTAAGGGACCAGTAATCAATCTGGTCAGTTAGTTTATCTGCAGAGCCGAGAGCTAAGGAGCCAAAGGGCCTGCCAAAGATTTGTTCCAAGTGAAGTTTAGCTCATTTGTGGCCAACAAGTTATGTAGGTTGTCATTTTCTCCTAAAAGTGTGCTGGTGTTTATTTATGAATAGAAAAAAAGCATTACTTCCTATTTTTAGCTTTGCTATTATTCAAACATTTAAGTTGACCAATTTCTAGAGCCAGATGTTATATTTATATCTCTGAAGGCTTGATGATAAATTAACTTAAAAGTAAAACAAGCGCTTTTCTCTAAGAAAGTCGAATTAATGTAAAGCACTACTCACCCAGGGACTTGGACATCAGTATCAGTTTGTCCCTGTATTTTGGTTTAAGACAAACAGGATTTCCATTTAGATCCATTTTCCACAGCTTCATCAGCTTTTTCAGTAAAAGCTCCAAATCCTGTAACCAGGGAAGAAAAAAGGCATGTGGTCTCCTGGTTACCAGCTCTTCTCGGGCCAGCTGCTCTTTGAAGGCAGAAACTGGTTTTTCTGGAGATCTAGCTCTTCTGGTAGGCTGTGTGCGGTAGGCTGCGTGCGGTAGGCTGCGTGCGGTAGGCTGCGTGCGGTAGGCTGTGTGCCGTAGGCTGTGTGCGGTAGGCTGTGTGCGGTAGGCTGTATGCCGTAGGCTGTGTGCCGTAGGATGTGTGCGGTAGGCTGCGTGCGGTAGGCTGCGTGCGGTAGGATGTGTGCGGTAGGCTGCGTGCGGTAGGCTGCGTGCGGTAGGATGTGTGCGGTAGGCTGTGTGCGGTAGGATGTGTGCGGTAGGCTGTGTGCGGTAGGATGTGTGCGGTAGGCTGTGTGCGGTAGGCTGTGTGCGGTAGGCTGTGTGCGGTAGGCTGCGTGCGGCAGGATGTATGCGGCAGGATGTATGCGGCAGGCTGTGTGCGGTAGGCTGTGTGCGGTAGGCTGTGTGCGGTAGGCTGTGTGCGGCAGGATGTACGCGGCAGGATGTACGCGGCAGGATGTATGCGGTAGGCTGCGTGCAGCCACCAGCTTTGTCTCTACCGGCAGTGGGGTGGCTAAAGGGGAGGCCAAATATGAGGTGCTAAGTTGGGGACCACAGCACTGCTCTTGATCATGGTGCCCTTAAATCGACCCAACCTGTAGCTAAGGAAACAGGTTTTCTCCGGCAGCTACCCTGCTCTCAGTGGAATGCAGTTTACACCAAGGGAAGAGCAGTGAGCAAACATGCCATTAGCCAGCCCTGGGACACTGTCCTGAAGCAGGAGGGACCAGCTGAGCTGCCTAGCAGAGGCTCAAACCAACTGGGCCACCGCAAAGGACACTCTCCAGCCTGTTCTTCTGCCTGCCATCTGTGCAGTGGTCCAGGCTTCCAGCCTTCAGGAGTGTTACCCACGGGAGAGGGCTTTTGATGATGTGGCCTCCTCTGAGTCATTTCTGCTCCTGTAAAAACCCCTTACCCAGCTTCCTGTAAGTCACCTCAATAAAACTCATTGGTTCATTCAATTAAACAACAGCACAGTCTGTCAGCATTGTAAGCAATATACATTGTTGCCTTTTTTTTAAAAAAAAAATGAAGAATGTGGTAAAATCCTGTCAAAATGTAAAACAGAAAAAAATGACTTGCGTGTTTATCACCCAAAGATCACATTGAACTCAGTGTCGTATAACTTTCTAATCATTTGGAGGCACAGGGATTTCTTCTGAAATTATGCCCTTACTGTGGTTACATTTTTCTTTTACTTTTTGTTGTTGCTGCTGCTTTTTTGACAGGGTCTCATTATATAGCCCTGACTGGCCTGGCACTTACTCTGTAGACCAGGCCGGCCTTGAACTCACAGAGATCAACCTGCCTCTGCCTCCGAGTGCTGGAATTAAAGGCATGCGCCACTACATCCAATTTTGTTCTCCCTTTTGTGATAACCATCTGCATGCTTTTATAGCTTACCAGAAAAGGACTTGTTGACATTCAAGGAAAACTAAGTTAATCCACTGTGTACAAGTCACATGAAGGTGAAGGAGACAGAGGAGTGCACCTCCGAAGTCTGGAGGCTCCCCCTTCCCCCTTTTCTCACTATTGCACTGCTTTTCCCAGTGAGAGTCAAAACCTGCACCAAACCTCTATCTTCCTGCCATTCGTTCCCTTGCTTTCTCCCCTTCCTCTTTAAAAATAAATGTATTTTAACTACTATTTAATGAGAAGAATATATGCTTTGAATGCTTCTTATATATGCCCCCAAAGACTCATTTTTAAAAATGAAATAAAGAATATTAAATGCACCAAAAAAGCATTGCACTTTGGTTGTCTCTATATCTTTATTATTTTTGAAAAATGGCACAACAAACATAAGAATGCAGATATATCTTCAAAACAGTAGGGGCATAACTACCTCTAGAGTTTAGTCTGCGCTTGACTCTGAGGGATCAAAACAACTTGTGAAAACAGGAGCTGTCTCTTCAGAAGCAGCCCTTGTCTCTCCGGCTTTTGCTTACTGTGCGCATGTCATGATTTTCTTATTGTCATCATCATCATTTTTATTATTATTCAGCTTTTTTGAGACAAGTTTCTCTGTGTAATCCTGGAGCTCTATCTATAGACCAGGCTGGCCTCAAACTCACAGAAATCTACCTGCCTTTGCCTCCCAAGTGCTGGGATTAAAGGTGTGACCACCACGTCAGGCTTCCTGTCTTTGTAAAATGGCTGCAGCTAGAACTAATTGTCATGGATCTAAAGTGCCCAGAACAAAACAGGTAATTCATAAATGTGCCCACTTTCTGCCTGCTCTGCTGTTCTTCAGCTAAGCCCCTTTCTTTTAATTTTGACTAACAGCAAAATTTAAAGACGAAACTTTTGATTCATTGACCAACAAATAGTTATCTTCAAGTAAGAAAGCTGTCTTTAAAATTATAACCTCAGTCCTCATTCTTGAACCTTAGGTTTTGCTTGGTCTGAAGCATTTGTTCCATGTTTAACATAGCCACGATGACTTTAGCCAAGAGCTCTGAATTTCTCTTACTCTAAAAGCCACAAGGAAGGACCTAGGAGCTGTATGCTTCACACCGTTGAATATGACGCCCATAGCAAGAGAACTTTACACCCACGCAGATAAAACCATGTTTGGAGTTTTGTTCATTATTCCTCGCTTGATAAATGACCCTGGACACACTCCCCCCAGTGTATGTTTACTTAAGGCTAAGCTAATCCTGCTCTGAAATACGATTACCCTTCGGATACGCTCTGCTTGTTCATTGCCTTCCTGTCCTTAATAAAATGCTTTCACTCTCCTGCCCTTCGATAAATTACTCAAGGAACCAGACACTTTTCTGGACAGTCTCTGTTTGATAAATGATCATGTCATGCTATCGCTCAGAGCGCTGCCAAGTCTGAGGCGCCAATTCCCCTTCCCCTGCAGGCTGGTACCCTGCTCCTGTACGGGCGACTCTAGCAGGCAGTGCTCCTTGCTTTAATGATGACTCTGATGAACCTGTATTTGACCAGCACGCTCCAATCTTTATCGGAAACGTCTGGCCCCACTGTCCTCACCAAGTCTAGAGACAGCCATTTGTCATCCCTCTGACTGCCTGTCATCATCTGCCTGAGGAAATCTATAATTTTGGGCTTGTTCCTGACTAAAGTGTGGAATGAATAAATTTATCTTTGGGCCATGCTGCTTGCCAGGATCAATACTGAGCAGAGGTTGAATAAATTAGAAACGAAGAAAACATGACAGGCTATTGTGGCTTGTTCACTTGTGCATTGTAAATCAAATGTTTAGTTTATAAAAGAGGCAAGCATGTCAAGTTTTTCATTTTTCCCATTCATTTATGAAGATTCTCTGTCTCATAATAAATGGTCATCAGAAAACCAATGAAGTAAATCACTAACGAATCTGGCTGTGAGAGGAACTCAGGTCGTTTTATTGATTTGGCAAACTTTGCAGACATAAAAACTGTGGCAAAGAGTAAGGATATTTTGTTGTTTTTTCCTTCAACTTTTGTTTTGTTTGCATTTGTGGACATGCATTTGACTTTGTATAACATTAGCAACTTGGATAACGTGGGCCTAGTGAAGTTCATAACTCAACCTGAACTCAATTTGTAGAAATTTAAGTTGAGCTGAGCTGTAAATCACTAAAATATTTGGTGCTTTTAGATACTGATGCATGCCTGTTTAAAAAGGTCACAGGAAAAATGCAAAACAAAAAGTCATGAAATGTCATTTAAAGTAGAGCCCCATAGGCTAAAGGATGACTGTCATTATTATCATCATTATTATTATTTGGTTTGAAACTTCTCTTTCCTTTCCTCCTCAATAGTGACCTTGGTCCATGCTTTACTGGGGGAGAAGTAGGTCAGGTCTTACCGAGGTTTTCTCAGTTAACTGCTGTGATCTCACACTTCCTTTCCCTTTTTCATTTTTCTCCACAAACAAAGAGTGCTATTTCTTCCCCCACTAATGAGCCTTTTGATCCTGGCTGCCTCCTCTGGGGCCTTCTCTCTTATGTCTTCATTTCCTGTCTCCCTTCTCTGGCTGCTAGCCTTTCTTTTATCCACAGTCACCAGACCCGTTGACTAGGGCTTCTCAAAGACTTCTGTGCACAGGAATCACCAGGGGGAGCTTGGGAGGTGGCTCAGCAGGTGAAGGGCATGTCATCAAGCCTGACTACCTGAGTTCAGACTTGGGGAGCCACATGTCTGAAGGAGAAAACTCTCACAATTGTCCTCTGTGCAACACACACACACACACACACACACACACACACACACACACACAAAGAATAAAATGTAATTGTAAATTTTAAATAGAATCACAAGGGACCTTGTTTAAATACAGGTCCTGAGCACTGTGTCTGCTGAGGAAGTTATGACTGACTCCATGTGAAGCTGCAAGGGTTTAGCCAATTCCTTCACTTACACCACTGGGCACTCCCCCAGGCTGAAGAGTCAATGGGCTACATGGTGAACTGCTGCCTGGGTCCATCCCTGGCGAAAACTCACTGAGCTGAGTCAGAGCTTGACGGCTCCATTGAGAGCAGACGGTAGGCCGTCAGCGACCATCAAGAACCCCTTCCTTTTCTAAACCTGACATCTACTCCTTCAAAAACAACGCTTGATTTCACTCCCGGGCTCACAGAAGAGGGTGCACTCACAGAAACAGCTGTCCTCCTGCCGTCCGCCACCACCATGTCCACCGTACATAAACCTTCCCAGCAAATAATCCCTCCTGCCACGTTTGCGTCCATGGTGGTGTTCTCATCCGTAACCACAAAGCGGAAGACACCTCTGTTCATCTGGCTCTGCGCTGTACGTAACCTCACACCTAACTGCTTATTTGGTGTTTGTCTGGAATGTTTCAAAGACACTCCAACTCTGCAGGACCCAAATTTGTGATCTCTGTGTACCCAAACTTGACTCTAGAGTTCTCCATAGCTCGTTTACCTCTGCTCAGTATTCCCTACGTCCAGCTAGAAGCGCGCCTTGCCCACTTAATCCTCCAAACTGTTCTCCGGTTTGTTCGCTCCATTTCCACCCCCACCGTTAACGTGTCTACTACTCACTTCTTAGCTGGCCTGGACTCTTCCAATCTGTTCTTCACACCCCAGTCAAGCAGAATCTTTTCAGAATGCTAACATCTAATTATTTCACACCTTCAGTGGCTCCCGGTGTTCTCAGCATAAACAAAACTCTATTATAGCCAAGGCAGCCGGTCCGTCCACAGCGCCTCTCTGGACTGTGTTCTGCCTTCACTCGCTCAGCCTCGCATTCCCTTTAGGAAAAGTGTGTGCCTGCCTTAGGGGGCCATTTCCTGGCCTGGAAATCTTTTCAAGAAGGGCTATGTCAGGGGCTGGATAGATGGCTCAGTGGTTGAGAGCATTGCCTGCTCTTCCAAAGGACCCGAGTTCGATTCCCGGCAACCACATGGTGGCTCACAACCATCTGTGGGGAGGTCTGGCGCCCTCTTCTGGTCTTCAGGCATACACACAGACAGAAAATTGTATACATAATAAATAAATAAATACTTTTTTTTAAAAAAAGAAGGGCTATGTCAGAAGGAAGTCTGACATCCTCGCCTACTAGTGTGAGTCTTTTGTTACAAGGACCACTCTATTCCCCTCGTGACATAGGAATTAAACATGAGAGGTACAGTGGAACAGGCTTTGAAGTTCTTCCTTTAAGGGGTACACATGGGACAAGGAGGAAAGGTGGTTCTTGCTTCCTGTGCTTTCTCTTCCGCATCTTACCCACCCGCTTTATTTATTCTTGCCCAGAAGTCCCTGACCTGGACCAGCTCCGGAGGGATGAGGGCGGGCTGAGAGCAACATGGCGGAAGGACTCCCTGATAGCTGTGGGTCTGGGGACTGAAGGGAAGGGATGACACTCGAGTAGCCGGAGAGAGAAACAGACGCTACGGCCTTGCCCAGAAGCCCAAGGGCCGTGGCTTGGCTTCTAAAGTGCTTCTAATGTTCTCACTTCCCGTAGGCTCCTGGACCACCAGGAAATGAGGACCTGGTCATGGTCCGTGAGCGTCTGTGTTTCCTAAAGACTCAGTTCTTCCTTGTTTTTTTTTTTTCCCCACAGAGCTCAAAGATTTCAGTAGCCTGGCAGCCTTTGTAGTACTTTTTACCTGCATGTGTTTTTAGAAAAATTCTCCTTGAGATCATTCTAATAGATCATTATTTTTCTATTTTTTAAAGATTGATTTTCCATGCCAAATTATACTGTCATTTTCTAGTTTATGTTACTACATAAAAAAAATACATGGGCAAGACCAACAGGATTTATCATTGTCCTGTATAATCTGTTATAATTATTTAATAAGATGAGTGACCATAGAGTCCATTTGTAATTACATATCTGAATTTAAATTCTGAATTTTTAATTTTAGTGGCAACATAAGTTCTCAACAGAAGCAATCATTTTCACATTCTCCTTTCCTGTGTAACAACTACATTCAGTTGTTTCTGGGGACTCATCTGTGGGACGTGCTGGGGTCTGTCCAGAGGCAGCTGCCCCCTAAGTGCCCAACACCTCAGGTAATTATCGTGGGGTTCTCCGCTTTCTCTAATGATGGCTGTCTTTCCCAGTGCCGCAAAGCTGTCTGCTGCCGACAACCCTTTGCGTGGAAGTCGGTGACCTTATGCGCAGCATGAGAGACTTCTTCCCCAAGGCATAGCGTTTACCAGTAGGTTAGGGCAAAAGGAGTGGTAAACTTGCAGCCAGAACAGAGACCTTGGATGCAGAATATACACAAGCAAAGAAGCTAATGTACAGGTGCTGGGCTCCAATGCTATCTTGACTAAGCCTGCAGGGGACGATTTAAATGACAAAAGCACGCTCAGATACATCCTGGGCAGGCTCAGTATTCAGGATCCAATGAACTGAGTCCAGGCTTTTTTTCTTGCCCATGTTTCTAACAGGTTCCTATCTTGTAAGGAACTTGGCATTGCTCTTGTGGATTTCAATATTCCTTCTTTGTCCTGTCCTTTCGATGTTTTAACTATATTTCCGTGCGAAAGAGTCATTTTTCTTGTCCTGTGTTTTTGGATATGCATTTGTTCCCCTAGATTTGGGGAAATTTCTGCCATAATGAGTAAGTTTTTCTATGCCTTTAGTCTTTTAACTAGGATAGAGTGCTCAACATTTTATTCTTGCACCCTGAAAATCTACAGGTTTTAGCTAAAGATACACCCAATACACCCACTCCTCATCTCCAAGCAACCACGTCTCGTTCTCTCACGCACATAATCTTACTTCTTGCCTGTAATAGTTTCTCAACTCATATCTTTGCTTTTATTCTTGAAACTCATTCTTCATACAACAGACAGAGAAATCCTTTTGAAAAATACATTCCTTCCAATGACTGTCTCTGCACTTAGAATTAGGTCATAATTATGTCCTGTGCTGACCTTGTGACCTGACCCCTATGCCTTTCTTTCTGATCTCATATCATAGCGCTGCTTCTGTGCTACTGAACTTTCTGGGCACCTGCAGTATATCAGCGATAAGGGCCAGCCCTCAGGCCAGCCCATAGCGAAATGACCTCGTTTTGGTTCTTTGAACATCCCAAACTGTCTCAGAGAAACACAGCTGTTATCCCTTATGCCTGCCATGTTCACCGTCTAGCTTTCTTTCCTTTTTGAGGCGTTCTTGCTTTGTAGACCAAGCTGGCCTCGAACCCGTATCTTTCACACTACCTGTGTCTTCCAAGTGTTGGGATTGTAGGTATGTGCCCCTATGCCCAGCTTGGACATTCTTGAGGCCTGGAACTGTCCTTCCTTCCTCTGTAGTACAATGCCAGACAAACACAGAAGGGTTCAACACACAGCTGCATAAATGATTGATGTAATGACATGGCATGGCACGATATAATAGGACATGCACTCAGCTAGTGCGAATTAGAACGAGTTGCTGTCTCTGTACTTCCCCACGTAGCATCAGGGAGCAGCTAGGCTGATATTCCTAGGAACTCATTCACTAGGAGCACAGAGTTAAAGAAGAAACTCTGCTTCTAGGAGAAAGTCTAATGGACAAATAGAAAGTAGATAGAAAGGCATATAGCTCCTCAGAGAAATATGGAGGATAAAACAAGGAAGACATAAATAGTTATAGTTAAGAAGTAGAGATTCGGGGGGTTGGTAATATGTCTGAGTGGTTAAGAGCACTTGCTGACTGCTCTTCCAGAGGACCCAGGTTCAATTCCCAGCACCCACTTGGCAGTTCGCAACTACCTGTAACTCCAATTCCATGGGACCAGACAACCCATGACAAAACACCAATGCACATAAAATAAAAAAAATTAAAATTTAAAATTTAAAGATTTAAATTTATTTTTTTCAAAAAATTAAAAACTTAAGAGCTGCAGTAAACATTTTTAAAGTAGAAGTGGGGATTCAGAAGACAGATTTAGAATAACCATAGGATAGCATTTTAACAAATGGCGTTTTTAGAACTCTTTCTAAGTGTGTTCTAACCCACAGTCCCGAGTAAATCCTCAAGGCTGGCTTCGCTCACATTACCTTCACATGCACCAGCTGGTTGTCAACGGCGATCAGGTGGCTCAGATTCTCCAGCAACTCTAAGTCTTTTATGTCATCAATATTATTGTTGCTGATATTCAAAATAGAGAGGGATTTCTGGAAAAAATGAACAAAGTTAACATAAGTAAGTCACCTAAACACTATATATAGGGAGCGGAAGGGTCAGTGCTTTAGAAGCCTCAAGGGCACTAGTTCAGGTTGCTTTGCAGGCAAGAAACAAAAGCCATGAAGATTCTGTTCCAGTGTTTTGTGGGGTTTTTTATATAGAACTTTCAGAGCTCTAGCGTGTGCTATAGCCGACTGTTGCCTCTGGTTCCTCCATGAGCCCCATGCTCCTCCTCCACTGCATTCTGCCCAAACTTTCTTATGGCCTTACTGCCAGAGAACGGAGAGTCCTGGGGTCAAACAGAAGCTTTTCTCCCAGTGGAAGCCTCTGGCTTTCAACATGCAGCTCTCTCAGTTCTTCCAGTCCTTCTAAACCTTCTACGACTGCAATGTAATTGCCTCCCAGGTACCTGCAAAACACAGACAGGGCTTCAAATAGATTTTCTGGGAATGCTGTGGATGTTAAGAATGATAAAAATATAACAAGGAGGGCAGGGGACATGGCCGCTGCGTAAACCACTCACTTCACAGGTATGAGGACCTTAGTTTGAATCCCCAGAACCCACATAATGTGGTCTTGTCAGGAGCATCTGTAACCCCAGAGCTCCTTGGGTGAGATGGGAGATGGAGACTGAAAGAATCCCCTGACACTCATAGGTCAGGTAGCCTGAAACACAAGGAGACCCTGCCTCAAACAGGGTGGGAGATGAGGACCAACCCCAGAGGTTGTTCTCTGACCTCGCCGTTCCCATACCTGCATTCACATGAAATATGTGTGCACACACAGAAATAAAAATTATACGCACAGAGTGTTATCTTTCTATCAGACCTATGAACATTCCATCTGAATCACAAATTATATTGTTACACTTAATTTGGTCTAAAATGCATTATGTTTTTACATTTTTCAATAGCTTTGATTAATTGGACAAACCAATGGGTTTCATTAGTATATTCATACATGTATATCATATACATCTCCAACTTTTTAAGTGGGAGGGCTGAAATAGTGGGTACTGAACTGTTTCCCACATTTTATAACCCAGACTATAGGTTTATAAACAGTTTCTGGACCTCACTCCCATGATCTGCTGGATATCGAGACTGGAACTTAGTCGTCTGCCTTTGGTGAGTGTTTCCCCATCACCCTATTCTGTCCCCATCCTGAAGACCACAGGCCACTTCTAGAAAAATGTGCTAGTTATTCAATCTGGGGAACTTGGATCTGTTGGTCTTCATTGCCCAGCAATAATACTTTAAAAACAGATTTTAGTTTCAATTTATGTATATGTGTGTATGTGCATGTGTGCTGTGTGTGAGCTGGTGGCACCAGATCCCCTGGAGTTGGAGTTATATCCAGTTGTGAGCAGCCGGCATGGGTGCTGGGAACTGACCTCAGGATCTCTGTGGGAGCAGTGTGTACAATTGAGTGCTGAGCAATCTCTCTGACCTCCCTAGTAATAATTATCAGCAACCTTTCAAACAATCAAATCTGTATTAGTGAGAAACCCTGTCTCGAAAAACCAAAAAATAAAAAAATAAATAAAAAATCTGTATTAGTTTATGACCTTTACCCTTTGAAATCAAAGCCCCTTGGGGACTCAGAAGAGCACAGAATTTACCTGAGCTCCATGGAAACCCTGCTGACCGACTGAACTTATATGAGAATGCTTATCCCTAAAAGCCCATTAGACGATTTTTTCTCCCCACTGGAAGAAAGGTGTATCAAGCTGTTTGGATTTTTGAGCCAGGACTTCATTATGTAGCCCAGGCTAGTCTTGAATTTCTAGAAATCCTCTGCCCCAGGCTTCTGAGAGCTGGAATTACAAGCATGAACCACTATGCCTATCTTATCAGGTTTAATTAAAGCATCAGTTATAATATTATTATAGTTTAATAAATAAAGCTTGCCTGAAGATCAGAGAGTAAAACAGCCCCATTGGTCAGTCTTACAGCCTAGGCAGTGGCAATACAGACCTTTAATCCCAGTAGCCACACTAGTTGCCATAGAAACCAGGCAGTGCATGCCTTTAATCCCAGCGCTAGAGAGGAATATAAAACAGGAGGAGACAGCTCTCACACACAGTCTCATTCTGAGATTCCTGGACGCAGGATCGCCATTTCAGGCTGAGAAAGAGGTAAGAGCCAGTGGCTGGCTGTTTTGCTTTTCTGACCTTCAGGTGGAACCCCAAATCCTGTCTCTGGGTTTTTGTTAATCATGCTACAGATTATTGTATTTTATATGAATATATTACATACAATAGGATAAAATTAAAAGTGAAACCTGTTCCATGAAACTTTTGAGAAACAGATTTAAGCCTACACCCAGTTTAGGTTTGGGACCTAACGCAACACTGGAAATGCTTGCACAAGAAAGAAAGGGGAAAAGCAGTTAGGAGGATTCACAAATAAAAGCACTTACAGTTTCTCCAGTCTCTTCAGGGACCTGAGGTTCTCGATGCAGGAAATGCAATTGTTCTGCAGATACAAGTGGGTCAGATTCGTGGAATAGTTCAGGTTGGTGATGGCACTGATGCGGTTATCATACAAGTATAAAACGCTCAGGTTTTTGCAGAGAGAGAGGTCGTCCTGAGAAGAAAACAAAACAGGTGCTAGTTCTTTCCCTCTGAATGCTTAGATGCTGGGTTTTAAGAAATACTTTGACACTCTACAAATCTCCCTAAGACTCGTACAAAGTTACATTTCTCTGCACTTAGCATACTCCAAATAAGACTGTAACAATCACTAAGTAATTTTGGGCTTTAGAATTCTGTTACTTTTCCAGTAAAATCGCATTTCTTAAGAATTTCTTAAACAGTTTTCATTGGAAGCAATTAGAGACCTTCCTGAAAGCTGAAACAATGAACAAATTATTGTCCAAACATTATAACGCAGAGATTAATCTTCCTGTTGGATTCAAAATAAACTGTCACAGCTTATAGTACTGAAAACTGGAAATCATTCAATAGCTGAGAGTAATGGATTAAAGCCAGGTATGGTGACACACACCTTTGCATTCTGCACTGAAGAGGCTGAAGGAGGTGGATCTCTGTAAGTTCAAGACCACCTGGTCTACATGGTGAGTACCAAGCTGGCCAGGGCAAGAGAGAAAGACCGTGACCCAAATAAATGTGGAGGATAAAAAAAACCAAACTATGATGATGCTATCAATCTGAGTCCCGTAAAACAAGCTTTCATTTCTTTGTACTATTGTGTAGACGTCAGAACAGGAGAACAGTGGTTCACTCTGACCCACTATTGTGATTACATGAGAAGCTAGAGCTGGGTCACATGGTTTCCAAACATCTTTAATCCAGCACTGGGGAGAGAAAGGCAGGTGGATTTTTGTGAGTTCAAGGACAGCCTGGTGTACAAATGAGGATTTCTGTGAGTTTCAGAACAGCCAAGACCACATAGAGAGACCATGTCTCAAAAAAAAAAAAAAAAGCAAAATGAGGACTGGAGAGATGGCTCAGTCACTGGCTGCTCCTCCAGAGGACCCGGGTTCAATTCCCAGCACCCACATGGCAGCTCACAGCTGTCTGTAACTCCAGTTCCAGGGGACCCGACACCTTCACATAGACATACATGCAGACAAAGCACCAATGCACATACTAATACAAACCACTAAAAAGAACAGAACAACCTGAGCGGTGGCCCATGCCTTTCCTCCCAGCACTGGGGAAGCAGAGACAGGTTGGTCTGCAGAGCAAGTTCCAGGACAGCCAGAGCTGCACAGAGAAACCTCGTCTAATACAACTGGCCCAGAATGACATATATTGACATAATTAAATTATATGCAAAAACTTCACCTTTGAACATTTATTGGGGAGAAGGGGTGACTGGACATTGAACACAGGGCCTTGGACATGCTGAGTGTATACTATCACTGAGGTATACTGTCCCCAGTGTTGAAGATTTGTGTCCTTAATCCCCAACCCAAGACAGGTCTCACTGGATAGCTCAGATTGGTCTTGAACTTAAAATCCTCCTAGCTCAACCTCTGAGTGCTAGGGTTACAGGCAAGTGCCTAGCTCATTTCTTAACATTTTGAAGTTTAAAAAGTATTCCAAAGTTCTGGCGTGGTCCAAAAGTAATTGCTTTCTAAATCCTGTTTGTTGTGAAAATACAAGTGTATCCCAGGGAAACAGCTACGTATGTCTAACAGATATTTGTAAAACACAACGCTATCTTTTACAGAAACTTAATATGCTAAGTACCCAAAGAAGGAAATTAAAAGAGAAACATAATATGCTTCCCAGTAAAAATATAGTTAACAAGTTCAATCAAAATAGAATTATTGTATTGTGTATGCCCTCAAACCAATAAAGTTTATATTTCTAATTGTGTAAAAATGAAATAATTTAAAGTTCTTACAATTGAATCTATATTTCTGTCTGAAAAATTTATGTGCGTTATTTTCTTCAGGCATTGTGCGATGGTTTCTTCTTTTCGGGGTTTAAGATTGCTGTTTTTGGCAATTAAATCCAGAGTCAGTCGAACCATGGTTTCTGTGTAACTGAAACTCTCAGCAAGAACTCCGTTTTAGTATCATGTCCAGAAGCAGGTTTAGGTATTACTTCCAACTTTCTAAAAATGAAAGGGAGCAAGAGAGTACTGTGATATAGCGATGTCCCGGAGAGGTGAGTTGCTCTGTCTCATGGACAGCTACCTGGGAAGCTAGGCTGCTGGCATTTATGCTTCTAGTATTTCCTACCTTTCCAGACAACCTTCATTATAACACTTAAAGCCAAGGCCAGGTGTGGTGGTGGCACATGCTTGGAAGGCAGTGGCAAGCAGTTTTCTGTTGAGTTCGAGGCTAGCTTGGTCTACAGAGCAAGTTCCAGGACAGGCTCCAAAGCTACCCAGAGAAACCCTATCTTGAAAAACCAAAACAAAACAAACTAAACCAAACCAAAACAAAGCAAAACTCAAAAACCGATGAAGCAACAAAACATTTAAAACATGAAAACTAGTTAAAAGCACAATACTTATCTGCCTTTATTGTTTGCTTTCTGGAATAGGACCTAGTCGTGTAACCCAGGCGGGCTTGGAACTTGCTGCCATCCACAAAGTGGTGGCAGTCTTGGCCTCCTCCTCGTCTGTATTTTTAGAGGGTCTCATGCCCAGGCTAGTCTCCAATTTGGCATCTTTCTGCCTAGCCTTCAGTTCTGGGATTAAAGGCTTAAAGCACCGTGCCTTCCTTCCATTTGTAGATACTTTCCTCCCCCGGGGCAGTAATGAATGAACTGTTATGTGCACCTCCTTTCCTCCTCCCACTCCACTTTTTCCTAGCGCTGGGATAGAATCCTGGGGGGCACTGCATGCTAGGCAATCACTTTAACATCGAGCTACATCCCGTGCCCTGAGGCATCTTTCAAAAGTTTATTTATCCTCTCTGATTAAGAAAGGACCTCCAGGAAAACTTCCCAATGCCTTATTTCATGGATGGAGAAATTAAGCCCCAGAGAGCTAGTCCAGGCTTTTCAAAGTGCCAGCTGAGGCTCGAGCCAGTGTCTCACCCCTCATAGGAACTGACGCAGCATCTCCAAACCAGAACCGATGCTGCGCATACCCCAAGTTACACACAGAATGATACAGAACACTCGCCATGGGCCAGGCCTAGGTATTGTATGTCATGCCAGAAAAACGGCAACAAAAAGCAGTGTTGTCCAATGTAGATTGCTGAGTTCAAATATTAGCCTCACTGTTCGCTGGCAAAACAATCTTCAAGTATTTTGTATAATAAATTTAAGGCAAGGTGCATTCACGAGGACCTATTGATCCCTTGCACAACAAAAATACATTATAAATTTTTTTTAAAAAGCCAAACCTGTGTGGTGCGTGTGAGAGCGCATGGCCTGCGGGCGGGCACGCGAGTGTGTACACACACACATACATGACCAGGTGCCTGGGTGTCTCACCAGGCTCCACCTCCCTTGAGGATGCACGGGCAGTGAACAGCTGCTGGAGGGCGGGGCTCACGAGGCTCCACCTCTCCTTGAGGATGTACAGGCGGCTCTAGTGTCCGGAGGAGGGAGAGACTTTTGTTTTTCAGTGGTGTAGCCCCTGCTAAGGTGCCCACGCTCCTGTAAATAACCCCTCACTTACATCCCTGTAATCAACTGGAATGAAACACATAGAGAACAGACAAAAAAGGGCAAGAAAGCAGAAGAGGGACTAGTTGGGAAAGGAAAGGGGCGATGTAGATGGGGGGGGAGGTAAGAGCTGGTAAGAAGGTGGAAGGGCATATGATCAAACTACCTTATGTGCATTTATGAAAATATAATGAAACATTATTATGTAGAATATACAATACTAAAAAGTTTTATGAAATAAGTGACTTTCACTGGTTATAGTACCTGTATTCTAGCAGCCGAGGAGGCTGAGGCAGGAGCATTGCTTGAGTTCTTGTGTTTGAGACCAAACAGGTGAAGAAGTGGGGACATACTTTCAAATAGAATATTATTTTATATAAGACCCACCGGACCCATACATAAGCTTAAAATATAAAACATTAAAAATAAATTTAAGTTTAACATGATGGCTCATAAACATAGTATTTGTGAGGTGGATGCAGGAGAAATCAGGAGTTCAAGGCCAGCTGCAGCTACATAGGAATTTTAGGCTAGTCTGGAATATATGAGACCCTGCTTCAAAACATAACATAACAAAACAAAACAAAACAAAACAAAACAACAACAAAAACAGAAAGAAAACAAATGCAGGTGTTTGTGTATGTATGTGTGTGTATCTATGTGTGTGTGTATGTGTGTGTGTATGTGTGTGTGTGTTGTAGCTCAGTGGTGTCTAACATTCACAAGGTCCTGGATTCATCCCAGTAATGAAATAAACTAACAAACCACAAACACTTCTACTTTTCTCCCCCTCCATTCTCTTCAAATTTGGACACTGCTATTTATTTATGTATTGGTTTGGTTTCAAATGTCCACAGGCCTAAAGAGCACAGGTTCCCCGCACACACGCACTTGTGCGTGGGTGTCATCAGTGTCAGGGTTCCTCCGTCTCCTGTTCACCGTTTGTTCTGGACAGCCATCTGGTTTACCCCACGCAGCTCTAGAGACTGGACTGCTGCAGTTTGTTTTTCCCGAGCACGACTCTGGGTTTTTCTGTATTTTGCTTCTGCAGTGCTGCTTTTACGTTTCTCGTCTATTTTGTCTTCAACACAAGGTTTAATCTAGGAGCAACTATGCCTGGACTGTGGGGTTTAATGTCACTGTATGCTTCCAAACTGTTCTTCAGTGGGCTTTGACATAGGCTGCTGGTGGCAGTGTCCCCATAGGTACAGCTGTAGCTCTGATAGAAACTGTTTTAACTTGGGTTTTAACTGGACACTCTTGACACAACACCCTCCTTCTGTTAATTAGTATTTCCATATCTCATTTTTCCTACTGGGTTGTGTACCCAAATCATGACATGGAGACAGACTTCACATTTATATGAATGTTTGTCCTAGCTTAGGCTAGCTCTTTTTAACTTAAATTAACCCGTTTCTCTTTATCTACCATTTGTCTCAGGGCTTTTCGTTTTTCTGCATATCTTACTTTCACTGCTTCGTGTGTCTGTCTGTCTGGAGATTGCATGACTTCTTGTGTCTGTCTGTCTGTCTGGAGACTGCATGACTTCTTGCCCCTCCCTTTCTTCCTCATTCTCTTCTCCTCCTCCTTCTTCCTCTCATTCTTCTTTCTCTCCCAACACTAGATTTCTCCACCTATTTATTTTCCAACCTGCCAATTCTGTGCATCTTTTCTCATGTCTAGCCATTGGTTGTTCAGCTTTTCATTAGACCAATTGGGCACTTTAGGCAGGCAAGGTGAAACAGATACAGCACATCTTTCCATAATCAAACACACAACCTTACATCGCTACACAAACGCAGCATAATCACATGTAACACAGCTTCACACAGCTAAAGTAGTATCCTGCAGCATACTCACATGTAACACAGCTTCACACAGCTAAAGTAGTATCCTGCACATAATCACATGTAACACAGCTTCACACAGCTAAAGTAGTATCCTGCAGCATACTCACATGCAACACAGCTTCACACAGCTAAAGTAGTATCCTGCACATAGACACATGTAACACAGCTTCACACAGCTAAAGTAGTATCCTGCACATAATCACATGTAACACAGCTTCACACAGCTAAAGTAGTATCCTGCAGCATACTCACATGTAACACAGCTTCACACAGCTAAAGTAGTATCCTGCAGCATAATCACATGCAACACTTTTCATAGCTACAGTATTGAGCAACAGGGTTGTGATTTGATAGGTACGTTTTAGAATGTATGCACATTCCTATTGGATAATGACTCTTCTGTCACTGATGGAATTTGCCATATCTTTCCACAGACCCTGGGTTATCTTTGCTTCCTTGTATCACTTGTTTTTAACAGTCTCCTAAAAATGCACAGCTTTTTTAAAAAATTTAAATTTATTCTCTCATATATTACATTCTGACCCTAGTTTCCCCTCCCCCACCCATTCCTCCATTTCTCTTCAGAATGGGGCAAGCCTCCTCGAGACATCAACCAAACATGGCCTATCAATTTCCAGTAAGATGGGCTGAAGGGATGGCTCAGAAGTTAAGAGCACTGGCTGCTACTCCAAAGGTCCCGAGTTCAATTCCCAGCAAACACATGGTGGCTCACAGCTATCAAAAATGAGATCTGGTGCCCTCTTCGGGCTGCAGGCATATATAATGCTGTATATATTTTTTAAAACATTCCTAAAAATTCCAGGAAGACTAGGCACCACCTCTTTTGCTAAGGCTGGATGAGGTGACCCTCATGGTAGAGAAAGGGTCCCAAAAGAAGGCAAAGAGTCAGAGATAGGCCCTACTCCCACTGTGGGGAGTTCCACGAGACCGAGGAACACAACCATAACAATTACTGCAGAGGGCCTATGTCAGGAACCATGCAGGCTTGCTTTCACAGCAGCGGTTCTCTGTACAGCCCTGGGTGTCCTGGAACTCTCTGTAGACCAGGCCGGCCTCGAACTCACAGAGACCCATCTGCCTCTGCCTCCTGAGTGCTGGGATTAAAGGCGTGTACCACCACCTGGCATAGCTTTTTTTTTTCTGAAAACAGTCAAAGGTATTATTTTCTTTTTGGCTTATAAGCCATAAAGCAATTCCTTCCTTACCCCAAATTTAAAACAACAATCTAATATTTTCTTTTAAACTTGTTCACATTCTGCTAGACAAATTCTGTTCTTTTATCTGGAATTGCTCTGCACATACGAGGTGAGAGAGACTTGAATGTATATTTTTCCTAGTGGGAACTAGCTACCCAATACACGATGCAAAAGTATTTTCTCTTCCCTTCATTTATGCCTCTGTTGGCATGGAAACACTGTTTTCTAAGTTCAGACCAATAACATCTCTTCACTTTGGCTATTCTTGGTTATTGACTCTTTTATTTTTTTTGACTCTTTTATGTAAATATTTGACATTCGCATGTTTCATAAAAAGACCCTTTCAGGATTGTGTTAGGAACTGCCCTGGATTTTTAATGAGCCCTGAGTCTTCCTAAGGGAGGCTCAAGGCACTGGCATGCTGGGCTGGAAAATAACTAGCAGGTTGTGAAGCGGTGAGGGGAACAGGATTTGGGCTAAAGGAGTTGATAAAAATTGAGGATAAGGGTTGGTACAAAAATGCTGGGGTGGTTGTTTTCTTTTTATAGATTGCCCTATCCTTGATGATAAAATGATTCTTTTCCTTCTTGAATGGGAAAGGGGCTTTTCACATGGGAAGCAAGCAGGTAGGCAGGCAGGAAGCTAGGTGGACAGTGGAAATGCAGGAGGGAGGGGCGAGGGGCGGGGCAGACAGGCGGGCGGGCGGGGCGAGGAGGGGGCGGGCAGGCAGTCACTAACCTTGTACCTGCCCTGATTTCAAGTCAGTGTGCCAGAGCAGCCTATTCCAGAACGGCATATTCTTAATTCTTTAGCCACAAGAGAATTCTGTCTAAAAGTTGCTGCTTCTGAAAATTAAACAGATTTGAAAAGCGGCGGCAGAGCTTTTTTGTGAGTGGCACACACTCATAATCCCGGAATTTAGAAGGTAGAAGAAGGAAATTCAAGGGCAGTTCTGGCTGAGTGAGTGTTAGGATAGCCTGGGCTACAGAAGACTGTTTGGAAAAGAAGACTCAAATATTTAAAATATTTTTAAATCAGGAGAAGGCCAATAAATGTAATAAAAAAAAGCTATAGGAAAACATTCCAGGGGCTCAAATATGGAAAGGGAGAGACTCACATCAGCCCACAACATAAAATACAAATCATAAGCTGCACACATGGTAGCAGTTCATGAAAACTGTTTCGTCAAAAACATCACTATTCCTTTTATTAAGACAGCACCAACTCCAACTTTACTGGTATTTGTAGTTTCATTATTTTAGAGAAATAATAAGTTCCAGGGGCTTAAACTACATCAGTGGTTGTATTTGTATACATCTTAGAACATAATAATAAAAACAATAACGTCAACACTTGTGGGGTGTCCTTGATTTTCTCTGAAAACACATCGTTTCACATAATACCCTCACTAGCTAACTGCCATAGGGAATTGCTTAGAGCTGCTTCAGGGCGCTCTGGGATCCCATCTTGATGGCTCCGTAGCTGGCTTTCATCCCCCAGGCTCCTGTAGGCCTGGGAAAACGGACAGTTTTCGAGTCAGTTTCTACCTACATTCCCTTTTAGGGAGTCGCTGTGCTCAGTGGCTTTCAGAAGCTCTAAATGGTGGGCTTCAGCCCTCAAAAGTTTCCAAAGCCTGAATCATGATCCCTCGCCTCCTCTCCACCCTGCCTGGGGCCTCTAGAACTCCACCAGCCTTGCCTGCTGGTCCAAACTAGTCTTCCAGACTGAGTCTGGGGTTCTGGGTGTTTAGGAACAGGCCTCAGGAACCCGCGTTTTAATCACTATTGAAGTCTGCATTCAGAAACGCCCCTGGCTAGGGTTTCCCTGGACGTCTCACCGCTCCCGGGTCCAGGGTCCAGTCCGGTCTGTAACTGGTTTGGTCAGTGTCCTTGTGCCAGTCTCCGGCAAGGCCAGCGGACGGTTGCCAGGCGACCTGATGCTCCGAAACGCCCCTCTTGCAGAGGAAGTCTCGCGACGTCCGGAAGCGTGCAGCGCCTGTCCGGTGGCCAGCACAGGTCTGGCTCTTTGTGACACGGGACAGAAGAGCTGATATTATTGTGCACCAGTGATCCCAAGACAAGGCCAGTTAGTTTGAACAGAACAAGATTGCATCTCTTGATTATTTCAGTGCCCGGTAACCACACCTGCCCCAGAACAAACCCAAAAAGAAATTGCCTGAAGCCAGTACTCCACCTTTCTAGGATAAAACCTAAACTTAGGGTAATACTCAAGGCCATTTATCGTGACTCTCCTCACGGTCAGGATTCTCGGGTACGCTTTGTTTGTGAGTTCGAGCCCAGCCTGAGTCTACGGAGCTAGCTCCAGAACATCCAGAGATACACAAAGAAACCCTGTCTCAGGCCAGGTGGTGGTGGCGTGGCGTAGTGGCGCTCGCCTTTAACTCCAGCACTCCGGAGCCAGAGGCTGGCGGTCTCTGGAAGTTCAAAAAAAAAAAAAAAAACAACCAAAAACCAACCAAACAAAAAACAAACAAACAACAAAAACAAACAAATTCCCTTGGGTTGGCTTGTAGTGTATGCCTTTAATCCTAGCACTTGAGAGGCAGAGGCAAGTGTATCTCTGAATTCCAGGCCAGCTTGGTCTACATGGAGAGTTCCTCCTAGCTATACGTGGCTACATAGAGACCTCGTCTCGGCAAAATAAAACAATCCATTTTCCAGCCTCTGGGGTGGAACTCGTACATGTTTTCTTCCCTCTTACACTCCTGTTCCCCCTATCTCAGTTTAGATCCTACATCCTTTCAGAAAACCTCAATACTGCATCTTGTTAGTTTCTACTTCCTCCAACAACTAGTATGAAGTTCTTTAGTGTAACAAGAATCTGCCTGTGTTACGCATGTCTCAAAAAAAAAAAAAGATAAACTGAGGACAAGAATTCTTTTACCTCACCACTGTCAATGGGTACGAACGTGCTGTGTATACTAGTGCCCACTTGATAGATAAATGTTTGTAAAATGAATAACATAAATGAAAGATATTTGGGCAGTGGTGGCACACACCTTTAATCCCAGCACTCAGGAGACAGAGGCAGGTAGATCTCTGTGAGTTCAGAGCCAGCCTGGTCTACAGAGCAAGTTCCAGGACAGCTAAGGCTGTTACACCAAGAACCTTGTCTCGAAGAACCATAAAAAGGAAGACAACACAGGATCCATCATTCAGAGTGGAAAGGATTCACCGGCAGTGGGGTGGGCTAAGAAGACTGGGTATAAAGAACAGTGCACACTGGGAGGCGGCCAGTGCCAACTGTGGACCTGGCTGGAGGGAAGGAAGGTTGTCAGGGCCGTTTGTTTAGGCACTCTTGGCCCAGTTCAGTTGGAGATACGTGGAAATGCATGGACTTGGGAGACATCTTTAAACAATATGTTTGTGTTCACTTATTTTGTAGATAAGTTTGTATGCACGTGGAGGCCCAGAGGGCAACTGGAGGACGTTGGCTCTTTCTTTCTGCCACGTGGGCTAGGGGGATCAAACTCAGGCCGAAAGGCTCGGTGGCAAGCTCCTGTACCCACTGGGGCATTTAGGGAAAGGCACGGGACAGAAGCTGAAGATAATCTCCAAGTGTTGGGAGAAAGAGATGACAAGGGCAGTGAGGGGACTGGGCATGTTTGGTTCGTACCCTAAGGCTGAGGTGAGATATGCTTTAATAAAATACCACCACCAGTGGTGGTGAGGGTAGAGGAAACAGAAATGGAAAAGAAGAGCCGGTACAGATGCGTCAGCAGTAAACAGAAAGGGAGTAAAGATTCAGTCTCCAAAGCCTGATATTCAGTCACACTGGGGGAAAGGCTAAGGAAGGACAGAGGGGAAAGGATAACTAAAACACCAGGTCACACATTAGATGCCCATCTTACGTGGTTATGGGTCATTCCGTTGGGGACAGCAGCCTTAACAGGGGATACGGGCTGAGTCACGCTCTGTATGCAGCATGGAGACCACTGGTAACCCTGAGAGAGGCATTGCTTAGCTATTGAGTTTAGTAAGTCATAAGACTCGCTTGCTCTGCACGTCTTAGTTTTAGAAAATTTTCATAAATCATCAAAAGGAATATGCTTTCATTTGTGGTAAAGCTATGTACACTTTTACTTAGGTTTTATTTTTGAGATCATTTCTCACTATGCAGCGCAGATGGTTCTCAAACCTCACAGGCTCACAGGGTCCTCCTCTGAGTCCTGGGTAGTTGGGACTGTTCAGGCCACCATACCTGGCTACACACACCTGTAAATGTGCAATATGATATGTAGATATAGACATGGACTTACTTAATAGTGGCCACTTTTTGGTGGCAAGATTATGATGAGGGTTTTCCTCTATTTTTAGTAGCCAGGCTTATGAAAAAATGATAAAATTATATTTTGAAACTTTATTTTGGATCCTCTTCATGAGGTTGAAAATCACTTTGTGATTATTTATGCTTAAGCTTAAAATGATTGAATTACTAATTAATATGAGTGTGGGGGTGTTTGAGTATGTATGTGTTCATGTGGGTATGGATGCGTGTACATACATGTGGGTGCACATGCATATGTGTGTGTGCGTGTAGACAGCAGAGATCAACACTCGGTGTCTTCTATTGTTTTAAATCCTTAAAAAACTATTTAATGTGTGTGTGTCTGTACGCGCACGTGTGTGCATGTGTGCGCACGCGCATATGTGTGAGTGTGTGTATGTGTGTGCATGCATATGTGTGTGCGTGCACGTGTGCATGTGTGTGTGTGTGGGGGGAACTGAAGAAGCCAGAGGGGGCATCCGATTCCTTTGAGCAGCAGTTACAAGCAGTTGTGAACAGCTGTCTGTAGGGATTGGTGCTCAGATCTCTGAAAGAGCAGAAAGTGCTCTAAACGGCTGAGCCATCTCTGCAGCCCTCTGCATCATCTTACTATTATGATTATGGTTATTTGTTACTATTATTTTTATTGAAACGGGGTTTCTATGTGTAGTTTTGGCTGTCTTGAAACTAGCTCTGTAAACCAGGCTGGCCTCAAACTCAGAGAGATCCACCTGCCTCTGCCTCCCGAGTTCTGGAATTGAAGTTGTGCACCACCACTGCTTGACTACATCTTATTTTCACAGTTCCTCCTAGTGAATCTAGAGCTTGTCCACTGGGTTAGGCTGGGGAGTCGATAAACAAGGACCCGTTGTCTCTGAGGTTAGAGACATGCACTACAGCACCCAGCTTTTTCCATGGGTGCTGGGATCTGAACCCAGGGCACTTTCCCAACCTGGTCACCTCTCCAAACTCACTAATTATTATTTTTTTAATGCAATTAGTTAGCTTAAAAGAACATATTCTCTTGTTAAGATGTGAACTCTAACTCCTGCCCAGGGGCATGGTGTGAACCAGTCATCTGTGTATTTTTCAGTGAGGCAGAAATTTGGCAGGCTATGAGAAATTCTTCTCTTCCGTATCACATGTGTGAGTCAAGCACAAAATACTGTAAGCTTTACACTTGACAGATGCTGGGGAACTTACACTTGCTAAAAGAAGTAAGTCTCAAGAATCACCATGGAAGCATGGTGCTAAAATCACACTTTTAAACGTTGCCTCAGCTGGAGTTTCCAAGGCCCTCTCGCCAGAAGCAGACTTTATCTCCCGCATGCTATTCCGTCTTTGTCCATCAACGTTTCCTGAGTTCATACCGCACAGAACTGTGGGAAGCACTAAGCTGATGTTGGTGATTAAGTCTCCTTCACTGAGAAACGGAGAAATTAAAAGGCCCTTCACAGAAAGGTCCGTTGTTAGCACATAACCCCACATACAAAGATGCATGTTTTTCAGGCTGCCACTTCCTTCTCTGTTTGTTTTGTAATATGGAGGAATATTAGTGATCTGCAGGCAGGCATCTGACGATAGCCCGAATGGTCACACTTCTTGGTATCCAAGCCCCTGAGTGATCCCCACAGTGGCGTGGGCACCGGACCTAGCGACTTGGTCTAGCCAACAGTAAAGGAAACATGTGCATGTCATTTCCATAATCAGGACACAAAAGATGGTGGCTAATGTTTTGCTGACTGAATCCCCACAGCATGTGTGAGTTTCCCTCTTTGATAAAGCTGGCTATAGTTTAGGGAAGCCACTCCAACCTGTACTAAGTGAAATCCTGAGACTTTTGGTCTAAGGAGAAAGAGCCAATAAAACCCCTGTTGGAGCTACAGAGCTAATCCTTTCCCAGTTGAACCTCACCTCTGGCAAACTCTTGATTATAATCTCATGAGAGAGCCTGAAGTCAGGGACCGAGATTTCTAGTTCATAAAATCTTTACAATAAAAAGTGTGTTGGGTTTTGGGGTGATATGGAAATAATGGAAAATTCTTTTTGGGAGAGAGAGTGTTATCAAGGAGTTGGGTCTTGACTTCCCTGTTAAAGGACTGTGTTTAGAAAGGCCACTGACTACAGGAGGGGGAAGCTTACTTGGAACAAAAGATTTCACATAGAAACTGGAAGCTACAAAGTTCCCTCTGGTTATGGAGGATACAGTTTCTTTCTCTATTTTTAAAGATGTATTTATTAATTGGGTATACAGTGTTTTGCCTGCATGTATGCTGCAGGCCAGAAGAGGGCACAAGATCTCACTGCAGATGGTTGTGAGCCTCCATGTGGTTGCTGGGAATTGAACTCAGAACCTCTGGAAGAGCAGTCAGTGCTCTTAACCTCTGAGCCATCTCTCCAGGCCAGAGAATACAGTTTCTATTTTTGATTTCTGTAACCTAGAGATGATCATGTATTAGAGAGCCTCTGTAGAGGACCAGGTACAGTCTATAGGCACCATGGACAAGGTATGGGCCCTGGTAACAACTCATTTGTACATAACTTGACTTCATAACTAATTTCCAATCAATGTCATTATATATCACATAACCTATAAACACCTATAAACAGTGCATGCATAGGCATATATATTATATATATATATATATATATATATATATAATAACTCACAGTATTTCTGCTGTGCTTCAGGCCTATGCATCCAATTGACTTCTAAACTCTCAACCTACCTGGGCTACAAGCCATAGAGGCATTGGCGCTCCAGCTTCCCACACAAACGTGTCACGCTTCTTCAAGTCTGTTTTCCTCACAGTTCACCCCACTTCACCACGCAGAGCCTGATGGCTTTCCAACATGCTCACACGTCAGCTCCTCCACCAGATTCAGTCACCAAATTCCATCTGATTTTCCTCAGAATGGCTTTGTCATGGTCTGCTTTTCGAATGTTTGTTCTTTCTGTTTTTTTCTGAGGCAGGGTTTCTCTCTATAGCCTTGGCTGTCCTAAATCACACTCTGAAGACCCAGCTGGCCTCAAACTCACAGAGATCCACTTGCCTCTGCCTCCAGAGTGCTGGGATTAAAGGCCTGCACCACCACCATCTGGCCATGTTCTGCTTTTTTTTTTAAGTTCTGTCAATTTGAGTTCATTTTTTCTCCGAATGTCTTTTATGTTTACTATACTAGATTATTTCTTAGGTTGGTTCCCTCCTATCCTTCACTAGAGAACAAGCTATAATAAGCACATTTATTTCATAGCACCAGATGTGTCTATAATAAAGGACCTCACCTCAAACTCAGGCTTGTCAATAAAAGATGCATTTGTGGGTTGTATAGGAAAGACTTAACAAAAGAAAAGGGATTTATGCTGGGCAGTGATGGTGCACGCCTTTAATCCCAGTACTTGGGAGGCAGAGGCAGGTGGATCTCTATGAATTCAAGGCCAGCCTGATCAACAGAGCTAGTACCAGGACAGCTAGGGCTGTTACACAGACAAACCCTGTCAAAACAAACAAAAAACAAAAAACAAAAACAAAAACAAAAAGGTTTTTATAATTGCAGAGAAGGTTTAGGTTTTTAAATAAGGAGTAACTTTAGGCTGCGTTTCCAGAACAGACTTTAGCTTGTATTTTAAGAACAAAAACCAGAAAGTCTTTTGCACCAGAAATGGAGAATCTCTGCCTTCCAGTAGATGCGAAGAATTGCTTGAGTTTCTCAAGCCAATAATAAGTTCAGCAAAAGTTTAATTAGTTGGTGATGGATGGACGCTAAGCCTGAAACTCAACAATGTAATGCGCTTTATCCTCACCTCTCCCAAACAGAACTGGTTGAAGTGATAATATGTATCTGTGCACTGCTATTGTATTGCCGCTTTTCCAGATTTTTTTGTTTTGTTTTGTCTGTGTTCTTGAAAAGCGTTACATTCTGTCAAGCTTGATTTAGAAAATCATTGGTGTTTTTTATTAGTGTGAAGTCTTTTATAATAGTGATATTAAAATTTATATTAAAGCATGTTTATATTAAAGATAGTAATCTTTCATTAAAAGTATTTTCACTCTTATGAAGCTTTGGGAGGAGACATGATTTGATAGTGCTTTGCAGTGGGACACACATCATTTTTCTGCAAAAGGCAGACATTTACTGAATTTCATTCTAAAGTTATTTTATACTTTTGATGTTTCTTTAAAGCAGATTGAAAATGTCTAGTGAATTTGTTTTTTTACTGAACAAATATTCATCAAGCATTCGCTCTGTGAGCACTGTTCCTGGGCAGAGGGTACAAGAGTGAGTTAGGTCAACCCTTTCCTTCATGGAGATCATGTTCTCTTCAGGGAGGCAGTGGACCAGTAAACAAACCAATGTGTGTGTGTGTGTGTGTGTGTGTGTGTGTGTGTGTGTGTGTGTGTGAGAGAGAGAGAGAGAGAGAGAGAGAGAGAGAGAGAGAGAGAGCCAGTAAGGATTCTTTGTGTGTGGGACTAGTAAACAAACCAGTGTGTGTATGTGTGTGCACATGTGTGCGCGTGTGCGTGTGTTTGAGACAACTGGAAGTGTTAATGTTCACATGAATTTCCATGTCAATAGTTCTTAGTTTTAAGCTCTCTGGTGTCTAATTTTTTTTTAAATACAGGGTTTCATGTACCCCAGGCTGGCTACAAACTCCCCACGTAGTAAAGGATGACCTTGAACTTCTATCCTTTTGTTGGGATTACAGGTATGCGTGGCCACATCAGATTGTACGGTGTTGGTATGCAGCCCGTAGCTCTGTGTGCACCCTAACAACTGGGCCATATCCCATGCCCGTTTTGTTGTCGTTGTATTCCCGTTTGGGAGTGTGTCTCATTCCCTTTGTAGTTATGCTAGTTCTAAACTCTAATCCTCCTGCCTCTGTCTCCTAAGTATTGGGGTGGTAGGCATACACTACTGTACTTGGCTTACCTTGAAAACTCAGATGGCTTAGCTTGAAAATAGCTCCCTTAAAAAGTGGTGTTTAGTGGGGCTGAAGCGATGGCTCAGAAATCAGACACATTTCTGTTCCCTGCACTTACATGGTGAAGCAAAACCGTAACTCTGGGCTCATGGGATCCAATGCCATCTTCTGGCCTCTGTAGGCACCTGACACACACACACAACACACGCATGACACAATACACAGATGCTGATAAACACTCATACACATAAGATAAAAGTAAATATTTTTAAACAAGTAGTGTTCACTGTAGTTCCAACATCTTTTGCATATCAAGTTAACTTCCCTGAAGCTGCAGAACATTTTGGATGGTTGTAGTTACATTAGCTAGTTTGTCCTCATACAGAAACTCATAAAGCAATTTATTTTCTAGTCAATTTTATGTTGTTCTAAGTCCAGAAACCCAATTACCTCAACTGTGCTAAAAAGTCATGGTAGATGAATTTCATAAGGGTGAAATAAAAAAGTAAAGATAGCGTCTTTCTGTTTAAAGGACACATTTAACACAAGAACCTGAGTCTGAGCAGGAGTTAGAAAGAAGCAAGTTGCAAGGGCAAAATGAGTCAGAAATCAAACATTTACTTGGAGATAATTTTCTGTCAACTACTCAATAAACAGATGCACAACCAATGGCAAATGCTTTCAGAGTTTCAGGACAGACATTTGCAGCCCTCTGAAATCCAACATCAAGGTCAAATGCGCGTCTACTCTGGACAATATGCTTCTTTATGCACTTGCCTCTTAGGTTTTGAATGTACAACTGCAGTTCATCAAAATGTGCCCCAAGGCACAATACCATTTTACTCAGTCATTAGAAAGTATAGCATAATTGCTTAGTGAAATCCAAAGAAAATATGAGCGCTGACATCAGGGGCTCTCCAATTTGTTAGACAATTGTTCCGCGGTTTTTGGCGCCAGGATAATCCACATGTTGAAAAAGCAATTAATCACTGGTGTTCGTTATCAGGCTATGCTTTTAACCGTTTCTTCCCAAATTTGACCTGAATGACAGGGTTCCGGGTTTTATTTTATTTTTTAATAATCTGATTTCTGAAATCCAAAGATTAAACACGCCAGTCTGGTAAAAGCTGACCTGAATTTCAGATTTGTCTTCTAAAATAAGACTGTAATTCTGTGTTTACAAAGGTGAATGGCATGTCTGCCATTAATACTTGGATAAAGGTTGGTAACCTTTATGAACATCCCAAGTGATTTGCTAAGGAGTTACCTGAAGTCCTTACACTAGTAGTGTGGGTCAGAAAACGGTACATCTATTTGCTGTTAGACATACACTGGAACAGGCTCACGTGAGAGAACACCTAAGTGTATTTCCAATCTCCTGACTATTACTTTGTAAATATAATGACATAGGCACACCAATTAAACAATGGATGACAGTTACTTCATCATAACTTGGATGAGTATCTGTTACCTATAGCCTAAGGGTAAGCAAAAGCAAGAGCCGTCATTCTGTGCAGTGTATTTTCCTGTCTTCAAAATCAAAATGGACAGCCATATTTCTTACCAACGTGTGTCTTAGGTTATAATGGAAACATGCCAGAAGAGGCCTTGCAAACCCAACCTCCTCAGCCCGTGCTCAGTTGGGTTTACTTGGCTACATGTGGACACAGTGCAGACCTAGGAATACAAATGAACTCTTCTCCCAAGTCCTGACTTTTGTGTCTGTACCTCATCACTTCACAGGACTGTTCTGGAAAGCTTGAGCCTCAGGAAATCACGTTTCAACTTCTAAACAGTTTCTCTGATTCACTAGTAACTTACATACTTTGTTTATTTTTAAGCGACCGTTCCACTGGGCAGTTTGTTATTGTACCATGCAGTGATTTTTCTCGAAATCGTGAGTACCAGTTAGTCACACTAACCTGCGCCAACAGTGTCCAGACCGGATCTCTCAGAAGCAGCAAGGGACAACCAGGGCTTCTTTTTTAAATTCGGAAACAATGGAGCACACACAGCTCTTGCTTACTGACTCGCCTGTCCCTGTTGGTTCTGCTCATTTCACCAGCTTGTGTGTCGGGCTGGTGACCATGTTACTGAAGAAAACGCCACTATTCAAATCCAGTGTCACATGAAAACGATTCTAGGTGCCTAAACTCTTAGATACACACGCATGCACACAAGCCACTGTGTGTGCGCGTGGATGTTCATGTTCTTGTCTGGAAGGTTGGACCTTCAGCCTTGAAAACAAGCTGGAAACTGAACAGTCTGATCCAAGATCTCACCGGGCTCCTAACTGGCTCAGGTCCCTACTCTCTCTCCGCTGACTTCTCTCCCCAGCCCCTGCTCCTGTTCTGCTCTGGCTCGCTTTATGACTTGGACATCAGGATTACATTTTTGTGTGAAGATTGACGTTTCCTGTATATTATCACTAAAGAGTTAGAGGAATTGTCTCTGAAAACTGCGACATGGTACAAGAACCAGACTCCACTTAGGAAAAATGGCTTGTTCAGCTCCTGAATAGTTCACGGCTGTAAGACAATACTTTTCAGGAAACAGCACAACTCCCATCTCATGGCTTAGCTTAGGAACAATGCTTGCAAATTGAACCTGGATTTCTAAAAGCTGTTATAAATTGGAACACTCACATAAGAAATGTGATCGTGAAAACACATTGAAGCTTACAGAGAAGAAAAAGAATAAAACCTCACACATATGGGCATGAAGGCACATGTTGGTAACTCCAGCGCTTGCATGGCTGGGGCAAGAGTAAGTCTGAGACTAGCCTGGGCAACATAGCAAGAACCTACCTCAAAAAAAACAAAGACAAGCAGGGCTGTGGGGTGCACGCCTTTAATCTCCTCACTTGGCAGGCAGAGTTAGAGGCCAGCCTGGTCTACAGAGTTCCAGACCAGCCTGGGCTACACAGAGAAATCTTGTCTCGAGAAAGCAACAACAAAACAAAAACAAATACCAAACAAACAAAACCCAGTTCATCCTACAGATAAAAACTGTAAGCCTTAGGCTTCAAAATATGGCTAATTAAGGGGACATTGACTTTCTAATGCAGTTTTGGTTACTGGCCCCTCCCAGGTTTGGGGGTAACCAGTTGCATATATCCAGGTATGGGGTCATGACCCAGGGTATGGCAATCAGAGTGAAGTCTGCAACTTATCCTGACCCTGATGAATGGTTCCCCACCCTCCAAGTGGTACCCCAGATAGCCAATGTGGGGGAAATTAGTTGAGGGTTAGGTCAACATGTGGAAGACAGAGCTGAGAACCCTAACACTGTCTACACCAGATACTCTTAACTCAGCACTCCAGATTTTAGTGAACCAAACAAATTCTTCTTATTTGGATAAAATATTTCTGTTTTCTTTTGGTTACTAGAGAAGGTATAATTGCTGCTACACTAGACTTCTCAGAAGAAGAAAAGCCCCGTGGGGTTATGACGGGAAAGCCTTCTTTTCTTGGTTCTACTGTTTAAGCATAGACATCACCCCCACACCTTTTTGGTTTTGAAAGAAAGTTTCTGACTGTCCTGGAACTCACTCTGTACACCAGGCTAGCCTGTAACACAAGAGATCCGCCTGCCTCTACCTCCTGAGTGCTGGTATTACAGGTGTGTGCCACCAATGCCCAGTGACATTGTCTGTCCAATAGCTAGCCTCACTGACTAGGTTACCAATATAAAGCTAAATGTCAAAACTAACTGTATTTAAGTTTTGACATGTAAGTGGTTTTAAAAAAGTATCTTGTTAGGGGACTGGAGAGATAGCTCAGTAGTTAAAGAGCACTGATTGCTCTTTCAGAGGACCCAGGTTCAATTCCCAGCACCCATATGGCAGCTCACAATGGTCTGCAACTCCAGAGGGAATCCAACACTTTCACACACACATATGTGCAGGCAGAACACCAATGTATATACAAACTAAAAAAGGTATCTCGTTAGTATATATTTGTTGTGCAGTGAAGGATTTCACTTTGACCATGCTGACTCCTGTAGCGCGAATTCTAATTAGTCTTAATAAGAAAAACCCAGAGACAGATATCAGGGTAAATGCTCAAAGGTTTAGAGAGACCTTTTACCTCCACTGAATTCTCAGACCAAAGTGGCCAAGGCCCTGTCTCCATGAATCCTCAGACTGAATGTCCCGAGCTCCTGTCTCCTCCTGTCTTATACTCCTCTCTCTGCCCAGCCATATCACTCCTGTCTCCACCTCCCTAGTAAGTCACCTTTGCTTGGCTTGGCACTGTTTCTCTTTTAGACAAATTCAATCCTGCATAGTCCAGAGTGGCCTTGAACTCTGCCTCTGTCTCCCCGAGTGCTGGAATTAAAGGTGTGAGCCACCACTGCCTGGCCTCTATGGCTAGCTCTGCACTCTGATCTTCAGGCAAGCTTTATTTGCTAAAGCACAAACAAAATATCACCACACATCTTACTTTCTTCTAGTTCCTTCCCCTTCCAAATAAATAGTCACTCTTAGCTTTCATGCCATAATTGACGTCTACATATCTAGGCAGATGTTCATACATGAAAATCGGCACATGAAAAGGAATCTCGTGATAGTTATCTTTGAGTCATAGGAACATCGTCTTCCCTCTCCCATATCAAGATGTTAAAAAACTTTATAAGTTACATTTATTTGTGTGTGTGTGGGATGGGTGGGTGGGTAAGGAATGGGTTGCTCAGGAATGGGTTCTTTCCTTCCATCATGTGTGGTACTGGGGCTCAAACCCAGGTCATAAAGCTTGACAGCAAACTCCTTTATTTGCTGAGTCCTCTAACAGGCTCTTATGTCAAAATCTTAACTATTAAATCATGTCTGAGAAAGCTCAAACAGCTTGTCAGTGTTTTTGCTGGATGACTCAGTATGGTGCCTGTGTGACTGAAATTGTGTTATTAAATATAATTTTTTTCTATATAACATTTTAATTTAAATTTTTGAACAGGGTTTCTCTGGGTAGCCTTGGCTGTCCTGGAACTCCCTCTGTAGAACAGACTGGCCTCAAACTCAGAGATCCGCCTGCCTCAGCCTCCCAAGTGCTGGGATTAAAGGCGTGTGCCACCACTGCCCAGTGCTGTATAAAAGTTTTAATGACACAAAAATGGAAATTGGAAACTGAGCACCATGGCACAGGCCTTTAGTTCCAGCACTCGGGAGGCGGAGGCAAGTGGATCTCTGGGAGGCCAATCTGGCCTATAGAGTGAGTTCCAGAACAGCCAGGCCTAAACAGAGAAAACTGTCTCAGTAAAGCAAGTAAGTAAGTAAGTAAATATAAATTAAAAATTTTATGGCCTGAGTCATGAAAATCCACCTATTTAAAGATATCATAAATGCAGAAACAAATGAACAAAGGGAGTGTGTGGGCATGTGGGGAAGTCAGATTGGAGCCTACAGAGCCTTCACCCTCTGTCCTAGTGTCTTTGGTACAGGAAGGTGGTGTGGGAGGTCCTTCTATGTGTTGATTTTATTGGTTAATGAATAAAGAAAGTGTGTTGGCCTGTTAATAGGGCAGAACTTAGGTAGGTGGTGGGGGTAGGGTGGGGGAAACTGGACTGAAGCTGGGAGAAGGAAGGCAGAGTCAGGGAGACACCATGGAGCCGCACCCAGAGTCAGACATGCTGAAACTTTGCTGGTAAGCCACTGGCACGTGGCTGCAATATACATACTAATGCAGATGGGTTAAATTAGATGTAAGAGTTAGCCATTAAGAAGCTAGAGCTAATGGGCCAAGCAGTGATTTAAATAATATGGTTTCTCTGTGATTATTTTGGGTCTAAGCTAGCCGGGTGGCTGGGAACCAACAAGCGGCTCCTTGCAACAGGAAGGTGTTCTGTATGTTACCAAGAGAAATGGAACACCAAACCAGCCACAAACCATTTATCGACAATGGTGTCCTGCCTGCAAGATATGCTAGGGCCATTGTGACAGAAATCTTGAGGGAGTAACCATCAATATCTGATTTGACTTAAGTCCCATGCCACAAGATGCAACCCATACCCAATACTGCTGGGGTGACCAAGAACCAGACTAGACAGCCCAGGAACCTAACGTAAACTGCTCTGAATGAACTGGTGTCGGCACAAGACACACCAAGATCAAGTTCTCAACACAAAGGAGATTTATTTGCCTGGAGGACAAAGGGCAGGGAATAGGAGACAAAGACAGAGGATACAGGATGCAGGATGAGGATGGAAAAGGAATAAGTGACAAGGGGGGGGGATGTTTGCCCTAGAGGGACAAAGGACCACTCTGGACAGAGAGGAGACAGATGTGGCCTGAAGGCAAATGGCAGTTCATAAAGATAAAGAGGGAAACCCTGTGTTAAGATGAGTTGGTTTGTTTTGATTGGGCATGTTAATTAGTTGAGCCAAAAGGGACTTTTGATTGCTGGACTTTAATACTTTGATAACTGGAGGTCAGTCTTAGGAGGAGGAAGTGGTTAAATAAGGCAATACTCTTTGGTGGCTGCTTTAGGTACATGACCTAACAGTTTAACAAGGCAGAGGGCATGGGAGAAAGGCAAGGCCAACCAGAGCCATGTTCTCTATGCCCTGGCCTACTAGAGCCCTTCAAATACTACTGGTCTTTTTTAAAAAATGTAATGATGTAATGGCTCCTTATGATAACTTATGTCATGATATATAATTTGTTTCCATTAAATTCTTCCCCTCATAGCTCAGGGAACCCTGAGAAAGAGTAGGTGGAACGGGTATGGGGACCAGAAGGGATGGAGGACACCAGAACAAGGCCCTCTGAATCAACGGAGCAAGCTCATAGAGCTCAGACTGAAGCAGCATTCACAGGGCCTCCCCAGGTCTGCACCAGGTCCTCTGCCAATATATTATGGCTTCTACATATGTATTTATGGGCAAATGAGTAGTCTCTGATTCCTGTGCCTTCTCTTGGGCTCTTTTCCTTCTATAAGTTTGTCTTACCCAACTTCAATGTGATAGTTTTTGTTTTATCCTATTATACTTTATTTGATCATGTTTGGTTGTTTTCTCTTAGATGCCTGCTCTTTTCTGTGAGAGACAGAAAGGGAGTGGATTTGGATGGGGGGAGTGGTGTGAGAAGGAACTGGGAGTAGAGGACGAGGAAACTAATCAGGAGGTATGAGAAAACAATGTATTTTCGAGACAGGATTTCTCTGTGTAGCCCTGGCTGTCCTGGAACGCACTCTGTAGACCAGCCTGGCCTCAAACTCAGAGATCCTCCTGCCTCTGCCTCCAGAGTGCTGGGACTAAAGATGTGTGCCACCACTGCCCAGCAAGAATATATTTTCAATAAAAGCATGAAAAAAAAAAAGAGAGACATGAGCTCTCAGTAGTTCCTGCTGCCATCATGGACTCTCTTAAACCATAAGCCCAATTAAATTTTATTTTCAAGTTGCCTTGGCCATGGTGTTTGGTCACAGCCACAATAGAGAGGCAAAGTCAGACAGAGGACAACTTTATGAAGTTGTCTTTCCTCATTGTTTTGTATGGGTTCCAGTGCCCTGACTCGGGTTGCCAGATCTCTTCATCCACTCGGCTATCTCACGTCCTCTGAGCCTGGTTTTTAAACTCCTTCTGTGCCCACAATCTCAGCCTCTTGGGACTTTATTGTCCATGGCTTCTCACGTAGCCTTTACCCATCTTCTACAGTGCTCTTAGGAAAGACAGTGCAGTACATTCCACGGCTCAGTCTGCTTAGCACTCTTAGGAAAGACAGTGCAGTACATTCCATGGCTCAGACTGCTCAGCGCCGGCTCCGCAAGCCCTGGAGGAGTCAGCCTTGTCCTACCTCTTGGGTCACCCTGGTTACTTTTCAAGTGCAGCTTGCGTTCTGCTCTTTCAGGCTGCTGCACCGCTTTGCTGGAATGTGACACCTTCCCAGTTCCTCTCTTCGGGCTAGACCCACTTTCTTTCAGGTGGACCTTCCCTTTGGCAAGCCTACCTTACTACCCCTCTGGAACAAGCATTTCCCCTGGGTATCCTGTCACACCATCTCTCTCCAGAGAAGCTTAATTTTCGCCTTCACTCAGCTCTGAAAGGACGGTGGCATGTTTAGCTTGCTAGGAAGTCCTCGGTACAGGAAAGACATTCGGTAAGTATTTACCAGATACCATGTGCTTGGCTGTCTCTGTCTCTAGTAAGTTATATGGTTTTTCAGGAAAATAAAACATGAATAGTGTTTTTTTTTTTTTGGGGGGGGAGACCCAAAACAAAACAAAACAAAAGCAACTGGAAACTTTCTGACCACTGTGTGATGAAATGATGAGATGCTTTGGCTACTTTGATAGGCAGGACTTCAAACCCAGAAAAGATCTAGTATGTTTTTCCTCCCACAAGCAAGAGCACCAAACACAACTCTGCTCACAAAGCCACAGAGGACGGTTTCATGTGATACTTTATTACAGTGCTAACAATCGGGACTCCGCACAGCACCGTGGTCTTCTGCGTTTGGTTAACTGGTTTGCAGCTGTTACTGGAACTTTTTTCTTCCCACATATCAGCTTTCAAGAAAACGTACAAAGTGGTAACTAAGCGACGTTAATTTGATTAAAGAGTTTATCCTTAATGACCTGAGACATCAATCCGTGGATGGCTTCTATGGTAGTTTTACAGCTGGAAAGAAGAAACACACAGCATCACATAGGGAAAGCTGCTCCATCACTCCCCCATGCTCACCCTGAACGCCCAAGAACCATCACTTCTATTCACATTGTTTCCCTAAGACTTTAAAAAAACTTTTCTTTTTTTTAAAAAACCATTTATTTATTTATTTATTTATTTATTTATTTATTTATTTATTTATTTATTTATTTATTTATTTATTTATTATGTATACAATATTCTGTGTTTATGCCTGCAGGCCAGAAGGGGGCACCAGACCCCATTACAGATGGTTGTGAGCCACCATGTGGTTGCTGGGAATTGACCTCAGGACCTTTGGAAGAGCAGGCAATGCTCTTAACCGCTAAGCCATCTCTCCAGCCCTAAAAAAAAAAACTTTTCTACTTTGCCTGTTAAGTGTTTCACTGCTGACTAGACATTTCATAAAATGACGACATAAACTTTGATATAATTCCTTTGATATATTTCCTAACAGTTATTTTTGCTACTCAGTGGCTTTGGGAAAATTCTGCTTTTGAAGACAACTAAAAGTTTATGTTCATTATGTGTCTACATAGTAATATTCAATAATTACATACTGATTACAGTATTATGTTAAAATATAGCATTCTTGGGACTGCAATGTGGTTCAACCAGGTAAGGGTTCTTGAGTTAGAGCCTCAGATCCCAAGTGGTGGAAGGGAGGGAACAGCTCCCACCAACTGTCCTCTGAACTCATGCATGACTGGGAAGTGTATGTGTGTGTATGTGCGCGCGCGCGCGCGCACACACGCGCACACACACACACACACACACACACACACACACACAGTCACATAGAGCAGTCAATATAAAAGACTGAAAATCTGTTATTCCTCAGAATAATTAAAAAAAATAATTTAAAAGAATTGTTTCCTGAGATAACTATAAACATCCTTTAGAGTTTTGAAGGTCACTTAAGACTTCAGAAATGATTAAAAAAAAAAAAACAAAAACCCAGAAAAATCAATACCAAAACAATGACAGAACTCCATCAATATTCAGAAGAGTTAACTTTTCATTAAAGTAATTCCCAGAAGTTTTCTTTTTATTACTACCCTTGACCTCCCTACTTTGTTGTTGTTACAAAGGAGAATTCCTTGAGGTAAAGATAACAACAAACAAACTCCAGAATGAATGGATAAAAACAAACCAAACCCTCAAAGTAACAAAAAAACCAAAACAAAGAAACAAATACCTTAGGCCAAACAAAGGACAAGAATTCTGTAAGAAAACTTTTGCTTCATAATGATTTGGCTGCGGATAGGACTTAAAGGTGGAGCAGGAGCAAGGCCACAGTGCCCTGACCAGCAGACACAAGTGTGAGCTCTGCATACAACACAGCCAACCCAACGTGCAGCCACTCTCTTCTTGTGGATGTGGTGTGGAACCAGAGCCCTGTGCACAGTAGGGAGTCTCTGACCCATGAGCCGCTTCTCTCCACTGGAGGAGCAGAAAGAGGCATTTCCAACATAGATGGCTCCAGTGGCCAAGATAACTTCATCTTCCCTCCTCCCTTCTTCCTAGGAACAATCTTTTGTGTTTGTTTGTTTTATGCCCAAAGACAATTTAATTAAGGGCAAAGAGCAAACAGCACAGGTGTGAATCCTGGCAGACACCAGGAGGAGGTGCAGGGAAGCCCCGCCTTTCAAGTTTGGCAAGGGATAGCAACAGCTTATGAAAAAAAAGGGAAACATCACCCCAAGAGTGGAAATGGGCTAGTGAGCTGACGGAAGAGCCCCCCAAACCCTACAGAACAATGTGAAAACAGACACCAGTGAGTTGGCTTATAGCTGCCCAAATGCTCTCTTCCTTCTGCCTGTATCACACTGAACTCAAGGTTTTGTGGCAGCAAATGAGTCTTTTCCACCCTGTGCAGTCTGTGCGCCAGAGGGCCACACTCTCACCTCCCAAGTCATCAGAGACCACATCCCAAGGAAGGAATCAGGAAGTAAAATATGGGATACTAAAATGATGCAGAAAGGAGAATTTTAGCATAAAGACTTAAGAGAGAATCTTCTCTCTTTGGTAAATTTAAGAAATCTTAAAATGTTTCAGAACTGTTTAGTTGAGGAAAAGGGTAAGCATGCTTTTATAAGCCTTCCCCCTCAAAGATCTAGTAGGGGCCGGCTCTCCTTGTACTCCACGTGGCCAGCCCTATAAAGGGGGATTTGGTGTTTTCTCTGAGACTCCTAGATCTTTGATCTGAGCTTTCTACTTTGCCTAATTCTAAAATTTCAAAGTGTGAATTTAAATTTACACATGTCTTTTTAAAGGTCCAAGCAGATAACACTCGGGCATCTCTTAAATTGCAGCTGACTGAACCACAGGGAACCAGGATTTACTGTCTGCAGATACTGAGAGGAGCAGGCAGGACCTGGCATGCAGATGCTCACCTGTCTCTAGTTGCTTTGGCAAGTTTGTCTTCTGACTTCCGGTCGTGTGTTTCTAAACCCAACATGAAACTCCCTCGTCCCAGCTGGGCCTCCGACTGCTCTAACTTTTCAGACAAGTCAAACACCTGGCCAGTGGTATAGTCTGCATTCTGTGGAGAAAATGGCATCACGTCATTGTACAGAACAAGGTCATGAAAAAACGTTCTTTTTGTTTTTGCCCAGGGCTAAGACTGCCTTCAGGGACCATGTACATATAAGGAAAGCCCTCCACTAGAGAGTTACACTTACAGCTTTTGTATTTGTTTTGAGATAGGGTTTTGCTGGCTGCCCATTGGCCTTACTGTGCTGAGCAGCTGGCACTACAGGTACACCATGCATTCTGTCCAGCCCCTTACCCCCGCTGCCCAAACACCTACCCATCCATACCCTTTCGTTTGTTGAGAGTCTCACTGTGTAGCCCTGGCTGGCCTGGAACTCAAAGAGATCTGCCTGCCTCTGCTTCCCAGTGTTGGGATTAAAGGTCTGTATCACCATACATGGTTAAAAACTGAATCTCCTGCCCCATGCCCCCAGCCAAGACAGGGTTTCTCTGTTTAACAGCCCTGGCTGTCCCGAAACTAGCTCTGTTGATCAGGCTGGCCTTGAACTCACAGAGATCCACCTGCCTTATGCAGAGTGCTTCAGTGCACTTAGTGATGCTTACAGTGCCACTGCCACCACGTCACACCCAGGCTCAGCCGCTAAAACTGGACGTGAGGCCCATGCCTGTATCTCAGCACTCAGAAGTTAGGGTCATCCTTGGCTATACAACAGCAGCAAGGCTGGTCTGGACCACAGGAAACAAAACTGCTCCTAAGTTCTAAATATATACCTATGAAATACACACCCAGCGAACCACATCAGATTTTAATGATCTATCAGGAAAGACCGAGTTAATGTTTTCTTTTTTTTTTTTGGTTTTTCGAGACAGGGTTTCTCTGTAGCTTTGGTGCCTGTCCTGGAACTCCCAGAGATCGGCCTGCCTCTGCCTCCTGAGTGCTGGGATTAAAGGTGTGCGCCACCACCGCCCGGCAGAGTTAATGTTTTCTTTGCCTGGTATTTGTAATGATCTTCAGATTAATTTTCAGGATCTCTTTTTCCATTTTAATCCCCACGCTCCTCAAATAGTTGCTTTTCCTCCAGCCCAGCAGTGAGTCCCTGCGTTGGCCCGCTCCTCAAATTCATTGCTCTGGTCCACGGCATATCTTAAGGAAGAGCATGTGGTCTAAGCAAAGCTGGGAAAACCCAGGAGACACTGCCTGAGAAAAGGCACGGATATGCAGGTGGGCTGTTGCCTTCTGAGCATTAAGCACAAAGGCCGTGAGGCCAGAAGCTAAAGCTGCCAACTGTTTTCAAAATGCAGACTAAACATGAGGCTCACAAAGCCGAAAGAAGCTGTGACTCTGCATCACTTGGGGAGTTCCTTCCCTGACTCAGTATCCTGCTATTTCTAATCATGGCAGTGGTTCTCAACCAGTTAAGACTGTGACCTCATGTTGATGACCCCAACCGCAAAATTATTTCATTGCTCCTTCATAACTGTAACTTTGCTACTGTTATGAATCATAATGTAAATATCTAATATGTGACCCCTGTGGGATTGCAACCCAAAGGGTGAGAAATACTGAACTATACTGTTAAGTATCAGAGACTCACCTGCTATCTCAGGCAACAAACACAGTCCTGTTTTTCCCTGTACTAATCTCTTTAAGGTACAAGCAGATCTTACCCCAATCTGGTATTCTATTTGATATTTAGATTTGGTGGTCTCGGTGGTAGTTTGAATGGAATTGGCCCTCATTATCTCATAGAGAGTGGCCCTCTTAGGGGGTGTGGCTTTGTGGAGGAAGTGTCATTGTAAGGGTGTGGCTTTGAGGTTTGTTATGCTCAGGACAGTGCCAAGTGTCTCAGTTGACTTCCTGTTGCCTTCTAGTCAAGATGTAGCCAGCACCACACTTGCCTGCACATCTCCATGCTCCCCATCATGACGACAATGGACTGAACCTCTGAAACTGTAAGTGAGTCACCCCAGTTAAATGTTTTCTTTCTAAGAGTTGCTGTGGTCATGATGTCTCTTCACAGCAACAGAAACGCTAACTAAGACAGTCTCTCTGGTCCATGACAACACTGAATTGCCCAGCATCCACATCTAACTTGGTGGAGAATCTTGTTACAGCTTTGATGTATCTTTCTGTGAAATAAGTTTCAAATATTAAACAGCTTTCTTTTTTTTTTTTTTTTTAGTTTTTCGAGTCAGGGTTTCTCTGTAGCTTTGGGGACTGTCCTGGAAATAACTTTTGTATACCAGGATGGCCTCGAACTCAGGGAGATCTGCCTGCCTCTGACTCCTCCCAGCCCCCAGTCCTGGAATTAAAGGCCTGCACCACCACTGCCAGGCATTAAAGAACTTTTAAAACCTAGTTAAAATTCAAATTAGGTAGGTGTAATGGCACTTATCCGGGATCTGAACAATTAAGCACCTGAAACCAGAGGTCAGTAGGATGGCTCAGTGTGTACAGGTGCTTGCCGAGTCTAACAACCGGGGTTTGGTACCTGGGACCCACATAGAAGGATAAAACTGACACTGCTGGGTTACCCTTGACCTTCGGGTGCCTGAGCTGACCTTGAGTTTGAGTCCACATTAGGCTTCCAAAAAACAAAACAAAACAAAATTCAAAGGAAACAAGTACAGTACTTACAGTGAGCAAGCTCGAGGAACTCAGGGTATTCACCCAGTATTTATTCCACAAGAGCTCAAGTAGTTTACGATCCAAAGAGGATTTGAAATATGAGACTTCTAAGGCATAGTATCTGCAAAACAAAGTATATATTGGGCAAGTGGAAAAAATACACTGTTATATTCCATACAAGTCCTGGTTACATTTAAGCAAATTATATTTTATATTCAGATAATCATATAGCTTAACAATAGGTTCCTTTGTTTTCAGGTGGCATGGCTCTAAATCTGTCTACTAACCTTTCTTCACACACATGCACACAAGCTTCTATAGTGCCACCAAATTTCCAAGAAGCTAGTAACAATCAGTATTTTTTTTTTTTTTTTTTGATTTTTCGAGACAGGGTTTCTCTGTAGCTTTTGGTTCCTGTCCTGGAACTAGCTCTTGTAGACCAGGCTGGCCTCGAACTCCCAGAGATCCGCCTGCCTCTGCCTCCCGAGTGCTGGGATTAAAGGCGTGCGCCACCACCGCCCGGCAACAATCAGTATTATTAAATAACAGTGTAGATTTGTGTTCTGAGTTCAGCAGTTCTATAACAGGTTCTAAAGGAGCCGCCCTCCAGGGTCAGCTGCAAGTTCTCAACCTTAGTAAACACATGAGCAGTGACACACGGATCTCCTACTTCTTCCTTTTTTTGAGTTAGGCCCTTGTGTTTCTTTGAAAAGTGCACCTTAAAGTAGGTCCCAAGTTGCCCAGAAGAACTCCTATTGCTTTGAAAGGCGGTTCATTTATAATCATGAAGTACCAGAAAAAATTTAGTTAAATATCTGAAAAACATATTATTATTATTGAAAGACAAAGTCTTGATTTGTAGTCCTGGCTAAGCTGGAACTCACTACGTAGGTTGTCCTCAAATGTCCAGAGATCCCCCATCTCTGCCTCCTAAGTGCTGTATTAAAGGTGTGCGTGATCATGACTGACCTTTCTTAAAGTAACAGATATTTAAATCTCTTAGCGTGTTCTATAAACCAATGGATATAGGAAGCACAAGAAACTCCTTTGAGAAATTCATCGTTAAATTGAAGTTAACTATGATAAAATACACTCACCAACAGTGACTGATGCTACAGGGTACGTATAAAACAGCCACCTACCACTACACTAGAGACTCTAGTTCTCCTAAGAGTAGAACTCTGCCAGGCTGTGGTGGTGCACAACTTTAATCCCAGCACCGGAGAGACAGAAGCAGGTGGATCTTTGTGAGTTTGAGGCCAGCCTGGTCTACAAAATGAGTTCTAGGACAGCCAGAGCTGTTACACAGAGAAACCCTGTCTCCAAAAACCAAAGCAAAGCAAAACAAAACAAACAACAACAAATAAACAAACAACAAAAACAAAACAAAACAAAAAAACCAAACCCAAAAACAACTTAAAAAAAAAAAAGAACCCAGCTGGTCATTTGGAGCCAGAACTGCCTGAGAAGCCCAAGGTAATACTTATAAAAGTCTTTAATGGGCTGGTGGCTGGTGAGGTGGTTCAGCCACTAGCAGAAGTTGCTGGGCAAAGCCTGGAGACCTGAGTTTGATCCCTGGAACCCAAGTAAAGACAGAAAGGTAGAAAGAGAGCAGACTCCACAGAACTTGTCCTGTGATCTCTCTCCACACCTGTACCACGGCGTGCGTACACACACACACACACACACACACACACACACACACACACACACACACACACCCAAAAGTACATTAGTTTGTCTGGACAAGAACAGAATTATGTGAGGGAAACCCATGCTATGTTGGGGTCTTATCGGTTCACACTGAATCTTTAAACAGTTCGCTTATAACACTGAAACATAAGACTAGTTAAAAACTCCTGAGGAGTGGGAAATGGTGTCATATCCACCCCTTTAACCCTAGCACTCGGGATGCAGAAACAAGCAAAATCTCCGTGAATCTAAGGGCAGCCTGGTCTACACAGTGAATTTCAGGACAGCCAGGGCTATGTATAAAGACCTTGTCTTAAAAAAACCAAACCAAACCAAACCAACCCACCAAATAGAACTCCCAAGGAATAGCTTAGTGACAGGGTGCTACACCAGGCACATGGTCCTGGTTTTAGTGCTGAGCACTTCAAGGACAGACAAAACATCTGTCCTCCTATTAAGGTTTTGTAAGTTAAACTACTTATCAGAGCTCATACCATTGAAGACATCACATGGTTGGTTACAGGATGCAGTGGTCGGAATGAGAATGACCCTCATAGGCTCATATATTTGAATGTTTGGTCTCTAGTGGCTGACCTATTTGCGAAGGATTAGGAGGTGTGGCTTTGTTGGAGGAGGCGTGTCACTAGGAGTGGCTGAGGTTTCCAAAGCCCATACCATTCAGTTATTTCTCTTCCTGCCTCTCACTTGAGCATCAGACATAGCTCTCAGCCATTGCTCCAGCCCTATGCCTGCTGCTGCCATGTTCCACACCATGGTCATCATGGACTAAACCTCAAGAGCCACAAATGCTTTATAAGTTGGCTGGGTTACGGTGTTTTGTCTTGGCATAGGACAGAGAGAAAACAAGCAGAAACTGGGTGCAGGCCCTTCTTTCCGGCTAGCCCTCGTAATGCTGGAGCATGCTCTACAGGCTGCTGGGGAAGAAAGGTCAGCAACAGTTTATCTGTGTAAACAGTTTTGGATCCTGTGTGCTACGATATCAACCTGTTAACTATGTGGCCTCTAGTGCAACAGAGGCAAGTCTGCTCTGGGGTCGTCAACTGTTACCCGATTGCATTTGAGGCCCACTTCACAGGAATCCTGGCCTCATCCTGCCTTCCTGGTCAGAAGTCCTTGGCTGCCCTCAGTGGAGGAGCTATTGCCATTATTTTACTAGATGGACATAATGAGCTAATCAAATTGCCTTCTAAACTATGCTTATACTTGTACATTATTGCTGCTGGCAGCCTTGGTCTGATAAGTGTCTCATTGCAGTGGGCAGTAGTAACTGCAGACTCATAGCTGATTGCTGGGTTAGAATAGTTGATAGTGGAATGCTCAGCTATAAACACCAGTATCAACCCTTTCCCCAAGCATCAGGAAACACCATGGAAGAAGGGCAGAAAGAGCCAAGGAAGGGAGGGTGAATGGTGTGGAATGTCATGACCAGCTGAGCTTCCCTGCATTATACTGGGTCACAGGGCCCCACCTTCCCAGAGGATCGATACACAGTGAATGGATGCTGGGGAGGGAGACATTTAGTGATGTGCTCACTGGCAATGCTCCTGTAAACAACACATCACTCATGCTTCTGTAAGCAGCCCTGATGTAATTCACCAGGTCATCAAAAATATAAACACACCACAAAAACCCCACAAAAGATAAGCATCAAGGGGATGAGTAGGGAAGAAGAAAGGGATCCTTAGGAGAGGGTGAGAAAGGGTAATGGGAGTGAATATGATCAAATGCATCATATGCACACACAAATTTCATAATGAAACTTGGTTATGTATAATGTGTACACTGCAATAAAGTAAATAAGCCCAAACTAGATAAGCTATAAGGAATATCTTCAGTCTTTTTACTTTGTTGAGCCTATATAGGAATATATAAACACCTTATCTAGTATGTGCTTAAACATTTAGCTTATCCGAGTATACATTTCAAACAGATTGGAGAGGTTAGGGCGGAGCTCAGTGGCAGGGACCTGAGCAGCAGATACGAGGCTGCAGCTGATCCGCAGCAGACAGCTGCCCGCAGATGGGCTGTGCACTGTGAGCAGGAGTAGCACACAGCAGTCAAGGTATCCCTTCAGGGCGGGATAGGAGAGACAGAGAAAAGGGGACATTAGATAATCACTCGTTTATTTAAGCAACAATTTAAAAGTGCCCACCTTTTTCTGTGCTATGCCTGATTTTAAATGCAAGAACACGGCAGTGAGTAATTCTGTCCAACAGCAAGGAACTAAAAACATCCCATGGTGACTGCTAAGAAGGAAAAGGTACATGTGACAGAAGGTGCTACTTGAGACAAAGTGGTCAGTGTGTATTTTCTGTTGAGGCGCTCTAGAAACAGACCCTGTGCAGCAGTTAGTGAGCCAGTGACCATGAGGGTGAGTGTCAGCAGCTCACCTGACAAACGGCAAGGAACAGCAGACCTGGGCTAGACTTCAATCACAGAGGGTTGTGCAGTCTGCAAGGCTATTTAATGGACCTTATTCTGGTCCACTATGCTGACACACACTTCCAACAGCATCAGCCTGGCCGGCTCATCCTTAGGGGTGAAGGGCAGACATAAAAAGACTAGTATGTGCCGAGTGCTACGCTTCGGAGGGCGGTAGCATGGGTGAAGGTGGCAATAGAAAAGGTGGGGAGACATATTTACAAAGTATAAAAGCTGCCCTCTTGGCTTGGCTTAGAGAAAAGCTTTTGCTAAGAGAAAACTGGGCATTTAAAAAATTAATTTACTTATTGTGCGTGTACATGTAAGTGTGGATGAATGTACCATGTGGAGTCAGAGGACCACAGAGAATAAATTCTCTTCCCATTGTATACGTCCTGGGGATTAAATTTAGGTCGTCAGCCTTGGCATCAAGCACCTTTATTCACTGAGCCATCTTGTCCCCAAAATGGTGTTGTTTCCCCCTCCCGCTCCAGACAGGGGTTCTCTGTGTTGCCCTGGCTGTGCTGGAACTCTCTCTGTAGATCAGACTGGCCTTGAACTCACAGAGATCCGCCTGCCTCTGCTTCCCAGGGATTTCTCTGAGTTTGAGGCCAGCCTGGTCTACAGAATGAGTTCCATGATTGGCTCCATAGCTATCGAGAAACCATGTCTCAAAAAAACAAAACCAAACAAATAATAAAGGTACTACGTATGATGAAATGAATTTTGTCTGAGTATTTCTCATGTGTGACTAAAAGTCTTTGACTGGATGATTTCTGAGTTTTGGTGCGGGGTTGAGAGGGCCTAGGAACGGCAGGCAGGCTAAGCTCTCTGCTGTGTCACATCTGCAGCAGCGACAACTGTTCAGTCACTCACTGTTTGCAGTGCACGCCAAAATCTTCTATTTTATTAAGTGGGATAGTCTGGTATTCAGAAGGTCCTTCATCAGGAGGTTTGTAGCCCTAAACAAAACAGAGAAAATAGAAAATGAAAAATAGCATAAAGCAGAGCCCCCTACGTCTTCTCTGCAGCTTTTTTTTTTTTTTTGATTTTCGAGACAGGGTTTCTCTGTGGTTTTGGAGCCTGTTCTGGAACTAGCTCTGTAGACCAGGCTGGCCTCGAACTCACAGAGATCCGCCTGCCTCTGCCTCCTGAGTGCTGGGATTAAAGGCGTGTGCCACCACCGCCCGGCTTCTCTGCAGCTTCTTATGTATGGGAACATGTAGCAAGCCTTTTCATCGGCTGCCAGGTCACAAATAACAACATTGACACTTACTAATTATAAAGCTTGGCCTTTTAGCTTAGGCTTGTCTCAACTAGCTCTTATAAATGAAATTAACCCATTTATATTAATCTACGTTCTGCCATGTGGCGTTACCTCTCTTCCATCTCGCATCTTCTGTTCCCTCTGTGTTTTGATGGCAAATCTATGCACCTAAATTTCTCCTCCCAGTTCCTCTTCTACCCAGAAGTCTCACCTATTCTCTCCTGCCTGGCTATTGGCCATTTAGCTCTTTATCAAACCAATCAGAGATACATCTTTACAGTGTACACAAATATTCCACAGCAGGATAAAACTCTGGAGTCAAATAGTAAGCATCAATATTCATATTTAGGGTATGTCCTAAAGGCGCCTGCTGGCTCACACATGCTAATTTTAGTACTTGGGAGGCAGAGACAAAGGACCACTGCCTTTGTGAGACCAGCAGAGTCTACACAGCCAGTTCCAGGTGAGCCTGGGCTATAGAGTGTGATCCTATCTTAAAAGCAAACCAAACCAAACAACACATCTTCGAAAGCATTGCTTCTTCTGGACCCTGACACCGTTAGCTGCTCTGGAGTGGCTTGGCTCACAGCTTCATTTTCTCTGTTTCTGGTGCTGTGTCCCTGTGCTTCTAACTAAGCTGATTTTGGCTCCCTCAAGGAAGGAGATGAATTTAGCTTGTTTCTCTAGTACTTGTCAAAATGCCATGGGCACACAAATGTTTCTAAAGAAATAAAATCCTCTGTCTGGCAAGATTAATATGTAACATAAATGTGTTATCTTTCGATATGGACTGGAGCAGTTGCAACTCTGTATTTGAAAATTCTTCTACACATACACAAAGATACTACATAGGTTGTATATATAGCTCAGGGTAGAGTGCGTGCCTAGAACCCCAGCACTGAAAAAAAAGCTTGCTGATTAAATATGAGAAGCTAAATTTAGACCCCAGAACTCACACAAAGCTGGGCTTATAAGTGCACATCTGTATCACTAGTTATCTATGGTCAGGTGGAGGTGGAGACAGACTACACAGAACAGCTGGCTAGCCAGCTGTACAGAGGGAAAAGTAAAAGAGCCTGTCGCAGTCAGGGTGGAAGGAAAGGACTAACACCCGAGGGGTCCTCTGACAGACACACCAGTGCCTGTACCAGCCTCTGGGCTGGCACACATCTGTAATCCTAGTACTTCAAGGTAGAGCTACATAGTAAGTTCAAGGCTGGCCTAGACTACAAGAGACTGCCACCTCACAGCCCCTCCACCCAGTTACCTTTGGATATGTCCTAAAGGCGCCAAGATTCACTTTTCCGGCAGATATTGTTCTGGTCGGATCAATCTACAAAAGAAATATGCTTAATATTGGTCAACATAAATCATATGCTCCACTGAATCAACACTAGAAACCCCCAAACAAACAAGTAAATATAGCACTATATATAGACACTAAAACTAGCAAATAATCTAAAAAGAGGAACAAACATTAGAAAAGTTCAATGAAATGGGAATACTTTATAGACTAGAACTAAGTCCTTCTGTTTAGTATCATGTAAGCTGTGCATGCTACTCGGCAAGACCACGTCTTCAAAACAAACAGGTGAGTTGGGTGGTGGTGGGGCACAGGAGGCAGAGGCAGGTGGATATCTCTGAGTTCAAGGTCAGCGTGGTCTACAGAACAGTTCCAGTACAGCCAGAGCTACACAGGAAAACCGTGTCTCATAAAACAAAACAACAAAAGAAAAAACTCAATAAACAAACAAACGAATAAATGAAAGTAATAAATTAGCTGAGAAATTACCTGTCCCCTTTAATAGATGAACAATGTTAGTTTCCTCCTAAAAAATCTAGATTGCACCTAAAACACCCTGGACATAAAGGAAGACAGGCTCTAGCTATTTCGGCTTTTCCAGATAGCCTTGATGAAATGCCTGGAAGAGCCGAGAGGCTGACAGAGGTACGAGGTGGAGGGTGAGATGCGGGAGGCTAGGAATATCCTATAGACCGACAACAGAGCATCATTCTCACTATACTCTTTCCATTTTCTAGTATTCTTTTTTAGCAAATCTTCTTGAAGAACATAGTAACTGTTTTTGTATAAAAGGAAAATCAAAACAAGCCTGGTGCAAAGTATGCCTTTAATCTCAGCACTCAGGAGGCAGAGTCAGGTGGATCTCTGGGAGTTCCAGGACTTGTCTACACATCCAATGCCAGGACAGTTAGAGCTACATAATAGAGACCCTGTCCCCCAAACAATGACAACAACAAAAATCAAAATTAAATAAAATCCAAAACCAAACTTTTAAGGGCTGGAGAGATAGCTCAGTAGTTAGGGATATTTGCTGTTCTAACATAGGGACCTAGGATTGGTTTCCAGCACTCACATGGTGGCTTCCGACCACCTCCAACTTCCAGGAGTCCTAGGGGACCCAATGCCCTCTGTGGCCTCCACAGGTACTAGGCACAGGTGTGGTGCACAAAGTTAAATCTTAGATTTTAAACTACATCTTATTTTATGTTAAGGTCAGAGGACAACTTGAAACATCAGTTCTTCCCTCCACCACCTGGGTCCTGGGGATTAAACTCAGGTCACCCAGCTTCGTAGCAAGTGCCTTTCCCCATGGAACTACCATGCTGATCCTAAAAACCAGGCTTATAATGTATTTACTAAAGCTTGGAGGACTGAGGATATCACTTAGTGGTAGAGAGAGCTCTGACCTAGCATATGCAAGGCTCCAGGCTGACCTCAGTCACCATAACAACAACAACAACCAGAGCCACTGAAAATGCTCTGTGGGCAAACGGGCTTGTTGCTGAGTCTGAGGACTAAAGTTTGGCTCCTGAGACCCACGTGGCAGAAGGAGAGAATGGTCTCCCCAGGTTGTCTACTGACCTCCTCACATGACATAGCATATGCCCATCTCTCCCCCAGCTTCTGATACAAACATATACAGCCAAAAGCACACACACAATAAATTTAACGCGGAAATAAAGAAGTACTAAGAAAGAGATGTTGTGGTGTACACTTATAATCTCAGCATCTAGAACAGAGAGGCAGGAGAATCACGAGTTCTACTTGGCTGAACACGGAGGTTAAACAAAGGGCAGCTTGGAATATGAGACCCTGTATCTGTTTTTAGATTTATTTATTTTTATGCTATATATTACTGCCTGGGTGTCTGTATGTGCACCACATGCTTGCCTAGTGTCCTTGGAGGTCAGAGGAAGGCATCAGATACCCTGGAACTGGAGTTATAGATAGTTGTGATCCTCTGTGTCGGTGATGGGAATCCAACCAGGGCCCTTTGCAAAAGCAGATATCCTATTTCTTAAAAATAAATAAGTAAATAAAATAAAATAAAAAGTACTTACCACCACGGCTACGAATGGTTCCTGGAACTGCTGGTTCAGCATCTGTGTACTAACGTCAATCCCAGAGAGCCAGCAGCCATAACCAGGGTGGCTATGGTACCAGCCAATCGCATTTTCAAGGCGGCCAACCTAACGTGGGAAAGAAAAGGCTTGCTTGAGATACGGTTTAGTCTCACAGATATGGCTAGTCACAGGCTTTATGTAGCAATGTGGTCTGATACAGTGTGCAACACATGCTGCTTTCCAGTTAAGGGATTCTGAAGAGATGATACATGTGTACAGCATAAAATTATCAGGGTACAAGAACAAGGGTACTTAGCTCCCCTCTCATTATCTCTCCCCTCAGCCATCTTTTTCTCAGCACAGTATTATCCCTCTAGCATCATATACACCCTTATAGAGGTAGTCTACAGAATAACAAACATCTCTACAGAGTTGCGTACTACATATAACATTCTGTCATCGTATGTCTGTCTATCTTTTAAATTGGACAAACAGTTCTGGAACTGTTCCATGTAAGTAAATACACACATACCTTTTTTTAAAAAATTAATTTATTTTTATTTTATGTGCATTGGTGCTTTGCCTGCATGTATATCTGGGTGAGAGTGACGGGTCCCCTAGAACTGGAGTTACAGACAGCTGTGAGTTTCCATGTGGGTGCTGGGAAGAGAACTCAGGTCCTAGAAGAGCAGTCAGTGCTCTTAACTCCTGAGCCATCTCCAGCCCTGAGAGGTTTGTTTTGTTTTGTTTTGTTTTCCAATTGCATTTTTGAGACAGGATTTAGCACTGGCTGTCCTAGAACTTGCTATGTAGACCAGGCTGGCCTCGACTCACAGAGATTTGTCAGCCTCTGCCTCCGAGGTGCTGGGATTAAAGGTGTGCAACAACACTGCCCCGGAAGCTTCTCTCTCTCTCTTTCTTTTAAAGCCTGCCCACATAGTCCATTAATAGGTGCACTACCATTTATTTACCTGAGTTTCTACTCAAGAATACTTAATTCCTACATTTCCTCTCTTCTTTTCTTTCTGAGGGGTAATGGGGATACTGAGCTCAGGGCTTATGAATGCCAAGCATAAGCTCCAGCACCAGTCATGCCTCTAGCCTACAGTATTTTTTTGTTTAAACACACTGACAGTGACTGTGAAAATCTATTTGGATAGAATGGCCCCCACCCTGCCACCTATATTATAAACCTTACCAGACTTTTAATATTCTACATAAAAACTGTAGATTTTAAATTATGAAATTTAGCCAGTACACTGCCTTTAATCCCATCACTCGGAGGCAGAGGCAGGTGGATCTCTTTGAGTTCGAGGCTAGCTTGTTCTGTACAGAGCAAGTTTTGGGACAGGTTCCAAAGCTACAGAGAAACCCTGTCTCAAAAAAAAAAAAACAACCAAAAACCCCCAACAAAAACAAACAAACAGACACAAAAAAAACAAAACAAAACAAAAACCCCAGAAGTCACCTTGAGAGTTACTAAGAAACGCTATTTCACCTGTTTGGCATTTTCGATGTACGCAGCCATGTATTCATATGCAGCGGCCTGAGCATTGACCCGCGTCTCGGTGCCCTCAACAGGCAAGGCAAAGCTGTCCATGATGATCATGGTCTCGCCGTCCACTTTCCCAAGCATCAAACCCATCACTTCCAAGTTGCCTCCTGACCTGGCGTGCATCACCATTTTCAGTAGAGCCAACGCTGAGATTTTGCAGTATTTAAAGTAATGGTGACTACAAAAAAAAAGAAAAGAAAAAAGAAAAGAAAACCATGGCGTGATTAAGGGTCTTACTTAATGTACAATTTTAAAAGTCAGTTTTTGTGAAAATATTAAACAAGTATTGGTGGGGATGGAAGGGGGTGTGGAATGTGGGAGGAAATGGAAAGCAGTAAGTACAAGGTGCTTGGAAAGAGCATGTCACAATGCCACAAGTTACTGTCCCCCCCAGCCCCCACCTCCGAGGAAAATGAAGAGTCTGAGATAAATTTTAAATATACTACTGAAGGGAGGGAATATCAATTCCAATTCTTTTCTCCATCAACATGGAATTATCATATCTCTGATTACTCTCTCAGGCCTAAATTTCTGACCTAAATTTATTTAATTATCGTGTGTGCTACATGTTCATCAGTGTGCCGCCAGACGGTACATGAAGATGACAGGAAGCTGTTGGGTGGCTTCCTCGATTTTTTTCTTTGTTGAGACAGAGTTTCTCTGCGCATCTCTGGCTGTCCTAGAACTCTGTGGACCAGGCTGGCCTGGGAACTTTAAGTGCTGGGATTAAAGGAATGTGTCAACATGCCCACACATTTTCCTTTATTTTATTATACTTTATTTCTTTGAGGCAGAGACTCTAACAGGAAGCTTACTGTTTTGGAGAGGCGGGGTGACCAGCTTATACATCTTCCTGTCTCTGCTCTCAGTCCACACGATGCTAAGGTTAAAGACACAGACAACCAAGCATGGATTTTTACATAAGCGCTGGGGATCAGAACTCAGGTCTGCATGCTTAATAGCAGGCACTCTTACCTACTGATCTGCAGGACTCAAATTTTACAAACGTGGACTCTGAAATCCATCTGTTTAGGTTTAAATCTTGCCCATTTAATGCTTATGTAAATAGGTATTTCACAAAGAAGTGTACTTTAGTACACTTTAGCTTAGTCCCCAAAGTACTAAATCGAAGATGCTGCTATTAGCCTTATTAACCTGCCTCTTAAGATACTCGCAGTGTGCTGAAGCACGTGGCTTCCTTCCGATATCATCTTGAAAGTTAAAAAGTAGATCTAATGTCTCCACTTGTCCTGTGACTACAATTTTGAGTTTGTCATCATTGCATCTAAGTAAACTCTTGAACAACACACACATTTAAAAATCACGATGTAGCTTACGTGTTTGAATGAACATAATTAATGCCAAAGATGCTGAGGAAAACTGACAGTTTATATCAATCTAAAATGTGCAGTTTTGGGATCAACCAGGTAATCTATGCAGGTCACTCAGCATCTCCAATGCTTTCTGGATGCCTGCCTGGAGAAAGTGACCAAGTGCAATTTCCAGCTATTGCTAGATTTCAACCACAAGCTGAAAGATACCGAGACCTAATCTTGGAAATCAAGACATAAGTTTTAAAAAACTGGCTCCTCTTTCCACTGGGGAAAAAGAGAAAGACAATCATTACTGTGCTCTCATTACATACGGTTCATCTAGAACTTTTTTCTTTTTCTTTTTTTTTGGCTTTTCAAGACAGGGCTTCTCTGTAGCTTTTGGATCCTGTCCTGGAACTAGCTCTTGTAGACCAGGCTGGCCTCAAACTCACAAAGATCCACCTGCCTCTGCCTCCCAAGTGCTGGGATTAAATGCGTGCACCACCATTGCCTGGCTTCATCTAGAATTTTCTATTAAATTATTTCATAACATCACCAACAGCTAGGTTTACTTTTGTCTTACAGGTAAGTTTGGAAACTTTAGTTTCCTAAGGCCAGTCAACGGTTTAAGTGACAGCTGTAACGACTTGACTTTCAGTCTGTTGCGCCTGAGCTCATTGCTATAGTCTGATCGTGATGTGAATTTCTGAAAACATTTGCTGGTTTTCCTACTTACTGAAAAGTACAGTACTGGACTGTCATGATTATTACGTGACATGAAAATCTGAAGCCAAGTGCCAGGCCTACAGTAAGTACTCAATAAAAACCGTGGAAATAGAGTACCAACAGTTAAAGCCAGCTCTGCTAACAAGAAAAACAAATAAACAGAAAATCAAAACTGGGAACGGTGATTCCTTTAGACAGTATCGTTTGGTGATTGTTTCCCCTACTTTCCTTAACACAGTCTGCTCTAAAAAAATTTTTGACTTCTCAGTCCCAGAGATACACACATGGATTTGGTTAGGGGGCAAATAGGCATTAAACTCCATTTCCTAATTCCTGGCTCACATGAATCATTGTAGTATTATTTTAGAGAACTGGGAAGGGGCTTGGTATGTCTCTAAACTGGTTACAGGAAAAAAGTGCTCAAGAAAACAATCTCTTAAAGAGTTCATGTTTTTTTTTTTTTTTTTAAAGCTCAGTGGCCTGCTAATTCAATTTCTGAAAACAGCCTCGCTCTTCAGTTTAGGATCCACCGAAGGCTGCAACAAGGTGCATGTAGCCACCAGGTTGAAGGCAGCGTGTGTGAGACTTATGAAAATAATCATGTCTGAAAGTGACATCCTAAATCTGCCCTGTACATCCCCTGGAGGCAAGTCGGTTAAAGAAACTTCCTGGAAGGGGTGTGGAAGCAGGCCCCAGTTAGGCTCTACCACCCCGAGAAGGCAGACTATAAACACTGTGGGGGATGTTCTGTGGTCGCCCCCCCCCCCCCCCGAAAGCCAAGCGTCCACCCTCTTCGACTCCCGCCATCCCTTCCCTCCCTTGCATCTCTCCAGGGACCTCCTCACTCCTTAGTCCAGGGTTTCGCCGCCAGGATTTCTTGCTGTTGTTTTTTGTCATATTTGTAGATTTCATCGATACTCTGCGCTTCCTGCATGTTGTTGGCCAATTCCCAGGTTTTCTGGGCCATACCACTCCCGGAAGCCGCCATGGCCGAGGGACCGGAGAGGTTGTCGCCTCCACCCCACCACCGAGATGCAACTTCAGTTCGCTGGTCCTCCGCGTGCGGGCTTTGCACCTTCCCCACCGCTGTGCACACTCACTGGCCTCTCGAGGTAGCCATGACACCTACGACCGGAGGTGACGTCGGTCCAGACCATTCGGGGGGCCGGGGCGCGTCGGCGGCGCCACGCGCCAGAAGACGCCGAGAGGCCGCTGAGCTCAGGACAGCTTTGCGGATGAAAGGATGACATGCTGGCTCGGAAAACCGTACGTGTGAATTGCGAGGGACACAAAGTCTCGGTGCGGGAATGGTTCAGCCTTCCGCCCTGCCAGGAAGGAATCGGCCGTCCCGGTCCGCACTGCGCAGACTCAGCCCCCGCCATGTTGCGTGTAGGTGGGGCTTGGACTGGGAGCTGTGGGCTCGCTTTTTTTTTTTTTTTGAGTGTGGGCATTTAAGATGAAATAAATTGTTGTGAATACTAAATGTTTCTAGAAAAACAGTGGTGTAAGTATCTCTAGATACTGGTTTTGGAGGGGGAAGACAACCGTGACAATCATTTTAAAGATAATCCCTTCGCGTAGTGGAAAAACCTCACGGGCTCGTGGTTGGTTTTTCGATTTGTGTTTTCGCTACTGTTGTGAGGAGGGAAGCAAAACTCCCGGGATGCTAAGGTTATCTTTCTGACGTGTTTATAAGGGGACATTTATGCAAGTGTTAGGAGCTATGGCTGCCTTAGTACTCTTTAAAGTTTATCTTCCCTGCTGGAAAGTCGTTTTCTCAGTGCAGAATGAATCTCAGCTGTTTCTTCCCGCAGTGAAAGTGAAACCTGTTCCAGTCAGTGTTTCTAGGTTCCCCCATTCTTATCCCCCAATACTCGCAGGACTGTAAGTTAAAGGCGTGCATGAAATTTGTGTTTATTTTCTTTAATATTTTATTTTTTTTGCTTAGAAAAAAATCATAGCTTTTCGAACACAGCTCCTACAGGCGTCTCCAGCGTCATCTCCTTTTAGCTCCCCCGGCCCAGCTTTTCATTCTATTAGTCCTTTTCCCTTGGCTTAGTAATATAATTCGTTGTTAAGCGTTGCTTTAAATGCACTTCCTGACATTTCTGCTGTAGAGCACACACTGCTCGTTAAAAATTACAGCTCAGAGATCCCCTCCGTTAACTCTGACAGTAACTGCTCCTTCCACAGAATCGCGAAGACTCTGTAGTCGCTTCACCCGAACGTTTTGTTTTGCTCAGCAAGTTTTGGGTTGTATCTTTTTCTAATATAGGTTCTTGGCAGACGAGTTGGCTAAAGACAAAAGCAGGATCGTTAACTCTTCACCGCAGCTGTTGGTTTTGACATTGGCTTCAACCGTTGGGGAAAATTGGTTTTTAATCACCATATAAATCCGAGCGTGGTTGCACCTGCCTGTAATCCCAGCAGCTGGGGAGTGGAGGCAGGAGGACGAGTTCAAGGATAGCCTTCCAGACATAGCAATTTGAGGTTAGCCTTCGCTACAGGAAACCTGTTCTAAAAAGTCACGAAGGAGGGGCAAAGAAAACAAAGCAAGGATCACACAAACCAGCTAGGAAGTTGCTCCACTCCAGAAATCACAGTACTTGGGAGGTGGAGGCTGCAGGATAAAGAATTTGAGCTCCCCCCCCGGGGGGGGGGGAGGGCGCTGCTATTTGAGATAACAAAACCCACAGTAAAATCGTACCTCCTTAGAGTCTAAATTAGGGCATTCTAGGGACGCTAGAATACATTAGTATCATTAGTTCCCTTTCCCTGAGAAGCTAGACATCCAGTGGTAGGTAGCACAGCCACTCAGAACGGACATAGAATAACTTGTTGAAATGGTAATAAAAGCCCATGACAGAGTTGACCAGACTGCTGGGCTGGGGGTAATGCCTATGAGAAGAATGCCAGTCTTCCTGTCCCTGCCACACTACCCATGACAACTGTGGAGACCCTCCCGGGGCAGGAGCAGCGGCCACGTCACACGAATCTCACTCTGGCTCCCACTCCCCTCCTCCCCCAGCACTGTAGCGTGTGCACCGTGGCCTCCGGGACTGCAGGGGGCGCCCTCGGCCGCGCGGCCTCCGCCAGCTGCCCGCAGGGGCGGGGCCGCGCCTGGCGGTTGGTGGAGGGAGGGCGGGCGGGGGGCTGGGCCGGGGAGGCGGAGCCAGAGCTGGCCACCGGTTATCTGGTCCGCGCCGGGGGTCGCGGACACCGGCTGTGGCAGCGGCTTGGGCTCCCTACGCGTCGGTGGGAGTAAGTCCGTGGGCGGCCAAGTGTGGGAGGCCGCGGGGTGGGTCCGCGCCCGGGCCCCGGTATCCGCGATTGGGCGGGGGCTCGAGCCTGCCGGGCGGAGCCGGGGAGCTGCGGGGTGTCGCGGGGGCGGTGCGGAGGGGCAGGGTACGGGTCGAGGTCGGCGGGCGCGGGGCGCGAGGCGGTGGCCTGGCCGGCGCAGTCCCAGGTGCACGGCTGGCGGCTGCCAGGCTGGGGGCGGTGCCCTGCACACGCGCCGCAGACTCCCGGGTGGCCGCCCGACCTGCTGCTGCCTGGGTGGTTGAGAGCCGGTTGCCTGACAACGCGTTGACGCTTTCCGAGGCATCCACTACCCGCGACGCCCGGAGACGGTGCTAGCTCTCTCGCGCCTTCTCCCCGGCAGGCGCGCCGCGGCTGCGCTAAGCCTCACTGAGTGCTAGCACCTCGGAGGCTGGTTAATGTTTTTACTTTGCAAGTCAAACTTAATCTCCATATCTCTATGAAATCTGCTGGGTTTTTTTTGTTTCTCACTGTGGTTCCTTGATACGCTAGAACCGTCTCTTGATTTTAGTATTTTTATTTGGAATTTGATTTGGTTTAAAAAATACATTTTGTTTTGTGTGGGGGGAGGCGGGGGGAGGGCAGGCGACGTGCTTGTGGAGGTTAGAGGACAAACTTTGAGTTAGTTCTCTCTCCTTCCTCAGTGTAAGGCTATATAGAAAGGTAGTTCTCCTGAGAAGCTGAATTTTATATGAAAGATGGCTTCTCGTGTTAATAAACAAAAACAAACCCCGAGTAAATTAGGGAGACGCTGTCTTTTTTTTTTCTTCTTATTTTTCTGTGAACTTTCTGGTGTTGAGTATCTGCTGACATACTCCCATGGAGAAGATCTTTTGGATCTCCTGCTCAAGGATGAACTGGGAAGGGAGCAGATAGGTTTAGATAAGGCAATCTTGCAAGGATGCTTGCAGGACCCCCCCCCCCCCCTTAAATGTGATTTTCAGAAAAGCTTGACTTAACTATTATAAATTTCACACTCTGTTTGGTTGTGAGCTGCCGTCTGTTGTTCTTAATTTCTGGCTGGCTGCGGGTTAGAGGGTAAAGATGTTACGCGAGAAAAAAGACACAGACACGCGGTGGTCCCACGTGGGTGCACTTTAATGGAGGAGGGGCAACGGGCAGGTAAAGGTGTGCGGACACAAGGGGGAGGCAGGGAAGAAGAGAGAAGAGAGAGAACTTGTGGCGGCCTTTGCTTTTAATGGGGAATGCAAAGGCTTCTGGGAAATGTGTTGGAGTCCAGCGGAACGCTGGGAGCTGTAGTCTTGCAAAGGAACAACATTTGACCCTTTTGGTTTGATTAAAAAAATTTGGGGGACCTTAAAGGGTAGAGAATGGGAGCGTAGCCCAGTCTCTCATGACTGCTTCCTGCTGGCTCTGGGCGTTGAGGGGTCCAGGGAGTGTCCGATTATTCTGGCGATGTCCCACTGGCGTCTGAGGTCGCTGGTGTCGCTGGTCACTGGTGTCTGGGATGGCTGATTGTACCGCTGGCATTTGAAGTCCTGGCTGTTGTCTGAGGTGGCTGATCGAAGAAACCTGTCTGGCTTTTCCTGAGTAGCTGGGTCATCATTAAGATGCTGGAAGGCAAAAGTTGCATTAGTAAAAGGAAAAAAATTAAAAAGGGGGGGGGAGATCTGGGGTGAGGGGGGATAGGAGATCTGGGGGGGAGATCTGGGGTGAGGGGGGATCGGAGATCTGGGGGGGATCTGGGGTGAGGGGGGGATAGGAGATCTGGGGGGGGGAATCTTAGGATGTCCGGGGTTAATAATGATAAAAAAAATTAAATGATACTTATTCCCTTAATGATCCGCTTGTGTTTGATTTGTTTAGGTGGGTTGGGCTGGCATCCTGGAGCTTAAAGAAAGTGTCTTAAAAGAAATAGATTTTAACCATACATTCCTTAACATTTCAGGGGCCACTGCTGCAGTCAGCGGCTGGCCTGTTATGTTAAAGAACTTTGTTGAGGAGAATCTGCTTACCACTTGAGCCCTTGACTCCGTATTTGATGATGGTACCTGTAACGACAGCTAGGTGGTTATTTATGAATTTAAAGAAGGGAGGGTGTGTTAACACAGCGACGGATGGGGACCACTGTTTTCCCTAGACTGTAGCAGAGGGGACTGAATCCGGCGTCCTTTGGAACTTAAGAGAACAAGGTCCCATCTGAGTTACCGTGTATGAAGGATTATCTTGAGCTGTGGAGATAAACGGTTTAAGATGTGACAGGTGAATCCAATGAGGAATTCCTTCAAGCTTGGCAGCTGTGGGAGTTAAAAGAATTACTCTGAAAGGGCCCTGCCATTTAGGGGAAAGAGGTGAAGGGCGCTGGCCTGGAGGTGAGAGTAATACCTTATCTCCTATTTTAATCGGCGGTGGACATGTATTAGCACATGGTCGAGGTAGTGAATGATCTGTGAAGTCCCACAGTAGTGAACGTAAGTGGAAAAGGAGGGGAGTGAGCAGGTGGTCAGGAAGGGGAGAGGTCCCCGATGAAAAGCCGGGGGTTAAGACCGGCCGCCCATACATGAGTTCAAAGGGTGAAATGAGGAGGGGGCCCCTTGGAAGAGCTCGGAGCCGGAGAAGAGCTAGGGGTAGGAGTCTTACCTAGTTGAGGTGGAGCTCCTGTGACATCTTAACGAGGGCTTCCTTTAAAGAGCGGTTAGTTCGTTCTACCTTACCTGATGACTGAGGATGGTACGGTATGTGAAAATTCCAGGGGATTCCAAGCGCTTTAGACAGATTTTGAGAAATCTGAGAAGTAAACTCTGGACCGTTATCTGACTGAAGAGAAATTGGGAGTCCAAACCGAGGAATAATCTCTCGGAGAAGAATATCAGAGACTGTCTGGGCTCTCTTGTTAGAGGTGGGGAAGGCTTCAACCCACCCAGACATTGTATCCACCAGAACCAGGAGATATTTAATTCTCCTGACTGTGGGCATATGAGTAAAATTCAGCTGCCAGTCAGTTCCCGGAAGGGAGCCCCTTGCTTGGTGGGTAGGGAAAGGGAAGCTACGATATTTAGTCCTGGGATCTGACTTTTGGCAGATCTGACAGGAGGCAGTGGTGGCTTTTAGAAACCTGATGTCCTCAGGCGTGGGTTTGATATGTGTTTTTACAAAATGAAGCAGAGTTTTTTCATTAGGATGAAAAAGCTGGTGTAGGTAGGACAGGATCTGTTGAGTGTTAGGAGGTGTCTGCGAGGCTGTGGGCTGTGCTGTAAGGACTCCCTGAGGTAACTGAGGCAGATCTGAGCTAAGTGCTGCTGTCTTAGCTGCTCTGTCAGCCCGGTTATTTCCCTTGGAAACAATAGAACTGTCGGACTGATGGGACCAACAGTGAATAATTCCTATAGCTTTAGGGAGATAGGAGGTTCTTAGTAAGTCCATAATATGCTCTGAGTTGGTAATAGACCCTCCCTTCTCTGTGAGAAGCCCGCGTTCCTTCCAGATGGCCGCGTGAGATAACAGGATATGAAAAGCATATTTAGAATCTGTGTAGACATTTAAAGATTGTCCCGCGGCTAACTGAAAGGCACGGGTGAGGGCTATCAGCTCAGCCTGCTGGTTGGTAGTATGAGCAGGGAGTGCCTTTGCCTCGACTATCTCTGTGTCTGACACTATGGCATAACCTGCTCTGCGGGTCCCGTCACATAGAAAGGAGCTGCCGTCCGTGTACCAGGTGTGAGTAGCCTGAGAAAGACTGCCCTCTGTATATGTGAGGGGTGGGGCAGTAGGTCCTCTAGGACCTCAATGCAGGAATGGGATGGGGAATCATTAACACCGGGTTGAGGTAGAAGATTTGAAATATTGAGAGGTGGGCAGCACTGGAATGTGAGACTCGTATCTTCCACCAGCGCCACCTGAAGGGAAAGAACTCGAGAAGGGCGTAGGGTCTGTAGGTTTTTGTAAGTTAAGAGGTTAGACAGGTTATGATGAGAGAAAACCGTAGTGGGTGCCCCGAAAGTTAGCTTTTTTGACTCACGAATAAGAAGTTCAGCAGCTGACAAAGCCCGTATGCACTGTGCCGAGCCCCGAGTGGTGAGGTCCATCTTCTTTGACAGGTAAGCTACAGGTGCGAAGGAAGGTCCCAGTTGATGGCCTAGGACTCCCAGGGCATAGCCCTCTTTTTCTGCTACGTAAAGAGAAAAAGGGCGGGTTAAATCCGGAAGATGGAGAGCTGGGGCTTGGGTAAGGGCCTGTTGGAGTCTCTGGAAAGGTTTGGTGATGGGGTGAAGGAGGGGCTCATGCAGAGAGCCGAGAGCTGCTTCATATAGGGGGCGGGCGAGGAGAGAGAATGAGGGAATCCAGGATTGCAGGAAACCAGCCACTCCCAGGAATGACAGAACCTTCTTTGGTGGAAGGAACTGCAAGAGATTGAATTAGTCTTTTTCTGTCCAGGGTGATAGCTTTTTGTGTTGGGGTTATGGTTAACCCCAGATACGTTACCTGAGTGGTGGACAGTTGAGCCTTAGAAGGCGAGACTCTGTAGCCCTTTTCGGATAAAAAATTTAATAAGGTGGCAGTATCAGCCCTGCTAGTCTCCAAAGAGGGGCTACATAGCAGGATGTCATCGACATAGAGTACCAGTTTTGATTTAAGGAGGGACAGTGAGAGCAGATCAGAGGCCAGAGCCTGGCCAAAGAGGTGTGGGCTGTCCCGATTCCCTGAGGGAGAACGGTCCAGGTTAGTTGTGTAGAGAAATTAGTATCAGGATCTGTCCAGGTAAAGGCAAAGATATTTTGAGATTGAGGGCTGAGAGGAATAGAGAAAAAGGCATCCTTGAGGTCTAAGACTGAGAAGTGGGAGGTCCCTGAAGCAATGTTAGACAGAAGTGTGAAAGGAACAACACCATCTCACCAGCCCTCCACACTATCTTTTAAATATTCTGAATGTACTGTGATGTGCCTCCTGAGTAGTAGAAGTGTTGGGTGTAGCACAAATTCTAATTATTCTTAATAATAAAAATCAGGGGGTGAAAGCTGAGAGATCAGAGAAGCGGTGCAGCCAGCCACTAGAGAGACCTTTTACTTCTACCAATGCTCAGACGGAAGGGGTGATCCTGTTCTCAGACTGTCTCCCCTGACTGCTTTAGACTGCACCTCAGACTGCATCGTTGGACTGCAAATGTCTCCACCAAATTCCAGACTGCAATGCTCAGACTGTGTCTGAGCTCCTGTCTCCTCCTGCCTTAGATTCCCCTCTCCACTTTGCTAGTACTGCCTGAACTCTAGTGGCTTAGCTCTGCACTCTGATCTTCAGACAAGCTTTATTTGTTAAAACACAAACAAAATATCAGTACAGTTGGGCCAAGTGCATTAGCAATTCAGCATAGCCAAAGCTACTTCCTGTCTGCCTGCCACTACTGTTAATGTTTTGATAATAGTTGCTCAAGCTTTAAATGCTTTCATGTATTTATTCACGCCCGACTTTGTGTCCTGCTCTCCAACCTTGTGCTCTTCCTTCAGCAATATATAGCATATACTTTTTAGAAAAACTTGGAGTGATTTGTCAAAGTCTGGATGTATCTGTAGTCAGTTCATGAGAATATCATCTGCAAAGGAGGAAAAGGCTGAGACCCTTTCTGGGTAGAAAGCCCCTTTCTAGGTGGATTAATGAGAAACTTCATCTTTCCCTTCGTCTGCTACAGCTCTTTTACAGGTGCCTGCCCTTGCTCCCTGCCTTATTTCTCCCTGAGGGTTTGTCCCTAGTCCTTTTCTCTTGCTGTAGAGTCATTTTCTGCAGGCCACTGCCTCCTATAGTTTTAATATTTTTTGGTTATGATATTTTTGGGATAGTGTCTCACTATACAGCCTAAGCTGTTGTTGACACTTCACCCTACTAATTACTGGGGTTATAAAAGTATGAGCCACCATACCAAACAAATCAGCCCCCCCCCACTAGGTATTGGGAATGGAATCTAGGGTCTCACACCTGCTAGGCAGTGATCTGCTATCCAAGCTACAACCCCAGCCCAGTAATAGACATACATACCAAACCCAATATCAACAGCAATAATAATGCTATTTTTTTGCGGGGGACAGTGTCTTGCCATATGATATGTTTAGGCGATCCTGGAACTCCCTATATAGTTGATGAATGTTCCAGAGATATTTAAATTGTTGGCATTTTTACTGAATTCTTTAAAATTATCTCATATTTGCTCCCCAAATCCCAGACTGACTAAAATGTCATTGTGGTATGGGATATGGTCTAAATATTAGGGCAAGGATCATGTTTTATTTTGCCCACCTTCCCCACAAATCTAGCATCTCCTGCAGTCTAGAATAGTACCCTGGTTTACACAGGAGTCACGTTCCATTTCTCATGCTCCCATAGTGGGGAGAATATGTGCTCTGTCCTGCTTGGGAGAGAGAAGGATAGAGAACATTTTCCCTTATGTTGACTTGGATTATGACAACCAAGAATTGGTAACTAATGATTTAAAACTCACTTTAAATCTAGAGGCTTTCCCTCCCTCCCTTACCCCTTTTTTCTCTTTCTCTTGATTTTTCTTTTACTTTTTTTTTTTTTGTTTTGATTTTCGAGACAGGGTTTCTCTGTGGCTTTGGAGCCTGTCCTGGAACTAGCTCTTGTGGACCAGTCTGACCTTGAACTCACAGAGGTTGACTGCTGAGCGCTGGGATTAAAGGTGTGCGCTACCACTGCTTGGCTCTTACTTTTTTTATAGGGGAGGTTAAAGTAGGTCTTTTTTGTTGTTGTTGTTATTTTGGAAGTGGATTCAGAATCGTATGCTTGCTCAGTACTTGCTCTTTTTGTGAGCTGTGCCTTTTAAAAGGTGAATGTGTAAGTACGTGAAGCCTATGGAAAAGAGTGACGGTAAATTGACAGCTACAGTGACAAGTATCACATTCCCTGTTACATGTGTGATGCATAAGTGTTTCTTCATAACTCTGTAGTAGTTAGCACTTCCATTTTATAAGTGAGGAATCCTAGACATAGCTTAAAGATCATAGCTTGTATTAACCAAAATCAGTAAATGATGAACAATGGGTTTCTAGTCCAGGACTTTTAGCACAACTGTTTTCCTGAAAACTACGTTGTTTGTAGCTACTAAGGAAAAGCACCTGATAATAATGCCATGAAAAACGTGGTTGTACATTCTATATAGTGTCTGGAGATTGTGGAATCCTGTTGCTCTCTTTGACCTGATTTGGGGGGTTCTTAAATTATAAACATTCTTACAGTGTTTTGTATATAGGCCTTGCCCACCAACTCAGTCCCCATTATCCACTAAATAATTTGTGCACAATTTTGTGGCTGAAGTGGTCTTCCATAAATTGCTGCACATTTTTAGGAATAATGAGAAAAGCAGACATGACAGCTACAGGTGTTTTATTGTTTAGGCCTTTGGGGTGCCAGGAACTGCTTTGGGGCTCACTATGACGTCCTGTTGATAATAAACAATTGTACATCAGCATCAGATAACATCCTCTTCCTGGGCATAAGAGCTCAACGCTCTGTTTGGAAACAGATCCCCAGGACTGCAGTGTGGCTTCTTTACCAGTTACATTTTAATCTGCTATAGTAAAGATTCATCAGACGTCCCGTCATAGAATTTCCCCCTCTTCTCCATGGCAAAGCTCTGTTTTCTTAGGCTCTCTCTTAAGTCACCCAAGTCAAGCTCTCTTTTCTAATGCCCTCTTAATAAGAAGCTCAGGGGTTGCCGTTGGTGTGTGTTTGATGCATCCATACACCAGTGATGTAGTAAGTGGCTCATCTAACTTGTTTGACTTCAGTAGTGTTCCTGATAGTCTTTGGCAAGAGGAAAAAGGTCGTTGGTTAATGTATATTTTGTTTATTTATTTATTTATTTATTTATTTTGGTTTTTCGAGACAGAGTTTCACTATTGTTTTAGAGCCTGGCCTGGAACAAGCTCTTGTAGACCAGGCTGGCCTCGAACTCACAGAGATCTGTCTGCCTCTTCCTCAATGTATATTTTGTTGTGGTTACTGTTACTTAAAGTGAATTTCAGAGCTTGTAACAATGGTGCTAATTACTGTAAGGCGTTAGTCCTCATGCTGATCTCTCTTCAGGTCTTCCCGCTCATCCAGGTGAACATTGCCCAGCATTTACTTGTGGGTTGTCCCCTACCTGCGTTCATTTACTGTAGATTGGCCTAGAATCTTACAATAGTTAATTCTTTTTCTTTTTTGATGGCATATATTGGTGATTGAGTGCAGAGTCTTGTAAAAGCTAGGAACTGTCCTACCACTGAGTTACATTCCCAGCGCTATTACTTTTTAATTTTTGTGTAGTTTATGAGACAGGGCCTCATTCTATATCTCTGGCTGTACTGGAACTTGGCATGTAAACCAGGCTGGAATGGGACTCACAGAGATCCACCTGGCTTTTGAGGACTGGGATTAAAGGTGTGTGTCATCATGCCTAGCCCTATTTTTAAAAATTTTGCAGAGGCTGATGGATCTCTGTGAGTTCAAGGACAGCCTGGTCTACAAAGCAGGTTTCAGGCCAATTAGGGCTACACAGTTAGACCCTCTCTCAAAAACAAAAACACCCCTCCCAAGCCAAAACAAATCCAAAACCAAAATTTTGAGTGAGTCTTACTAAGTCCTTAAGCTCACCTTAAATTTGCCAGCTTTCTGCCTCAGTCTGGAGTAGGGCGGAGCTGGATTGCAGGTGTTCCAGTGTATCCGGGCAAAATACTTAACTCTTAAGTATCTTTATGTGGTTCATGTCTTTAAATTTGAGTCTTGAAGTTCTAGCTGTCTTTGGGAATTTAAACTTTCCCAAACCAGACAGCTTGCTCAGATTTGTTTCCAGGGTTCTCTGTGCTCTTCATGTCTCCTATCTTTAGTGATCAGTAGATCTTTCTTGTTACATATTTTGCTACTCATTAAATTAGATGAAGTTTTAGGAAAAAATATATGTTTGAAACATTGTAGTTTTTGTTCAGTGTAGTTGTGCACAATTAATCTCAGCACTCGGGCGGCACAGATAGGTGGCTCTCTGTAAATTAAGATGAGCCTGACTACGAAGCGAATTTCTGGCCAGTCAGGCCAGAAAGACCTGTAAAACCAGTAAGACCCTTTATTAAGAAAAACAAAATTATCTTCAGTGAAGAAAGTGATCTTTTCAGAAAGTTGTGACTAATCTACACAGAGGCCTACAGGTCTTCTGCAGGAAACCACAGCTGTTGCGAGTTCATGAGAGCCCCAGCCATTTCTGGGTTCGGGGGAGGGGAGGGGAGGGGCTGCAGAGGGGCACTGACCCTGTGGGTTCTTATTCTGTCAGGAGAGTCACACAGAGACATGGTGTCTCAGAACAAGGCTTATACTCATGGTTAAGTACCAGGGAGGCACCATGCAGGGACACTTCAACTTCAGTAAGATACAGAGCTCTGTAGCACCTCAGGGACCAGCGCTTCTTGTCTCATCACAGAGACTGGGTTAGGTTACCCACAGGATCTCCTGCTTCATGCTTCTTTTGGTCTTTTTGTTGTTGTTGCTTTTGGGGGGGATTGGGCAAGCCTCACCATGTAGCCTTGGCTGGCCTGGAACTGAGAGTGCAGAACAGGCTGTCTGGATGAATGAACACTTGCCTCTGCCTCCCAAGTGCTAGGATTGTATCCTGTCACTCCCAGCCTTCCTCATGATTGTCTTTTCTAGCAGTCTCTTTGTCGTGTTAGGTCCATGCCTGGGGCATGTTGCTTTTACGGTTTGAATAAGGCAAATGTTATCCTATGGCTATTTTCTGCATGTATGTGCCCTTACTATCTGAGAAATCATTGTTTTAGGGCAAGCAAAGCTAGTCAGTTTTAGTGTATCAAATAAAGGCAATAATATTATTCTTTATTAATAAATTTAACTATACATAACACTATTTTAAATACAACATTTTTGCAGCTGTGTGTTATTTTAAAATTTATATTTTGAGACAAGGTTTCTGGGTGTTCTGGAACTTGCTATGTATGCCTCTGCCTCCTAGTACTGGGATTGAAGGCATGTGTCACCGTGCCCAGAAATGTATTTTGGTCACATTTACTCCTCCATTATTCTCTCCCCCCACCTACCCAGTTCCTTTTTCCAAATAGTTCCCTTTCCATGTTCATGTCTTTTTTAAAATGACCCAACGAGTTTAATTAAATTTTCTTTTCTTGTTGGTTTTTCGAGACAGGGTTTCTCTGTGGCTTTGGAGCCTGTCCTGGAACTAGCTCTTGTAGACCAGGCGGGCCTCGAACTCACAGAGATCCGCCTGCTCTGCCTCCCTAGTGCTGGGATTAAAGCCGTGCACTATTACCGCCCGACTCAAAATTAATTTAAAATAGTCAGGAAGAAGTTTTTCAGGGAAAAGTGTTTTAAAGATTTAAGTTCTTATTTCCTTTTTGTTTTTGATTGTGTGAATATGATTATGGTAATGGCTGTTGCTTTCTTCTGTTAATTTCTTCGGCTTGTAATTGTATCGAATGTTTTTCATTGTGAAGTTTTCATGCATAGGTGTATTGACTGCCTTTCTTTCTCTGCACTTTATCCGGTGTTGTCACCTTCTCTGCACTTTATCCTGTGTTGTCACCTTCTCTGTACTTTATCCTGTGTTGTCACCTTCTCTGTACTTTATCCTGTGTTGTCACCTTCTCTGTACTTTATCCTGTGTTGTCACCTTCTCTGTACTTTATCCTGTGTTGTCACCTTTATCCTGTGTTGTCACCTTCTCTGTACTTTATCCTGTGTTGTCACCTTCTCTGTACTTTATCCTGTGTTGTCACCTTTATCCTGTGTTGTCACCTTCTCTGTACTTTATCCTGTGTTGTCACCTTTATCCTGTGTTGTCACCTTCTCTGTACTTTATCCTGTGTTGTCACCTTCTCTGTACTTTATCCTGTGTTGTCACCTTCTCTGTACTTTATCCTGTGTTGTCACCTTCTCTGCACTTTATCCTGTGTTGTCACCTTCTCTGTACTTTATCCTGTGTTGTCACCTTCTCTGTACTTTATCCTGTGTTGTCACCTTCTCTGCACTTTATCCTGTGTTGTCACCTTTATCCTGTGTTGTCACCTTCTCTGCACTTTATCCTGTGTTGTCACCTTCTCTGCACTTTATCCTGTGTTGTCACCTTCTCTGCACTTTATCCTGTGTTGTCACCTTTATCCTGTGTTGTCACCTTCTCTGTACTTTATCCTGTGTTGTCACCTTTATCCTGTGTTGTCACCTTCTCTGTACTTTATCCTGTGTTGTCACCTTTATCCTGTGTTGTCACCTTCTCTGTACTTTATCCTGTGTTGTCACCTTCTCTGCACTTTATCCTGTGTTGTCACCTTTATCCTGTGTTGTCACCTTCTCTGTACTTTATCCTGTGTTGTCACCTTCTCTGCACTTTATCCTGTGTTGTCACCTTTATCCTGTGTTGTCACCTTCTCTGTACTTTATCCTGTGTTGTCACCTTCTCTGTACTTTATCCTGTGTTGTCACCTTCTCTGCACTTTATCCTGTGTTGTCACCTTTATCCTGTGTTGTCACCTTCTCTGCACTTTATCCTGTGTTGTCACCTTCTCTGTACTTTATCCTGTGTTGTCACCTTCTCTGTACTTTATCCTGTGTTGTCACCTTCTCTGTACTTTATCCTGTGTTGTCACCTTCTCTGCACTTTATCCTGTGTTGTCACCTTTATCCTGTGTTGTCACCTTCTCTGCACTTTATCCTGTGTTGTCACCTTCTCTGTACTTTATCCTGTGTTGTCACCTTCTCTGTACTTTATCCTGTGTTGTCACCTTCTCTGTACTTTATCCTGTGTTGTCACCTTCTCTGTACTTTATCCTGTGTTGTCACCTTCTCTGTACTTTATCCTGTGTTGTCACCTTTATCCTGTGTTGTCACCTTCTCTGTACTTTATCCTGTGTTGTCACCTTCTCTGTACTTTATCCTGTGTTGTCACCTTCTCTGTACTTTATCCTGTGTTGTCACCTTCTCTGTACTTTATCCTGTGTTGTCACCTTCTCTGTACTTTATCCTGTGTTGTCACCTTCTCTGTACTTTATCCTGTGTTGTCACCTTCTCTGCACTTTATCCTGTGTTGTCACCTTTATCCTGTGTTGTCACCTTCTCTGTACTTTATCCTGTGTTGTCACCTTCTCTGTACTTTATCCTGTGTTGTCACCTTCTCTGTACTTTATCCTGTGTTGTCACCTTCTCTGTACTTTATCCTGTGTTGTCACCTTCTCTGTACTTTATCCTGTGTTGTCACCTTCTCTGCACTTTATCCTGTGTTGTCACCTTTATCCTGTGTTGTCACCTTCTCTGTACTTTATCCTGTGTTGTCACCTTCTCTGTACTTTATCCTGTGTTGTCACCTTTATCCTGTGTTGTCACCTTCTCTGTACTTTATCCTGTGTTGTCACCTTCTCTGTACTTTATCCTGTGTTGTCACCTTCTCTGTACTTTATCCTGTGTTGTCACCTTTATCCTGTGTTGTCACCTTCTCTGTACTTTATCCTGTGTTGTCACCTTCTCTGTACTTTATCCTGTGTTGTCACCTTCTCTGTACTTTATCCTGTGTTGTCACCTTTATCCTGTGTTGTCACCTTCTCTGTACTTTATCCTGTGTTGTCACCTTCTCTGTACTTTATCCTGTGTTGTCACCTTCTCTGTACTTTATCCTGTGTTGTCACCTTCTCTGTACTTTATCCTGTGTTGTCACCTTCTCTGTACTTTATCCTGTGTTGTCACCTTCTCTGTACTTTATCCTGTGTTGTCACCTTCTCTGTACTTTATCCTGTGTTGTCACCTTCTCTGTACTTTATCCTGTGTTGTCACCTTCTCTGTACTTTATCCTGTGTTGTCACCTTTATCCTGTGTTGTCACCTTCTCTGTACTTTATCCTGTGTTGTCACCTTTATCCTGTGTTGTCACCTTCTCTGTACTTTATCCTGTGTTGTCACCTTCTCTGTACTTTATCCTGTGTTGTCACCTTCTCTGTACTTTATCCTGTGTTGTCACCTTCTCTGTACTTTATCCTGTGTTGTCACCTTCTCTGTACTTTATCCTGTGTTGTCACCTTCTCTGTACTTTATCCTGTGTTGTCACCTTCTCTGTACTTTATCCTGTGTTGTCACCTTCTCTGTACTTTATCCTGTGTTGTCACCTTCTCTGTACTTTATCCTGTGTTGTCACCTTCTCTGTACTTTATCCTGTGTTGTCACCTTCTCTGTACTTTATCCTGTGTTGTCACCTTCTCTGTACTTTATCCTGTGTTGTCACCTTCTCTGTACTTTATCCTGTGTTGTCACCTTTATCCTGTGTTGTCACCTTCTCTGTACTTTATCCTGTGTTGTCACCTTCTCTGTACTTTATCCTGTGTTGTCACCTTCTCTGTACTTTATCCTGTGTTGTCACCTTCTCTGTACTTTATCCTGTGTTGTCACCTTCTCTGTACTTTATCCTGTGTTGTCACCTTCTCTGTACTTTATCCTGTGTTGTCACCTTCTCTGTACTTTATCCTGTGTTGTCACCTTCTCTGTACTTTATCCTGTGTTGTCACCTTCTCTGTACTTTATCCTGTGTTGTCACCTTTATCCTGTGTTGTCACCTTCTCTGTACTTTATCCTGTGTTGTCACCTTCTCTGTACTTTATCCTGTGTTGTCACCTTCTCTGTACTTTATCCTGTGTTGTCACCTTCTCTGTACTTTATCCTGTGTTGTCACCTTCTCTGTACTTTATCCTGTGTTGTCACCTTCTCTGTACTTTATCCTGTGTTGTCACCTTCTCTGTACTTTATCCTGTGTTGTCACCTTCTCTGTACTTTATCCTGTGTTGTCACCTTCTCTGTACTTTATCCTGTGTTGTCACCTTCTCTGTACTTTATCCTGTGTTGTCACCTTCTCTGTACTTTATCCTGTGTTGTCACCTTTATCCTGTGTTGTCACCTTCTCTGTACTTTATCCTGTGTTGTCACCTTCTCTGTACTTTATCCTGTGTTGTCACCTTTATCCTGTGTTGTCACCTTCTCTGTACTTTATCCTGTGTTGTCACCTTCTCTGTACTTTATCCTGTGTTGTCACCTTCTCTGTACTTTATCCTGTGTTGTCACCTTCTCTGTACTTTATCCTGTGTTGTCACCTTTATCCTGTGTTGTCACCTTCTCTGTACTTTATCCTGTGTTGTCACCTTCTCTGTACTTTATCCTGTGTTGTCACCTTCTCTGTACTTTATCCTGTGTTGTCACCTTCTCTGTACTTTATCCTGTGTTGTCACCTTCTCTGTACTTTATCCTGTGTTGTCACCTTCTCTGTACTTTATCCTGTGTTGTCACCTTTATCCTGTGTTGTCACCTTCTCTGTACTTTATCCTGTGTTGTCACCTTCTCTGTACTTTATCCTGTGTTGTCACCTTCTCTGTACTTTATCCTGTGTTGTCACCTTCTCTGTACTTTATCCTGTGTTGTCACCTTCTCTGTACTTTATCCTGTGTTGTCACCTTCTCTGTACTTTATCCTGTGTTGTCACCTTCTCTGCACTTTATCCTGTGTTGTCACCTTCTCTGTACTTTATCCTGTGTTGTCACCTTCTCTGTACTTTATCCTGTGTTGTCACCTTCTCTGTACTTTATCCTGTGTTGTCACCTTTATCCTGTGTTGTCACCTTCTCTGTACTTTATCCTGTGTTGTCACCTTTATCCTGTGTTGTCACCTTCTCTGTACTTTATCCTGTGTTGTCACCTTTATCCTGTGTTGTCACCTTCTCTGTACTTTATCCTGTGTTGTCACCTTCTCTGTACTTTATCCTGTGTTGTCACCTTCTCTGTACTTTATCCTGTGTTGTCACCTTCTCTGTACTTTATCCTGTGTTGTCACCTTCTCTGTACTTTATCCTGTGTTGTCACCTTTATCCTGTGTTGTCACCTTCTCTGTACTTTATCCTGTGTTGTCACCTTCTCTGTACTTTATCCTGTGTTGTCACCTTCTCTGTACTTTATCCTGTGTTGTCACCTTCTCTGTACTTTATCCTGTGTTGTCACCTTCTCTGTACTTTATCCTGTGTTGTCACCTTCTCTGTACTTTATCCTGTGTTGTCACCTTCTCTGTACTTTATCCTGTGTTGTCACCTTCTCTGTACTTTATCCTGTGTTGTCACCTTCTCTGCACTTTATCCTGTGTTGTCACCTTCTCTGTACTTTATCCTGTGTTGTCACCTTCTCTGTACTTTATCCTGTGTTGTCACCTTCTCTGTACTTTATCCTGTGTTGTCACCTTCTCTGTACTTTATCCTGTGTTGTCACCTTCTCTGTACTTTATCCTGTGTTGTCACCTTCTCTGTACTTTATCCTGTGTTGTCACCTTCTCTGTACTTTATCCTGTGTTGTCACCTTCTCTGTACTTTATCCTGTGTTGTCACCTTCTCTGTACTTTATCCTGTGTTGTCACCTTTATCCTGTGTTGTCACCTTTATCCTGTGTTGTCACCTTCTCTGTACTTTATCCTGTGTTGTCACCTTCTCTGTACTTTATCCTGTGTTGTCACCTTCTCTGTACTTTATCCTGTGTTGTCACCTTTATCCTGTGTTGTCACCTTCTCTGTACTTTATCCTGTGTTGTCACCTTCTCTGTACTTTATCCTGTGTTGTCACCTTTATCCTGTGTTGTCACCTTCTCTGTACTTTATCCTGTGTTGTCACCTTCTCTGTACTTTATCCTGTGTTGTCACCTTTATCCTGTGTTGTCACCTTCTCTGTACTTTATCCTGTGTTGTCACCTTTATCCTGTGTTGTCACCTTCTCTGCACTTTATCCTGTGTTGTCACCTTCTCTGTACTTTATCCTGTGTTGTCACCTTCTCTGTACTTTATCCTGTGTTGTCACCTTCTCTGTACTTTATCCTGTGTTGTCACCTTTATCCTGTGTTGTCACCTTCTCTGTACTTTATCCTGTGTTGTCACCTTCTCTGTACTTTATCCTGTGTTGTCACCTTCTCTGTACTTTATCCTGTGTTGTCACCTTCTCTGCACTTTATCCTGTGTTGTCACCTTCTCTGTACTTTATCCTGTGTTGTCACCTTCTCTGTACTTTATCCTGTGTTGTCACCTTCTCTGCACTTTATCCTGTGTTGTCACCTTTATCCTGTGTTGTCACCTTCTCTGTACTTTATCCTGTGTTGTCACCTTTATCCTGTGTTGTCACCTTCTCTGTACTTTATCCTGTGTTGTCACCTTCTCTGTACTTTATCCTGTGTTGTCACCTTCTCTGTACTTTATCCTGTGTTGTCACCTTCTCTGTACTTTATCCTGTGTTGTCACCTTTATCCTGTGTTGTCACCTTCTCTGTACTTTATCCTGTGTTGTCACCTTCTCTGTACTTTATCCTGTGTTGTCACCTTCTCTGTACTTTATCCTGTGTTGTCACCTTTATCCTGTGTTGTCACCTTCTCTGTACTTTATCCTGTGTTGTCACCTTCTCTGTACTTTATCCTGTGTTGTCACCTTCTCTGTACTTTATCCTGTGTTGTCACCTTCTCTGTACTTTATCCTGTGTTGTCACCTTCTCTGTACTTTATCCTGTGTTGTCACCTTTATCCTGTGTTGTCACCTTCTCTGTACTTTATCCTGTGTTGTCACCTTCTCTGTACTTTATCCTGTGTTGTCACCTTCTCTGTACTTTATCCTGTGTTGTCACCTTCTCTGTACTTTATCCTGTGTTGTCACCTTTATCCTGTGTTGTCACCTTCTCTGTACTTTATCCTGTGTTGTCACCTTCTCTGTACTTTATCCTGTGTTGTCACCTTCTCTGTACTTTATCCTGTGTTGTCACCTTTATCCTGTGTTGTCACCTTCTCTGTACTTTATCCTGTGTTGTCACCTTCTCTGTACTTTATCCTGTGTTGTCACCTTCTCTGTACTTTATCCTGTGTTGTCACCTTCTCTGTACTTTATCCTGTGTTGTCACCTTCTCTGTACTTTATCCTGTGTTGTCACCTTCTCTGTACTTTATCCTGTGTTGTCACCTTCTCTGTACTTTATCCTGTGTTGTCACCTTCTCTGTACTTTATCCTGTGTTGTCACCTTCTCTGCACTTTATCCTGTGTTGTCACCTTTATCCTGTGTTGTCACCTTCTCTGTACTTTATCCTGTGTTGTCACCTTTATCCTGTGTTGTCACCTTCTCTGTACTTTATCCTGTGTTGTCACCTTCTCTGTACTTTATCCTGTGTTGTCACCTTCTCTGTACTTTATCCTGTGTTGTCACCTTCTCTGTACTTTATCCTGTGTTGTCACCTTCTCTGTACTTTATCCTGTGTTGTCACCTTCTCTGTACTTTATCCTGTGTTGTCACCTTCTCTGTACTTTATCCTGTGTTGTCACCTTCTCTGTACTTTATCCTGTGTTGTCACCTTTATCCTGTGTTGTCACCTTCTCTGTACTTTATCCTGTGTTGTCACCTTCTCTGTACTTTATCCTGTGTTGTCACCTTCTCTGTACTTTATCCTGTGTTGTCACCTTCTCTGTACTTTATCCTGTGTTGTCACCTTCTCTGTACTTTATCCTGTGTTGTCACCTTCTCTGTACTTTATCCTGTGTTGTCACCTTCTCTGTACTTTATCCTGTGTTGTCACCTTCTCTGTACTTTATCCTGTGTTGTCACCTTCTCTGCACTTTATCCTGTGTTGTCACCTTCTCTGTACTTTATCCTGTGTTGTCACCTTCTCTGTACTTTATCCTGTGTTGTCACCTTCTCTGTACTTTATCCTGTGTTGTCACCTTCTCTGTACTTTATCCTGTGTTGTCACCTTCTCTGTACTTTATCCTGTGTTGTCACCTTCTCTGTACTTTATCCTGTGTTGTCACCTTCTCTGTACTTTATCCTGTGTTGTCACCTTCTCTGTACTTTATCCTGTGTTGTCACCTTCTCTGTACTTTATCCTGTGTTGTCACCTTTATCCTGTGTTGTCACCTTTATCCTGTGTTGTCACCTTCTCTGTACTTTATCCTGTGTTGTCACCTTCTCTGTACTTTATCCTGTGTTGTCACCTTCTCTGTACTTTATCCTGTGTTGTCACCTTCTCTGTACTTTATCCTGTGTTGTCACCTTCTCTGTACTTTATCCTGTGTTGTCACCTTCTCTGTACTTTATCCTGTGTTGTCACCTTTATCCTGTGTTGTCACCTTCTCTGTACTTTATCCTGTGTTGTCACCTTCTCTGTACTTTATCCTGTGTTGTCACCTTCTCTGTACTTTATCCTGTGTTGTCACCTTTATCCTGTGTTGTCACCTTCTCTGTACTTTATCCTGTGTTGTCACCTTCTCTGTACTTTATCCTGTGTTGTCACCTTCTCTGCACTTTATCCTGTGTTGTCACCTTCTCTGTACTTTATCCTGTGTTGTCACCTTTATCCTGTGTTGTCACCTTCTCTGTACTTTATCCTGTGTTGTCACCTTCTCTGTACTTTATCCTGTGTTGTCACCTTCTCTGTACTTTATCCTGTGTTGTCACCTTCTCTGTACTTTATCCTGTGTTGTCACCTTCTCTGTACTTTATCCTGTGTTGTCACCTTCTCTGTACTTTATCCTGTGTTGTCACCTTCTCTGTACTTTATCCTGTGTTGTCACCTTCTCTGTACTTTATCCTGTGTTGTCACCTTCTCTGTACTTTATCCTGTGTTGTCACCTTCTCTGTACTTTATCCTGTGTTGTCACCTTTATCCTGTGTTGTCACCTTTATCCTGTGTTGTCACCTTCTCTGTACTTTATCCTGTGTTGTCACCTTTATCCGGTGTTGTCACCTTCTCTGCACTTTATCCTGTGTTGTCACCTTCTCTGTACTTTATCCTGTGTTGTCACCTTCTCTGCACTTTATCCTGTGTTGTCACCTTCTCTGTACTTTATCCTGTGTTGTCACCTTCTCTGTACTTTATCCTGTGTTGTCACCTTTATCCTGTGTTGTCACCTTCTCTGTACTTTATCCTGTGTTGTCACCTTCTCTGTACTTTATCCTGTGTTGTCACCTTTATCCTGTGTTGTCACCTTCTCTGTACTTTATCCTGTGTTGTCACCTTCTCTGTACTTTATCCTGTGTTGTCACCTTCTCTGTACTTTATCCTGTGTTGTCACCTTTATCCTGTGTTGTCACCTTCTCTGTACTTTATCCTGTGTTGTCACCTTTATCCGGTGTTGTCACCTTCTCTGTACTTTATCCTGTGTTGTCACCTTTATCCGGTGTTGTCACCTTCTCTGCACTTTATCCTGTGTTGTCACCTTCTCTGCACTTTATCCTGTGTTGTCACCTTCTCTGTACTTTATCCTGTGTTGTCACCTTCTCTGTACTTTATCCTGTGTTGTCACCTTCTCTGTACTTTATCCTGTGTTGTCACCTTCTCTGTACTTTATTCTGTGTTGTCACCTTTATCCTGTGTTGTCACCTTTATCCTGTGTTGTCACCTTTATCCTGTGTTGTCACCTTCTCTGTACTTTATCCTGTGTTGTCACCTTTATCCGGTGTTGTCACCTTCTCTGCACTTTATCCTGTGTTGTCACCTTCTCTGTACTTTATCCTGTGTTGTCACCTTCTCTGCACTTTATCCTGTGTTGTCACCTTCTCTGTACTTTATCCTGTGTTGTCACCTTCTCTGTACTTTATCCTGTGTTGTCACCTTTATCCTGTGTTGTCACCTTCTCTGTACTTTATCCTGTGTTGTCACCTTCTCTGTACTTTATCCTGTGTTGTCACCTTTATCCTGTGTTGTCACCTTCTCTGTACTTTATCCTGTGTTGTCACCTTCTCTGTACTTTATCCTGTGTTGTCACCTTCTCTGTACTTTATCCTGTGTTGTCACCTTTATCCTGTGTTGTCACCTTCTCTGTACTTTATCCTGTGTTGTCACCTTTATCCGGTGTTGTCACCTTCTCTGTACTTTATCCTGTGTTGTCACCTTTATCCGGTGTTGTCACCTTCTCTGCACTTTATCCTGTGTTGTCACCTTCTCTGCACTTTATCCTGTGTTGTCACCTTCTCTGTACTTTATCCTGTGTTGTCACCTTCTCTGTACTTTATCCTGTGTTGTCACCTTCTCTGTACTTTATCCTGTGTTGTCACCTTCTCTGTACTTTATCCTGTGTTGTCACCTTCTCTGTACTTTATCCTGTGTTGTCACCTTTATCCTGTGTTGTCACCTTTATCCTGTGTTGTCACCTTCTCTGTACTTTATCCTGTGTTGTCACCTTTATCCGGTGTTGTCACCTTCTCTGCACTTTATCCTGTGTTGTCACCTTCTCTGTACTTTATCCTGTGTTGTCACCTTCTCTGCACTTTATCCTGTGTTGTCACCTTTATCCGGTGTTGTCACCTTCTCTGTACTTTATCCTGTGTTGTCACCTTTATCCTGTGTTGTCACCTTCTCTGTACTTTATCCTGTGTTGTCACCTTCTCTGTACTTTATCCTGTGTTGTCACCTTCTCTGTACTTTATCCTGTGTTGTCACCTTCTCTGTACTTTATCCTGTGTTGTCACCTTCTCTGCACTTTATCCTGTGTTGTCACCTTTTATGGGGAATTGGAGAGGAAGAGATAGACAGACATATGGTATTTATGTTCATGTTTCAGTTTGAAGTTCCCAGTGTGACTGAGATGAAATACCACATGTGGATTAAGATGTTGTCTTAATACTTTACTTAAAACACTACAATATAGTTGTGCTCACTGAAGACTTCTTTTTTTTTTCAGAATCTACAAAATGACAGATAGCTTGGATGAATTTCTTGAAGAGCAGAAAGCAAAAGTGGCCAGAGACAGAGCACAGCTGGAAAGAGACCCGCCTTACATGGAGATGAAGGCAAGATTAGTGGTAGTCTCCCGAAGTGTCTATTAAATTGAGTTTGTTGGTGCATGCCTTTAATCCCAGCACTTGGGAGGCCGAGGCAGGTGCATGGCTGTGAGTTCTGTACAGCACGAATTCTAGACCAGTCAGAGGTAAATAGTGAGACCCTACGTCCCAAATAAACAAACACAACCACTCCTACCCCAACCAACATGAAAAAATCAACCAAGCACGTTTCACTGAGACCGTCTCTGAAGATTCCAGCAGTAAGACTCTTCTGTCTCATACTTAGTTTGATTAGTATGCCCTTGTTCTGATTGGGAGAGTCAAACTCTAGACGTGAATTGAGAGATTTTGAGTGCATTTTTGGTGGGATTTCATATCCCATGACATTCTCTTTTGTTGGAGTCCTAATGCTTGATTATGTGTTTTACCAAGATGATTGGGAGTCAGAAGGACCAAACAGAGGTTAAGCAGAATAGGTGTAAAAGCAAGTTCTGAGATTTCTATGTGAAAAAGAGTATTTAATGATTAAAAAAAGGTTTTAAAATACATATTAGTAAATTTATTGGGATAATTTATCTTGTACTATGTAATGAATCTTTTCTGTCCTGCCAACCAAATAATTACCCCAAATAATTATTATTATTTATTATATTGTTAGTTATGAAAGCTTGACCAGTAGCTTAGGATTGTTTATAATTAGCTCTTATAACTTAAATTATGTTTATATTACATTGAAATTACATTTATATTAATCTACGTTCTATCACATGACATTACCTCCTTTTGATCATGTACCCTCTGTTTCCTCTCTGTGTCTCCTGGTGTCTTCTGTGCACCAAGATTCTCCTCATGTGGTATGCTGCAAGTTACTTGGTGGTAGCACACTCTGAAAGAGCCAGGACCACCCAGGAGGTCTGCCTATGCTTTTCATCTGCATCTATATTACACAGGACCATGCCCAAAGTGGGTCGATATCTTTTAAAGGCTGAAGGAGTTCTCTCCCCGAAAATCCTGCCTATTCCTCCTGCCTAACTATTGGCTGTTGAGCTTTTTAGCACGCCAATCATAGCAATATATTTTCACACAGCATACAAATATCTCACCACAGTACTATTTGCTTTTTAAAACATGTATGTTAGCAGTTGTTTCTGAAAAGAAATGTCTGGAAAGTTTTAAATTGTTTTTTATTCTGACACAAGTGATTTATTCGTTTAGCAAATCCTAAGATTGTGCAAGGAGCCATCCTGGCTCTGGGAACTCTGCACCGAGGCAGATGGGTGCCATCCCTGAGGACTTAGAGGGTGGTAGCAAGACACCTGCTGTGCCATATGTCTCCATAAAATGGCTCGTTCAAGTCATTTCTCGCTCACCTGTTTCCCAGTGTCTCTGTGGTTTAGCATCTGTTCCACATAGAGATAATCTAAGATGTTAATCATGATATTCTCATCATATATTTTATTTACATAAATCAACATATGAGGGGTAAATATAGATTATGTCATAGCTTTAAAAGGTCATATTGAAATGTTCTGTTTAAGACAAAATCTCTTAATTATAATTTTTCAGGTAGGAAAACTGAGGCATTGGGAAGTTAATGAGACTGAGAAGCTAGAGTTGGTAGACACTAGTGCTTGTTCTTTTAAGCACTGTCAGTGGCTGTTTCCTTCCAAACAGTCTGCCGTGTGCAAGGGGTTACGTCAGGAGCTGGTGTGTGTAGTGTGCACTTCATCTAGTTGTAAGATCTTTATCAAGTAGGGCCATTTTGTTTTAGAGGTAAAAAAAACAAGACTAAAAGGAGTTAAATATTTTGTTCAGGTAGACAGAGGGATGGGTTCAGCTTGGTACCCTCACCCAGTGGCATGGTATGCTCATAGTTATTTGATACTGAGGGTGAGTTTGCATTTTTGAGCATTTAACAGCTTTATTAAAAGATTTTTATGTGCGAGGTCAAGAGTCACTGCTTGTTGAGGCCCTACAGTCCTTCCCTCAGCATTTCTGGGTCTTTAATCCTGCTCTGTCATTTGTCTTCATAGACCCTCCCTGTCAGAGAAGGGGATATGAATATGCTCTTGTGGATATATCCACATGTGCATGTAGGTTTGGGCGTGTGTGGAAGGAAGCCTGATTGTGGAAGGAAGTCTTCCTCGATTGCTGCCACCTTCTTTTTTGAGATGGGGACCCCTCACTCAACCTGGAGTTTCTAGAATTTGCTGTGCTGCCTGGCTAATGAACTTCAAGATCTCTGTGTGTGTCTCTGATCCCCCAGACACGTTATAGACATGCTGCTGGGCCTGGCTTCCACATGGGTGTTGGGAGTCCAGACTCCGGTCCTCAGACTGGCAGAGAGCACACTTTACCTACCCTACTCTTTACACATAATGTGCTCTAACTAAGTATTACTCTTTTGTGTCCCACCAGCAGTGGACACTAAACTCCATAACAGAAACTGTAGTAATATGAGCGGGGCTGTGTCCCCGGCACCTGGCCACCCACATGGCTAGCTTATGCCCCGAAATAATTACACGGAAACTGTATTCTTTTAAACACTACTTGGCCCATTAGTTTCAGCCTCTTAACCCATTTCTAATAATCTATGTAGCACCACAAGGTGCGCTTACCAAGAAAGATTCAGCATGTCTGACCTGGTGGCTGGCTGCATTGCCGTCTGCCTCAGAGAGCAGAGCGTCTGCCCAGGAGAGGGGAGCATGGCGTCTCTGAGCTCACTTCCTCTTCCTCCCAGCATTCTGTTCTGTTTACTCCTCCCACCTATGTTTTAACCTATCAGGGCCAAGCAGTTTCTTTATTGCTTAACCAATGAAATCAACAGATTGATATATGACATTCCCACATCAAGAAGCTTTCAATTTTATTTCTGCTCTTATGCTTTTTGTGTTGGCACAGTGCCTGGCATTTCATAGAGACTCCTATTTCTAAGATAATGAGTTAGGTATCAGAACAGCTATTACAGTACGTAAATAATTTTGATTAATTTCTCAAACTTCAGTCTCTCTGCTGTGTATTTTTTCTAAGTTATTTGGTACATTGAGTATTGAGATAAATTGTACATTTTGTGGTGTCCCCCTTTGATTTGTAAATATCATATCTTTTTCAGGGAAAGGCGGCAGAGAAACTCTCTGAAAACAGTAAGCTATTAATCTCTATGGCTAAGGAGAACATACCACCAAACAGCCAGCAGCCCAAGGGATCCTTAGGTATGGTACTCTGTGTGCGGAACTGATTTTAAGATATCCTTAGCAGGGCATGGTTAAAGAGGTTTCTTCAGGACAAAAAGATGTCTTTGGACCTTTATTTTGGAATCTTACATGTGGCCATACAGACTACATATGAAATGTAACTCGGAGAACTTTGTACCCATTTCATTGATAGTGTCTGGTTGTGATTGATGGAAATAAAATTAGAAAATGTGTGACATACTGAAAATTAGTAACAAAATTTAAAAAAGTTTTGAGTGTGTTTTATGTGTACATGAGAGAGTCTGCTTTTTGATGATTAAAAATGTTAGACTCGCTTTGTTTCAAATTTGCAGTATCTGGCAAGATGACTCACCTGGTAAAGATGCTTGCCATCAAGGCTCACATGGTGGTGTGCACATACATATACAAATAATTTTAATAAGAAAGAATCAAGAATCACTTTTTGTGTGTGTATGTATGTTCATGGGTACATGTCCACATGGAGACCAGAGGGGGCTATTCTTGGGTGGGGTTCTCAGGAGAGATCCACTCTTTTCTTTTCTCTTTCTCTTCCTTCCTTCCTTCCTTCCTTCCTTCCTTCCTTCCTTCCTTCCTTCCTTCCTTCCTTCTTTCCTTCCTTTCTTTTTTTGAGACAGGGTTTCTGTGTGTAACTTTGGAGCATGGAACTAGCTCTTATATAAACCAGGCTGGCCTCGAGCTCACAGAGATCTGCCTGTCTCTGCCTCCTGAGTGCTGGGATTATAAAATACAATGACCAAAAGCACTTGGGGAGGAAAGGGTTTATTTGGCTTACATTTCCTGAATCACAGTTCAGTGAGGGAGCTAAGGCAGCAACTCAAGCAGATGAAGAACTTGGAGGCAGGAGCTAATGCAGGGAGGGCTGCTTACTGGCTTGCTCCGCCTCCTTTCTTGTAGAACTCAGGACAGCTAGCACAGGGTAGCCCTACCCACAGTGGGCTGTGCCCTCCCCATTAATTAAGACAGTGCTCCACAGGCCTGATCTTATGGAGGCATCTTCTCAACTGTGGTCTCCTCCTCGCAGATGACTTTAACTTGGGTCAGATTGAGATAAAACGAGCCAGCTCCAGTTTATCTTGTTTTAGGGTGAGAGAGGCAGGAACAGGATTCGTGTATAGTGGCGAACAGTGAGGAGAAGCTGCCTCAGATGATGTCTCACTTGTGTAGGGATCTTAGATTCTCATCTAATGCAGGTTAGTCTGGTCAACTGTATCTACGATAGCTCAGTTAAATATAGTAGTAATAATCAGACATAATATAAATAAACCACAAATACTCATTTTTGCCAGTGAAAACTATTGATGTCTTAATGTACAAATAGCAAGTAACACAAAATTTTATAATTTTGTGAGTTCATTTCTTTAAGATAATGATATACATGGATAATATTGTTACTTTCTATTTTACATCCCATAAAAAAGATTTAAGGTAGTATTATAATGTCTTCTGAAACCAAGTCCCTAGATTTGGATTAGATAAAAACTTCAGTGTTTAAGAGGCGAATTTGCCACAAGATTGTCCTCCACAAAGGTCACAGTTGTAGCAGTGGCAGAGAGTGTGTCACATCTACAGAGACCTGGGTTCCAACCCTGTAACGCTCTCCCTCATGCACGCACACATTCACACACTCTTTCTCTTCCCCTCACTTCCCCCTCCCTTTTTCTTCCTCTCCTGCTTTTCCTCCCTTTCCTCTCACTGCCTCTCCCCCCAAGCCAAACAGAAAAGTAAGATAGGTATGGCGGTATATACTTGCTTGGGAGACTGAAGCAGAAAGCTTGAGAGTTTGGAACCATTCCTGACACTGGATACCAGGTTTAAGTTTAGAAGTCCACAGATGATTCTCATTTTCCCCTACTGGCTATATTGTTTTTGGAGAAACTACTTTGGTAATTCTTGAGAGTGATTTAGAGAACTCAGAAGTAAAATTACCTTAATTTGCAGATGGCATTATTCATTGTGTAGAAAATCTTGAGGAATTAAAGCTGGGTGGTGGTGGCAGCATACGCCTTTAATCCGAGCACTTGGGAGGCAGAGGCAGGCAGATCTCTGTAAATTCGAGACCAGCCTGTACTACAAGAGCTAATTCCAGGACAGGCTCCATAGCTACCGAGAAACCCTATCTCAGGTGGGGGTGGGGAGAAGAAATTCTAGGTGTCAGACCACCAGGAGGCAAATCTCTGATGGATGAATTTTGGCTAGACAAGGCCCTGAGACTCCGGTATGTCTTTGCTTCTGCTGTGTCTTCTCATGTTTGCTGATACCATCCTTCTCTGGTATCTGGCATGGTGTGAATGCATGTGGGAGATCCCACTGCCTATAATGCAGTGTGTTTATGTCATGGAAATATCCTGTTCTACTGGGCATTTTTACCTGTGGATTATTATGAAGATGATTCCTTCCTACGCTGTGCTGTCTAATTGTTAATAATAGTGTTAGCTTATACAGAGTTTTGATGAATAAAATCAATACAAGGTCCAGTTAATGATTAAGGAAAACAGTTGAGTCCCAGGGCCCAGGGTGGCCTGAGCTCCTTCAATCTTCATGCTGAAAGATGCAGTCATAGGTTTTGGTGTGCATCATTTGCTGAATGACAACCTTAAAATAACTTCATGTTAGATCAGATGTTTTGATAATAGCTTTGAGGTTAAAAAAAAAAACCCAAGAAGATAATTTAAAGTTTTAGAGAGACACATAATCGAATGAGGAATTCATTAAGGTCAGGGAACAAGACAAAGCCACCCAATTATGATTGGCTGACGTAGCTAGGGCTGGTTGATGACCAAAAGTGATGATTAATCCCTTATGCCCATTTTTGTCTTCAGTCTCCTGAAAAAAGAAACTGTTGATGAGTGGGTATGCACCCTCAAGATTTAAAGTAGAGCTGACTGCTTCTTTTTCATATATGAAAGTTTAGATTTGTGATTCCTTTTAAGATTTCTTATCAGCTTACCTTTATTACTTACCTTCGAGATAAGTAATAAAGTGATTGGTTCTTTTTTTTTTTTGTCACTGAGAAACACAGCCTGCCAGTAGAAGAGTATCTTGCTTACAAATTGTTAATCTATAACAAGTTGCTTGGGTGTGAATGTATATGTGTGTTCTTGAAAAATTTGTTTTTCACCTGTAATACATAAAATGTTTAATTGTGTAAGGGATCTTCAAAACACGCTGTTTTTCCACTAGTATTCATTGTAATCATTTCCTTGAAAACCAAAATGTGACCATATTGTAATTTTGATATTGTCTGAAAAATTTTGTTGGAATATGTAAGCTGAAAAGGAAAGAATAAAGACAGAGTTAAAATGAATTAGAAGAAAAACATCAAGAATGAGAGAGTTGGGAGAGGAAAACATCAAGAATGAGGGAATTAGAAACATCAAGAGAGTTAGAAGGAAAACCTCAAGAGAGACAGAAGGGACATTTCTGGTTAGAGATAAACATAGAGGATGGAGAATACTAAAGAAGAATAAAGAAAAGGTCTGAAGGAAACCATCCAGAGTGTGTGTCTTTTTCCCAACCCCTCAGATAGAAAAGTCTAGTGCGCCCACTCCCTGGGTTCCTTTCAAGCCCTGCGCTGCTGGAGGCTGGTCCTCAGGAAGCAGTAACTAATATTTTGATAAATCTTGTGAAGGTCAGCACATCAGTAGTTTTCACATAGATTTCTATTTTTTTAAATTAAGTTTTACATTAGTATGCAAGGTGATGATTTTTATTATGAAGTCTTTGTATATGTATATATGTTACTACATTTGTTTTTATCTGCCCCTCCCCCATCGCTCTCCCTTTGCTCCCTTAACCTTATAGTTGAACACATCTTTTAAGAATACATTATATTTATTTATTATTTGGGGGTGGCAACCTTATGGAGGTCAGAGAGCAACTTGTGGAAGTCATTGAATGGAGTTAAGTGGAGGCTGTCAGGCCTGGGAGCAGATGCCTCTACCCACTGAGCTATATAACTGGCCCCTCAACACATCTTCTCCTTGGTTTTTAACTACATTTATTAGTGTGTGTGTATGAAATGTGGACACGAGACTCTGGGCATCTGTGTGAAGTTGGGGACTGTTTTCACTAAATGAAATTCTCCCTCCCCATGGGCTCCAGGAACTGAAGGAGGTCATCAGACTTTTTGGGTAAGGGATTTTTACTTGCTGAGCCATCTCACTGTTCCTTGAATAGTTTATTAACCCGTTTATTGATTAGATGATCTGCTCTTTTGATGGGTTTACGTTTCCACAGTTTCTATACCCTGGATACTCATCCTTTGGTGTGTCATTGGCAAAGGTTTCTTCCTTCTGTAGGCTGTCTCGTCGCTCTGGTGATTACTTTCTTGCCTGAGCAGTAGCTTTTGCGATCCCATCATCCCATTTGCCGCTTGTTGGATTATTTCTGAGCTATTGGAGTAGTCGTGTGCAGGAAATTCTTGCCTGTGCTCTGTCTTGACATGTTTTTCCTATGCTTTCCTTTAGACTTAAGTGTTCCAGGTCATATATTAAGGTCTCTGATCCATTTTTAAATAGATTTCTTTGTGCAGGATGAGAGAGATGGATTTGTTTTCACTTGTCTGTATGTGAAAACCTGATTTTACCAGCACCAGTTCTTAAAGAGGCTTCCCTTCTCCAGTGTGTGTGTGTGTGTGTGTGTGTGTGTGTGTGTGTGTTAACGGCTTTGTCAAAAATTAAGTAGTTGCAGTTCTATGGATTTATTTTTGGGTGCTCTATTCTAGTCCATTGTTGTGCTGTGCCTCATCCCCCTGTGTGTTTGTGTGTGCCTATGCATTCATGCATACGTGTATGCAACTGCTACAATTTATTAGTCTTTACCTTCCCCCCCTCTTTTTAGAAGGCAGGTTCTTACTATATAGCCCACCTGCCTCTGTCTTTTGAGTATTGGGATTAAAGTCATGTACTATCACACCTAACAAATAATCTCACAAACTTTGGTTTTTAAATTTTATGTGTTTACATACGCTGTGTGTGTGTGTGTGTGTGTGTGTGTGTGTGTGTGTGTGTGTGCAGATTCCTGTGGAGCTGTGGAGGCCAAAACAATGGGTCAGTTCCCCCCAGGCTGAAGCTATAGGCAGTTGTGAGCTGTTGATGTGGGTGCTGGGAACTAAACTTGGGTCCTCTGGAAGAGCGGCAAGTGCTCTTAACTACTGACGCATCTCTCCGTTCCTCTTTATCCTACTTTTATTTAGATGGGGCTCTCACTGAACGGAGCCTGCTGATTTGGCTAGTGGCTGGGTAGCAGACCTGAAGGATTCTTATTTCTCTTCCTCTTTTGTGCTGGATATCAGGTGCTCATTGCTCTTTTCCCCCCCTTATGCTGGTAAGGCAGGTGCTTTATTGTTGAGCAATTTCCTCAGCTTCTATAAGTCTGTTTTTGTGCCACTTTTGTTACTATGGCTCAGAAAAATAATTTTTTTCTTTTTCTTCTCTCTCTTTTCTTCCCCTTTCCCTTTGCTTTTCCCTTCCCTTCCTGAGACAGGTTTCTCTGTGTAGCCTTGACCCTCCAGAAACTTGCTGTGTAGACCTGGCTGGCCTTGAACTCAACAGAAATCTGCCTGCCTCTGCATGAGTTTGGGATTAAAGAGTGGCTGCCATTGCCATGCTCAGTAATATAATTTAAGATCAGGTTTTATATTCTTCCAACATTACTCTTTCAACTAAGGATCGTTTTAGCTATTCGAGACCTTCTCCTTTCAATATGAATTTTAACTTTTTTTTCTGAGACAATGTCTTTAGGTTTGGTATGGATTGCATTGAATCTGTAGATTGTAGTTGTTTGTATTTTCCTGCTCTTTTCTTTACCCTTTTGGCTCTTTTCTCTTTTGGGGGCCTGCCAAATAAGTCACTTAGCTCCCAAATAAATCACACACGAAGGCTTGTTATTACTTATAAATGCCTGCTCTTAGTCTGGTTTGTTGCTAGCCAGCTTTTCTTAAACTATCCCATCTACCTTTTGCTTCTGGGCTTTTACCTCTCTTCAGTATATCTTACTTTCCTTCATCTTCCGTGTCTGGCTGGGTGGCTAAGTGGCTGGCTGCTGGCCCCTGGCCCCTGATGTCCTCCTCTCCTGATGTCTCTTGCTCCTCTTTTTTTTTTTTCTAGATTTCTCCTTCTGTTTATACTGTATGCCTGCTAGCCCCGCATATCCTGCCTCACTATTGGCCGTTCAGCTCTTTATTAGACCATCAGGTGTTTTAGACAGGCAAAGAATCACAGCTTCACAGAGTTAAACAAATGCTGCATAAACAAAAGTCACAAACCTAAAAATAATATTCTTCATCAATAGATGGTTTGGGTAATACAGCATTTTCCACAATATTGTTGGATATTTTAATTTTCTTTATTCAGTGTCTAAAGTTTCCTTATGTTGAGACCTATTCTTTCTATTCCTAATTTCTTCAGGGCTTTTTATTATCAAGGGATGTTGAACTTTGTAAAAAGCCCTTACTGCATTGATGGAGGTGGTTATATAATTTCTGTCCTTAACCCAGAGTTTCTGTCTCTTCCCTGAAGTCTGACTATCCTCTTTTGCCTAGCTATTGGCTGTTCAACTCTATTAAACTAATCAGAAGGCGCCTTGACAGAGACACATCTTCACAGTGTACAAAGATTATTATAACATATCATAACACAGGACCATTTTCCAGGGGTGGCACCTCCTACAGTGGGCTGGGCCCTTCCACATCAGTTATTAATCAAGTAAATGCCCCCCAGATTTCAGGCCAGTCTGATAGATACATTTTCTCAATCTAGATACCCTCTTCACAGATGACTCTAGCTTACATCAAGTTGATGAGAAACTAATCAGCCCAGTCATGGTGTAAATGATCTTAATGTATTCTTGAGTTTTATTTGCAAGAATGTTTATATCCATGCTCATCAGGAAAATTGATCCGTAGTTTTCTTTTGTGTTCTTAACTGATTTTGGCATCAGGGTAATACTGCCTTCAAAAACTGAGTTTCATACTGTTCCTTCTGTTTTTGTCTTAGGGGAAAGTTTGAGGGACGTTGTTATCAGCTTGGCAGAGTTTGGTAGTGAAATTATTTGGTTGTGGACTCTTCATTGGGAATGTCTCTGATTTTTATAGATTTAATTAAGTTGTATCTTGATTTAGGTTTGGCAGGTTGTCTGTGTGTGGGAATTTATACACTTTCTTTTTTTTTCTTTATAGATTTTTCAACTTTTTGTGAAAATGTTTTTTTCATTGGAATCCATACCTTAGTAACCTCTACTTTATCATCTTTAATTTTATTAACTTGATTCTTTTCTCTCTTTTGGTTAAATTGGCTAGAGATTTGTTGGTTTCTTTTTTAAAGAACCAAGTTTTTTCTTGCTCAAGTCTGTGTATTATTTTTTTAGTCTTCATTTCACTAATTTACATGTGGCTTTATATTATTTCTTATTATCTACTGTTTCTCTGTTTGGATTGTTCTCATTTTTCTAAAACCTTGAAATAGATCAATTGATCATTTGAGTTCTATTGATTTGAAAAATAGTTATTGTGTATATGTCTAACTATCTGTGTGGGCATGAAAGACTGCAAATCTGTAAAACTTCATGAACTTACTCAAATAGCTTAAAATTTTACTGCTAGGTAAGTAGAGACAGTGTTTTACCACAGCACCAAGAGGGTAGAAACAGGACAAGAGTTCAAGGTTGTCCTTGCCTATATAGAGAGTTTCAGGTCAGCCTTGGCTACATGAAACCCAGGCGCTAAATAAACCAAAAAACAATAGAACATATTGTGCTGGCTTGTTTTTATCATTCGTTTTACATAACCTAGAGTTTCCTGGGAAGAGGGAACTTCAGTTAAGGAATTGCCTTGTTCAGATTTGCCTGTGGCCAATATCTGAGGAATTGCCTGTGTTGATTGACATGAGAAGTCCCAGCCCACTGTGGGCGTGGACTGTGAAGGAAAGCCAGCTGAACAGGAGTCAGTGGGTAGCATTCCTTCATCCTTCAGTTCCTGCTGGAGTTTCTGCACTGACTTCCTTCTCAGAGATACTTACCTGGAAGTGTGAACAGAAACTCTTTCCTCTTCCAAGTTGCTTTTGGTCATGGTAATAAAATATTCTGACCAAAACAACTTAGTTCCATGGCCCAGTTCATAGAATTCCTTGCACGATTTCATCTTGCTTTTCTTATGTCTTTGGCAAGGCCTCTAATAGTGAAATCCAATCTTTTGTGTGTGTCACCTATACAGCTGAATTTGAGTGAATAAAACTTAAACAGCCACAGAGTTATTTAAAAAATGTACTGATTTTTTTTAAAAATTTCATCTATGTATATAGTGTGTTTTGGTTGAGTCAGCCTCCTCCACTCTCCCCTCCATTTCCTACTCTATCGCCTCCGTCACTTTCCCCTCCCAACTCTATGTTCTCTTTTGAAAAATCCACGAAGTCCACTTAGTGCTATCTGTATGTGTGTGGGTCAAGGGCCGTGTAGCATCCGAGGGGCCACATCCGAGAGGAAATCTAGCACATCATCTAGCACTTGGCTGCTGTCAGTAACTCCTCAGCTAGGGTAGATTTCTGTGTGGTCCTGCCCACCGATTTGGTTTGGATCTTGATTTTGTGTATGCAGTTATAGCTGCTGTGACTTTGTGTAATGGTGCTGTTGTGTCCAGCAGGCACTGTTTTTCTGCAGATAATATCCTCTGTGGATAAAGTTGAAGCTATTTGTTAACTATGCAAATATGTGATGCATTTCTTTAGCGCATTTGTTTATGCTGTGGAATATTTGTGTAACTATGAAAAAGTGTGTGCATTTGTTTATTTATATGTGTAAAGATGTGTTGCTGTTTTATCTTACCTGCTTACAGCATCTGTTTGATCTAATAAAAAGCTGAATGGCCAATAGCAAGGAAGGAGGTATAGGTGGGACTTCTGGGAATGGAGAGTAAGTAGGGGAAGGAATTTAGGCTTGAGGGGAAAAAAGGAGAAAGTAAAAGAGACAACAGGGAGAGGCCCGGGGCCGACCAGCCAGCATAGAAGAAGCAGGAAAATAGGACACACGGAATGAAAGAAAGGTAAAAGGCCATGAGGTAAAACGTAGATGAATAGAAACAGGTTAAATTAAGTTAAAAGATCTAAGATAAGCCTAAGCTAAGAACAAGCATTCATAATTAATAATAAGTCTCCCTCTGTCTGTTTTTGGGAACTGGTTGGTGGCCCAAAGAAAAAAATCCAACTTCAAGCATTTTCTGTTTTTTCCTCTGACAGGGTCAGGGTATCAGGTCTGTAATCCATTTGGAGTTGATGCTCTGTTACAGCAAAACTTTTAGAGAATTGTTTGTTTTCTGTCTCTAATTACCCTCTTCAGGTTTAATCAGGCTTTCTGTTTTATTGCTCAACCACAGAGTTCAAGTCACTAATAATCCAAACACAACTGCATTTAATGGTTGTTTCTGAAATTTAATTAAAAATATTATCATGTTTATGAAGTATTTTCTCACTTCTTCCATGATCTGTTTTCACTTGGCACGGTAGGCCCACTTTTGTTTTTTCTCTTCTGTTCCTAGTCCCTCCTTGTGCAGAAAACTGTTGACATCGTTGACCTTGAACTGCTTCTCCTTAGAAAGTTTTCTTGTAAGATTGGCGGGGGCTTGAACTTAACCACACTTGTGTAACACTACAGGTAAATGATGAGAATAGCCTGTTGTGCCCCCGTGAGTGTCAAACACATGCATGCTATTTTCTTTCTCTTGGGAAACCTAGAATCTTAGTCATTTTCATAAACTCTTGGGCATTGATTCTCCAATAGCTTCCTGGGAAATTGCACTTGTGTGCGTTGTCACAGCTGCAGTTGAAGGGACCTGTGCTGTGTGTGACCCCATCCGGAGGAGCCCTGTGCAGCTGGTACCCAGTTTCTGCTGGATTTAGCTGCATACTCCTCTTCCTATTGCTAATTTTGGTTTTCATCTTTTTACTATAACGAAGTATAGTTGTTCCGCCTGCTGTGGATTCTGCTCAGTTCTCAAGCTTGAGGTGCTCTTAGGATTCTCTCAGCGTTCTTGTGTCTTTGTTCTTTTTCTGGTTTCTCTCTAGTTCCCAACCCCTGAGCAGGAATGCATTGTGTATCTGAAGTCCACGGGTGATTTTTAGATGACATTTCTAGAAATCATGCTTGGTGTGGGAAGTCTTCTGTATATGTCTTACTTTTATTGGTTAATAAAGAAGCTGCTTTTGGCCAATGGCTTAACAGAATATAGCCAGGATGGAAGAGATATATAGAGAGAATAGGCAGAGTCAATGAGAAACCATGTAGTTGCCTGCAGGAGACTCCTCCACTGGAGCCCACTGGAACCTTGCTAGTAAGCCACAGTCATGTGGCGATACATGTGGCGATTAATAGAAATGGGTTAATTTAAGATACAAGAGTTAGCTAGAAATATGCTTAAGCTATTGGCCAAACAGTATTGCAATTAATACAGTTTCTGTGTGTTTATTGCGGGACTGGGCCCTACGGAAACCTCCTTCAACAATCCCTGATTCTTAAAAATGCCGCAAGTCAGCACTTCAGGTTCCAATATAAATGATTTATCTGTATCTACCTACCTACCTACCTGTGTTCTGAAGTTACCAGTTTGGAAATCTACAAAGCAAAAGGATTACAGTGTGCTGAATAAAATCAAGTGATTTTATGATTGTTCATAGAACCTACATGGTTGACTTTGTTCTTACGTTTTTGAGGTCTTACTGTGTTGCTCGTGGTGTTGAACTTGTGCTTTGTCTTGGGACCATTGATGAGCTTCTCAATGCTTGGCCAATTTTAACATGGCTGACTTTAAAAACAAAATTCAGAATAATTGGCCGGGCGGTGGTGGCACACGCCTTTAATCCCAGCACTTGGGAGGCAGAGGCAGGCGGATCTCTGTGAGTTCGAGGCCAGCCTGGTCTATAAGACGTAGTGCCAGAACAGGCTCCAAAGCTACAGAGAAACCCTGTCTCAAAAAACTAAAAAAAAAAAAAAAAAAAATTCAAAATAATTATGGAAATTTGGAAAAGAAATATTATTCAAAAGACAAAGTACATGTTTTGTCACTTAAAAAGAATATAAGAAAAGGAGTGGCAGAAGAATTTTATATTGTTCTAAAATTCAGATTATGGCAAAATGGCAGGGCTATAAATATGCTACCTTCTGCAGAGGCTTGGAATCACCGCTATGATTTATCTTGCTTGTTAACATGAAAGGAAGGAGATGCTCTATGGGAATTTGAACAGTGTTTATTCTGAGTACTTTCTTAGGAGGCAAATTAATTTAAGAATGGTGGTATACTTTAGGTTTAAATGTTTTCTTTAATCCCACAAGTATTCACAGAAGTCTGGTACTTGTTGACTGTGGCCCTGAAGCCTGATGTTCGCCTCCAGTGTCACTGGTGTTTATTTGAGGTGACATCACTTGAGCTGACACTAGCACTGTCTTGCCACTAGAATCATCAGGGACCACAGCTGAGTAAGTCTCACTGTTTCTTAGCTCGAGTTTACGGGTCACTGTCACTACTTCATGGAAACGAGTAGAATATCTAAGTTGTTCTGTACCATTAATTTTATTTACTTATATTTTCCTTTATTACTATCATTGTGTGTGTGGTGTGGATGTGGTGTAGGTATGACAGGCTGTGGCGGGCAGACAGCTTACTGGAGTAGGCTCTTTCCTCCTGTGGGTTCCAGGCACTGAACTCCGGTCAGGCTTGCGAGGCACTGATTGGTCTCAGCAGACCCTGTTTTTATGACCCACTTCTGGCAATGTAAGATTTTAGTATAGATGACAAAAGGAGTTAGATGGTGGTTAGTGCTCACTAAACCTAAAACTTACTTACTTATTCATTCATTCATTTTTAATTAATTAATTAATTTTTGAGATAAGGTAAACTGTTTATCTTTTCCTGGCTTAGAACTGCTGTATAGACTAGGCAGGCCTCAGACTTACAGAGATCAACTGCCTCTGCCTCTTGAATGCTGAAATTAAAAGGACCACCATTCCAAGGTTTACTAATAGTAACAGATTTACTAATAATACAGGAAGCATTCTCTATGACTGATTACTGAGCCAGTGTTACAAATAGTATTTGAATCAGTAGTGAAAACCAGGTATACTTTCCCTTTGCAGTCCTGGGGATGGGATCCAGGGCTTTTTGCCTATTAGACTAGAATTCTCTAGCACTGAGTTCCATCCCTAAACCTCTTGACTTTCTGAGCCCAGGCTGTGCTCAGACCCACTCTAGCTCCAGCAAACCTGAAACCTGGAGTCTCCGATGCGCTTCAGCTTGGGAGTACCTAGGTTTGTGAAGACCAAACACTCTTAATAGTTGAACTTAATAGGCTCAGTAATTTATAAATGAACACAATTTCATGTTTGTCTTCCAGTTCTTCTAGAATTCAAAATTATGGTAAAAAAAAAACATAACTTGCTGGAAGCCACGGGTTGTTTGTTTTTGGCTTGGTCAAGCTGGGCCTCTAGGAAGGTATCAGCCTTTCAGAACTGCTGTCATTTTCTCCTTGACACCATAGAGTGTCTATTGTGACTTCATGTCACTGTATAGGTAACTGGTTATTAGTTACTGTGAGTCCTTCCTCTCTGTGCAGCCAAACTGCTGAGACCAGAGAGCATGATATTCTTACCCCTCTGTTCTTTCTCGTTTCTTCCTCTTGCTCAGCCAATCATTTATATATTCATTTTCAAATTTATGTAATTTTTGAGAGAGGGTCTTATGTTTCCTAGACAGGCCTTGAGCTCCCTATCTAGGTGAGAATGACCTGTAATTTTTGGTCTTCTTCCTCATCTCCTGAGGGCTGTTATCACGTGTGTGTGCCACCATGTCCAGTTCATTTTGTACATTACTTGGTAAACATTTCAGGGTATAAGTTGTATGCCAGGTGTTACAAAGTTGAGTACAACATGTGTTCTGTTTTCATGATCTTACGCTATAGTTCCACACACATACCCCTGCTGAATGACAGGATGCATATATGAAGGCTTGGTGACCCGAGTTCAATTCCTGGAGTCTCCACTGTAGCCTTGTAGCACTGAGTCCTGAGAGTTGTCCTCTGACCGCCATATGTCTGCATGTGTATGTACATTTGTGTATGCACACACGACGTAAAAACATGGCAAAACAGAAGCCCTCTTGCTGTTTTTCTCCTTGCCTTTAAATTCTGCATTAAAAACGTGGTGGTTCTCCGGGAGGGAAGTGTTTCCTTTCAGGATGATAGGGATGCTTCAGGAGCCTTTCATGTGAGTGGTGGGAGCGTGTGTTGGGATGTCTGCGCCTGTTAACGTCTTTGTCAGCAAGGAATTAAATAGGCCAGATATTTTATCAGGAGAAATTAGTGTTTATAATGTTGTATAGGACAATAGGCACCGATTTATACATAGGTACCCTTGGCCTGTCCTCCTGAGTTCCACGGTCTGAAACAAGAGCAGGTGACACACACAGAGCTCAGAGCGTAATTCCTTGAAACTTTATGACAGCTGATAAGTTCATCTGTTCTTTCTTCTGTAGTACCTAGAGCAATTGTAAGCATTTTCTTTTAGAAATAACATTTTTTATTTTATAATTAGTTAACTATTTATATAAATTATATAAATAATTTAAAATTAATTAATTAATTAGAGTCTAAAGTCTTTGTAGCCAAGGATGGTCTGAAATTTCTGGTCCTCTTGCCTCTCCCTCTCACGTTTTGGGATTACAGGTGTGGAGTACAGTATTTTATGCAGTGCTAAGGATCCAACCCAGGGCTTCCTGTAAGTAGGTAAATACTTGACCAGATGAGCCAGTCTCTAGCCTTAGAAGTGATTATGCTTATTTTCTAAAAATTTAAAAATTGTATTTGGGAGGCACTGGAAACTCTGGTTAGTCTAGCCTTGCTGGAGGAAATAGGTTTCAAAACAGCAGCAACAATAAAAACAAATGAAGAGAAGAACAAGGTGCTTCATGATAATTCGTCTAAACAGGGAGAAAGGTGATAGATACTTACACAGCCCTTGCATATATAATAACCCCAAATTATTATAGGTACACAGAACACAGTGTTCTGGGAAGCAGAACAGAAGGCTGGGTTCACCAGTGGAAATACCTACCATTGTTTGTGTCCCCACCAACGCCTTGCAGACATGAAGCCTCACTGAGTGCAGTCCTCTCGTGCTTTGTTACAGCAGGAGCTTCACTGGAATTGCTTGGAAAGGAATGTGCTACCTAAGTTTTTTTCTTTTTTAGGAATTGATTATGGATTAAGTTTACCACTTGGAGAAGACTATGAACGGAAGAAACATAAATTAAAAGAAGAATTGAGGCAAGATTATAGACGCTATCTTACTCAGGTAAGATGTTCTATTAATGAGTTGTGTGTTTGTCTGTTTGAATTTATCCCTTAAATTTGGGAAGTGTTGATCATATCTGGTATCTGGCCAACTAGTGTAGTCAAAATTAATTCTTGGTGGCGAAAACATTGTGAGAATTTGTGCTATGGAGTCATAGACTCTTCCTGGAGCTCTGTAGTTCAGCAAGGCATTGGGTTTAGTTTCTAGCACAGGAGAGTGCTTTACTAGGAAAATGGGTTGTAATGTTAAATGAGGTGTTTTCTGTAAAGCTATTTTCGCTTAAAGGGGCATACCCACCATTCCCCACAATATATTAAAATGACATGAGGCATTTTAGTTACTAATTATTTTTTATTATGAGCTTATAAATTTTCAGTTAACAGTTTTAACTGCTGTGTTTATTCAGGTTTTTCACTGTGACAAAGTACCTGAGAGAAATAGTGTGAAGAGGGAAGAGAGTTTAGCGGTCCAGCCTGTGGTCAGCTGACTCCATTGCTGTGGCCATGGTGGGAATGTGTGGCAGAACAAAGTTCAAATATCATAACAGGCAGAACAAAGTTCACATCTCCTAACAGGCAGGAAGCGGAGATCAGACAGGAAGAGTCTAGGGATAAGAGACAGTCTCCCAGTGACATGTCCCAAGTGACCCAATCTTCCTGCAGGGCTGGGCTAATCGGTTTCCAGAACCTCCCAAAGCAGAGCCACCTGCTGGAGATCAGGCCTTCAGCAAGAACCTTTTGGGACATTTCATATTCAGATCTTGATGACCACCAGCAGCTTTGCTTTTGATTTAATGCTTCATATAATAGAACCCTTTTGCAGTTATCAGATTATCTAAGAGCTAAATTATAGGCTTATTGTACGTTTTACAATGCAGTTTCCTTTGTAGGTTACAAAAATATTTTAAGCAGTCATGTTTCTAGTATCTGCAATACTTTCTATTGCTTTATAAAGACTTGTTTCAAGTTGTCTCTGACTTGTAATTGGAAAGAACAGACCTTTACTGAATACATGTTATCAATGGTTTGTTTCTCTTGACTTTAGGGCATTACACAAGCAAAAAGAAAGGTAGGGTTGCCTGCATCGTGTTCTCTTTCAGTTTGTGTAATAATTTGTAATCATTTGTATGTAAGTGATTCAAATCAAGTCGAAAAACAGCTTCATTTGTGTTTTTGAGACTTTTGAGTGGTTCCTTTTTGTATCTTTGCTTTTGCCAAGATGGAAGCCCACACATTATAATTTTCTATTAATGCAATCATTGCCTCAGTTCCTGCTTTGCCTTTGTTTCTGTTGTCTTATTTATAAATATCCCGGAACTGTGGTGTGCTTGCCTTTAGCTTGTTAATTTTTGTTCCACAATTATACTGATCACAAGATAATAGTCAAGATATTTAAAAATGTTTTGAACTATGTATTGTCATGATTTGAATTACGTGATATTTGTATGCCATCAAGCTGATCACATTTGCTAGTTTATGTAGGAAAACAGAATTAGTAGTTATACAAAATAATAGTAGTTATACAAAATTAGTAGTTATAAAAATAGTCTCATTCATTCTTTGATCACTTATCAGTAGTTTATTACTCTGTAGATCCTGTCTTCAAGAGCTTTAAACTTAGCTGTAGATAAAATCTTTCATCACGATCAGAAACTACAGCAAGATAACCTGATCAGGGGGAGGTATCGTTTTATAAGGCATTACAGGATGGGAAGAAATTGGATATTCACAAGGCAGAATTGAGTAGAGAAAGCTTTCAAATGGAGAATACAGACTGAAGAAAGATGTGGTTTTTGGTTCGACACATGTGCCAGCTTGACGATGGATGATAGATAGCCCTTTTATAGAGCGGTGAGAAATGGTGTAGAGGGCTAGGCTTGTGTTGTTGAAAGGCAGTCCTTGTGACGAGCTGAGAAGTGTTGAGTTTCTGGAATGTCTGTGAAGAGCATAACTGCTGTAGAACAGTTATTTCAACTTGTTAGAGACTCTCCTTAAACAGATCTCTAATGTCTTCACTGAACTAGTTCTGATCATCAGTCCATTGTTCTTGATGCTTTCCGGGATGATCCTGCTGCTAACTGATTTAAATAGTCCAGTGTATTCCTCACTAATTTTTGAATAAAAATTCAAATTCCTTAGCATGTCATACCTTTCCTGTTCTAGTTTGACTTCCTAGGCCTGTCTTGTACATCCCATCTTCCTCTTCTGCCTTTTCTTCATAGATGTAAGATTAGAAAAAGAATGATGAGGTGCTGGGCATGTCTCGTAAAGATGTGATTCAGCTTGTGAGAACTGGCAACCGAAGGAGGAGGGTACTGAAAGGTGGAAGAATGCAAGGCAGATCCTGGATTATACAAAGTATGAATTATTAGCCACTGAGTCATGTCTTAGGCAACAGCAGAGCAGAAGGAAGGGGATTATGTCTGGGCTAGCCAGCCTTCCTCAAAAACAGTTGATGTGCCCACTATTGATTAGAAAACAGTCTGGGGACTAGGGATGCATCTGGGTGATGGCTGACATAGAGCATTCTGGGTATTACTTTAACAACGTCTGCCCTGTATCCTGCCCTGTGTGAGATGAGCATCAGATCGGCAGTCACAGCAGAGATGGCTATGGTCATCTTGAGTGGGCATGAAGGAACTGCCTTTTTAAAGAAAAGTGATGTGATCACAGGAGCACGAGTCTTTACGTCCCCATGAAGGAGTTGATTGATTCTGTGATGGTTCATAAGAGTACAGTGGTAACAAGGTGCCCTAGACACCTTTAGACAAAGCCTTTGCATGACACCTGGAGGAGGAAGTTGAAAGCAAGAAAATTCCATAGAATGGACTATGGTGGTGCACACCTTTAAACCCAGCACTTGGAAGGCAGAGGCAGGTGGTTCTCTGTGAGTTCAAAATCAGCCTGGTCTACAGAGTTAGTTCCAGAACAGCCAGAGCTACACAGCGAAACCCTGTCTCGAAAACAAAACGAACAAACAGACAAACAAAGAACAACAACAACAAAAGCAAAAGATCTATTTAAGCACTGGCAGGAACAGCCTCTAAATAAATACCACTTTCCCCCCTTTAGTTTTCAGAATAAAGGCTCATTGGTGTTCTTACTGGGCAGACAGAACAGCTTTTAAATTGAATCAGTAAATTAATTTCATTAGTCCATAGCTCTTTCTTGAGCCTTACATTTTTCTGACTGTCTTCTTTGAAATCAAATGTGTTAAAAGCATTATAGAGCATGTCCAAAAGGAATCGCGATCACCATCTTCATTCTCGTGCTATACAGAAGTTTACTTTCCATGGTCTGTTCTTTTTATTTAGTAATTTATTTTGATTATAGCAGTTAAGGCCTCCTAACATACTGATGGCTGCCAAAGAGATGACAGAGTTAGAGTGGTCATGCAGTATTTACGGAACAGATAAAATTCACTTCTTGTTGTCCAGATAGATGTAGGGGTTTGGGTTCTTTGTCAACCTGTACTACAGTGTAGGTTACTTTCAGGCCAGCACCAGGGCTATAGCGAGGCTCTGCTTAAAAAAAAAGTTTTCATAAGGCTATGTTAGCCGTATACATTTATTACCCTAAGCTTGTTTTGTGATGAGGGATGATAACTTTCAGCTAAGGACTGGGATTTGTTGTGGTTGCTCATTTATAACTCTTAAAAACGATTAGATTTATGGTGCGCTTTGACATGGTGGGAAGCAGGGTTAGGATCCAGTCATTCCTTTGTCTTCCTGTTTTCTTTTGACAAAAAAGCTTATTAGAGTCCCATAAGCCAACCTTCACATTAGCTTTTATAACTAGATTTATTAATGACTTTATGACTTTTTCCCTAAATAAACTCATACAGTCCATGTTTTTAGTATAATGCTGTGGGAGCAGATAGTGTATTACATTGCAATTACTTATGTTTATTTGCTAACTAAGTGGTTAGAGGGAACATAAGCTTATTGTTTCCTTGACATTTAATATACTAATCGGAAAGCATTAAATGGTTAGTAATTATTTAATTTGTTCATGAATGCAAGAAACTGGATAGGCCAACACATACTGATTTAGCTTTTATGATGTGGTGTTGTAGGTGCTGGTGCCAGTTTTACAGGCGAAGGAACTGAGGCAGAGAAGCTCAGAGACTTATTTAGCTTTTTTGACTAGCTGTGCAGGGCAGGCATCATTCTCATGTTATGGAAGAATATGTGTGGGGTCATTGGTGTGGCCGTGCTGTTGTAGAAGCCTGAGCTCTGGGTCCTTGGACTCCCATGGACTTGCAGCAATGGTCTTCAGTGTCACGCGCCTGCTTAGTGGGTATGAGTGCAGGAGGGAGGGACACACAGCAGCAGCGGCGTTCACAGCTTAGTCTTTGGCACTTTGTGTATATATTTGCTTAGATAACTGCAGCAGACAGAAGAAAAAACATTACAGGCACTCGTGAAGATATTGGTGAGGAATCTGGGTGGTGGTAGCACCACACCTTTAGTCCCAGTCCTTGGGAGGCAGGGCAGGCAGATCTCTGTGAGTTCGAGTCCAGCCTGGTCGACAAGAACCAGTTCCAGAACAGGCTACAAAGCTACAGAGAAACCCTGTCTCGAAAAACAAGGGGAAAAATAAGATGCTGGTGAGGTAGGTAAAAGAATGAAGAAAATATACCTGGAAGGATATAAATTGGGAAAAAAATCAACCCTTTTCATGATTGTAATTACCTCGATTCAATATATATATATGTTTGTGTGTGTGTGTGTGTGTGTGTGTGTGTGTATGTATGTATGTATGTATATATACACACACATATCTTTGTGTGTGTGTGTGCACGTGTTCGAGCGTGCATGTGCGTGTACATTGCAAACCTGAGTTAAAGCTTGAGCCTGTCCTGGAAGTTGATTTGAAGGGATTCTAGCCGTCACTCAGTCACTTTTGGTGTGCTTTCTTGATTCACAGTCTCTGACTTCACCCCACTTCATCCTTCTGCTGTGCACTATGTAGCAGTTTAGACTATAGATTGTTAAGACACTTTGAAATGTACGGAAGCCATTAGCTAATGGATATTTTTAATATGTATATACACAGAAAAATTTTCTATCTACTGGTGAAACAGACCCATCTACTCTGGGAGTTTCTCTTCCTATCGATGAACGGTTATCTGCCAAGGTAGGTGGGTCAGAGAAGACTTTCCTGGTGCTTCAAAACCTTGAGAGAATATACTTCTAGTTACACCGTTTCTCCCTACTTGACTATAATCTTTCTTTTAAAAAGTCTATGGAATTCCTAGTTGAATCAGTAGAAAACTTTTTTGAACATTAATGATGTAATGCAATAGATTTTTTTAAATGTGTTGATTCTTTTACTGTATTTATTTACTTAAATAAATAATTCAGTCTATTTTTTCTGTTGATATCTGAGCCACGAAGTTTGTGCTGTGTGGTAGTTGCCAGTGACTTGAGCAGTTGCGAGGGGACAGTGGTGCTGAGCTTCTGTGTGTTTCTGTCACTCCCGTAGAGGTGGTAGCAACATGAAGTAGTGTGTAAGACAAAGTGGACAGATACTAAGTTTCAAAAAGCAGGCCTAATTTTTAAATACTCTTTTAGATTGTGTTGTTTCAGTGACATTGAACATATTATTAGGACTTAAGAAAATGTACTAATGCAGTTTATTTACATTTTAGCAACAGTTGATTGTATTATTTTAATGTATGTATATATATATTGTGTTTAGGCGTGCTTAACTTAGGGAATAAGATGGTTAGCATTAAGCATTTTGCTATTGGTCTGGGGAATTGCAGGATAGATATGTCACTGACAAGCTCTGGGGGAAAAGAGTCAACGTACTTTATGACTGAAGTAGTTGCATTTTGTTATTGGCAGCAGTGTTAATGAATTGAAAAACATATTTATATATGTTGCATATGGCAAGGGAGCTGCAGTGCTGATCAGTTGTCTTCCTGTTCCTTTCAGTGACTTTTTGTCCTTAGAATCATTGGAAAGCTTGATTTAGGCTAAAATCCGATTTGTATGATTCTGGCCTGATATTAACAGTTAACATTGCCTTTCAATTTCTTTTTTAAGGAAAGATTGAAACTTGAGCGCAACAAAGAATACAATCAATTTCTCAGGTGTAAGGAAGAATCTACAGAAAAGGTCAAACAGGTAGAAAAGAATATTGAGGTACGTTTTGCATTTATAAATTTTTAATATCATATGCATGAGTGGGCTGCTGGGGTTTTGTGTTTGTGCCACCGTCCCTGGCTTTATTTTTTAAGTGATTTTTAAATATTGACAAGCTTCTGGGTTTTATTTATATGTGTGTGTGTATTCATATAATGCATATTCAGACTTATCAAGACTAGAATAATAATTGGATGCTGAAGTTCTTTTTAAAATTTTATTTTTTAAATAATCATTGTTAAAAATATAATTATATAATCCCCCATCTCCCCTCTCCTGCCTTCAATTCCTTGAGTGCTGTTCCCTTACTCTTCAAGCTCGTGGCCTCACTTTCTTTAATAGTTTTTGTTACAGATATGTACAGTACATAAATATATAAATATGATTCGTTGAGTCCATTTAATGTTACTTGTATGTATATGATTTCAGGGCTGACCACTTGGTGTTGGATAACCAATTAGGGGGTTCGCTCTCTTGGAAGAGTAATTCTCTCTCCCTCAGCTGTCAGTAGTTGTCTGTAGTTTTCTGTCTACGGTTGTGGACTTTGAGATTTCCCCCATCTGCATTAGCGTGTCTATTGGTGCTGTCACTGTTCAGACCATGTTTGGGCAGCTGTATTGTTGAGGGGTCATGGGTGTAGTTTCCCTGTTATTTCTAGGCGACAGAGTCTCACCTCAGATTTCCTGTTTCTTTGGCTCTAATAATCTCTCAGTCTTCTCTTGCAAGATGTCCCCTGAGCCGTGGGTATGGGAGTTGTATATTAGATGCAGCCTCTTCGGCTGAGTTAGCAGAGCAACTGTCAGCTGTGCTTCTCTATAGTGGTCTCCATGTGCTTCAGACAGAAGCCTGAGAGCTGTGAAAGCTACACTGTCTGTGAGTGTACTGATGAGTATTTAGAAGCTGGGAAGGAATGATGCTGGTTTAGTAATGTGGTGGTAGTAGGCTCTCCTCTAAGGTCTCTGATGTCATCATCCCTGGGTAGTTGTCTAAGTTTCTAGTCCTTATTTCCGTCCAATGAGTGGGCTTTAAGACTAATTAGACAGCGCTTAGTCTCAAGATAGAAGTGCCACGAGTTCACCTTCAAGGCTATATGGGCATTGTTGTGGTTTATAGACTTCACTGCTGGATAGGTGTCTTAGTTAGGGCTTGCTTAGTTAGCAAGTTGGCGAGGAAAGGGTTTATTTGGTTTATACTTCCACATCACAGTTCATCACTAAATGCAGTGAGAGCAGGAACTCAAGCAGGACAGGAATCTGGAGGCAGGAGCCGATGCAGAGGCCATCAAGGGGTGCTGTTTACTGACTGTTCCCCAAGGTTTACTCAGCCACTTTCTTACAGAACCCAGGGCCACCTGCCCAGGGATGGCACCACTCACAGTGGGCTGGTCCTCTCCCATCAATCACTGCTTAAGAAAATGCTGTATAGTCTTGCCTGCAACTGTCTCTTATGGAGGCATCTTCTTACTTGAGGTTTCCTCCTCTCTCTGTCAAGTTGGCACAAAACTAGACATCACAGTAGGACTTCCTGGTGGCTTCCCTCCCTTGGCAGCCTGCATGGCACCTTTTGGTACCATGAAAGCTGTTCCTGAGGGAGGAGGCTCTCCGAGCATATCCAGCCCTAATCTTCCAGTGTCCAAAGTACATGGTATCTCCTGCTTCAGCCTCTGGGAGGCAACCAAGGGCAGCAGCAGTAGCTCATAATATTTTGGGAGTCTCTTGGACTCCGCTAGACACCAGCCCCAAAGAAGGTATCTCATGTCTGGCACCGAAGTTTTTGTTAGTCAGTGTGGCTCCTGGGGGCCTTGTCAGCCCAAGTGGCATAACTTAATTTTATTTATTTATTTATTTTTTCAAGACAAGGTCTCACTATGTAGCTGTGGCTGTCCTGGAACTTGCTCTATAGGCCAGGCTGGTTTCAAACTCACGATATCCACCTGCCTCTCTGTCTCCCAAGTGCTGGGATTAAAGGTGTGTGCCACCACCACCCAGCAAAGCTTACCATGTTGAAGAAGAATTTAATTTGAAGTACTGTGTAACTATTAAGATATGCCTGTTATGTCTAAGGCTGAGAATTTGCATTTAGTTGGCGGGTTTTCATAGTCACTTACCCATTTTAGTATTGCTGTGTCTTGCTATATAATACATTTTTCTGCAAAATAATTCCTTGAAGTTTTTTTCCGGAAAAAGCTACTTTAATGAGTTTTGAATAAACATCAAAGTTCAGAAATACATGAATGTATTTTAAGGATAGTTATTGGACTTTTATATAATAAAGACTTAGTATGACTTGAGACTAATTATCTTTTATATAATAATGTCTCATTAAGCTTTTTTTCTTCTTTAATTCAATAGCCAAAGAGTCAAAGAGATAAAAACCCTGTTAGTCACGGTAAATCTGAGCTACCTCCGCAAATACAGACTTCACACACACATTCTGAGGCACCGACTTATGAAGAGCTGCTAAACCGAACACGGCGAGAGGAAAGCAGATACCGGCAACTAGAAGATGAAATTGAATTAATAAACAGAAGACTTCTTAGACAGGCAAATGAGGAAGTAGGCGTTTCTGGTACAAACCAAAGCTTTGCCAGCAAGGTTGGTGGTGTTCCAGAGCGAAGAGCTCGCAGGTCTAATGAGGAGTGCGTGCCCGACAGACAGCTCTGTAGATCTGACCGGGATCCCCACGACGGCGAAGAAATGGATGAGAGGTTTAGATTTGAAAGTGACTTTGATAGAAAACTCCTGAGAGTCTATCCCAGTGAGAGGTAATGTCCACATTCGTCGTCATTCTCCTTACTTACTATCGCTCTTAGTTTATAAAAGCGCTTTTACTTGATTAATTCAACTGTACTGTTTATTTTGTGAGGTGTTGTAATTTTATGTGTCACTGAAAACACTCAAAATGAGGACCCCAAGGTAATCTAGGAGTTGGAAAGTGTATACTCTTAATTTAAAAGTGGGTGGCAACATTCTCGTAGAAGAAATTTCTTGTCTCAGCCGTGACCAAGTAGGGGAGTAAACAACACAACAGCAAAAACAAACAAAATCCCCAAAATCTCGTTTGAAGCCTAAAGCAGACATTGACTCAGATTGGAAGCCTGGATTCTGGCTGCCAGCAGCATCCAGAGAAAGCCCAAGTTTAAGGACTCAGGTTGTCTTGGGTCATAGTTTCCCAGATGACTGTCAGGGATGAAATCCACTTCCTTCTGCAGTAGGTTAAAGTCAGGTTGATAGCCATCCTAATATTAAATGTTAAATGTAGGGAAAAGGGACATTTTAGCATGGACGGAATAAAGTATGTGCTTATAATGTTGGTATACCTTAAGTATCTTTATCAATATATTTTAAAGATTGTTATTGGACTTTTATGTAATTCAAATGGTGTAAACTTAATCAGATTTTCAAATGTTTTTCTACTTTCTTTAAACAATTGATTTTGTAATATTGTTTGGAATTTCTTAACTATAGATCTTTGTTGGCCTTTACCTTAATATTTAACTTGACATATGTTTCCCTATTAGAGACAGAAATATCACAGGGCCTGTGTTTGTCATTGGCCTGCTAACTTGAAGGATTACATGTAAATTTTAGGACCTGTTTTGTTTGATAGTCTCAATATTTAATTTTTTACTATTTTAGAAAATATTCTCAGGGCGTAATGCAGCACTGCCAGTATTTTAATTACTGATAGCAATACAAAGCTCTCATTAATTCTCTGTCTCTAGTCTGTCCTTAGTTTAGATAATTTGAGTTCAAAATTTAATATCTTTAAGAATGAGAAATGTGGATTGCTTATGACAGTTTTCTATGAGAGCTGAATCTAATTGTTTGTAGTTTTGAAAATGCTCCGTATTCTGTAGTATCTTATATTTGAAGCTAATTAAAATACTTTTCAATTTAGGAATTCCAGGTACTCCTGGAATCTTGATGGTGTCTTCTCTGTACCTGAGAACTTTCTAAAGCCTTTTTTCTTTTTTTTTTTTTAAAAATGATATTTACCTCTAGAATATAATGAAAATATAACTTTAAAGTTTGGAATTATAAGAAACTCATGACAATTAATGCTTTATTCTTCACATATGAGCTAACATATCAATTCCATTTAATCATTTGAGGACTGCATTATTATATATCTCACAAATGAAATGATCTTTTTCAGTTAACTTTAAATCGTATTTTGAGATTATGTTACGTAAGGTTGAATTCTTACTCATGATCTCAATTGTGAACACTATTTAAGTCATGTGTTATTTACATTGTGTTAATGTATCAGATATCGTATCTCCATGCGTTAGGCATTTTTCATGTTTCTTGAGGACAAATTGGGTTATAGCCACTTTTTCTCCTTGAAAAAAAAAGAATTCACATTAATCATTCAATAGTTCATTTTTAATGAGTATACTTGTTAGTAAAAGAAATAATCCTGTTTGTTAACTTCTATGATTTCCTTATTCCTAACTTCTTTAAGTTAAATTTTTGATTGATTTTAATCTTATAGTGATGTTTTACTTTTATAATTTTGCTGTTTCATTCTAATTATCTTACAGCTTCTTAACATGCCTGATGTATTATGAACAGCATATTTTTTCTTATCTTATAGGTGGGGCAGTGAAAGCTCTCCAGAAAGGGTTGTTTTCTTAAAGTCATACCATGAATTGGTCAAAGTTCTTAAATAATTAACAAAGTGGTTATCACTGGGACTAAGAGCTTGTGTTCTGTGTGTTTGTGTGTGTTGTTCATGTGTCCTTACTAATGAGTAAAGTTGATGTTTAAGGGCTCTCTGAAGTTGAACATAAGTAGTTTTTTATGATACTTTGAATTATAGACTCTTAAACCGTAGCCTGTGCTAGTCTGTATTCCTTATTAGCTGAGCTGTAGAAGTTTTACTTTAATACTGAGTTAAGGAAGATTTCAGCATCGGATGCTGTTTGCAGTTTCTGCGTGACTAATGTGTCATACAGAATAGCGTTTCCTTTCTATTTAAAGCTTGCTAGTTGTGTATTTATAATAGACATTCAGTAAAGTTCTGAAATGACCCTTCCCTAAAGCTGAGATCTGTATGAACTGATAGGTTAAGTCCTCCTTAGTGTAAGACGCTCCAGATTTAATTTGTAAGGCATAAGTGAGAAGTGCCTGAGAAGATAGCCATTGGTGAAGACTTCTCCCTTAGTACCTTTACTTTTTCTTCAGAAAAGTCATTTTAGCAAATATTTAAAAAGATTCATTTGCTGGGTGGTGTTGGTGCACACACACCTTTAATCCCAGGAGGCAGAGTAAGGCAAACCTCTGTGAATTTGAGGCCAGCCTGGTCTGCAGAGTGAGTTCCAGGATAACTAGGGCTCTCACACAGAGAAACCTTGTCTTGAACCACCTCCCCCACAAAGGGATTGATTTATTTTTAAAAATTCTGTGTGTATGTATGTGTCCTCCCTAAGTTGATGGACACATGTTGTACAGTTGCTGGTGGAAGCCGGAGGGTTTTGTGTCCCCTGGAGCTGAGTTTCAGGCCACTGTTAGCCATCTGATATGGTCTGGAGACTGAACCAGGGTCTTCTGCAAGAGCAATATGTGCTCTTCATCACTGAGCCATTTCTCCAGCTCCATATGCGCAGATTTCCCTTCACATTGAGGATATAGTTGAGGATAGAAAATGCTTATTAAATACACAGATTGGAAAGGAACTGGAAGTCATGGGTGATGTTGCTCACAGGTAGCTTTTCAGAAAGCTCTAAAAGCAGAACTCAGGGGCGTGGAACATCACTTACACACATGGATGCTTGGAAGCTTGCTCACATAGCTCAGGGGCGTGGTACATCACTCAACATGCATGGATGCATGGAAGCTCATATAGCACAGGGGCGTGGTACATCACTCACTGCATCCTTTTTTTAAATTAAGTTTTTTGCTTTTTGCTTTTTTTTTTTTGAGACTTGGTAGCATGTGCTGACTCAAGCAAGACTCATCATAGTTCAAGCTGTTCTGTAACTCATGACAATCCCTTTGCCTCAGCCTCTGAAGTACTGGGATCACAGATATGAGCCATCACACCTAAGGAAGATACTCTGTTTGTTTGTTTGTTTTGGTTTTGGTTTTTTGAGACAGGGTTTCTCTGTATAACAGCCCTGGCTGTCCTGAAACTCACTCTGTAGATCAAACTGGCCTCAAACTGACAGAGGTCTGCCTGCCTCTGCCTCCTGGGTACTGGGATTTAAGGCATGAGCCACCACTGCCTGACCTACCCAGTATTTTCAAGTCCCTGGGTTTAATATCCACTCCACTCCTGCAGAAAGGTGAAGGGTATGGATTCAATATGGCTATTGAAATCTCAGTCCCAGATTCATTAAGAATAAAGGATTGAGTAAGATTCTAAACTACAATTTGGTTTCATGGCTTTATATATCTCAGGTTATTATTATTATTATTGTTGTTGTTGTTGTTATTATTTTTGGTCTTAGTAATTAAAAAAATTTGGTATTTCTATTTGTGAATAGCATTTTTCTCCTGAATTTAAAATGGTAAGCATAACTGTATCAGTCACAGAATTGAACCAGATGCCTTATGATTTTGTATTTTTTTTTAAATATTTATTTATTTATTATGTATACAATATTCTGTGTTTATGCCTGCAGGCCAGAAGGGGGCACTAGACCCCATTACAGATGGTTGTGAGCCACCATGTGGTTGCTGGGAATTGAACTCAGGACCTTTGGAAGAGCAGGCAATGCTCTTAACCTCTGAGCCATCTCTCCAGCCCCGATTTTGTATTTTTTTTTTAGTGAAGTATATTCCTCCACCCTGGATTCTTAAATATTTCTGTAGTATTTACTTATAATCTTGTGACTGACTTGTTTTTCTTACTAGATGAAATACTTCAGAACATCTTTTGTATTGGATGTTCACTGGGAAAGCTCTGTAGTCTTACCAGCGACAACCTTGATCTTAAACATAGTTTAAGATAATTTGTTAAATTCTGTTTAATGGTTTGAAAAGAATATGGTGCTTGCTTTTATGATCTGTATACGTGCTGAAGAGCCCATGAACTGTATTTTTGTGTGGGTTTGTGGCTCTAGCTGTTAAAATCTTAAGTGTATTAAGATTGTAAATACTTTCTTTTTAATGAGTTAGCTGAAAATGCAGGATACTGTAGTTCTTTTGTAAATTTTCGAACAAATCTCTGTTTCTTATTGACTTTTAATTATGAGACCCAACCAAAGTTATGCTTTAAAAATAGTAAGTTTAAATTTCTTTGCATAATTATTAATTAATTAATTAATTTTTACTGATGTAGATACCTCCTTACACCACCAGTGATTTTATTTTTGTGTGTCATGTCAGGTCCTTAAGACCATTTCTGGGTTTGGTGAATCTTTAAGATTGTACTCACAGCTGTGACTATTCATTTTAGTTTTATTGAGGCAATGGCTTGCACTGCCCTGGCCTGCAGGCCTCGAACATGTGGCAGCTTTTTCTCGCCTCAGCCTCCTGAGTGCTAGGATTACAGGCAGATCAGCAAAGCTAGCTGACGGCTGTCCAAGTTACTGTGGCTGTGGATGGAAGAGCTGCATTGGGAAGGTGGACAGAAGGAAGAGCGCATAGGGGAAGGTGGATTTCCTGTGGCTGTGGACGGGAGGAAGAGCAGGAAGAGCCGCGTAGGGGAAGGTGGATTTCCTGTAGTTGTGGACGGAAGGAAGAACCGTGTAGGGAAAGGTGAATGGACAGAAGCAGAGGGAACTGGGTGCTTCTTCCTTTTGAAGCAAGTGAGGAGACTTCATCGCTGCAGCAGTGGACTGAGACTCAGGGCCTAAGCTTCTTCTTGAGGGCAGATTGTATAGATGCCCCTTCCTAGCATAAGCTAACGTTTCAGACCTCCTATAGAAGGCAAATGTTTTTTTATAGTCTTTATTGTTTGTGCAGATAGTCTAGGGACAGTGAAGTCTTCCCCTGGTGGGACCCTCCTCAAACAGATGTTGTCAGGTGACAGCCAAGGGCTATCTCCGGAAGCAGCCCTTTCTCAGCGTGGCAGTCTTAAGCCACATGGATTATATAGGCGCGGCATAACTAAATAGAAGGTCATTCATTGTTCATTAAAAGCTGGAATTGCTTTACATGGTAGAAATAGGGATGGCCCTAGATTAATGTGTTAGTTTAAAAGAGCTGAGCATCTATACTCCAGTTTAAATATAAAGCTAGCCTTTTAAAAAATGTCAAATTGAAGTAAAATTTGGAATGACGCGTAGGGCACTGTGTTAGATATGGATAAAAAGAACAGAAGCAATTCCTGCTTTTGTGGCAAAGTCGCAGTGTTGTTGTGATTTTTATTTGAACCGATTTCCAACCTCCTGCCCCCTATAACTCTGATCATGGTTTTGTGGCAGAACAAGTGAAGACTGTGATAGGTTGTGTCTTTGGAGAATCTTTCTGTTACAGCGGGTCATGGCCGGTCCTGTTAATCGCAGCGCCAACTTTACGTAATGTTGTATTATATTTCCTCAACCATACTTCTTTTCATCTTCTTCAGAAAGAAAATATAATTTAACAGCCACATAAAGAAATATGACTTGTGAAATGCTGGTTTTCATGGATGTTAATAAATGTTCATGTAAGAAGTTATGCTGGTTTCATTGGCACGAGAAATTATATTTCATAAAAGCAAATCAGTGTTTGCCAAATGGAAAAAAAAAGATAGTTGAAATTTTTTTTCACTTTTTAAATAGTTGCTTTTTTAAAGAAGAAAATAAATTCTAAACTTTGTTTTTGTTCATTATGACCTTATAAGTACAACGAAGGCTCCTCAGATCTATGCCGCATCAGACTGTCTTCAATGTAATGTTTTCTATTGAGCTTTTTGTAATGTTCTTTCGTGGGGTTTGTTGTGCTAGTTTTTAAGTTAAGAACCTCAGTTCTATGTATAAGGAAATAATTAATAGACTATATATGTCTTAATTAAAAAACAGTTTTGTTTTAGTTCTGCTTGTAAACTTCAGTGTCTGCTGGGACTATATCTTCTCAGTGCCCCAACAGGGTTTGACCTACAGAAAGTGCCCAGTAATTCCCATGTTAGCCAAATGATAAAAATGTTTTTTCTGTGTTATCTTACCTTTAAAAACAACACACACACACACACACACACACACACACACACACACACATGGAGAGATGGCTCAGAAGAGCACTTGTTGCTCTTCCAGAGGGTCTGAATTCAGTTCCCAGCACCCAAGTTGAATGACTTAGAATCTCGTACTAACAAACACTAGTCTAGGTGATCTGACACTCTTTTCTGGCCCTCTCAGGGTTAGCAAAGATATGACTTGTGTGCCCATACACACACTCACACACAAAATGAAATATTTAAACATAACATTGAAATAAAATGTTCTAAAAGGTGAATAGAAATAATTTGTTATAATTGCACTAAAAAATTATTAGGGAATGGAGTCATAGCATTACTTTCCCAGTGTACTGTATATGACAACAACAGCAAACTTGATTGTACACGCACACTCCTTGTTAATGAACAGATCAGAGTTGAGGTGAACTCGATTTGACTTAACTTTAGGATGTGTTAGCAGTAAATGTCAGCACAATCCTTTGTTCACTGTGATGCTAACACCCTAGAGAGAAAAGAAGACCCACTGTGTGGGGGATGTGCTCTATAAGCTAATGTGTTTTTAAGGCCACACGGAAACAGACAAGGGCATGTGCCTCCTGTGGAGAATGAGGATGCTGCCACAGAAGAGTCAAACACACGGACCTCATCTGCTGGAAATAAAAGGTATGTGGTAGCAATTCTGGCCTTGTCTTTACGCTCTGAAACAGCACCTGTCTAACATTGGTTAAGGAAGAAGTAGAAAAAGCATAGTATATTAACAGCCACCCTTTACTAGTGACAGGATTAAATGGGAAGAAAAGTGAGGACTTATTAGGAGTGAATATTTATGATTCTCTCTGTCCCCTTCCCTCTTCCCTTTCTTGTCTTTCCGTATCTGTTCTGAGGATTGAACATAAATCACTGAGTGAGACAAAGCACTTTACCACTGAGTTACATCCTTAGGCCTACATCATTCTTTTCAGGAATTTTTTTTTTTTTTAAATCTTGGCAGGGCTTTTAGAGTAACCCTCTCTCATTATATAATACTCCCTTAGGAAGAACATATACTAAAATTGGAATGCTAAGTATATAAAGTAGTTTGAAATAATGAAGGAAAGATGAACATAATTTGATGGTGTGATAATGAATTTGAGATGTGCTGAGACTGTGGTTGGAGAGATGACTCAGTGGGAAGAGGGTGCAAGTCTGAGTCCCAACCTGGCTGATGGCTCGCAGCTGCCTGGAATTGCAGTGCCGGAGCAGTCTGACTTCACAGCTGGCACATACACATGCGTAACAGGAAACCTTTAAAAATATCTTGGCATCCTGGTGCTACAGTTGGGTTGAAAATAGATCGAAAATGTCCCTGCAGTGTGAGTTTTAACTTTACTACTATTATTATTATTATTCATGTTATTTGCTTATTGGTGAGGTAGCTTTAGTGCTTACTTTGTAAAATTAGTATTTAAGTTTGTATTGATAAGAAATTTAATAACGTTATAGTTCTTTTGTGTGTGTGCTTTTCTATTTTGTGCGTAAGAATGAATGGTTCTGTTCTTAAAAAACAGAACCTAAAGGGAACCACAAGGACCAGCGAGATCCTCAGCAGGTGAAGGTGCTTGCCACCAGGAGTTAATCCTCGGAGATCACACTATGTGAGCTTCCAAGGTTGTCTCTGACCTCCACACTTGAACCATGCCACTTGTACGCTAGACACAAGCAAAAAAGTTAAGAATGATGAAAATGTAGAGCAGAAGCGCATGAGGTCTGGGATGTGGCTCAGTCAGGAGAAACCTGGGATTTAATCCCAGCAGTGTCCACAGTTTACACACTGTGGTCCTGACACCTGCCGTTGCAGCGCTAAGAAGAGGAAGCTGGAGGACCAGTGGAGCCTCCCCTCCTAGGCTTTAGAGGAACTCAGAGAGAGGGAGAGGGAGGCAGTGGGGCAGGGGACGATCAAGGAAGTGTGTGTGTGTGGGGGGGGGGGGGACAAGAGCATGAGAAGGTGATGGAGAACTGAGTACGATCACACTGTATTGTACGCATGTGTGGAAACCAGCGAAACAGCGGAGTTTGTACAATGCTGATGAGGAAAGCAGAATAAATGGTCCTAATGTAGAATATAATCACT